>NC_133538.1:313742113-314942113 GCF_048544455.1 Silene latifolia
CTAGGGGAAGTGAAGTGCGCGATCAGACGACAGAGATTTACCCTACGTCCGTTCAAAAATTCATCAACACGAGTAGTAATGCCCAGATAATCTTTGAAGTCTTTTCTTAAGTCATCATCGAGACTAGGAAGCGCGGGAGAAGATTGAACAGATGATCCTAGGATGGCACTAAATTCCTCCGTCATAGGACATATCTCACGATCCCCAAAGCGGAATACGTGAACTTGGGGATCCCAAAAATAAAAGCGGCGAGCGCGTAAAAATTCCCAGGAGATCTTAACTTGTTTCATGATAGCGAAGGGTCCTAGTGAACACCAATGACGTAGTCCTTTTCATCCTTCGTGAGGTTGTCAAGCCATAATTTTAGAGCGTTTTCAAAATTTTGAGACATTGTGAGTAAAGAGGAAATTTTGAGGTGGAGAAGTTTAAAGAGAGAGTGCTATTTAAAGAGAAGAAAACTGGGGGCTAGTAGAAATCTTTATCCGTATTAAATACGGAGTTACCAGATACCCATCCTTGTCAGGTGCAGAATAGGAATAGTTACTAAGATTTAAGAATTCTAGTAGAAGTCGATAAGCTGAACTTTTCTAAGAAAAATCTGAATTCAAATACTCCATCCCTGTCCTGGATCGTGCTCAACAGCACCGTCTTTCATTTTTATTTAACAGAACTAGTAAAGGAGATGTAACACAAATTTATCTAGTTTTTTTTATTTTATAAACAAATGCGTCATTAATTGTTTAGTGTGGTCTTCATTGTCGAAAGTGCATCAACATGTATCCTTTGCATCATTAGCATATACTATTTGTGTCTTTCTGCATCATATTATTTGCATTAATGTCGTAATGGCACTATCAGTTCAGTCTTATTATCAAGCACATCACTTGATTTAGGAGATAAAAAAAAAGCATAATTTCAGTTCGATCATATTATCAGTCAAGCACACACCTTGATTCATAAGACGAGTAAAAAAATGGTAAACTTGGCATTAATGTCACAATTGCGCCATCAGTTGAGTCAGGCACACGACTTGATCCGCGAGACCAGTAAAATTATCAGTTCAATCATATTATCAAGCATACGACTTGATCGGTGAAAACCCAAAAAAAAAAAGAGAGCATGAATTTAATGTCAGTCAATAAAGAGACAGAATACTTACGATATGATGTCGAGCTTGAAAGCAAGAATGGAAATCCGGTAAAAAAAAAAATCATCACAAATTCGACGGGGCTCTTTCATCAGTCATCCGATCGCCAACAGCTGTTGTCCCAAATCAGGATAGTACATTTCAGCAATCATTTAGAGAACATAAATTCAAAGTCAAAATCAATCGACAAAAAAATAAAGAGAAGCACTTACTTCGACACGGTGCTCCGCCATCAGTTCTGCGGTTGCCGATTGGAACTCTGGATATCAAATGACAGCTATGATGGTACGAACCGCATCGATTTCATCCCATATCAGGAGCCAAAGGTTCGACGGTACTCCGACATCGATCATCTTGTCGCGAATCAGCTAGAACAATGGCTACGGCGGAATAGCTTGCTTTTAGCTCCGGGCGCGATTAATGACGAATTTTAATTCTCTGAGTAACAGTAGGCGAGTTACAAAAACTCGATCCAGAAACAAGTTAGCGATGAATTGGGTTTTCTTTGATGAGGGAATTAAAAAACCCCCTTTTGAAGAGGTAGTATGAAATCTTGATCGGTGGTCTGAGTGTATGGGAAAGCAAAAGGGGATTTTTTTTTTTATTTTTCTTCTTTCCTGAACTTTGTGGAGCATTCAAAGGACACACCAGCTTTAAGTGAACAAAGTCATCTACTTTAATTTCTCACCCGTTTTTGACGTAAGGCATGTTTAAGTGTTTAGTGTATATCTCTTATTCGACTCGGTTTTGAAACCCGCTCTTGTAAAATCAAATTGTACACTAAACTTTTTGTAATCCAATTCCACTCCGTAAAATAAATTTTTACGATTTTTAAATCTTTTTTAAAATGAAATATTCAAATTCTTTGGTCGGCAGGCCCTGACATGCATTTGAGTTCGTAAAATAAAATTTTCTGAACTTATCCTTTTTGCGAAATACGCAATCCTTTTTCACGCAATCCTTTTTCAAAATAAAATTTTGAATTCCTTGGTCGGCGGGCTCTGACACGCGTCCTAGTTCATAAAATCAAATTTTGTGTTCTAATCCAGCTTCGTTCACCTGCGAAGTTAAGCAAATCCGGTTTCGTTCACCTGCGAAGCTAAGCAATCTCATTCCGTTCACCTGCGGAATAATCCAGCTTTGTTCACCTGCAAAGCAATCCAGTTTCGTTCACCTGCGAAACTAACCAGTCCAGCTTCGTTCACCTGCGAAGCTAAACAATTTCACGTTTTGTTCACCTGCAAAACTAAGAAACATCCCTTGGTCGGCGGGCCCTGATACGCAACCGAGTTCGGGAAATTAGATTTCACGATCTCACCTTTAAGCTAAACAAAGTTTAGCTATACTAGATACAGATTCCAGACCGGCGAAATAAAGTTTTGTCATGCCAGCTTCCAGTCCAGTCATAAAACAAAGTTTTATGATCCTCTATATCCAGATCCAGCTACGTCAGACAGGTAAAATAAGAGGCCCAGGTATGTTTCTTATCCTTTATCTGTCCCGACCGGACTACTTTGACCTTCGTCTTACTCAGATTCGGTCAAAGTGGGGGCTTCTGTAGACACCTCAAAATGTCTACCGGCCTTGCGAACACCCGATGATGAGGCCCTTATTTAATTCGGAATGAAACTTACTTGAATTTGACATAAGGTTATTCATGCTCAAAATTGACCCCAAAACCAACCATTTTATTACCAATCCATTTCGATAATTTACCACATTTTTAATCCACTTAATTGATTATGGGAGTACTATTTTTTATATTAACGGCATGAACACATTCATTTAGCAGCTGACATTTAATTGGGCCTACTGGATAATAATTTAAAGGCAACCCACCTTATATACAATGGGCTATACTAGATATGTTGAAAATTAGTAAAGCAAATAAGGCCATAAAATTGTGTCCAACTTGTTTACGTTGCATGGCCCTCTTTTTGTAATATGAAGGCCCAATTTCAGTAACACGCAACATACGGCACATGTCCGAAGGAGCTACGGAAAGATTTAAGTATTTGATGTGGCATGGGATATGAATAAGCGTCCTAGAGTTATTGGTAGTAACAATGCTAGACGTACTACAATTCCAAAGGCAACAAGATACACGTCCGTATAAAAATTCTATCATACAAAAAGTTTCCAATATGGTCAAATACTCCGTCTTAACTAGTATAAATACTCCCTTTCCTCCCTTATTCAACACACGAAAATTCATAAAAATATACTACCTTTTCGTAAATACTATTCCATACAAAATACTACCTTCCCAAAATACCCTCACATACATACACCCATCCTATTTTGAGCATAAAGACGCCCTAAAGTCCGTTCGAGTAAGCTAATTGTTGAAACGCCGTATCCAGGTAGGCCTGAGGGTGTCATATCTATTCTTTCTTATATTATCGTAATTTAGCTTTCGTTGTTTGTAAATAATTTGTATAAAATTGTATAATTAACCCTTCTTTCGTTAAATTTCGTCAAATATATAATATTACAAATAAATAGTAGAGGCCGTCAGTTTGATGGGCGATCCGGGTGCCTAACACCTTCCCTGATCGTACCTTTACCCCCGAATCCGCAATCTTTGGTTCAGGCCGGAGTGACGGATCAGTCCCCATTCCAGGGATCAAAGGGGACTTTTCCGTTAAATTTGTTTTTGTATATTTTTTATAAAACCTACTGGCGACTCCACCCTATTTATCTATATTTTCAAAAAGGAGATTTTTTCAGGGATCTCACAGATGTCATCTGAGTTCTAATGCCTTTTATGTGAGTCAGTGTGCCTATAGTATATTTATTACTTACATTGCATTAATCTATTTCAGTGGACCTAAACCTAGGACATGATAATAAACAGTGTTGATAATTCTTAGTGGATATGTTCATCATTATATCGTCATAAAATACTAAAGGGATTCTTGCAATTGTAGGAGCAGGATATCAAGGAAATTGTTTGATATAATACGACATTTGGCATATCTATATTCTCGAGTCATTACTATCAATTATATTTTACTAAAGATGGTTTATGATAATTATATTGGCAATTATAATAGGATAACCCTTTTGATGATTCACATGATATGCATTGGTTTATATGATAGTCGTTATAGTTACGTTTAATTGAGCCGTGAATATAACTGAGTAAAGAAGTGCAACTAAAATCCTGATGTTGAGGTAATAGTCGTTCATTAGTAAAGATAGGACTGAAATGAATAAGATGAACCTGTAAATTACGATATATGAGTCGACACCTAAACTTGTTTTGTTTAAAGGAATTAAATTAAGTTTATCTGATTTTGAGTTTCGTAGTAAGCTATAAATGAATTCTATGATGGCCCGGTTATAAGAATATGTTAAGAAAATTATTCACCGTCCAGCATGAAAGTAAAAGTTTTGAAAATGAAGTTAAATTTTGTCGTGAGTATAAATTCGGGATGAGATTTTCAGCCAATGTTTGGTGGTATGGTTCCATGAAAATTGCTAGTCTGGAGGAATGAAACTAGAACGGAGTCACAAGTAGTGGGTTAATTTAGTCATGTTGTTCGTTCATGTGTTATGTGTTTAGTTACGAATGTCAAAACGGGAAATGTAATGTGGTGATTTAAGGGAGTTATGTGTTAACATGGTAAGTTGATATTAGCATAACATATAATGAATACTTGTAAAATTTGTGTAGTTAAATACATCTAATCTTTTCTGACATTGTGTTGGGTACAGTCTAAATATAATTAACACCAAGAACGAAATTTGTGTATAATAGTCTTGTACGATAACTTTCCAATATCGCTGTTTACTCACTTGTTTGATTCGACCAATAAATTTATAAAATTTGCCAATTAATGTGCATTCGTCATTCATGAATAAATACCAAACCCTTTGCTATGAAGATTAAAAATATTTCTAAGATAATAAGTACTGCGAAACTGATTGTCTTCATTCTACTGGTGATTCTGTGTCTTGACCTGAATTTGTACAATTGTGTAAAGGAAAGTCAGACGGGACCTATTAGGTTATAAATTTTCATAAATCGATTTATCAAAATGTGGACCCTAATTCTTTCCTTATGCTGATTGATTCCCTGTGTTTCTAAAGTAGGAGATTACAAGGATTGGTGAGATGAATAACTACTAATGATTTTTACGGGTAACGGTAGCTTCCTTGAGAGAGCTTGCATATCGATTGTCTTTAGTAAGGACTAGTTAACTTGAGCGTGAGTTGTGAAGATTTTATCCTCTTGCAGTGGTTGGCAGTAGTTTGAGAACTTTAGTTATAATAATGAAGGTTACGAGGACGTAACCATGTTTTTAGTTGGGGAGGATTGTAAAATCTTGATACTTAATTTGCACTTGTTTGTAGATTATAGTTGACCAAGTTGATGTTTAGTTGTGGGGTACCTATACAAATGAGTTCTATATGATTTATTCCTACTTCTGTTAGTTGGTTGATGTGTAAAAGGAGAGTGTGATTAAACCACCGATATTGAGTTATGAGTTGTGGGGCCTTTGTGCCGAGTTACGTTTGCGGTCCAGTGCGACCATGGTTATTGAGTTACTTGAGTTTGAGATCGGAATTTAGAGGGAAGATGACGATGTTCTCAGATGATTATATAGTGTTATACATTTGTGTTCGCAGGTAGTTATTAGTTGTAGTTAATTGGATTAAGAAAAGACGAGCTAAACTTCGGGATGAAGTTTATTTTTAGGAGGGCAGAATGTAACATTCCGTGTCTGTCATGCTTAATTGATGCGTCAAGTGTGTGTTAACCGTGTTAGGAGTACGTGACGTCCGTAAGTACGATATGCAATACCCTTCTGAGGTTTGGGTACGGGAGCGAACTTCGGGACGAAGTTCATTTTAAGGGGGGAAGACTGTAATACCCCGTATTTTATATAATAAATTAAATGGATATTATATAATTAATTAAACGGATATTAATATATATTAATTATTATACATTTTATATTGCCAATTAAGTCGGGTAAATTATTGAGTCGATAATTTCATTAAGTTATTTTATTTAACCCGCGTTATATCGATATAAGTTAATTGAGACGGTTTTATATGGAATTCGAAATGTGAGCTAATCAGTTGAGCTGGCCCAATAACTGTCCAGCCCATTTAACCCTAAGCCCAACTAAACACTAACCCTAACCCTAACCCTAAACCTAATAGTATCCCTAATCCCTCAACAGTCAACCCGCCTCCCTCCTCTCATTCACTCAACCCGCCTCCCTCCTTTCTTCAACACCAATCTCGGCCTTTCACGCATAGGGAGAGAGAGAGAGAGAGAGATCGTGGGTGATGACAGTGCAGCAAGGAAGAGCTAGGGGCGGTTGTCAAGGTTCATAGGCGGCCGTGGTGGCTGTTGTGGTGGCGGAAAAAGTAAGTGTTTAACCTCCCTCCTCTGTTTTCGAATTGATGTCGGGTTTTTGGGGGTGGTTGCGTGTCTGATAGAGACGTTTAAGGTGGTGGTTGATGGGGTGTAGGAGTAGTGTGGTGAGTGGCGAGTAACTTGGTGGTTGTTGGGGTGGTTGTAGGTGGTTAGGGTGGCAGAAACAGGCGGCATCGAGTAAGGGGGGCAAAACAGGTTGGTTATTGATTTTCAGATGGGTTTAGATGGGTAGCTTTGGGGTGGTGCCACCGTCGACTAGGGGGAGGTCGACAAGGTGGTGCTAGGTTGTCTGTGTGCGTGGGTTGGTGGCGAGTCGAATGGTGGTTGTTTGGCAGGGGGTAGTTGTGGGTTGCGGTGGTGGTCAGGTTGAGAACGAGAGGTGTTGGTGATGCGTGGTGGTGAACCAGGCCAAATGGCGGCTTTGGTTTGAACCGCCGGCGGCAGTCGACCCCAGTGGGGGTGGTTGTCGGTGGCTGGGTTGAAGTGGGGACCACGACTGGTGGTTGTCGCGGTGGTATAGGTGGCGCGTGAGGAGAGTGGGTGCGTGTGAAGGGGGTACGGGCTGTTTTGGTTTTGAAACGGGTTTTTCATGGTTTAATCGTTACATTTCGTAATGGGTCGTATTGTAAATTAATTAATTAATTCCCGAGTGCATTAAAATAATTAAAGACGGGTTTGAGTCGGGATGTTTGAATTGTTTAAAGTTGATTCGGGTATTTCTTAAATCATATAATTCGTTTAATCTTTTATTTATCATATTAGTTATTTAATTTAATTCCCGAGTCTCTTAAATAAATTATTCCCGAGACATTAAATAATTTATTTAATTTAATCCCCGAGTCGTTTAAATAATTAGAGATGGACTTTGAGTCGGGACTGGTTAAAATGGAAAGTTACTATATCGGGAAAGTTTCTATTTTGGGAGATTTCTATATTTAGTAGTTAGTAATTATAAATATTATAATTGTTCTAGGTGACGGATTCGTGAAGGATCGATAATCAAATTCATTGCTTTATTTTCGGGACTGCTTGAACTGCTTAATTGGATTTGCTGGCACTTGAGCTAGGGAAATACACTTGTCCTATTATCGTCATTGTTGAATTATGTTGACTTGATTCCTGGTTGTTGCTTTACGTTATCATTTATATTCGGAAAGGTGATTGACTGATTTGATCGTATTGAGCATGATATCACAACATCGGGTAACTGGCATGATTTTATGATTCGTCAGTTCATTGATTATATATATATTGCATCACTTTCTTTTGAGCATTCATATGCATTGGAGATGGAGGATGTGGTGGTGATGTGGTGTGATGATGATGATGTTGTGATAAGGCCCAGGCGGGTTCTGCAGGACTTGCCCTGGTGTCCTCAAATTTGAGTGGCGATCGGCTTGGTCGATATATAGTCTACCGGGATCGGTATGGTGGGCGTTCGGGGTATGAGATGTGTGTGATGAGTTGAGATGGAGATGGAGGTGACGGAGTATCATGCATATAATATTTTATTGTTTTATTGTTTTCCCTACTCAACCTCGTGGTTGACCCTGTGTATTCGTGAACACCTGTGATGAACCGTTTTATGGGGAGCAGACTTGACAGGTTTAAGAGATAGAACGGGAGCTGGATGGGCGTGAGACATTGGATCAGACGACTTAGTAGCTAGATCATCATCTAGAAGACTTTCACTTTTATTTATGTTAGTTCTTGTAATTTGACGTAAAGAGGTTTTGTAATAATTAAGTTAAAATATTATATAAATTGCCTTGGAGTTTAATTTGTTATTCACTACCTCGGGAAACCGAGATGGTAACAGTCCGTTTTATTAGGGAATGTCTTGACGAGGACTTATTTTATAAACCGGGGTGTTACACTTGTATCTCCTCAGATTTACACTCGTATTTCTTTACATTTACACTCGTATTTCTTTACATTTACACTCATATTTCTTTACATTTACAAGCATTTTTCAGATTTATACCCTTATTTCTTTACATTTACACTCGTATTTCTTTACATTTACACTCATATTTTTTACATTTACACTCGTATATCTTTACATTTACACTCGTTAAAATTATATAGATTTACACTCATATTTTTTGTGGATATGAGTTGGTGGTGGAAGACGACGGTGGTGGTGTTTTTTGGTAGTCGGACTAAAGTTTTACTCGTAAAGGACAAAAGTGACACTTATAAAAGACCAAAGTTACACTCAAAGGACCAATTTACTCTTAAAATACTACATTTACACTCTTAAAATATTACATTTACACTCGTAAAACATCACATTTACACTTGTAAAATGTTAAAATTATGTAAATTCAAAATTTCCGTCACAAAAAAATCAAATTTACACTCTTAAAATGTAACATTTACACTCGTAAAACATCACATTTACACTTGTAAAATGTTAAAATTATGTAAATTCAAAATTTCCGTCACAAAAAAATCAAATTTACACTCTTAAAATGTTACATTTACACTCGTAAAACATCACATTTACACTTGTAAAATGTTAAAATTATATAAATTCAAAATTTCCGTCACAAAAAATCAAATTTACACTCTTAAAATGTTACATTTACACTCGTAAAACCTCACATTTACACTTGTAAAATGTTAAAATTATATAAATTCAAAATTTCCGTCACAAAAAATCAAATTTACACTTTTAAAATGTTACATTTACACTCGTAAAACCTCACATTTACACTTGTAAAATGTTAAAATTATATAAATTCAAAATTTCCGTCACAAAAAAACAAATTTACACTCTTAAAATGTTACATTAACACTCGTAAAACCTCACATTTACACTTGTAAAATGTTAAAATTATATAAATTCAAAATTTCCGTCACAAAAAAATCACATTTACACTCTTAAAATGTTACATTTACACTCGTAAAACATCACATTTACACTTGTAAAATGTTAAAATTATATAAATTCAAAATTTCCGTCACAAAAAATTAAATTTACACTCTTAAAATGTTACATTTACACTCGTAAAACATCACATTTACACTTGTAAAATGTTAAAATTATATAAATTCAAAATTTCCGTCACAAAAAATTAAATTTACACTCTTAAAATGTTACATTTACACTCGTAAAACATCACATTTACACTTGTAAAATGGCAAAATTATATAAATTCAAAATTTCCGTCACAAAAAATCAAATTTACACTCTTAAAATGTTACATTTACACTTGTAAAACATCACATTTACACTTGTAAAATGTTAAAATTATATTTCCGTCACATTTACACTTGTAAAACTCATACAACATTACATTTACACTTCTGAAATCTAAAACTCAAAACTGATTAATTAGGGGCTAGAGAGAGAAAGAAAAATTAATTAGTGTGTAGAAATTTGATTAGTGGTAATTTTTTTTGGTAATTTTCAATCTCAACCATCCATCTCAATCCAACCATCCACATTTTTTTCCTTTTCTTTTTAAAGGCCTTTAATCAAATTCATCTCAACCTTCCATTTAGTCCATCCAATGGCCCTTAGAGGGACTTATGGACTCAATGGCCCATGTTGGACTCATTAGATCTTACCTCTCTCTCTCTCTCTCTCTCTCTCTCTCTCTCTCTATATATATATATATATATATAGAATGGGGATCTCGTACGAACTAAATTACGGTGCGAACCGTACGAACTAATAAAACCAAATTGATTAATTAATCAGGGGACAAGATAAGCCATCAAAAGTTTAACACACCAAAATCGTATTCCTAACCCAAGGTGCCCCACACTACATCTGTACTCTCACCCATAACTTCACTCCCATCCCCAACTAGCTAACGCCGGCACAGGACTCCGATAACCATCAACGCCGACCGACGACTCTAATCGTCCCCTTAATCCTTCCTCTCTCCTCATTTGTAACCCGCACTCACTCAGCTCGTCGATCCCGATCCCGATCCCGACGCCGACGTACCGCCGACTCTTCGTGTTCTCCAATATCTTCCTCGTCGCGAGCACGCCACCTTAACCCCACCGTCGACTATCAAATGTCCTCCACCTCCAATTCCACCAGATCTAGTCTCCTTATCTCTTTTCAACCAGATTTGGTCTCCTTTCAATGCGGTTTTTTGTTTGTTAATTGAGGTGCGTGAAGTCTGACGTACTGGGTTAGTGTTAGGACAGTTGTGTCGCTTAGTAAAGTTAAGTGCTTGGTTGGTGTTGAGTAGGCTTTGCTAGGAATTTATGAATTGAAGAAATAAATCAGGTTCTTGTCAAAAGTTTGATCTTCGCAAGTGTTTGATGGCTTAGTATGTAATTTTTGGAAATTGAATAAGAATTCTATTTTTTCTTAATGGGATCTCTTGCACGTACGCGAAACTTGAGGATGAATATTGTGGTTAGCATTTTATCTGTGTTTGAAGCTGGTTTCAGACGGTGTTGGTCGTGAAAATATGGTGTTGGTCATCGGTTTTAATGATGGTTAAGGCCGCGGAGATGAGTGGTGATTGTTTGGGCGGTGTCGAAATATGGTGGTCAGGTTGAGAGGTGGTGGGTCGAGTGGTCGTCGGTGCGGATGTCTTAGTGTGGGTGCTCGCCTCTGATGCCTAGTGGTGGGGTAGAAGGTTGTAGTGGTAGGGTTGATGTGGTGTGTATGTAGCAATGGATTCGTGGTCGTGGTCGAGGGTAGTTCAGGTTGGTGTTGTGGGTGAGTGCCCGAGTGGTGACGACATTGTGGGTAATAGAGCGGATGTGTGTGGTGGCAGTGGTGGTGGTAGTGGCGATGGCGGAGGTGGTGGTGACAGTGGCAGCGGAGGTGGTTGTGGCAATGGTGATGGTAGTAGTGGATACACAAAATACCACCCTAGATACATTTGGTATTACAATTGGATACATTTGGTACCACTAATAGGTACACATGTACCTAGTAGTACTAACAAATGTATCCGATAGTAATACTAAGTGTATCTAGGTAGTTCGTACGGTTCGCACTGTAACTCAGTTCGCACGGGATCCCGCCCCTATATATATATATATATATATATATATATATATATATATATATATATATAGAGGTAAGATCTAATGAGTCCACCACTTCCATTGAGTCCATAAGTCCCTCTAAGGGCCATTGGATGGACTAAATGGAAGGTTGAGATGAATTTGATTAAAGGCCATTAAAAAGAAAAGGAAAAAAATGTGGATGGTTGGATTGAGATGGATGGTTGAGATTGAAAATTACCAAAAAAAATTACCACTAATCAAATTTCTACACACTAATTAATTTTTCTTTCTCTCTCTAGCCCCTAATTAATCAGTTTTGAGTTTTAGATTTCAGAAGTGTAAATGTAATGTTGTATGAGTTTTACAAGTGTAAATGTGACGGAAATATAATTTTAACATTTTACAAGTGTAAATGTGAGGTTTTACGAGTGTAAATGTAACATTTTAAAAGTGTAAATTTGATTTTTTGTGACGGAAATTTTGAATTTATATAATTTTAACATTTTACAAGTGTAAATGTGAGGTTTTACGAGTGTAAATGTAACATTTTAAGAGTGTAAATTTATTTTTTTGTAACGGAAATTTTGAATTTATATAATTTTAACATTTTACAAGTGTAAATGTGAGGTTTTACGAGTGTAAATGTAACATTTTAAGAGTGTAAATTTGTTTTTTTGTGACGGAAATTTTGAATTTATATAATTTTAACATTTTACAAGTGTAAATGTGAGGTTTTACGAGTGTAAATGTAACATTTTAAGAGTGTAAATTTGATTTTTGTGACGGAAATTTTGAATTTATATAATTTTAACATTTTACAAGTGTAAATGTGAGGTTTTACGAGTGTAAATGTAACATTTTAAGAGTGTAAATTTGATTTTTTGTGACGGAAATTTTAAATTTATATAATTTTAACATTTTACAAGTGTAAATGTGAGGTTTTACGAGTGTAAATGTAACATTTTAAGAGTGTAAATTTTATTTTTTGTGACTGAAATTTTGAATTTACATAATTTTTATATTTTACAAGTGTAAATGTGATGTTTTACGAGTGTAAATGTAGTATTTTAAGAGTAAATTGGTCCTTTGAGTGTAACTTTGGTCCTTTATAAGTGGAACTTTTGTCCTTTACGAGTAAAACTTTAGTCCGACTACCAACATACACCACCACCGCCGTCCTCCACCACCAACTCATATCCACAAAAAATATGAGTGCAAATTTATATAATTTTAACGAGTGTAAATGTAAAGTAATATGAGTGTAAATGTAAAGAAATATGAGTTTAACTTTAATAAAATATGGTCCTTTTCAAATGAGTGTAAATGTAAAGAGATAGAAGTGTAAATGTAAAGTAATATGAGTGTAAATGTAAAGAAATACGAGTGTAAATGTAAAGAAATACGAGTGTAAATCTGAGAAATGCGTGTAAATGTAAAGTAATATGAGTGTAAATGTAAACAAATACAAGTGTAAATGTAAAGAAATACAAGTGTAAATGTAAAGAAATACGAGTGTAAATCTGAAAAATGAGTGTAAATGTAAAGAAATACGAGTGTAAATGTAAAGAAATACGAGTGTAAATCTGAAAAATTAGTGTAAATGTAAAGAAATACGAGTGTAAATGTAAAGAAATACGAGTGTAAATCTGAAAAATTAGTGTAAATGTAAAGAAATATGAGTGTAAATGTAAAGGAATACGAGTGTAAATGTAAAGAAATATGAGTATAATAAATATATTTATTAGATCTAAGAATAAAAATCATGATAATACGATTTTTTTTCAAAAATCTACTATATATTTATGAGATCTACGAATGTAATATTGAAAAATGAATATAACTTTAATAAAAGATTAAAGGAACACAAAAACCGTGACACAAAGTCACAAACAAACCCATATACACAAAACAAATCACCAACCTTTATATATATTAAAAAAAAGAAAAAAAAAAAAAAAAAAAAGAAAAAACAACAACAACAACGAATACACAAATCAAACCACCAACCAAACTTTACATATAATAATAATAATAATAATAATAATAATTAAAAAAAAAAAAAAAAAAAAAAAGGAAAAACAAATGAGAAAGTGGCAGCTAAATGAGCCAACAACCCCACTACCATCATACGTAATAAATAATGAAAAAAATTAAAAGATTCTGAAAACCAAAAGATTCAGAAAACCAATAAATGCCATCACCAAAAAACCAATAAACCGTGTTAAGAAATTCTGAAAACGCCATCACCAAATGACTCGTGTATAATTGTTTATTGGTTTATTTTCAGATCTCGATTTTTATTGGTTTATTTTCAGATCTTGTGGTTGTGGTCGTGGATGTTGTTGTTGGTTGTTGTTGACGACGGTGTTGGAGGAGGCGAGAAGGGTGGCTGGTGGTGTTGTGGTCGTCGGTAGAAGAGGTGCGTCGTTGTGGTGGTGGCGGGTGTGGGCGTGGGTTTTGGTGTTTGGGATCTGGAAATGGTAGGGATGTGGAGGTCGGGAATGGTGGTGCGTGATGGGGAATGGTAGGTCGGGAATGGTGGTGAGAAGGGTTGTCGGGTGGTGGTGATGTTTTTCGGGTGGTGGCGGTGGCGTGGTGGTGGTCGGGTGGTGGTGGGGTGCGAGTTGATGGTGGCGCGGTAGTCGGGTTTGGGCGGTGGTGGGTGAGTGAGGAAGAGAAGGGTGTTTTTGGGGGGTGGGTTGTTGTTGCGGGCGAGGTTATGTGGCGGTGGAGGTGGTCGGGTAGCTGAGGAAGAGGGAAAATTATTTTTTGAATTATTTGGTTTTTGAATTTTGTTGGATTTTTGAGAGGAATTGATTTTTTTTGGTTTTTAGAGAGATGGAGGGATGATATTTGTGTGATAGGAGGGAGAAGTGAGTGGAAAAAGAAAGGTTATATAGTGAAATTAAGGGTTGATTAGTGATGGTAGTGAGAGGAAGTGTTTAATTAGCATTTATCCCCCACTTTTTACACTAATCCCTTGTTTTTCCTCTTCAATCTCAACCCTCCATCCCATCTTTTTAATGGCTCCAAATAGGACTTAGGGACTCAATGCTCTTGGGTGGACTCACTTGATCCTTCCTCTATATATATATATATATATATATATATATATATATATATATATATATATATATATATATATATATATATATATATATATATATATAGGTCGATGTCAGTGCGAACTAAAGTATGCAGTGCGAACCGCATTTAACTAATCAAACACACAGTATAATAATTTCGGATACACATCGTATAACTACTAGATACACATGGTATTATTACCAGATACACATGTATTCCGTAGTAATACGATGTGTATCCGGGCTGGTATTCTGTGTATCTAACGCTCCACTAGGATCCACAAAGCCCACTACCACCAACCAACACCACTGCTGTCGTCACCAATATCACCGCCAGCCTATCACCATCCACCACCACTGCCGCCGTCACCAACCACCACCACCGCCACTAACACCCCAACAGCCGCCACCATCACCAACACGACTGCCACCATGAACTTTCCCACGATTCTTGATCGTCTCACTGCCACCACAATCATCCCATAACCATGCCCGCACCACCACAACCCTCCCACCACCATCCAGCACAACATCTAGATATCGCCGACCACCTCAGATGGCGCCGGTGATATCACCAATCACCCCAAAGTCGACTCAGTTAAACTCGGTCACGAATGACCAAAAGCCATCACGACGACGACAACCATACGACCAGAAGCCACAACTCAGTCAAACTGGATCCAAACAACTACCACAACATCCACTTCATTGTTGTTATTTATTCAAAATTCAACTTCTATTTTAGTAGATCTCGATTAAAATCGCGAAAATTTCTGAAATTTGAGGATGGGTGGCTGAAGGCGCAAGGGAGAGTGAATGAGGAGTATTTTGTGCATCTGCCAACCACGACCACCCCAACCGACGAACGGTGGTACGTTGATATCGGCATCGACGAGTTTTCCGGTGTTCAAAACGAGGATAGAGGAAAGGAATGGGAGAAGAGATGTCCTAAGTAAGACGGGGATAAGTTTCCTCATGCATATCATACAAACCTTTCATTCCAACACCTTTAAACAATTCAAAAGTCTATGTGTCTAAACCCAAATTCCTCATAGCCGGTCGACAAATGAATCTACTCGGGGTTAGGGGGCGATTTTTGAACAAGATGAATTTACCTTTTTGTGCTTGGGATGCAAACACCACATCCGGAAAGTCGGGATCCGGGTTGGTGTCGGACGCCGCTGCCTCGACTAGCCTTTGTTGTACAAGTGCCAATTCCGCCCTTGTCCTCTTGTTTGCCATGATTTTTGGTAGTTTGAAGGATGAAAAAGGAAGGATGAATGAAGGTTTAATGGAGGAAGGATGTTTGATGGTTGATGGGTGAAGGTTAGGGGTGATTTAATGGAGTTTTGATATGATTTGGTGGTAATGGAGTGGAGAAAGGAGGAAGAAGAGAGAAGAAAGAATAGAAAAGAATGAGAAAAGAAGGGGGGGGGGGGGGGGTCGCGGGTATTAGTTGATGTGAATGTGTGTCCCTGTCGGTGGGCGAACCGGCAGCCGGTCTGCCGGCAGGGAACACACCCCTTCTTTCCAAAATTGCAAATTTCATTCAATAAAAATTTAGCTCGCTGCCGGTGGAGGGCACCGGCTGCCGGTCCACCGGCACAGAACACCCCTCAATTCTCAAATCTTGTCTTCAGCGTATCCCCTGCCGGTGGGTCGGCTGCCGGCCTGCCGGCATGGACTTCCTCTCTAATGAGTTTTCTTCCTTTTCCTCCTAGTGGTGAATCCTCTACCGGTGGGCCGGCTACCGGCAGAGGATACCCTTCCTTCAGCCTTTTCTCCTTTTCATTAAGCGTGGACGTCCCTTCCGGTGGGCCAGGTGCCGGCAGCGACTTCTCCTCAGCCTATTTTCCTTTTTTTCCTTCAAAAATTTTACAGCTCGCTACCGGTGGAGGGCAGCGGCTGCCGGTCCACCGGCACAGAGTCACGTTGGTTCATTTTCAGCGTGTTTTCTTCTTTTGACTCATCAAAACAATTCCCGACTCTTTCACTTACCCATTTTTGCGAGTTTTCAGTTTTAAACCGACGCCTCATGTCGGGATTACGGGTAACGCTAAGGGTCTCGCCTTGCAATCCAAATTTTGTCAATAATGATAAATCCAAACAATCTCAAGTTCTAACTATATGCATGCTATGTACAAGTGGTGGTTCTTGAGGAACTCCACCAAACCAAATCTTGTTCAACAAAAATTTCAATTTGCCCTCTCCTCGGGGAGGGGTTCCCCGAGGTAAAGCACCTCAATCGGTCCTTTGTTGTCACCATCATAGTAGCGTTTGACTCGTTGACCATTGACCCTAAAGGTTCCTCCTTCCTCGCTCCAAAGCTTAAAGGCACCATAAGGGAATATTTGCATCACCTTGAAGGGTCCCGACCATCTTGATTTAAGCTTGCCCGGGAATACCTTAACCTTGGAGTTAAAAAGGAGAACAAGGTCTCCCACACTTACATCTTTTTTCACAATCTTGGCATCATGCCACATTTTTGTTTGATCCTTCTAGATTTTCGAGCTCTCGTAAGCCTCCAATCTTAATTCCTCAAGCTCATTCATTTTGAGAAAACGCACCTCTCCGGCGACATAAAAGTCAAAGTTCATCTCCTTGAGAGCCCAACAAGCCTTGTGTTCTAGCTCAACGGGCAAATGACAAGCTTTCTCGTACACAAGCTTATAGGGAGTGGTACCAAGGGGTGTCTTGTAGGCGGTTCTCAATGCCCATAGCACATCCGGAAGCTTTTGTGACCAATCCTTCCGGCTCTTGTTTGTGACTTTCTCCAATATGGCTTTGATTTGGCGGTTAGAAACCTCCACTTGCCCACTAGTTTGAGGGTGGTAGGCAAGGGCGGTTTTGTGCCGCACTCCATGAAATTCAAGTAGAGCTTTGAAAGTACTTTTGCGGAAATGTGATCCGCCATCACTGATGACTACTCGGTGTTCCGAACCTTGGAAAAATCGTGCCCTTGAAAAGCTTTATCACAACCTTGCTATCATTGGTGGGAGAGGCTACCGCTTCAATTCATTTAGACACGTAGTCCACCGCCACCAAGATGTATTCATTCCCACAAGAGTTGGGGAAAGGTCCCATGAAGCTTATGCCCCAACAATAAAAAAGTTCAATCTCCAATATGTTGGTTAAGGGCATCTCATTCCTTTTCCCAATGTTCCCAACCCTTTGGCATCCATCACACGATTTCACCAAATAATGAATGTCTCTAAACATGGAGGGCCAATAGAATCCCCCTTGGAGGATCTTGGCAATAGTTCTAGAAGTTGCCAAATGTCCCCCGTAAGCGGAATTGTGAACTTGGTCAACAATCTTCAAACCCTCCTCTCTAGAAACACATCTTCGGAACATTCCATCCCCACACTTGCGGAACAAGTGTGGGTCATAACAAAAGTACCTCTTAGCATCATGTCTCAACTTTCTCCTTTCCCTTGGTTCCAAGTCATCCGGAATGAAACCATTAACAAGATAATTTGCAAGATCCGCAAACCAAGGGGTCTTGGTACTGTGGACGCGGGCCCACGGGGTTCGCTTGGGAAAACAAGCTTTTGCATTTGTGGAGTCGCCACCAATTTATTGTGGAAAATTGGAAATCGTTCGAATACCTCGTGTCATGTCAAGACACAAAGTAGTGACATGAACACCAAGAATCCGTTACCGTTAGCATTCTATGTCTAGAATGACTCTCGTGGATGTCATTGAACACGAATGTTCACAGATATCTGGAGTAAGGGGTGAGGGTACGTATTAGGAAGCTCTTTTGATCGAACACCTAATCCCGCCCGCCTCGATAGCGGCATCTACTAATGATTAGGGAAATCATCTATATTCGATATGTTGAAGGTTATATGCATACAATGCAACATCTATTAGATTAATCATAGTATGTGAGAATTAACTAAGTCGGTAAACACGTGTTTAACATGCATTAATGTCGAGGTATAAATTTAGGTTAATTGCATGTGAGAGCATACAAACAATATGATAAAGAAATACAATAAAATTACAATAAAGAAAATTACAATAATTACAACGGGTTAATTGATTAATGTCGAAAATACACTTAAAACGGATGATTTTAGAAAAGAAAAGAGAAAATAAATTAACGAACAGATTATTAGGTGATAATACGGTTAATAGTTAATTAATACGTAACTAATAAACTAGGTCAAAGCAACGACGAAAGTTCAGGGACAAAATTCAACCCGGAACAGGCGCAGCAGAGCTGCGTCCTTTGGAAGAGGCGCAGTGCTCACTGCGTCTGTTCCTGAGGTGAATTCTGGTCGTGAAGCCGGAATTGCATATCGTTAATATTCATTGGTAATTTAAAAATCGATTATTGATATTTGACTCGGATGGAAGTGGTTTAACATATTATTTACATGTGAATTGGTCATAAAAACAATAAAACATGAGATGAAACTAATTAGAACAAATTAATTACAAGATTAATTGTGAGGTTAATTACAAATTAAACAAACTAAACAAATTAAGTTATTAATGCTAAACTACTGATGACGATGACAATGAACAGATGAAAATATACCAAAGGTCGAATTCCAAAAACTTGATATTGATGAATCGAACCTCTAAAACCCGGATTGATTTTAATGACGAAAACCCGCAAGTATTAATTACTTGGGATTTAAGTCGGGAATTAAAAGACGATAAATTACTTATAAATTATATGCTAAAATTATCATGTTAATGAAATAAGAACAAGCAAAGACGAAGCAAAATAAACAGATGAAATAAACAAAAGACGAAGGAAGAAGAAGGAAAGCTGGAACTGCGGCAGCCTCAGGAAGAATCGCACCAGATGCTGCGTCCCTTCGAAGAGGCGCAGCAGTTGCTGCATTCCTTCTCGACATCTGTCTCCCGTTAATTCGTAAAAAGGGTTTGAATAAAGGTTTTGTAAGTCGGTTTTGAATATATTTTCGACGTAAACCTTGCAATAATGATTACAAAAATAAAATACAATAATAAAAGATGGGATTTACACCCTCAGACTTACATGTTTGACGAAACGAGATTAACTAAGTTAACGTTTAGTGATGCTCGACTCGAATGTACGACGAAAGTGCCCTCTAAGAGGAAATTAAACAAAGTTGATTAAGTTGATTGAGGTGGAGTTGGTCAACTTGGTCGGTCATGCAAAACGAGGCTGATACTCAGAAAGATCCGAGCTTACGTGTCGAAAGTTCAAGCACGTAGACGCCAAAAAGCAAGAGCGTGGTCTTAGAATGCAAAGGGAGAAGAGAAGGGCGAACACTCGCGTGAGAAATATGAGGAACAAAGGTCCCTATTTATACTAATCACGGAATTAGAGTTTAGGAAAGGAGAGAAAGATCCGGAAACAACCGACTTTGGTTAAACACGGAAACTTGGACAAAAACAAAGCCTGGAGAAAAGGCGCAGCAGGTGCTGCGTTCCTTGGAAGAGGCGCAGCACTTACTGCGTCCTTTCCTCAGCTGTTTCCTCCGGCGTAAGAAAGCGCGTTTGACAGCCTGTCGTATTTTAGGCATAACTTTCTTTACAAGACTCGGAATAAGATGATTTCGGTGGCGTTGGAAAGCTAAGAGAAAGATCTAGAACTTTATGTGAAATAGTCCTGACCCAGAAAAGTCGTTATCATCTCTTAAAATGGGCCTAAATGTCGGGTTATCATTTTAGTTAAATGAAATGCATATTTTGTAATGTAAACTTTTAAGTTTAGACCAAAGAAGTGACATGTGACTCAAAATGAGATATACCCATGATATTTTATGACATCCTAATCTTAGGTAGACAAGCACATTGCTTTGACTCGGGATTTGACGGTTTTAGGAAATGAAGACGGTTTTTTTGACCCGGACTCCAAATGAACTCTAATTATTGCCAAAACGACCGTAATGACACCTAGATGACGACCAAGGGGTAGACACAAGTATTTGAGCTATCACTTGACGGTAAACTTATGAACTGTCATAAATCATTTCGTGTACCAAACACTCGGCCCAATCATCACCGGGTGTTTGACGGGAGGTGCAGAAATGAGGTATCTACAGAGCCCCCACTTTGACTGAGGCTTGGACAAGGCGAAAGTCAAAGTATAGCCATCAGGTCAATCGAACATTACAACCTGACGACTATGGCGACGCGAGGCGGCTCAAGGGGTCTGAGCCAAGGACCTGTCGTCAGGAAAATTTTAGAGTCTGTCGACTATCGGGGAGGGTAGTTTAAAGTCCATTAGACTATGTAAGGAAGCTCGCCAGCCATAAGAAGAAACCATACCTGAGATACCCCTGGGTGAAACGGGACTGAAGACGCTTCGACAAAACTCTTTGGCCTGAAGATAACTTGGTGTCTGAAGGTATTAGGGGTCACAGGGATTCTGAAGAAACTTCTTAACACTTCTGAAGGCCAACTCTAAAAGCTATCTCTCTCTAAAGGAAATGCTGAAGAATAACTCTCTGAAGGACTAAAAGGGGACTTAATTGAAAAGAGGTTATCTGAAGGTTACTGAAGGGATAAAGGATCATCTGGGGGTATTTGCCTGTCTCTATCCTCAAGCAAACTCTCACTAGGGAATAAATCGATGATTATGGGAATCTGCCTGTCTCTGTCCTCAAGCAAACTCTCGTTGGGTTAGCAACACTGCAAAATACTGTTGCGCTGGAGAGAAATGATGATTAGGAACATCTTGATCGTCATGGAAGAAACCTTAGATGAGCAATACTGCAAAATACTGCTGCGCTGGACATAACAATTTGAGCAATACTGCAAAATACTGCTGCACTGGACATAACAATTTGAGCAATACTGCAAAATACTGCTGCACTGGGGAGAGTGAAGACTTGAGCGAAGCCCCCAGTTGGAGTGAGCACTGCTTCTGATACTTACCTGCATAGTTAGTAGCCACACAAGAATGCAATCTAATAGGAAAACAACACACATCACATGAGGAAATGCAATTAGCACATGGACCTCAAATGAAGAAACACATGGGTTTTGCAAAAGTTGTTTCTTTTAATAAAAGTCGTTTAAAACTTGCTTAAAGAAATTTGTCGTTTGTTTGTAATGCGTTATGCATATTCAAATGGGCTTTAAACACGTGACTGACGTGGATCAGACCTTATACGGACGCGAAACGACAAACTGACGCAACATTAACTTAGATTTGACGCGACACCGGGATGAACTTGACAGACTTTGCTTAAGTATGCGCAACCCCTAGCCAAGTATGGGTGACAACGCGTATCAGTTCTAAAGGTAAAAGAATTGCAAGAATTATGGGGGCATATAAAGGCAAGGCATAAGCCATGGATCGGCTGTTTACTTGGACATCTTTTGCCACTTTTTGCTGTAAAAGAGATCCTCTCGAGGCATGATAACTTCGAGAATCGATTTAAGACCTTTGTCATTGTCCAGACCGAGAACTAGCTTGACTCAAATGAGAGAGTTGTAAAGGAAGGGTGGCATCTCGAAAGAGAACCCCCAGGATGAGAAGGTGACTCTGGATTTGGTAAAAGAAGGCTGGGCGACAAGAAGGAGCCCCCGGGTAAAAATGGTCAATATGGAAATCGTGGTGAGGATGGTTGAAATTGAGGTTGAAAGTTGATAATTGAGGTGGTTGATAATTGAGGTTGAAAGTTGATGGTTGGGATGGTTGTGTCCATGAGGACTGCCTACTTATTCACGTGGAGTGAAATCAAACCAGATCGTAGTTCTGAGGTTTGGTTAATTTTATTTGGGTATTGCGGTTGTATCCTTCTTGTGTAAGAAAGGACTGCCTACGTATCCACCTGAAGAGGTAAAATCAAACCAGATCGTAGTTCTGATATGTGCCTAAGCTTGTGTTGTCAGGACCTTAAAGTGCAGGGGTCACGAGGGTAATTTCCTTTAGTGACTCGAAGAACTGATTTGAGATAACTCCCTCTGATCATAGACCAAAGAGGTATAATTAATTTCGTAAAAATTTCCTTGTCATGTGAGCACACCTAAAAGTGGACCCTATGGATGAATTGGGTATGTCACGTTCTGAGTAGAAAAGTATTGAAAACTCCGTGTCTGGGTCAAGGTGAAACTGGATTGGATATTTGGAATGTGGAGCTCGGAAATAAGAGGCTTTGATGAACAAATCTATGGAGCTTGATTTTGTGGTGTTAAGGCTTGATGGGATTATGGCTTGTAATATGGCTTGGAAATGGAATCTCTTGGCTTGATGTAGCCTGAGCATATAAAGGTAGGTTAATTGATGCGGGATCAAGTTTCCATGTCTTGGCCCTAAAGGATGGGTATACTTGACGAGCTTGAGAGGATTCTCAAAATTCCTAACTATCTCCCCGTAATGGTCTCAAGAAGGACTTAGGGTGTGTGAATGGGCTAAGTGAGGGTGCTAGCTGACCATCTTCATCGATGTCTTGATAGAATTCAGCATTATTCCGTATAGCATTTCAGGCTTGTTTTTGATTCAGACTTAGATTCTGGGTCTAGAATATATCTCGACTTTTGCTCAGATTTTTGATCTAGAATATATCTCGGCTTTTTGCTCAGATACTTGATTCAGATTTTTGAAGATAACTTTGAGTTTTGATATTGACATGGCTTACTTGATCGAGCCTTTTTCTTTTGACTCTTTTGTCTTGGATTACGGGCATAGCTGCGGCCTTGGATATTGACACCGGTTTCTCTTGATTGAGCCTTTGGTTTTGATCATGGCTCGTATGGTCTTGGACTTGCTTGCTACCATGGATTTGGGTCAGACTAGCACCTTTGGTGGGAAACGGGTTGGTCTTTAGTAAACAGGTTGTTTATTGTGGGGAATGGGCTTACCTTTCGTCATGGATTGTTAACAAAGGAGATGATCTGGATTCGTCCTAGAATCTCTTGAGATATGCTCGTCCTAAACTAGGGTATAGTGGGGTTTCTATTGCCAGACATGAATAGGTAAGAAAAGAACACGGAGTTTCAGGTCCTCTACAACTTGGAACGGAACATCGTTTAAGTGCACTCACATCGACTTGCCATGTGTTGTTGTTGTTTATTCATTTTAAAATGTCTCAAACCAATTCTTGTTGTCACAGAAAATGGATAAAGGAAGAGATAGGATAGAATATGTGAATTGAAAAGTGTACTTTTATTGAAATGAAGAATGAATGTATGTATTTAACATAGACATAAGAAGACACGTGACTAATGGGACAACCCCCAGGTTGTCACTAGAAATGGAAACGAAGAAAGACACTAGAACAAATATGAGATAAAAAGTCTAAGACTCGGACTCGGACTCGGACTTTGACGCGATCTTAGATCCAGACTCGTAATCATCGGCCCACGCTTGAGCATTTTCTCTTTCAGCAATTGGCTTCAGCATCTGGCTTTGAGCATTCACCCATTTGAGCACCTCGTCTTCATCATTGGGAACACTGAAAGGATAATAGTCAAGAAGAGTTTCATGATAAGTGATATATCCACGAGGATTGCCTAAGTTCCCTTGTGGGATAAATTTTGAGAGCGACAACTTCCCGCCTTTGATCATATCCTGAATGACATGTTTTAATTTGAAATATTTCTCTGTATCATACCCTTTGCCTCTATGGTACTTGCAGTAGGCATTCTCATCCCAGAACTTGGACTTCTTCTCTGGGTTAGGCATAGGTCCTATAAGTTAAAGAAGACCTAGAGAGGATAATTTGTTCAAGGTTAGGGCATAAGGCATGCCTAGACTTGTGAATGACCTGGGAGAGTTGTTTGGTTTCTTTGACGAAGGCTTCATGAGGTTGCCTTTACTGATTTTGATTCCTGGATGAGAATAACTAAGAATGGATTGCTCGCTTATTGCTTTCTCCTTTAGATTGTCAAGTTGAGGGTTTGTCTGGACACTTTTCATCTTGAGAAGTTGGGCATCAAGCTTCTTACTCATTTAAGCAAACTGGTTCTCCATGTTGGTAAGCCGAGAGTTTAGGTTATCAATGGCTCCCTCTAACTTGGAAAATTTATTGTTGAAGGCAATGGAAAGCATGAGCATTCCACTTTGGATATCATCGTCTTCGAGGACATTGATCTCTTCGTTATCATGAGGAGCGAGGAGGTGAGAACAGTCTAGGGATGATTCTTCGTCATGTTTAGTGATTTTAGACCCAAGAGAGTCGATTTTCTTGGATTGCTTGACGGAAGGTGGCACATGAAGCTTGTCATACTCGATCATATCCTGAATAATATGCTTTAGACAAAAGCATTCCTCCGTATCGTGTCTCCTACCTCGATGGTACTGACAATATGAATTGCCCTTCCACCTAGGCAGTATCTTTTCAGGGTCTGGGGTTGGACCAATTGGATGAAGTTTTTCCTGGGAAACCAGTCTTTGTAGAGTTACTTCATATGTGGTTCCGAGGTCAAGGAATTCCCTATGAGCTCGTCCCGGCCTTCTGGGTGGAGTTTCCAAGAGGTTAACTCCCTTGTCTTCATTGGCCTTCTTAGATGGGTGAGTTGTGTTGAAGCTATGCCCTGGCCTTGGGGTATGAGAAGATGGTAAAGGTAGGGCTGTAAATGAACTGAGTCTGCTCGACAAGCCCTCGGGATCGGCTCAGTCAAAGCTCGGCTCGAGATCGGTCAAACTGAGCTCGAGCTCGGGCTCGAACTAAGCTGAGCCCAAACCGAGCCGAGCTCGAGCACACTAAGGCTCGGCTCGGGAGCTCGTTATTTTTAAAATTACTTAATGTTTTTCAATATATTTACTTAAATTGTATCAATTTTAAAATAAATAAATTAAAATATTAGTTTATAAGATAAAATTACATAATAACTGTTATTATAAGCTAACAAAAAAAGAATATTCTCGTTTGAATTTGAATTTTTAAATAAAAAATTACGTTATAATTAAAATAATGCTCGAAAAAATAGTATGCAAACAAAGCTCGGGCTCGGGTTCGGGCTCGTAAAATATTATATGAGCCGATCCCAAGCCTTGATTTCAAGAGCTCGGGTTCGGGCTCGAACTCGACTTTTACTATATGAGCCAAGCTCGATCATAGGTAAGATCGAGCTCGGCTCGACTCGTTTACACCCCTAGGTAAAGGTTTCATCATATCTATTTTGTTTTCCATATTGGTGGCACGAGCGCTCAAGTCTTCGATGGTGGCCTGAAGCTTAATGACTGCAGCACTCAGTCCCTCGACGTCGACAGATAAACGTTCTCGAACACTTTCATTGGAAATTGCAGAATTCCTACCGAGATGAAAATGACGCATTACAACTTGATTTGACATGGGATCACACATACTAAGGCGACAAACAAATGGTATACGACGAGACTAGATGACTAGACTCTTGACTTGTGAATCCAGGAAATGTCGTGAGTGACTTCTCGTGTTTGGACTCACTGTGTTTGACCTTGACCTTAGACTCGAGTGTTGATTTTGACAGAGTGACATTTATATGGTTGACTTTATTGACGGGATTGGCGACACGTGTTAATTCTAATTCATGTGTTTAAGACAGACTTGACTCGAGGTTCGGGTATGTGTGTCCCGAACGTTTCATTAGGAGAATTCAAGAGACCGATTTTGGAATGACTCGATGTGTTAGCCTCGAGTGTGTGAGTCGAGGTGTGGAAATGTTTAGATCCTAACTGAATTGGGGTAGGGGGTCAAAAATGACGGCGTGACGCCTTAGGAATTGACTTGAATTTGAAAAGACCCAAAATGTAAAGGAAGACGGGTTTATAACTCGACATAGTTCTGACTAGGACATAGTCGGTTTGAATTTTGACTCTAACTTAGCCCAATTGAATTTACATATTTACATTTACATGGTTTGAAAATATTTTGTTTAAAATGTTTTTGGTTTTTTTTTTTGGACTTTTTATTTTACACGGATTTTGAAATGGGTATTAGGCCCGAAGTTTGACTCGACATTTGGATAGAGTTTCGGCTTATTTTGCGCTATTTTGAAAATGTTTACATTTTGAAAAGGATGTTATTTTACAAAATTTCATCATGGTTTTGTTTACAAAACGGTGATCACATATGATACAATCATTTACATTATAACGGTATGCTGAGTGCATTTAAAAGGATTTTGGTTTAAAGGGTGGGTTGCCATATCGAGCAATCAAACCCGGGGTCTGTGGAGAGGCTCGTACCAAACAGGAGTAAGGCCGATTCCTAGTCCATTCCCTCGAGTAGTGAAAGCTCTTGATACAAACAGGAGTAAGCATCATGGTATGGTTGATGTCAATCGCTATCCATCCTTAGGCCCAGATAAGAATTTGGACCGTCCAGACGGGACGATTGGTCGAATGGGTTGGGTTGGGCCTAGGAAGGCCGAATAAAACGATCTAGGAAGATCGAGTAATGAAAACCGACAACTGTCTCATATAAACTATTCCCTAACCTTGTTCAAGTTTCACCCTTGACAACACGTAAGTGTATTACTCCCCAACGGAGTCGCTAAACTATGGACGCGGGCCCACGGGGTTCACTGGGAAAACAAGCTTTTGCATTTGTGGAGTCGCCACCAATTTATTGTGGAAAATTGGAAACCGTTCGAATACCTCTGTAATGTCAAGACACAAAGTAGTGACATGAACACCAAGAATCCGTTACCCTTAGCATTCTATGTCTAGAATGACTCTCGTGGATGCCGATGAACACGGATGTTCACAGAGATCTGGAGTAAGGGGTGAGGGTACGTATTAGGAAGCTCTTTTGATTGAACACCTAATCCCGCCCGCCTCGATAGCGGCCTTTACTAATGACTAGGGAAATCATCTATATTCGATATGTTGAAGGTTATAAGCATGCAATGCAACATCCATTAGATTAATCCTAGCATGTGAGAATTAACTAAGTCGGTAAACACGTAGTTTAACATGCATTAATGTCGAGGTAGAAATTTAGGTTAATTGCATGTGAGAGCATACAAACAATATGATAAAGAAATACAATAAAATTACAATAAAGAAAATTACAATAATTACAACGGGCTAATTGATTTATGTCGAAAATACACTTAAAACGGATGATTTTAGAAAAGAAAAGAGAAAATAAATTAACGAACAGATTATTAGGTGATAATACGATAAATAGTTAATTAATACGTAACTAATAAACTAGGTCAAAGCAACGACGAAAGTTCAGGGACAGAATTCAACCTGGAACAGGCGCATCAGAGCTGCGTCCTTTGGAAGAGGCGCAGTGCTCACTGCGTCTGTTCTTGAGGTGAATTCTGGCTGTGAAGCCGGAATTGCATATCGTTAATATTCATTGGTAATTTAAAGATCGATTATTGATTTTTGATTCGGATGGAAGTGGTTTAACATATTATTTACATGTGAATTGGTCATAAAAACAATAAAACATGAGATGAAACTAATTAGAACAAATTAATTACAAGATTAATTTTGAGGTTAATTACAAATTAAATAAACTAAACAAATAAAGTTATTAATGTTAAACTACTGATGACGATGAATAGATGAAAATATACCAAAAGTTGAATTCCAGAAACTTGATATTGATGAATCGAACCTCTAAAATCCGGATTGATTTTAATGACGAAAACTCGCAAGTATTAATTACTTGGGATTTAAGTCGGGAATTAAAAGATGATAAATTACTAATAAATTATATGCTAAAATTATCATGTTAATGAAATCAGAACAAGCAAAGACGAAGCAAAATAAACAGACGAAATAAGCAAAAGACGAAGGAAGAAGAAGGAAAGCGAGAATCTGGCAGCCTCGAAAGAGGCGCACTGATCTTCGCGTCCCTTGAAGAGGCGCGCGATTCTTGCGTTCCTTCTCGACATCTGTCTCCCGTTAATCCGTAAAAAGGGTTTGAATAAAGGTTTTGTAAGTCGGTTTTGAATATATTTTCGACGTAAACCTTACAATAATGATTACAAAAATAAAATAACATTTTTGACGAAACTAGATTAACTAAGTTAACGTTTAGTGATGCTCGACTCGAATGTACGACGAAAGTGCCCTCTAAGAGGAAATTAAACAAAGTTGATTAAGTTGATTGAGGTGGAGTTGTTCAACTTGGTCGGTCATGCAAAACGAGGCTGGTACTCAGAAAGATCCGAGCTTATGTGGTCGAAAGTTCAAGCACGTAGACGCCAAAAAGCAAGAGCGTTGTCTTAGAATGCAAAGGGAGAAGAGAAGGGCGGACACTCGCGTGAGAAATAATAGGAACAAAGGTCCCTATTTATACTAATCACGGAATTAGGGTTTCGGAAAGGAGAGAAAGATTCGGAAACAACCGACTTAGGTTAAACACGGAAACTTGGACAAAAAGAAAGCCTGGAGAAAAGGCGCAGCAGGTGCTGCGTTCCTTGGAAGAGGCACAACACTTACTGCGTCCTTTCCCCAGCGGTTTTCTCCTGCGCAAGAAAGCGCGTTTGACAGTCTGTCGTATTTTAGGTATAACTTTCTCTATAAGACTCGGAATAAGATGATTTCGGTGGCGTTGGAAAGCTAAGAGAAAGATCTAGAAATGTATGTGAAATAGTCCTGACCCACAAAAGTCGTTATCATCTCTTAAAATGGGCTTAAATGTCGGGTTATCATTTTAGTTAAATGAAATGCACATTTTGTAATGTAAACTTTTAAATTTAGACCAAAGAAGTGACATGTGACTCAAAATGAGATATACCCATGACATTTTATGACATCCTAACCTTAGGTAGACAAGCACATTGCTTTGACTCGGGATTTGACGGTTTTAGGAAATGAAGACGGTTTTTTTGACCCGGACTCCAAATGAACTCTAATTACTGCCAAAACGACCGTAATGACACCTAGATGACGACCAAGGGGTAGACACAAGTATTTGAGCTATCACTTGACGATAAACTTACAAACTGTCATAAATCGTTCCGTGTACCAAACATGCGGCCCAATCATCACCGGGTGTTTGGCGGGAGGTGCAGGAATGAGGTATCTACAGGTGCTAACTTCCATGAGCCCGTCATCCCTAAGGCACTCATTGATAGGTCCACTCTTGTCTTGTATCCCATGGTCCTCAACGGTCAATCTTGATAAGTGGTCGGCTACAACATTTTCCGACCCGGCCTTATCCTTGATCTCTAAATCGAATTCTTAGAGAAGTAGGACCCATCTCAAAAGTCGGAGCTTTGTATCTTTCTTCACCATTAATTGTCTCAAGGCGGTGTGATCGGAGTAAACCACCACCTTAGATCCAACTAGGTATTGCTGAAACTTTTCAACGGCATGAAAAATCGCTAACATCTCCTTTTCGGTTGTAGAATAGCAACATTATGTTTGGTCAAGGGTCTTGCTTGTGTAATATATCACATGATGCTTCCTATCCACCACTTGCCCAAGGACCGCACCAACCGCGAAGTCCGAAGCCTCGCACATGATCTCGAAGGGGAGGTTCCAATCCGGAGCCCGGATTATTGGAGCCGTGACCAATGCTTCCTTCAACCTATGAAAAGCTTCAAGACAAGGTTCATCAAATACAAAAGGGGAATCTTTGAGGAGTAATGAAGTTAATGGTTTTGCTATCTTTGAAAAATCTTTAATGAAGCGCCTATAGAATCCGGCGTGGCCTAGAAAACTCCTCACTCCCTTCACATTGGAAGGAGGTGACAAGTTTTATATAACGGCAACCTTAGCACCATCAACCTAAATACCCCTTCTAGAGACAATGTGACCGAGTACAACCCCCTCCTCTACCATAAAATGGCATTTTTCCCAATTTAGGACGAGGTTGTGCTCCTCACATCTCTTCAACACATTAGTCAAATTGTCAAGCCCGTGATCAAAGGAATCTCCATGGACACTAAAGTCATCCATGAAAACTTCCATGCTCTTCTCGAGATAGTCCGAAAAGATGGCCATCATGCACCTTTGAAAGGTGCCAGGTGCATTACACAACCCGAATGATATTCTACGGTAAGCATAGATTCCTATGGGACATGTGAAAGTAGTCTTTTCTTGGTCATCCGGGTGGATGGGGATTTGGAAAAACCTAGAGTAACCATCTAGAAAGCAATAATATGCATGACCCGCAAGTCTCTCAAGCATTTGGTCTATAAAGGAGATTGGGAAATGGTCTTTGAGGGTGGCGGCATTAAGTTTCCTATAGTCGATACACATTCGCCATCCTGTCACCGGTCTAGTGGGTAGGGTGGTTCCATCTTCTTGCTCAACCATGGTCACCCGTCCCTTCTTTGGTACCACGTGAACCGGACTAACCCATTTGCTATCCGTTATTTGATAGATAATCCCGGCCTCAAGTAATTTCAACACTTCCCTTTTAACTACCTCGACCATTTTAGGCTTTATCCTCCTAAGACCATCTATCTTGGGTTGACTCCCCTCTTCCAAGATAATTCTATGCATGCACAAACTCGGGCTTAAGCCCTTGATGTCATCTATGCTATACCCAAGTGAGCCTTTGTGAGTTCTCAAAGTTTCCAAAAGTTTCATTTCTTGTGACTCACTTAAGTTAGCATTTATGATCACGGGGTAAGCCTCCCCCTCACCAAGGAAAGCATACTTGAGTGAGGGAGGTAAAGGTTTGAGTTGTACCTTTGGAGGGAGAAAGCCCTCCACTTTATTCAAAAGCTCTTCATCCACATTATGATCTTCCTTCATAGCTTCATCATGCAAGGAGATTTGAAAAACCTCTTCCATTTTCGCTTCTTCTCGGGCTACTTCATGCACTACCTCATCAATCACCTCAATAGTGCTCAACATTTCAACTCTTGGTCCTCTCATCAAATTTAGGAGGTTAAAGTCGACATTGTTGCCCTTAATTTGGAACGTTAGCCGCCCATTCTTCACATCAGTAAGCACTCCTCCGGTAGCCAAAAATGGCCTACCTAGGATGATGGGGGTATGGTTATCCTTCGGGATATCAAGGACAACAAAATCGGCGGGGATTAAAAGCTTTCCAACCTTGATGGGTACGTCTTCAAGCACCCCCATAGGGCGCTTGACGGACCTATCCGCCAATTGGAGAGTCATGGTAGTAGGAGCAAGATTTTGAATGCCAATATTCTTTGCAACTTTTAAAGGAATGACACTCACACTTGCTCCCAAGTCACAAAGAGCTCTTGATATAGGAACACCACCAACTACACATGGGATTGAAAATTTTCCCGGGTCACCAAGTTTAGTGGGCATTTTATTAAGGATATGAGCAATACATGCCTCTTCCATAGCCACTATCTCTTGGTCACCCAAGACCCTTTTCTTGGTCAAGATGTCTTTTAAAAAATTTGAGTAGGTTGGCATGTTCATAATCACTTCCGTAAAGTGTAGGGTAACTTCAAGTTTCTCAAGCATATCACAAAACTTGGCATACTTAAAATTTTCCCTACTCTTAATGGCTCTTGAGGGATAAGGAATATTAGACACAAGTTGAGAATTGGAAGATACCTTTGGAGGAACCGAATTCTTTGTTACCTTTTTTGGTGTGTTGCAAAGGCACTTCTTCAATAGCTTCTTCCTCATAAGGGAGGTCTTCCACATATCCATCAACATCTTTTTCCACTTGAATTTTCCCACTTAAAGACTCTTCACAAGCTTTCTTACCCTTCTTGGCTTCACTCACTCTAGCCGACGGTGTTATGGATGAGCTTTACTTTTCACCACCCATTTCCATTCTATTCCTCTTGGGATCCTCATCAATTTCTACTTCAAGATCTTTTTAGGGGTCCTCAAGCTCTACACCACTCCTCAACACTACCGCATGAGCATGGTGGCTAATTGAGACATCCTTGGAACTTTGACCTTAGGCTAATAGACCACCGGGCGGCCTTTGAGGTTTAGCCATAGCATGAAAGGCCATCCTTGATTCCATTTCTCTCATATCTTTAAGTAAGGTAGCCCTTAAGTTTGCTTGTTCTTGTTGGGTTGCCTTTGAAAAATTAGCCATTTCTTGACTATGTTGAAGTTACTTGTTCTTTATCATCTTTAAAAGCTCATTTTGGGAGGGATCACCTTGGGGTTCTTGATAAGGTTGGTTGTATATGGGTAAAGGGAACCCATAGTCATACCGAGTGTTGGAACCTTGGTTGTTGTTTTGTCCCCCTTGAAAATTACCTCTAGGACCATTGTTGTTGAAGTTTAATCCTTGGCCTTGATCTTGAAACCCTTGAACATACCCTTGCCCAAATCCTTGATTAGCTTGATTCGCTTGATTCACTTGATTCCCTTGATAGAATCCTTGGTTGTTTTGATTGCCTCCAAAATCTTGGTAACCTTGAGGTTGGTTCACATAGTTTTGGTTTTGATTGTTGTTTGGCCATTGGTTTTGATTTCCGGGGTTATTTCTTTGGTTGGAGTATCCTCCTCTTGGTTGAGAAAATCCGGGTGGATTATTTGGGGCTTGTGGTTGAAGGTGTTGTGGGTTTTGAACATTGGTACTCTTGTAGCTAAAGTTGGGGTGGTTCTTCAAACCCGGATGGTAGAAGTAAGTGTTTGGGTTGTAGACATTGGGATTGTTGTAGGGTGGTCTTGGTGGTCTTGTATTGTTGTTATAATTTTGGAAAGCATTAACATCTTGGACATTCTCCTCATACCCACCGTTATAGTTGTTGGCACACATGTCAAAAGTGTGACCGCTCCCTCCACAAAGTTTACAACTTGAAGCTTGAACCACTTCCTCCATGGGTGGACCATGTGAGGTGGTGGCTTGGTGCACTTGGTTTCTTTTTAGCTTTTCAAGTTGTTTTGTGAGTAAGTCGAGCTTAGCATTTGTCTCGGAGTTGGAGGGGTTCTCCTTGGGACATCTTCCATTTCTTCTAAGCACATTACCTCTTGTACCATAGTTAGCCTCCGAATCTACCATATTCTTGATAAGAGCCGTGCCCTCTTCATCACCCAAATGATCGAACCCTCCCCCACGGAGGCATTCGCCATGTCCTTGGTCCTTGGGAGAAAAGTTTTAAAGAAGGTTTGAGTCACGTACCAAGCCGGGATTTCATGATGAGGATAACTAGCAAGTAGATCTAGGTACCTATCCCATGCCTCTCCCAGGGACTCTCCTTCCTCTTGTTGAAAGGTATGAATTTCGTTTCGGAGCATAGCGGTCTTGGATGTTGGGTAATACTTTGCTAGGAAGGCCTTGGCCAAAGCATCCCATGTGGTAAACGTGTCCGATGGCTGGACATTCAACCAACGATCCGCCTTCCCCGTTAGAGACAAAAGGGAATAACATCAACCTCAAAGTTTCCTTGGACACTCCATTTCTCTTCATCATGCTCACCTTGCTCTTGAACTTCCTAAGATGGGCATGAGCATCTTCGTCGGGATTCCCACTAAAGCAATCCTTTTCTATTGAGCTCACTTGAGCGGGGTACATTTCAAAATTATTAGGAGCCAAAGGGCCAAAGTTGATTGGGTTACAAGCATCATTATGGTTACACTACTACAAATACAGGCAACTACAACGACCCTTTAACAACGCTTATTCACGAAAATCACCATAAGACGTTGTAGAATGGATGGCGCGAATTTTACTAAACTTAATTACAATGGTTCTGTGTTGTTAACCGTTGTTATTGGTTTTAACAACGGGTCAAACTTTCAAAACCGTTGTTAATATAAAAACTAATAACAACAGTTTACTCTGTAATAAATTTTAACCGTTGTTAATAATTTGGCGCAAAATTAGTGAAAAGTAATTACAACGGTTTTGTTAGAACCCGTTGTTATTAGGTTGTAACAACGGTTGTAGACTCAATAACCGTTGTTATTAAAGTTATGAAAATCTAAAGAACAACAAATTGCTTTATTCTGCTATACGCTACAAAACACAAGCACAAGCTAATACTGCTACTATACACAAATATCATCCTCCATTCCTCCCTGATCATCTCTCTCTGTCTTCATCTCCGTCACTGTTGTCACCGTCTTCTCTCCCTCATCGTGTTTATCAATCAGGTATATATGTTTCTTAGCTTATTAACTATTTCTTATTAAGATTTTCAAGCTATATATATATATATATATATATATATATATATATATATATAGAGAGAGAGAGAGAGAGAGAGAGAGAGAGAGAGAGAGAGAGAGAGAGTCGGGGTCCGGTGAGAACTCCTAAATATTTGAGGATTGAGGATTAGTGAATACAATATCACAGGTTCTTCAATACAATATCACGAAAAATCTGACCTTTGCCAAAATTTTTTTTTTTTTAAAAAAAAAATTATAATTTTTTTTTTCTGTACAGGTGTTTTTTTTTGTGATATTTTATCGAATAACCTGTGATATTGTATTGAACAACCTATGATATTGTAACGAAATCCTCAATCCTCAAAAAGATAGTGTATCCTCACATGATCCCATTTCTATATATATATATATATATATATATATATATATATATATATATAGAGAGAGAGAGAGAGAGAGAGAGAGAGAGAGAGAGAGAGAGAGAGAGAGAGAGAGAGAGAGAGAAGAGATCAACTAAGGCCAACATATGTATTTGAGTCCATAAGTTTTATTAAGGGCCCTTGGATGATGAAAATGAATGGCCAAGATCAACCTCAAAAAAGTGTGTATATGGACTAATATCACTCATTCTCTCCTCCTTCACTAATCTTTCTAATTAATCACTAATTCACTATAACTTCTTTTCCTCTCATCCACTTCTCTCACATATCACACAACTCATCTCCTCTCTCAAACCCCAAAAAATAAAAACCCAAAAAATCCAAATATATAAAAAACCCCAAAAACCCAAATAAATAAATAAAACCCAAAAAATCCAAATAAATCAAAAAACCCAAAAAATCCAAATAAATCAAAAAACCCAAATAAATCATTCATTCCTCTCTTCCTCATTCACCACCACCCACCACTATCCCACCCGACACCACCCACCGCCCACCCCCACCGCCACCACCGCCGTCGGTAAATTCTATAAACTCGTTTTTTTTTTTTTTTTTTTTTTTTTTTTTTTTTCAGATTTTGTGTTAAATTTGTTGTTTGGGGTCGGTTTATTTTTTTTGTTAATTTTTGTTGGTTTTTGTTGTTACTTATTCTTTTCAAATATCTTCTTGTTATACGTTTTTTTTTTAAAATTTCGGGTTTTAAATATCGTTTTTTTGGTGATATACTTTTTTATTTTTACAAATGTCGTTTCTTTAAAATTCGTCTTGTTATATAAATTATTAGATCTAAAAAGAAGATATTTGAAACTTTAGTCTTTATTCACTGACATTATGTATAACTTTAATTTACATTATGTACAACTTCAATGATATTGTGTGCAACTTCACCGATATTATGTATAACTTCAATGAACAGTATGTATAACTTCACTGATATTATGTATAACTTCACTGACATTATGTATAACTCCACTGACATTATGTATAACTTTAACTTACATTATGTACAACAATGACATTGTGTTAGTTTCAAATCTTAATTACATTTAGACAAAAGTTATACTATCATGGATTAAAGTTTCACGATTTTTGGACTAAAGTTATACAAAAAAGGACTAAAATTATAATATTATGGACTAAAGTTACACAATTTTGGACTAAAGTTATACTATTATGGACTAAAGTTACACAATTTTGGACTAAAGTTATACAAAAAAGTTATACAAAAAGACTAAAGTTATACAAAAATGGACTAAAGTTATACAAAAATGGACTAAAGTTATACAAAAACAGACTAAAGTTATACAAAAATGGACTAAAGTTATACAAAAATGGACTAAATTATACAAAAACAGACTAAAGTTATACAAATATGGACTAAAGTTATACAAATATGGACTAAAGTTATACAAATTTAGTCCAATTTTTTGTATAACTTTAGTCCAAATTTGAATTGATACAAGTACTGTTTGTATAAATTTAGTCCATATTTGTATAACTTTAGTCAATTTTTGTATAACTTTAGTCTTTATTTGTATAACTTTAGTCCATATTTGTATAACTTTAGTCTGTTTTTGTATAACTTTAGTTCATTTTTGTATAACTTTAGTCCATTTTTGTATAACTTTAGTCTTTTTTTGTATAACTTTTAGTCATTTTCGATAAATTAGTTGGAATTTATATAATTTTATGTAACTTTAGTCCAATGTTTTGTATAACTTTAATCCATATTTGTATAACTTTAGTCAATTTTTTTATAACTTTAATCCTTATTTGTATAACTTTAGTCCATATTTGTATAACTTTAGTCCATATTTGTATAACTGTAGTCCATTTTTTTATAACTTTAGTCCTTATTTGTATAACTTTAGTCAATTTTTGTATTACTTTAGTCCATATTTGTATAACTTTAAAGTTTAAAGGGTATAACTTTAGTCCATATTTGTATAACTTTAAACTTTAATGTTAAAAAGGTATAACTTTAGTCGTAAATAGTCCACCATAATAACAAAAAAACGTTAATCTAACAAAAAAAGCCCGTAAATCTAAGAAAAAACCAAATATAAAAAAAACCAAATAACAATGATCACTGAAGTTGCACATAAGGGCATTGAAGTTCTACACAATGACCACTGAAGTTGTACGAAATCTGAAATAACAAAAAAAGAACCGAAATCTAAAAAAATAAAAAACAAAAACTAAAATAAAAAAACGGAAGCAATATTTTGTTAGTCCAAATCCCCTATCTATAAAAGCTGAAGCCTTTCTAAGCTTCCTATTGGCTGCAACATTTTTGGGAAAATTATACCCACGTTCACGTTTGTAGATTTATTTTAGGGAAACTATATTTAGCCAAACTATATAGTATACAAATGATATGATAATGATATATGATTACGTCACCAAAAAAATAAAATTAAATACAGTCTACATACAAAAATTACATATGCAGAAAACCTTTTTAATATTGAAATTAATTACAGCCAATATTGAAATTAATTACAGTCCATCAATAAATTACACATTCAAAATTATAAATTACAGTCCACTATTACATACCCAAAATTGATATTTTAGCAACCAAATAACCAAACTAAATAACCAAACTAAATATAAAATTACAGTCCAAAAACAAAAATTACATTCCAAAAACCGAATATGAAAATTATTTACAGTCCAAATAAAATAAATTACATACCCAAATAGTCCAAAAAAATATAAATAACCAATCAATATGTAAATTACAAATACAATCTCTCAGGTTGGTGTATAAAACCACTGACCATTCATCATCGAGATTTGATGAACTAGGTAACGTTAACTAAAGGCCGCCTTAACCACCGACAATGGGGTGACACAATAGTTAAGCTGCCAATAGCCATCATTAACAAAAAAAAAATGTACCTTTATAGTTGAAATAACTGAACGAACTATTCTTCCATTTCCGGAACTCTGATAACGTTAGCTGTAAAAGAAACAATAAATTATGTTATCTCAATCAAATTTAATATTTGTTTTTATTTTTTAATTCATATCAAAGTATGGACGAATTAAACGAAATAAAATCTAATTAAACATTGTAACATAGTTCAATTTTCATAGTCCAAGTTAATAAAATTGATACTATTATTCTTGAAATTTAAAGGTTATTTTTAAATTTTAATTCATATCATAATATAGACGAATTAAACGATATACAATTTAATTAAACATTGTAAGCCTCGGTTCAATTTTCATAGTCAAGTTAATAAAATTGTTACTAATTAAACATTGTAACCCACTAACAATTAAATATAACAATAATCAACCCCACTAAAATGTATGCTGAAAAAAAGGGACATTTCAGTCAAAAAAGAAAGTTACGAAATAAATAAATGTAAATAAAACAATAATTACCCCATTAACAACAATACATGCTGAAAAAGAGGCACATTTCACTAAAACAAAACTTGAGTTATGCACAAAATCAGCCTACTAACTACATAAACAACGAGAAACAACACTAAATAACTTACAGTTATAAATAATAACCAGCCATTTTACAACTCACAACAATACCAACAATGCAAGAGCCACAACAAATAAGTGTATCAAAATTGATAAGAGGAACAACAGGAGTGTATGTGAAAGTAAGGGTAGTGCGAAAATGGAAAAAAGAAGACTTTAGGAAAGCCTTTGTTGGAGAAGATTTTTCATTAGAACTAATATTGGTGGATGAAGAGGTAAGATTCTGATTCTGCAACATTGTTTACTTACTTAATTAATTATTTTATGGTATGATGTTTACTGAAATATTTGATTCTGCAACATTGTTTACTTAATTAATTATTTTGAGCACTATTCACGTTTCCATTGTTTTATATAAATGCACAACAATATGAACAGAAACTCCACATAATAAATTCAAAATCTTTGAGTAGAGATACTTAGCTTTTTTGGTCAAAATCTTCACATAATAAATTCAAATTCTTTGAATAATCCGCATTTAATCAGCTGATAAATATCCAAAGTGAAATTCCATGGTCGAACAAAACCCTACAAAAACACAACAGCAATAATAGGATGTTAAATCATATTACAGTGAATAGATAGACAAAGAAAAATAAACATAATGAAATAAATAAAACTCGGGTTTGGGTCAGGGTTGAAACCGGGTTCGGGTTCAGGTTTGACTTTGCTTTATGGTCAAAGCCGGGTTCGAGTCATGGTCAAAGCCGGGTTCAGGTCATGGTCAAAGCCGGGTTCGGGTCATGGTCAAAGCCGGGTTCGGGTCATGGTTAAAGACGGATTCGGGTCATGGTCAAAGACGGGTTCGGGTCACGGTCAAAGCCGGATTCGGGTCACGGTCAAAGCCGGATTCGGGTTTGAGATTGACTTTGGGTTCGGGTTTAGGGTTGATTTTCTGGGTTGAAGTATGAAGGATTGAATTTGAATGATGAATTTCTGGGTTTGATATCCAGAAATTCATCCTCAAACCCAGAAACAAAACTTCAAAGTCAGAAATTAAACTACAATCCCAGAAAATTCTTCCACAAAACCGAAAAAGATAGACCCTTTATGACGAAAATAGAGAAAAAAAACAACATGCAAATTAATGTATGGATTTAAAAATCAAGAAATACCCAGAAATTTTTTGATTGCTTTAATTACAAATACAACTCATTCATCAAATATAAGGAATTTAAATTGTTGCTAAGAAAAAAATCACAAAAAACATAAATTATTCATATTCAAAACAGAACTATGAAAACATGATTCATAAATATGAACAAACCAACAAAAAAATAGCGAAGAAAAATACCGTAAATCAAACCGTACCAAAGTAAGTCGCTCTAAAATTAACCCGATGAGTTTGAAGATCAGCGAATATAAACCCACAAACAACAGTATGACGATGTCAAAGACCATATAAAACTCGAAAATTATGAACACTTATGATATATCTTTCAAATTTTGATAAATGATGATGAAAAGGTGGAAATATAGTGTATAATTTGATAAAATATGATTTTAATAGAATGAATTTCGCAGGAAATATAGTATAGAGAGATAAAAGGGGACGAGTTAGACGGAGTGTAGTGAGATAGAGAGGTGAGTGAGGGACGGCATGAATGTTGGAGGAAAAATAGGGTTTGTGTAATAGGGAGAGGGTATTTATATTATAGGGTTTGTGTGGTTTGTGTAATAGGGACGGCGTGTACAAGGCGGCCCAATTGGACATGTTAGTACACCGGCCCAACACAAATAAAAAAAATTGACGGCCCAATTCATTAACATGCTTATGTCAAAATATAAGATATTTTGGTTATAATTTGGTCAAAAATCGTAATATATTGCTAATTATATACCCCCGCATAGTCATTCGAACGACGACTAACAGAATCAAGGCACAAACCCGGCATATCCTTTTTTTAAAAATAAAAAATCGTAATATATAGTTTATTATATTTCTTTATATATCGCATGAGATAATACCAGTATATATTATCTATTATTTTATACAAAGAAAAACTAATATTGTCCAATATGTTCCATCTTATTTTATATTAGGTGGAACAAGACGACAAGTAAGACGAGTGTCATCACCTACCAACGTTCATGTTGTTCCTACGACAACCTTTAACACAGCAGGTTCGTAAAAGACCGTGATTACAAATAAAATATTTATCATTCTGACAATACAAACTAAACCCTAAATCGTGTTTATATCATGACTACATAGGTAACGATACTCCACCAGATGTCCTTCAGCGATTAGTAAGAGATTTATGTGACACATTTGGTGAATCTTATGATGATTTTAATCCTTCGATACCACAAACTGAGCAAGCACCCCGCAGTGAAGAAATTCATTCTTCTCAGTTGATCGATCAAGGTAAGTTTACTTAACCTTATTAGCAAATATATATAATTTTAATACGTACTATAAAAGATTTGATATTAAAAATAATAGTTATTGCGTATTTTATTTGAAAAAAAAATTATAATATATTTTTTATTATAATAAGTATTCAGATATGCATATTAGTTTTAGTTGGTGTGTGTTTTGAATCGTAATCCGTTGTTTATAACGTAACAACATAGGTAACATTGGTGAATCAGATGCCGTCGAGCGATTAGTAAGAGAATTATGTTCAGAATTCGGTGAAACTTATGATGATTTTGATAATTCAATTCTTTAATATCAAGAATTACTCGGTCGACGTGAAATAAGCTCATTTCGGTCAAATGGAGAATGTTCCCGAGGCCGACCAAGTCAATCGTCCCATCTGATCAACGAAGGTTATTTTGTTTAATGACATATCGGTGTATTACAAATTAATTTAAATAGTTATATGAAATTCTATTTAACGTTTTCATATTACGGTGACATTTATAAATCAGCTCTTGAAGGATACTGGGATATTGGAGACCCTAATACGAGTGCGAAATGTGGAGCACAAATGTGGTATCAAGAAAGAAAGGAGAAGAGAAGGGGTACTAGATGCCCTAAATTCTCATTGTGTTGCTCTGATGGCAAAGTTGTGCTGCCACGTTTAAAAGAACCGCCTCAACTCCTAAAGTGTTTATTAAGTAAACAACATCGCTTAAGTAATCATTTTATTGAGAATATTAGAGCTTATAACGTAATGTTTTCCTTCACATCCATGGGTGGCAAGATTGATCACTCCGTCAATCAAGGTCGAGGTCCATACACATTAAGGATGGGAGGCCAAAACATCCACCGAATAGGAAGTTTGTTGCCGTCAGCTGGAACAATGCCTAAATTTTGTCAGTTATACATATATGACACTGAAGAAGAAGTTGAGAATCGGAAAACCGCACTCAGGTATTGGATATACGATTCAAATATGTTAGAATCTCAATTTAACGCATAATTGAAAATAACGATTGTTTACTATTTATTTTAGGGAATTGAAAAACAAATTACCTTATTATTACTTCATTGTCAATGCAGCCAAAATACTCCGAATAGATTTGACGATGAACTGATAGAATCGTTGCAAAAGATGGTCGATGAGAAAAATCCCGTTGCAAAGAACTTTAGGATGGCTAGGGATAGATTGTCTTCGAATGAAGACGTTGAGGTGAGTATCAGACTCATCTCTAGAAGAGACACAGACGGGAGAACATATAATTGCCCAACGGCTTCAGAAGTAGCAACGTTGATCGAGGGTGATTTAGGTCCAAACATGGATAAACGAGATATTATTGTTCAAAAGTCATGCGGGAGGTTACAACGTATATCTGAGCTACACCCGTCATACATGGCCCCACAATATCCGTTATTATTTCCATTTGGGGAAGACGGTTATCGATTGAGAATTCTTCACGGTGAAGAATCTCTTGGGATTAGCCAATCTGAAAATCCGCGTGACAAATTAACACTCAGAGAGTGGTTTGCATTCCGTATACAGGATAGACCATTGTCTATGGAGTACCCAATATTGTTATTAGCCCGTAGACTCTTTCAGCAGTTCTTAGTTGATGGATATACAACGGTTGAAGCTCATAGACTATTGTTTGTGCACTTCAAGCAGGATCTACTTCGCGTGGAAAATTACAATACTCTTTCACGAGCTGTTGAACAAGGGGACGTTGAGCCATCTTCCGCCGGCTGTCGATTAATTGTTCCCCCTTCTTTCGTGGGAGGTGGTTCTTACATGAGAGTGAATTACCTTGATACAATGACCATTTGTAGGTGGTTCGGTTATCCTGATCTATTTATCACTTTTACGTGTAATCCCAAGTGGCCATAAATCACCCGGTTTGTTAGTAAGAGGGGTCTGAATCCCGAGGATCGTCCAGATATTTTGTGTCGTGTCTTCAAGATTAAGCTTGATGAGTTGATGATTGATTTCAAAGAGCGTCATATATTTGGTAGGGTTAGAGCAGGTACGCACTAACTCACCTTTCGTGTTTAATATTTTTTTACATATTCTATTATGGCGTATTATATATTCTAAATTATTTACGTAATTCTATCACAGCGGTCTATACAATTGAATTTCAGAAGCGTGGTCTTCCCCATGCTCATATCCTATTGTTCCTACATCGAGAAGACAAGTTTCCCGAGGCTGCAGATATCGATAAAATCATTTCTGCGGAGATCCCTGATCCCGTTTCAAATCCTGTGCTACATGCTATCGTTGCTACACACATGATGCACGGACCCTGTGGGACTGCAAGACTGCAATCACCATGCATGGTTGGGTCTAAATGCTCAAAATTTTTTCCCAAAAAGTGTATCGAAAGAACAACTGTCGACAAAGACGGTTATCCTGTATATAAGAGAAGTAAAGACGGACCAACAATAGTTAAGGACGACGTGGAACTTGGCAATGGATTTGTTGTTCCATATAATCCATAATTACCGTTGAAGTATCGTGCACATATCAACTTGTAGTGGTGTAACCAGTCGCAAGCAATCAAATATCTTTTCAAGTACATAAATAAAGGATCTGATCGAGTGACAATGCAGTCTTCTTATAGACGCCACAATGAGGAAGATCCTTCACAGGTAGATGAAATTAAACGGTTCTACGATTGTAGGTACCTTTCAGCATGTGAGGCTACATGGAGAATATTCGCATTTGACATTCATCATAGGACTCCCGGCGTCGAAAGGCTACAGTTTCACCTTCCTGGCGAGCAAAGCGTATTTTTTAATGATGAAGATCCTATTGACGAGGTCGTAGGTAAATCATCAATGGGAGTGTCAAAGTTTCTATCTTGGATGAAGATTAATAGTAGTGACAAGGAAGAGTTGCAGATAGCTAAAGAACTATTGTACTGTCAATTTCCGACTAAATTTGTGTGGCATAAAGGCAAGCGAGAGTGGTGCCTTCGAGAAAGAAATTTTAAGATAGGCAGGTTGCAACATGTGCCACCGACTTGCGGTGAATTATATTATATGAGAATGATGTTGAACCATGTAAAGGGGCCTAAAAGCTATGAGGACATAAGAACGGTGAACGACGTTCCCTATCCCACATATAGAGAAGCGTGTTATGCTTTTGGCTTAATCGGTGACGACAGAGAGTACATTGATGCGATAAATCAAGCAAGCGAATGGGGGTCCGGATTTTATCTTAGAAATCTTTTTGCGACTTTATTGTTAAGTGGGACGTTGGCCATGCCAATCAGAGTCTGGGAGCAAACATGGCCTCTTCTATCAGATGATATCCTTCGCAGGCAACGCAGTATTTTTCATAACCCAGGTATCGTTAAATCTGACGATTTATCTATTATTCGTTTAATTTATATTCGTTGCACATGATGTTAGTTATTATAATTTTTACGTATGTATATCAAAAATATAACATAATACTTAATAATACGTTATGATGACACTACAAAAATCATTACGGGTTTAGAACTAACCGAGGAGGAATTGAAAAATTATGCTTTGATCGACATCGAAGAATCACTCCAGTTAAATGGGAGTAGCTTAGCAAGATTTGAAGAAATGCCCCTACCGGATACATCGACAACGTTACATCACGGGAACACGCTGGTCATGGATGAGTTGTCTTATGACAGAGAATCGTTGCAGGCAGAACACGCTTCTCAACTCTCTTCAATGACTGATGAGCAGAGGTCGGTCTATAATCAAATTATGGAAGCTGTTGCATCTAATCAAGGAGGTATGTTCTTTGTGTATGGCTATGGGGGGACTGGTAAAACATTCATATGGCGAACTTTGTGTGCTGCCTTGAGAAGTCAAGGTGAAATTGTTTTGCCCGTTGCATCTAGCGGAATTGCAGCAACGTTGATACCTGGTGGTAGAACAGCGCACTCGAGACTTGGCATTCCGTTAAACGTGACCGAGAACTCCACTTGCCCCAGAATTAAACCTGGTAGTTATTTAGCAGAACTGTTGATCAGAGCGAAGCTCATTATATGGGATGAAGCGCCGATGACTCATAAACATAGCTTCGAGGCCGTTGATAAAAGTTTAAAAGACGTGATGCGTGTTGTAGATGCGCGTAATGCAACACTACTATTTGGCGGTAAAGTGGTAGTTTTTGGTGGCGATTTTCGGCAAACACTACCAGTTGTTCAAAAAGGTAGCAGAGCTGACATTGTGCATGCGTCTCTTTGTTCGTCATATTTGTGGAGTTCATGTAAGGTATGTTCAAAACTTTATAACAAATGGGTATTAAAACTATATTCATTAACATTTTACCTTCTTTTTATTTTTAAAGACGTGTCATAAATTTCAGGTGCTTAAATTGACTAGAAATATGCGCTTAGAAGTCGGAAGTGCATAAACTAATGTAGATGAGATAAGGAAATTCTCGGAGTGGATTCTGGAAATTGGAGATGGGTTGGCCGGGGGTCCAAATGATGGTGAAGTTGACATAGAGTTCCCCGTCGATGTACTTATTCAACACGTGACAAATCCAATTGCCTCAATAGTAGGTATCACTTATCCTGCTCTTCAAAATCGGTTATGGGACCCTGATTATCTTCAGGAAAGGACAATACTCGCACCGACTCATGAAATAGTTGAAGATGTAAATGATTATGTGTTATCACTTATTGATGGGCCAGAGAGACTTTACTTAAGCTTTGATGAGGTCAGTAAAGATGATGCAACTATAGGTGAGCGTGACCTTTTCTCCACAGAATTTTTGAACAGTATTAAATGTCCTGGGCTCCCTAACCATGAATTGAGATTGAAAAGAGGTGATATGGTTATGTTGCTTAGAAATATTGATCAATCACGTGGCTTATGCAATGGCACCAGATTAATAGTGACAAATTTAGGGGCTCGCGTAATTAGATGTACAGTTTTAACTGGTAGTCATAAAGGTGATCAAGTGCATATTGCCCACATTACACTTACGCCTTCAGATTCCAGTAAATTTCCAGTTCGCTTCAATAGAAGGCAATTTCCCATTGCTGTTTGTTTTCCGATGACGATAAACAAAAGTCAAGGCCAGTCCTTATCTCAAGTGAGCATTTATCTCGCTAAGACCGGTCTTGATCATGGACGACTATATGTCGCGATATCCAGGGTTACAAGCAAACAAGGCCTGAAGCTTTTGATTTGCGACAATAACAAGCGTACATCTAATACGACAACCAACGTAGTTTACACAGAAATTTTTGAATATTTGTAAAGTTTCATTAGTACTATAACATTTGTAGCATATTTCTTTTTCCGTTTCGTAGTAATTAGTAATTTCAATTATATTAAGTCGAATATCAAATTATGGACTATTTACATTTTCATCGCATTGCACATTTAATCACGTTCATTTACATGCTTTTGTATCCAATAATAGCGCCTACAGTTACGACCCGTGCATTTTTTGCACGGGTTTAAAACTAGTATCTAGTATAACTTTAATGTTTTAAGGGTATAACTTTAGTCGTAAATAGTATAACTTTAATGTTTTAAGTGTATAACTTTAGTCGTAAATAGTATAACTTTTATAAAAACCAAATAAAAAACGAAAAAAGAATCGAAAATAACGTAATCCATAATAACAAAAACAAGAGGAGATTGTTATTTCACATATAACCATTGAATATCTAAGAAAAAACCAAATAACAAAAAAATAAACCAAATAACAATAACAAGAGGAGATTGTTATTTCACATATAACCATTAAAGTTGTACATAATGTCATTAAAGTTAGGCATAATGAACATTAAAGTTAACAAATAGACCTTAGAAAAAAATGTAATTTCACAAATCTAAAAAAAAAACAAAACCAAATAGATATAAAAATTAAAATCAAGAAATCTGAAAAATTAAAATCAACAAATCTAAAAAACCAAAATTTAAAAAGATTTGAAAATAACAAAAATCAAAATTTAAGACTAGAAACTAAAAACATAAAGGATAAAAAGAAAAACAAAAAAAACAAAAAGAGTACATCATCATACAAGAGTACATCTTTTTTAGACAACTGTACACAAGAGTACATCATCATAACTCAATTTTCGACCGTCTACAAGAGTACTCTTTTTTAGACAACTGTATACAAGAGTACATCTTTTTAAATAAAAAAAAATCGAAAACGATAAAACCATAAAAACAGCAAAAACATAGAAAAGGCAAAGATACTCAATACAAGAGTACATCATCATCAAATAAAAAAAAGACAAAACAAAAAAAACCCATCGAAAACCAGATCGGAATCGAAAACCAGCAAAAACAATCGAAAATAACAATCGAAAAGGAGGTGGGAGCAGGCGGTTGTCGTGCGGTTGATATTGGTGGTTGTGGATGGTGACGCGTCCAGATCTGGACGTGGAGGAGATGTGGGGAGTGAAGAGGTCGTGGAGACAGAGGAAGTGGATTGGTGGCGAGTGTGGGTGGTTGGTTGTGCGAGGCAGGTGGGTGGTTGGTTGTGCGGTTGTGGGGTAGTTCGTGGCAGGAGGGAGGACGGTATGGTGGTGGTGAATGGTGGTGGAAGGGTGGTTTGTTATGGTGGTGTTGTTGATGAAGTTGTTATTGTTTATTTTTTTGGTTTTTTTTTGTTGATTTTTTTTTTGTTGATTTGTTTTTTTTTTTTGAGAGAATGAGAGAGAATGAGTGTATGAGTGAAGTGTGAAAGAATGAATAATGAGGAAGTGGGTAGGGAGATTAGAATGGTGGAAGAGTTATACAAAATTAGGAGGAGTTATACAGAATTAGGGAGGGAGATTAGGGAGGTTCATTTGTGACCCTTGAATGAGATGTAATCTCATCCCTCCATTCCTTCCATCCTAAGGTCCTTATAAGGACTTAGGGACTCATAAGATGTAAGGGCCTTATGAGAACCCTTCTCTCTCTCTCTCTCTCTCTCTCTCTATATATATATATATATATATATATATATATATATATATATATATATATATAGGATTGTATGTTCAATTTCTTGGCCTATGAATGTCGATTATTTTTGAATTTGTTAATTTTTTGGGTTATTATCTAATTTGTTGATAATTTAGCTTAATTGATTTCCTGAATTTCATTTATTTGTTTGCCTATTATTGGATTTTCTGAATTAGTTGCCTATATACTACGAATGTAGAAAAATGACTCGAACTTGGATGATTGATGCAAATATGAGTGACCCCAACTATAAGGATGGTTTAGATGAATTTTATGAAGTCGTTTCGAACAATTTGAAAGGTTCTTCTAGTATTCCATGTCCTTGTGAAAGATGTGGTAATATTAGGTATATGGCTTTTCCGGACGTTAAAATACACCTAGAAAAGTGGAGATTTAGTCGATCCTATACACGTTGGATTTTTCATGGGGAACCATTAGAGGACGAGAATAGCTTTGAAGAAGATGATGTTGAGGTATACGAAAGGCTAACTGATGATCCTGAGTTTGCCGAGTTTTTTAAGTTGGAAGAGTTGGAACCAGAGAAGTTGAATGTTGGGTTTATAGATAATGAAGAGAATGATGATGAGTCGAATGCTTTTGAAGATGTAGGTGATGACACTATTAATTGGGATGACCTTAACAACATGTATGAGAAGTTGTGTGAGTCTGAAACACCTCTGTATCCTGGTTGTAAGTTCACAAAAATGTCGGCTGTGGTGAAGTTGTATAATATCAAGGGGGCAAATGGGGTGAGTGACACGTGTTTCACTAGTTTTTTAGCCTTGATAAAGGAGTTGCTTCCAGATGGTAATGTTCTACCTGTTAAGACATATGAGGCAAAAAAACTAATAAGAGGAGTGGGTATGAAATATGAGAAAATACATGCATGTTCAAATGATTGCATATTGTATTGGAAATTATATCAAAACTTAACCAATTGCCCTGGCGTTATAAGGATAAGGAAGGGATCCCGGCTAAGGTGTTGTGGTATTTTCCAGTGATACCAAGATTCATAAGGATTTATGCGAATCCCGATGATTCAAAAATGTTAACTTGGCATGAAACAGGAAGAATAAAGGATGGAAAGCTAAGACACCTGGCAGATGGTATGCAATGGAAATCGTTCGACGCTAAGTATCCCGAGTTCGGCAATGAACCTAGAAACTTACGTCTAGCACTGTCCACTGATGGAATGAACCCACACGGAAACATGAGTAGCCAACATAGTACTTGGCCAGTAGTGTTGGCTATTTATAACTTACCTCCATATGTGTGCATGAAAAGAAAGTATTTGATGTTGTCGTTGTTAATTTCCGGCCCTAAACAACCTGGAAATGATATAGATGTCTATTTGGAACCTCTTCTAGATGATTTGCGAATGTTGTGGGATAGTGGGATAGAAGTATTTGATGCATATAAGAACGAATCTTTCAATTTGAGAGCGATGTTTTTGTGTACAATATCTGACTATCCAGCATATGGCGACCTTTCTGGGCACACAGTTCATGGAAAAGAGGCTTGTCCATTGTGTGGGGAGGATATCGAGTCTGAATACTTGAATTCTTCTCGTAAGTATGTGTATATGGGAAATAGGAGGTTCTTGTATCATGACCATTGTTATCGCAAGATGCAGAAAGCATTCAATGGAAGACAAGAACTTCATCAACCTCCTAGAATTTTGAATGGGCATGGAGTTTATCAGAAATAAAGCATATTGAGATAGATTATGGGAAGAAGAGCGGCTCTAAATTGTCTACTCGTGGGTATAAGAAAAGATCCATATTTTTTGATAAACTTCCATATTGGCCTGACCTGGAGGTCAGGCATTGCCTCGATTTCATGCACATTGAGAAAAATGTCTATGATAATATTATCAATACCCTTCTGAATATTCCCGGTAAAATAAAGGATAACGCCGCAGCTAGGGAAGATATGAAAATGATGGGTATTAGGCTAGAGTTGGCACCACAGAAGAGAGGTAATCATACATTTTTACCGCTAGCAGCTTATACTCTTTCACGGAATGAGAAAAAAGAGTTCTGTGCATGTTTGAATGGAATTAAAGTGCCACATGGTTATTCGTCGAACATCAAAAGCCTAGTGTCGATGCAAGACCTAAAACTCACCGGGTTAAAGTCACATGATTGTCACACTTTGATGCAACAATTACTACATGTGGCTATTTGTTCCATTTTACCTGAAAAGGTAAGATATGCTATAACTAGATTCTGTCTCTTCTTCCAGTCCATATGCGAGAAAGTCATCGATCCCTATGACATGGATTCATTGCAGGACCTCGTTGTAACCTCTCTTTGTCAGTTGGAAATATATTTTCCACCCTCTTTATCCACTATCATGATTCATCTGACCATTCACTTGGTTAGGGAGATTTTGTACCTTGTGCCCATGTACTTGAGATACCAGTATCCTTTCGAATGATTGATGAAAGTCTACAAGGACTATACATCTAATCGGTATCGTCCGGAAGGTTGTATTGCTGAACTCGCTATTTTAGACGAAGCTCTTTCATATTGTTACGCTCATCTATCCCCTGAGGAGTTGATTGGCGTTCCTAAGAATCGTCATAGTGACTGGATGACCGGAAAAGGTATTAGCTGTGATTTATGCTGGTGCTGATATATGCTACTGCTGATATATGCAGGATTTTGAATGGCATGAAACAAATTTAATTTTTAAAAAAATTACGAAAATGTAATAAAAACGGTTACTAAAACAAAAACCCTTGTAAATACCTTTCACAAATACCCGCACATAATATTCAACAACAGGTTTTAAAAGAAGAATCGTTGTAAATACCTTTCACAAATACTCGCGCATAATATTCAACAACAGGTTTTAAATGAAGAACCGTTGTTACTAACAATTTCAACAACGGTTATGTGCCGTATACCCGTTGTTAAAAGTCGTCACAATTTTGGTGGGAAAGATACAACAACGGTGTTTTATATGATAACCGTTGTTATATTATTCCCACCAAAATTTTGACAAACTTTCCACAACGACTTACTCGCAACAACGGCTTTTAACCGTTGTGAATAATTTCCACAACGGTTTTAGTAAATAACCTAACCGTTGTAAATACCTTTTACAACGACCGCTTTAACAATGTCCGCTTTTTGTTTTTACAACGGTTTTTACCCGTTGTAAAACCCTGTATCTGTAGTAGTGTTAGGCCGGTTGTGATCCCGTAGAGCCATTTGTGGTGGTGGATTTGGTATGTGAGGGGGTGGTGTTTGAGGTGGGCTATTTGGAAGAGGGAAGTTGTGAAATGGATTTTCTAGTAGAGGCTCAATTGTGATGTTTGGTTGAAGTGGGGTTGTGGTATCGATGTTTTGTAGGATGTGTGGGTTTGGTTGGTATATGTTTGCTTGAGGAAGGTTCCGAACTCTATCAAGGGTCCTTGTCCTCAAGGTCCTAAAAAGCCTTTTGGGGTCGGAATTGAAGAGTAGAGCTTGGTGGTTCCTTCTAGGCATGCACTCGACAAACCGTTAGTCTCTTAGTGTCTTTACACACTAGGGGAAGGCAAGAAATCACACACTCTACAATGAAACACACAAGTACTAAAACAAACTACAAGTGAGATAAGACTAAAGCAAAGACTCTTAATAAACCAAATATAACCTAATGCCATCCCCGGCAACGGCGCCATTTGATGAGTAAGATGTAGGTAGGGTCAAGTCTCTTATCACCAACAATAATTTTAACCCAATTTAGTGGTGTAAATCGGGGTCGAACCACGAGGATGGAGGGGTTCCTACTTAGCTTAATTAAGAGTCTAGTCTAGTCGAAAATGAAAGGAAAGGAGTTGATTTGAACTACTATATGTAACTAAAGCAAACAATTAAGAGGAAATGTATACGATTGATTAAAGGCTAGGGCTTTCGGGTTCATCTAAACGGTTTAAGGGCAAACATGATGATTTAAGGAGTCTATGATGGGAGTTTATCCTAGGATGAATAATCAATGGGTTGATTATCCTAAAGGTGATCACTAATTTTCATTAAGCATCAACCTTCTCTTAAACATACAACAAGACCGCCACAAACTTTCATTCAATGGAGGAATTAAGCAACAATGAAAAAAAGGCATAAGCTTTCACTCACACAATTCATCAAACACCTTGTGTGCATGGATAAGAAAGATAAACAATTCACCAAAGACTCAAATAATCATACAATCATGCCCATTAATCCCATTTAGACTCCCCCTAAACCCTAGAAGGATTACTACTCACTCATATTCAAATATTTCAAACAAACAAATGAAAAAGAACAAACAATCAAAAGAGATGACATGGTAAGGATTCCAACAATGTTAAAAGACAAGTTAAAATGTAAACAATTGATTAAACAAGTAAATAAGAGAAGAGATGTACCAACAATGAGTAAAGATGATTGCTTGATTGAATTAATGAAGAGAATCCTTCAATATCTCCCAATACAACCTAAAAACAAAATGTAAACAATTGACTATAACTACTACTAAGCTAATTTTACTAAATGATTAATATTAATTATGGAAAGTGTTAGGCCCAAAATCTGGATATGGGCTGACTTGGGGCAGCAGGCCTGGAAGCGTTATGGGATGCGGGATATCAGGGAGTCAGGGTGCCAGCGTCAGCAAGCAGCGTAGAATATGGGCTTTGGTCCACGCGGGAGAAGCTTATGAGAGTCCAACATCTTGCGGGATCCGAAGAGGGAAAGTCCTACTCAATGTCAAATTAGGGATAACTTGGAGGGAAAGCAAGAAACCCTAGCCCACGAGCTTCCCTATATAAAGAGCCTCGATGCAAAGAAGAAGGAGGATCAGAAAACACAAGAACTACACCCTAGCATTCATAGCAAGCATACGAACTGTACTTTCCTCTCGAATTATAGTGAAAATATTGGTGGGATTCCGTCTCCCCCCGCGGTTGTTTCCCACGTCGGGTTTTCCGCGTCACCAAAGTTGCTTATGTTCCTTGTTTACATTGCTCATACAGGATAACACACGACCATCATTCAAATCATAACATAGACCTAACTCTAAGACCGCTTTAACCCTAAATTGGTAGAAATTTACCAAAACAGAAAGATGAGTGCTTTGATTAAGGAAAGATTGCATAAATTAGGGAAAGTTTTCAAATCTATGGTTATGTTCACAATTGATTAGGGAAGGGGTATATATAGCGTTTCATTGGATTAGCGGAAGAGATAAGATAAAGCCCATTTGCGTGTCCGTCGACCTGTGCCGGCCAACCGGCTGCTTCTGCCGGTAGCGTCATCTTCCAAATTTGGGGAAAATTAGACCTGGTGTTTTCCCTGCCGGTAGACCGGCTGCCGGCCTGCCGGCAGGGGATCTCCAATCTTGACTTCTTCCTTTGTTCTTCGAGACTTGTTGCTCCATCCCGGTTGCCCGGCCATCTGTGCTGGTAGCGAGTTCTCCTAAATTTGCTCTAAAAATCAACTAAAAAATGGCTAATTGTTGGGCGTGTATTCCCTGCCGGCAGAGAATACCTCTCAGCTTATTTTCTTCCTCTTCTCCTTAAGGCAATGTTCCCTGCCGGTGGACCGGCTGCCGACAGAGAACTATGCTTCAGCTCCTCATCTCCCTTTTCTTCATGCTTAGGCATTGAAACGCCTTCCTTGCCCCGATTTCTCTATAATCGCCTTGATTCCTGCAAGAGGGGGCACGCCTAATCACAGATACGGGTATCGGGCAAAAAATGCTAGGCAAAGCACACAAAACCGACTTGATATGAGTCGGAATGCATGAAAGAAGCCGGGAAATTCGATGCACAAAATGCATCTGCTGCGCCTCTTCTTGAGGTTGCCGCAGTTTCTGCTTTTCTCCTTCTTGCTTTGTTCTATGTTAGTTCGTCTTCTTTCTCTCTTGTTCCGTTTTCTTATTTTTCTTCATTATTCGTCTGTATAATAATTTTAACATATAGTTCATCATAATTTATCACTTCTTCCGACTTAAATCCCAAGTAAACAATATTTGCGGGTTTTCGTCATCAAAATCAAACCCGGATTTTAGAGATTAGATTTGTTCATATCAAGTCTCTGGAATTCGCCTTTTGTATATTTTCTTCTGTTTATCGTCATCATTATCAGTAGTTTGACATAGTAAACCTAATTAATTTATGTTAACAAAATTTGTAATTAGTCTATTAATTCGTTCTAATTAATTTAAACTTGTTTCTTTATTGCTTTTATGACCAATTTACATGTAAATAATCCGCTAAATCACTTCTACATGAGTCGAATATCAGTAATCGATCATTAAAACACCAACGAACATTAACGATATGCAGTTCCGGCTTCACAGCCAGAACTCACCTCAGGAACAGACGCAGTGACCACTGCGCCTCTTCCAAGGGACGCAGCATTGCTGCGCCTGGTCCGGGGTGATTTCTGTCTCTGAACTTCCGTTGTTGCTCTGACCTAGTTCATTAGTTTACGTATTAATCGACTATTCTACCAGACGACGGTATCAAATTTTGGCGCTGTTGCCGGGGAGGCAACTACTTATTTGCTTGTTTATGTTTGTCTGTTTTTAGCCTCAAGGGACTTATCCCTTGAGGCCGTTCTCATCCTTTTCTTTAGTGCTGTTTTGATAGGTCCTACGTAGATAGTTCTAGGTAAAAGATCGTCAAAGGGAAGGCTTGGGTACTTTTGATCTTCCACCCATGTTCCATTCAATGGAGCAACAGGTGGTTTATTGTGAGAGATGTGGTGCTGCGGGGCACAATGCTGTCATCTGTCTAGCGGGAAACGACCGTGTCAAAATTTGGCGCGACGAAGTCTATGCGTTTAGGCAGCGTAGACAAGCTAGTCATTCCATTACATACGTGCCGCCACATCCGCTTCAGCAATGAGGCTATCAGAAGCCCCCGTTTATCTCGCCCCCACAACAACAAACCCTTCCTCCCGTTGAAGAGAATGAAGAGACTGCCGAGTTGAAGTCTATGGTGAAAGCACTTATACTTCAAATGCAAGAAACCGAGAAATACAGGGATGCTCACCTCAAGCTACTTAAATCTCAAGTAGCTCAAATGGCTGCCGAGTTGGATTCTAGAGACTCAGAGATGGTATATGCTGTTATTCCCGTCACTAGTCTTTCCCATGAAAGACCTGAGTTGTCTATTGATGATGAAGACATTTATGACTCTGAAGTTGAAGGTGTTAATGAAGATGAGGCTTTTCTCAAACACTTCACCACGGTTCAGCATAAAACATTCGATCGAACAGCTCAACAGTCGATCGAGCAGAAATTCCAACTCGATTGAATGGTTTGTATGATGAAGACCTCGATCGAACACCCCATACCGTTCGATCGAGTAGTGCTGAATTAGAGGACTTCGATCGAACGCCCTGCTTTGTTCGATCGAGTAAACTGTGTGAAGAAACCTCTCGATCGAGTTCTATCTTTGCTCGATCGAGTACTTTGGCCATGGAGACCAATGAACCGTCATCTTGGTTCATTTTGGATGACAATTTTGACGAAGACAATGGATACGGTGAATCCCCCATTTTCAAAGCCGAGCTGGAGGCCTTGGAGGCTGCGATTTACGGGATAGAACCCACAGAGGAGGGGAACGAGAAGGTAGCTAAGTCAGTGGTTGTTCCTAGCACGAAAGAGGTAATTTATTCTTTTGTCGATGACTCCGCCGTTAGGAGCGACCAACCTGAGGTAATTAACGATAATTATATTATTATTGGTATAGTACACTACCTCATTTGACTTGTGCTTTATATTTTAATGCTCCACCCCTTCCCAGTTGGGTAAATAATTTGATAATGTTTCACCGTATTTATCTTCGAAAATTTGATGGCTGAGACGGTATTTTAGATTTCTTTCATATGCTCCTTCTTTATTTTGGTGCTACTTATGCTCTTGTGTAGCACATGCGCAGATTTATGATCTATTGCTAAGGGCTTTGAGTTGCTTTGATCATGACTAACTGGAGCAGCTGAAGAAAGAAAAGAAGGTCGAGCTGGGACCTGTCTGAAACTAGCGCTACCGGGAGGCAACCCAGAGTTTTTAATTTTTAATTGCTTTTCAAACATTTTAGCTGTGTGTAATAATTGGTTTTTGAACCATAGACCTGGAACAGTTAAGCTTGTTTTGTTAGTTTTCGCGGGCTGTTTATTGCGTCTTTGCAGGAATCTTTTGTGGATGGTTCGATCGGGTACTTTAAATACTCGATCGAACCCTTTTGCTGCTGTTTTCACTCGATCGAGTACAACTTCTTCTCGATCGAGTGCATGCCAAAGAAGATCTTTCGATCGAGAGCCCTACTTCCTCGATCGAACTGCTTAGGTGCCCAGTTCACTCGATCGATCAGTGTTTCATTTCGATCGAGTGCTTTTGACTTGGATTCGCTTCCTATGACGCTGCTATGGAGTTGTTGGCGACCTCCCATGTTGCTGGCTGGTTTGGGGAGGTCCCTACTTCGCGTATTCTTGTGAGTTTTCCGCATCTCCACTCTCTCTTTTTAGTTTGCATTTCTTTCCCTATTTTTGGGTACAATGAGGGCATTGTACAGTTTGGTTTGGGGAGGTTATGCATCCATATCTGTGTCTGCATGTCGTTTTTATTGCATTTCTGTTGTCACGTTTAACTTCTGTATGCATTGTTGTTTATTTTTAATAAAAATTCAAAAATCTTATAAAAATTCAAAAAAATCAAAAAAATCACGTTTATTTTAGCATGTAAGTTGAGTCGGAACGGTAGATTTCAGTGATGATATTGCACTGCAATTGTCTTTTTGCTTAAGCCTTGCATAAAACTAATTATCTTTTTAGCATTGTCTTATTGCATATCTACGAGTTAATGTTAAAAATTTAGCTGAACGAATAGACTTGACCTGAAAATTTTGGCAAACTACTTATATATTCTAAGAACTAGAGCTTAATAAACTGGTGTCATTTGTGACCAGTTTCATGTAGGATTGTGAGTAGTTACTCCTTGCATAACATGTTCATTAATTTGCACGTATATGAAATTCAAATTGCTTTTTGCCTACATACATTCGGGTTAGTGGTTGGTGTTGTTGGAATATGTGTCCTCCGACAATAATGCGATCACAACTGTCGATCATGATGATCACATGTTCAAGTCTCATTTTAAGAATACATGTGGGATGTAATATTTTACAATGTCAACTGGTCCACACATATCGGTAATGATTGGCTGACTAGAGTTTGACATCACTGTCGTGCAACGGTGGTGATCAGTTGATCCCCTTAGGTCATACCTAAAGGGTAACACTCTTAATTGATTATTTAATTGATCGTATGTCGATACGGGTTAATTAAATTACTTAAAATTGACGGACGATTTTGGAAGTAATATTTACGTATCTCATTATAATTTGATAAAATGAGATGCGGTCTAAGTGATCGAATTGTTTTATTACTTAGATGAAATTATTGTTTACAGAAACAATTGAACTGAATGAATAATTTATTATAAATACAAGATGTTGTAATTTATAATTGGCAAAGTGTTTTGGTACAAGTAATTGTGAATTACTAAGTCGATTTTGTACATGACGTATTTTATTAATACGTTGATTTTTAATATGTTAAAAAATACATGACAATTTTACATGACTTGTGACATGTGACAAAATTGACAAATTGACAAAGATAAAATGGAATCCATTTTATCTCATTTGGACCGAAAATTAGGAGGGAGTATGGTGTTTAAATTATGTTATATTTTTGAGTGGAAAACAATATAATTACACCTAGCCATAGCCATGCAAGCCTATGTGTTTTCTTGGATAAAAAAACTTGACCATGCATTGGCTCCCTCTCTCTCCTTCCCACCGGTTTTCCAAGTGCCAAATAGAGAGTTTTTTCTCTATCATTTTATTCATACTTTTGCATAGTTTTTCTAGTGTAAGAAATAGAAAATACTCTCTACATCTTATGAGAAATTAGAGAGATTATAACTTCCTAAATACCTTCTCTATATCGAAATAATAGAGACCAATATAAATGTTTTGGGTCAATTTTTAGTAAGATTTATATTGTTCTAGTTAAATAATATTTATCTTTTAAGGGGTTATCTTGGGTATTCATCTTTGGGAGAGATTCTAAGCTTGAATCTTTGTTCATCCATATGAGAAAAGCTCAAGAACAAGTAAGAAAGAGATCTTACTTGTGCCCAAATAATCCGAAATCTTCAATGTAAGATGGTGATTTCTTCTTTATTCTTATCATTGTTTGCATGCATAAGATCAATGTTTAATTTTATGACTAAATTAAATCATCACATATATGAATATGTTTAGCAATGAGATATAGATTTCTAACAAGCGGTATGTAATACCCGAATATATTTTACATAAGACTATTACTAATTTTGCTTATTTTAATATGGTAGTTTAAAAAGGAAAAAAATAATATTTATAAACCCTTGTAGCCGGTTCTCCCATGCTCATAACAATTCTATAAGTTTCCTAATTCCTTTAGCCATGCCTTATCAGCCGCCTCTTGTGCTTAATGCCATAATTCATCCAGTTGATCTTATAACCCATTATCATCTATGAATTTAGTCTTGCCCATCATTAGTTGTATACATAATAATGGTGCTCTTATTATTTTGTTGGTCTGCTCTTTTGATCCATCACCACGCATCATAAGTTTTATCCCTCTACTTCCTGGTTTGTGAATTTTATGGGTTGATTTCGAGCACCATGTTAGTATCTATTGGATAGGTCACACGAGTTAAGGTAACACGATTTTACCGATCCTAATAATTTTACTATTGTTTTACTATTGTTTGAGGTTGTGTGAATTATATGCCATTTGATATCTGTGTGCTGTGTTTTATTGTGTTTTTATCGTCTGAACACTGACAATTTATCATACGGAGTAGTATATATAGTAATAATTATATATTCCTTTTCTATGAATGTCGGGCATGTTGACCTTACTTGATTTATAGTTGGTGGGATGATGTCAGCGACTTATGTTCAAATGTTCAATCGTAACAATGGACTCCAGGGAATGGAAATTTTGTGTAAATCTGATGAGGATTGTTTCCTTGAAGTTTATCATTAGTTTAAATAGTGTATTGACGTAAAAGTGTGTTTGATGATGCGTACAAGATATTGGATATTGTATATGGGCTGTTAAGTTGAATTTATGGTTATATTGAGAGTGGAGTTATGGTTTTCGTATTGTGTTCGAATTGTCGTATCCTTTGATCAGGTCTAGCGGGTGAGTAGCTTAGAGTTTTACTCTAAGTGTTGAGCACGGTTCTTTGAACCTTTGACGATATTGAAATTGAGATTGAGATTGAGATTGGTTACTGGTATTGAGTTATGAGGCCGTTGTGCCATATTGTGTTTATGGTCCAGAGTGACCCTGGTTATTGAGTTATATTATGAGATTGGAATTGACATTGAGATGGATATATTGTTTCGCGGTCTTATCCGCCAGTTCACTCACCCCTTGTCTTTGGCTTAGGTTCGACGATGAGAATACGATACCTGGTTACTTGGGAGTATTATATTATGAGACGGAGTAATGAGTGGGACAGAGTAATGACTGAGGTGGAGTAATGAGTCAGACTTGGTTAATTATTGGGTCGAGAGAGTATATTATATTATGAAATTAGAAGGAGTTGGTTTGAGTTTGAGATTAGTTATCCGGGGAGTGTTTTTATTATTCTGTTTGTTTATTTTTTTTTTCTTTTTGTTTATTTTTTTTTACGTGTCTGTGTTTCCACGCCATGACCAAAACTAAGCTGCTATATCGGGAAAGTTTCCATTTAAGAAAACTTTCCATTTAAAGAAGTTTCTATTTTTAGTAACTTTCTATTTTGGGAACGGGAATAGTTTAAGTAATTGTTTATCATTTATTTATCTTTCAGAGGGCGAATTTGTTGTGGAATATTACTGAGCACCCGACTATTTGACTACGATCGAGGTAGGGGAATACACTGATTGAGTTCTTACGATTATAAAGAGTTGGCATGTTCGGTGATTATATGACATATCTGATTATCTTATTTATCTTGTTGAGCATTATTGTTTCATACGTTTCATACATTGCATTTGCATCGGAGTTGGAGTTGGAGGAGATGAGATTATTGCGATTAAGGCCCAGTGGGTTCTCAGACTTGCCCCGGTGTCCTCGCCATTTAGCCGGTATATCGACGACGGTCGATTGATATAGCTGCCGGGGATCGGTATGGTGGGCGTTCGGGGATGTGTGTGTGATGGAGTTGAGATTGGAGGATCATATCATTGCATTCTTTATTATATCGTATTACCTACTCAACCTCGCGGTTGACCCCGTGTATTCGTGTACGCCGTGATGATCCATTTATGGGGAGCAGATTGACAGTTGTTGAGACATATGGAGCTGGCGCAGGAGGAGCATGGATCACCTGACTTAGAGCTAGCCCACTTTTATTGCAGTTTAACTATCGACTTTATTTTCGCCAGGGACATGTTCCATTTGAGTTGTAAACATTTATAACTTTCTATTTAAAGTACTTTTTATTTTTCCTTTGTTATCTACTGCCTCGGGTTTCCGAGATGGTAACACCCTTCTTTATCTGAGGAGTCCTAGTCCAGGCCCTTAAATAAATGGGGGTGTTACAAAGTGGTATCGAGCGAACGATCCTCGTGCCTAAAAACAAATGAACAAAAATAATGAATATAGGAAGAGTCAAATAAAATGAACCCAGGCTAGTAATCGTAGGAGCCCCCAGGATTGGAATGAGTTATGGGTCCCCTCAAACCAAGCCACTGGCCCTTTCAGTCTAACCTGGTAACCCTTGAGTGATGCAGAGAGTGGGTAGTAACAAAATAAAGGATCGACCTTGCCTATATTATACTAACAGCTTTTGCAGAGCGGAATGAGGTAAGTAATGATGTGATACATGGTTAAAGATGAGCAATGAAAGAATATGGTTGATATTGGCATGCTGACTTATTTGAATAATTGAGTGAAATTTTAGTGTATGGATGACATGATTTGTGAATTATGAATTATATGATGATATGCATGCGGCTTTCTGATCCCTGAACCCTTAGGTAGAGATATAATATAATGATATGTTTAATGAGTTGATCATAGAGGCACCATAAGCTATAGCTACCTAAGAGGTTAGATGTAGGAGGGATATGACCATGATTGACTGGAACGGTTAGTAGAGCCAACCAGGCTATGTTGTTACAGGATGAAGAATCAAGTTAAGTCCTATGTGTAGAGCTAGTAGACCGAAACGGGTGTCGGGTCCGTTGATAATTGTTTTGCTTTTATTCTAAGTGTGTATATACTTCTTGTTGAATGTCTTATTCTTTGCAAGAGTTTACTGTTTTGCTTACTAGGCAAATGTGATCGAATTTTGAGATTTATGATTGTTATTATTTTACTAATTGCCTTAGCAATCCATGTCTAGTGGTATGTGGAATGTGTTGCCCTAAGCCATGAATGTTATATAGTTGTGTGTTGAAAATTTCATGCCAATTTTTACGTCTAATTATATACATTTAATTTAGTTATAAGGTTAGTATTCAATAAGTGACACCTTAGTGATTTCTAGGATATATTTTCGTATTTAAATAAGTTGTGATTGTTACGATGAGAAACTAATGCATTGTCTATACATACATGATTATTGAGTTATTTAGTTGATTTTATTTTCGGTTTCGCAATCTTTACCGTTTTCTAGATGGCAATTACATGTATATGGTGCAACGTGATTTATATGCCTCAAATGATATGTAACATGTGTTGGAGGAAGAATGGTTGTGTGATAATGTGAAGTAATTTAAAGGAACCAAAATTTTTAATAAATTCCAGAATGTTACCTTGTTTGTACAGGCTGCCATTTAAAATGTGTTCTCTATATGATGGTGAACATTTTATGTGTGATAACATTCTGATTTAGCTTTTCAATGCTTTTAGTTTCATGCTAATATGAATTATATTTTGAGAGAAATAAATATTTTAGTTGACAAGTGGTCGATTGTTACTTGCACACGATTACTGCTTTCGACCCATGTTTTGAAAAAGAAACCATTTAAAACGTGTTTATTGTTTATGCATAATTCCAACTCCACTGTTTAGAATATTCATTCACGTTTTCAAAATGATAAGCCACGTAAAATCTTAACGAGTCGTTATTTAATAGTGATTTTTGCAAGTTGCCCAATTTTCTGTCTAATTGCTGTAAAGTTTTTGTTCCGACCAACTGAGTTGTAAAATTTGTTATAAATAAATTCCTTAAGCTTTGCAATTGATTCTCTTTCCTATGATTAGTTAATTCATTATATTTCCTAAAAACGATAATAGCTCGCAAAATAGCTAAGCGGTTATTAATTATGAATTTTGAAAGTTGTTGCATGATGTTTGATTGTTGAAATTGTAAGTTATGTGAGTTTCATATAAAAGTTTAATCAAATATGAATTATGTGATGTAACCATGTAATACTCTGATATGAATTCTGTAGCATGAACGGTAGGCATATGATATGAGTATGAACCTTGTTATATGATAATATAATCTTATTTGTTTCGGTGAGTTTCATGTAAAGTAGTCTCAATTATACAAACGCTATTACATTGCTTGAATTTTGCCTGGTGTCTTTCTCTAAACCTGATTTGCAGAAATATTGATTTTACTTCTATGATATGATTACTGATATGAAATATTTTAATTCGTCAAGTATGAACTATGAGTTAGTTGATTGCCTACATTGATGTAAATGTGTTAATTTGGTGTCAAAGCATCCAAGTATTTGTTACCTTGATTTTGTGTAATGTGTAGCATGAAATTGACAAGTGTGTTTTGTTGCTTGAAAAGTCGGATGCTAGTTGCCAGTATAGATTAATTAGCTTATCAGATGATTTGTGCCTATTGTTTCAGTAATCTTCTTGAACATTGGATGTGGAATTTTATAATGGGGTTACGGGGACGTAACCATGTTTTAAGGAGGATAGGATTGTAAAATCTTGATGGTTTACGATCTGGCTAAGTGGTATGTTATGATTGGTCAATCGAGAATTGGTGATCGAGAATTGACCATGCATGGAGTCGGCTGTTTTAATTTGTTATTATTCGGTCAATGTTGTGGTTCTTTAAGTGTCACATACTTCTGTCGTATGTTCAACTTTGGGGACAAAGTTTCTTAAGGGGGATAGAATATAACACTTCGCGTTTTAGAGCTTATGTATACGTACTACTTGTGTTTGTCTTATGCTTGTGGATGTTGGTTATCGTTACGGGGTGGCGAACTTCGGGACGAAGTTCCTTTTAAGAGGGGAAGATTGTAATACCCGAATATATTTTATATAAGACTATTACTAATTTTGCTTATTTTAATATGGTAGTTTAAAAAGGAAAAAAATAATATTTATAAACCCTTGTAGCCGGTTCTCCCATGCTCATAACAATTCTATAAGTTTCCTAATTCCTTTAGCCATGCCTTATCAGCCGCCTCTTGTGCTTAATGCCATAATTCATCCAGTTGATCTTATTACCCATTATCATCTATGAATTTAGTCTTGCCCATCATTAGTTGTATGCATAATAATGGTGCTCTTATTATTTTGTTGGTCTGCTCTTTTGATCCATCACCACGCATCATAAGTTTTATCCCTCTACTTCCTGGTTTGTGAATTTTATGGGTTGATTTCGAGCACCATGTTAGTATCTATTGGATAGGTCACACGAGTTAAGGTAACACGATTTTACCGATCCTAATAATTTTACTATTGTTTTACTATTGTTTGAGGTTGTGTGAATTATATGCCATTTGATATCTGTGTGCTGTGTTTTATTGTGTTTTTATCGTCTGAACACTGACAATTTATCATACGGAGTAGTATATATAGTAATAATTATATATTCCTTTTCTATGAATGTCGGGAATGTTGACCTTACTTGGTTTATAGTTGGTGGGATGATGTCAGCGACTTATGTCCAAATGTTCAATTGTAACAATGGACTCCAGGGAATGGAAATTTTGTGTAAATCTGATGAGGATTGTTTCCTTGAAGTTTATCATTAGTTTAAATAGTGTATTGACGTAAAAGTGTGTTTGATGATGCGTACAAGATATTGGATATTGTATATGGGCTGTTAAGTTGAATTTATGGTTATATTGAGAGTGGAGTTATGGTTTTCGTATTGTGTTCGAATTGTCGTATCCTTTGATCAGGTCTAGCGGGTGAGTAGCTTAGAGTTTTACTCTAAGTGTTGAGCACGGTTCTTTGAACATTTGACGATATTGAAATTGAGATTGAGATTGAGATTGGTTACTGGTATTGAGTTATGAGGTCGTTGTGCCATATTGTGTTTATGGTCCAGAGTGACCCTGGTTATTGAGTTATATTATGAGATTGGAATTGACATTGAGATGGATAATATTGTTTCGCGGTCTTATCCGCCAGTTCACTCACCCCTTGTCTTTGGCTTAGGTTCGACGATGAGAATACAATACCTGGTTACTTGGGAGTATTATATTATGAGACGGAGTAATGAGTGAGACAGAGTAATGACTGAGGTGGAGTAATGAGTCAGACTTGGTTAATTATTGGGTCGAGAGAGTATATTATATTATGAAATTAGAAGGAGTTGGTTTGAGTTTGAGATTAGTTATCCGGGGAGTGTTTTTATTATTCTGTTTGTTTATTTTTATTTTTACGTGTCTGTGTTTCCACGCCATGACCAAAACTAAGCTGCTATATCGGGAAAGTTTCCATTTAAGTAAACTTTCCATTTAAAGAAGTTTCTATTTTTAGTAACTTTCTATTTTGGGAACGGGAATAGTTTAAGTAATTGTTTATCATTTATTTATCTTTCAGAGGGCGAATTTGTTGTGGAATATTACTGAGCACCCGACTATTTGACTCAGATCGAGGTAGGGGAATACACTGATTGAGTTCTTACGATTATAAAGAGTTGGCATGTTCGGTGATTATATGACATATCTGATTATCTTATTTATCTTGTTGAGCATTATTGTTTCATACGTTTCATACATTGCATTTGCATCGGAGTTGGAGTTGGAGGAGATGAGATTATTGCGATTAAGGCCCAGGCGGGTTCTGCAGGACTTGCCCTGGTGTCCTCAGCTACGAGCTGGTATATCGACGACGGTCGATTGATATAGTCTGCCGGGGATCGGTATGGCTGGGAGTTCCGGGGATGTGTGTGTGATGGAGTTGAGATTGGAGGATCATATCATTGCATTCTTTATTATATCGTATTACCTACTCAACCTCGCGGTTGACCCTGTGTATTCGTGTACGCCTGTGATGATCCATTTATTGGGGAGCAGATTGACAGGTTGTTGAGACATATGGAGCTGGCAGGGGAGGGAGCATGGATCACCTGACTTAGAGCTAGCCCACTTTTATTGCAGTTTAGCTATCAGACTTTATTTTCAGTTTTGGGACATGTTCCATTTGAGTTGTAAACATTTATAACTTTCAATTTAAAGTACTGTTTATTTTTCCTTTGTTATCTACTGCCTCGGGTTTCCGAGATGGTAACACCCTTCTTTATCTGAGGAGTCCTAGTCCAGGCCCTTAAATAAATGGGGGTGTTACACGGTATCAAGAGCCTTGGTTGTTTGCATGCAAATCGGTTATAGTTTTTCCGAGTTATACGATTAACATATAAAACTTGTAAATTTGTGTTATTATGATATATATTGAGATATTTTATGCATGTTAAAGTTTATGATCCTAAAATGTATTTAGGATATTTTGGTTAATTTATGGATTTTTATTGTTCATTTTATATAATAATGGCATTAAAAATGTGATTTTATGATAAAAATATCTTTTTCGGACTAAAATTAGCTAAACTTCGAATTTTCCAGTGGTTTTTGGATATGTTTTCACATATATTATTTTTAGATGATATGGAAAGTTTCAAAATTTTTGGAGTTCTTATGCTCGAAATATGGATTTTTCATGATAAAAATCGAATTTAAATGAAAAATAGCTTTATATGAGAAATATTTCGAATCTGGTCATATAAATTTAGTATGTTGTCACATGCAATTTTACAAGATGTTTGTGAAATAATACGCTATATTGAAGTCTTTATGCATGATTTATGAATTTTTGATGAAAAATAGCATAAATAGTGACTTAATTAGTGAATAATTGGTAAAACATACTTCATGACTAAGGAAAAACGTCACATGTTGCATTTTATTATATTTTTCAGATCTAAAATTGAAAAGTTGATAAATATAATTTTTCTCATGTTTTTATGATTATATTTGTTAAATCCGATAAACCGCAACATAATTTTTTCCGATAATTTTTCCGAATTTTTAACCTAAGTTTTTTGAACATTATGAGTGTCATGGTATTTTTCCAGGATGTTCATGAGCTTAAATTTCAAATTTCAAATTTATTTGAAATTTTTGTGATTTATTTGAAGTTTATAACATTTTATTGAAATTTTGGGTCCATTAATGAACAATTTTAAGAAATGTGAGTTAATTATAGTCAAATAGTTAGTGGAGACTAATTTTGAGTCCTAAGTTGGTTAGGGTAATTAACTTGTGCATAAATATGAATTTATGTAATTTATTGTGATTCTAAAAGGTTGAATCACGCAAATCCGTAAAAACCGTTTAATATACGATATTGGCTCCTTAAAGGCGATTTAGCATAAAATTGGGCACGTTCATACATATTATAATGCTGTATTTTATTTATGATTGTCATAATTTTATTTTATGTAATTTTTACTTAGTATGGCCTTAGGTTTTAATTGGTATTACCCGAAATGTATGGGAATATCGATTCGGTTGTAATTTATTGTGATCTCGTATCACCGTTTTTTAATTTAATAGATTTATTTTATTTTAATTACAAATGTATAATAGGAAATTATGTAATTCGTTATGTAATTTATTTATTCCGGAGTTCCTTGAAGATGATGTCACTCAAGGAAGACGATACATAAAGACGGTGTTACCTCGAGATGCGTGCCAAAATCGAAGTTCAAGGGACCAATGGAGTTGGTTTCCGAATATGTAATAGGTAATTAGATTTTCTATTTTAGGAAGGCCATAATAGGATTTAAATTTATGCTTTGCATTTTATTTATATGTCGCATGCATCGTTAAATCGCCATAACTAAAACATGCATCATCTTTTAATCGAGTTTATCGACCGTGTCAATTACAATTATCATAGCTCACCGCTTTAGTTCACTTAAAACGTGATAGATAATAAATTGACACGACCTCTCGCTAAAAATAAACAATTGAGACTTAGCCTTACCAAAAAGTAGAAACCATGAAGTACCAGTTTCGCAAGGGAGTTGAGCCGGCTTTACCGTAAGACAAACCTTGTTACGTTGGTGAAGTGGGTGATAAATGTCTATCCACCAAATTTATATTAATAAGGGGTATTTCGGCACACCGTGCCCTAAGTTGATGTGGATTTGGATCATGGACACATTTATTCGAAATTTGGGTTGAACTCAACGAAAGTATTCACGACGTATTTCCGGATGTGTTTCGGGCTAAAGATAAATATTAATGTAATTTTATCGACCAAGAGTTCTAAAAGTAGAATCGATTAAAGAGTTAATCCACCGAGTTATATTGATGAGGGGTATTTCGGCACACCGTGCCCCAAGTTAATATGAATTTGGATCTTGGAATCATTTATCATAGTTGGGTAGAGGTCACTATGTAAATGCTTTACTTGTTATTTACAAGTATTAATAAAATGATAAATGTTAAGTTTTCCACTATTACGTTATCATTTTGTTCTATTTCTTTACCACAATTCATATGCGATATCATTTCGATTTTGATTCAATTCTCCATTAAAACATCGTAACTAAAGACAAAATTTGAATTTTCTTCTAAAAACCTCGAATTATCCATTGGAAGGATCTCATGGAAAAGTATAGATAAAAGTTATTCATTATCAAACAGGTTTTTGATTCTTGACTAACACATCTACTTATAATGGATTGTTTTTTCATATACTTAATTAAATTAAGTACCTTGAAGCGATAAATTGTTTTGGTAATTAGATTTGTCAGAATTAGTAATTGACCAAAATAACGCAACCACTTCAATGAAAGTTTTAAGACTAAAACGATTCAATTGAAGAGTAGTCTTCATAAGATTCAACTTTGCCTTTCTAAGTAAAGATTCTTTGAAATGAGTGGGAGCATTCTCTTAAACCGTTAAGAAAAGGACGAGGTTCAAGAAGTAAAGATTATAATGGAATTGATACAAGGTAATGTTAAAAGTAAAGTTATTGAGAATAGCGATACAAAACCTATCAATCTCGACCGATAAAGTTTCCATTGTCTTAAATGTTGGACACTAGAAAGGAAACTACCCCAAATTATTAAAGAATAAGCAAGTTAGTTGTGGGACATCTAATAAGACTTAGTTCTTTATTTATTTAATTGACATAAGTTTTGCTAGTACCATTTTGTCAATATTAGAAACCGGTGGTGGTTTTCATCATTGTACTTGATACATAGGATGATTAGAATATGACGACTAACAACTATGATGTCGAGATATAGAGTCATTGTGTACTCAATCTAGTTTTTGGGTTTAGAGTTGTACTTAATTGTGACTAGTAAGTACATAAACTCTAAATAAGAATATAAACTTGTTAAGATACAAAAGAGGTTTCACTTTTGTGACCCTATACACCATGATTTGATGTATGGCTAGCCCATTATCAAAGTGATTATATTCTAAACCAAACTAGAATGATATATCATGAAGATGATGCAAGACTCAAATTGGTAACCCAAAGATTAAACCTTAGATTATGGAATGATGAACGCAAAGAGTTATCGAGTACTCTTGAAACCATTAGATCTTATGGTATATGCGTATCTTGTATTCAAAGCAAGATGTCTCGTGCCTTTTGGTTGAAAAGGAGACCGAGGTTGTAAATCATTGATACATAATAGGTTGATCATTTTCTTTTACCAACGATTTAAGTTGACACTAATATGTTCACTTGATAAGGTAAAAAGAGAAATCTTTGAAGACGTTCAAAGAGTTCAAAGAATCACGATTTAGTCGTGATGGGATTATCTAAGTGAAGACTTTGATATAAGCCAAAGGAAATGTGATATAGTATCACAAGTTAAATCTCTCTTAGCACGCAATATGGAATAATGTGTGGTTGGATAAAAATTCAAATGCTATTCGATAAGGTTTGGACTTCGATCAAGTTACTTGATCCTTTTGGGGATTTTATCATTTTGTCTAAAATATTTTTCCACTAAATCTAAAACGAATCATATGAGATATGAAATGGTAGGGTACCATGTTTGTAAGTTTTCACAAAGAAACAAATGCTCATTTTTCACTTTCAATAATCACGAGTATAACGAGTTTGTGGCTCGTGAAGCTGTCTTCCTAGAATACAAGTTTATTTCTATAAGACAGAGTGGGAGAAATTATTCAAGAGCCACAAAGAATGTTATGTCAATGTTATGTCGCAAGAAACTGGTCTTTCTTGGCTACATGTGATCATCATGTGTAAAGACGTTTCTTCAAAACCTAGGAGGTTAAAGTCATCACTTGTTGAAGATGATGAGTTAGTGTTACTTTTAAGAAAGTAAAGTGCTTAAAGTAAAAAGCTTACAACTTACAAAGAAATTGTTTGATTCAAGTTACTTCTGGAAAGTAATGAATATATGACTTACATGAGAAGTATTTAAGTCACAACTCAATTCAAGGCTTAGAGCCATGAAAATCCGAAATTAAAGGCTTGATTAGTGACAAAGGGTTTTGCACTAATAAAGAGAGATTTCAAAGATTGATTGGTTAGCAAAGGGTTTTGCACTAGTTGAAATGCTTAAGTCTATTTGAATCTTCTTAGGGATTGTGTTTCATTATGATGATATACATATAGCAAGTGAATCTAAAACCCACTTCTTCAATTAGAAGGAATGTATTCAATATATGTTATGAGTTTTATAGATTCTTACAATCCTAAGATAATGTGCAACTTAAGAGATTGTCTTAAGTAGGACATCAATGAGTTGGAATCAATGTTTTGATCATGTTATAAAACTTTTCTCAATAGGTTGAGAAGTTGTGTTTATACATGAAGTTTAGTGGGAGTTACGTAAATTTTAATTAGTCTTATATGTGGATGACATATTGATCGTTGGGAATGAGTTAAGACTTTTGGAGTATTATAATACATCTTTAATATCCGGATTTATGAAGATAAATCCACATGATATTAGCGTCAAATAAGAAGTCTTATGTTGATAAGATTCATGACTAGTTCAATTACGTTGAACATATTTGATTGATTCCATTTGCTTCCGCTGCCGAATCAATTAAATAGGAAATGATGTATAACACTTCATATACTTTGAGTATAATGAATTGTTTCAAAATCGAATTCAAGTAATAGTTACCAAGTAGCCATATAGATTAACCTTAAGTGCTTGCAGAAGCATTAAGGATGTAAAACAAAGTGTTTTTGGTGCAATTTTGTGTAAGGGTATTACACAAATGACAATTGACAATTGAGATTGCGCATGGTTTCTGACAAAACCATAATCAAAACATATGAGGATGGTTAAGATACCATTGTGGCTATGTTATTTAAGAAATAGATTTTCTAGAATCGTTCTAGGCAATTAAGAACAATGAGAAATATTTACAACGGAAATTGAGTACACTTGCAATCATGAGATATGCAAGAAGGATGAGTCCCGCACACTGTGAAAATAGTGGGAGCTATTCTAAGGCTAGAGGGCCTATGTCTTGATTGGATCTCGACGCGTACTCAGAAAGTTTTGTAATGCAAATGTATACATTACAAAGGAAAACGAATATGTAGTAAGGTTGAGTAAGGTACAAGAAGTTGTTAAAACCTACTTACCAAAGCCTTCTCATAGGCTTAACATGATGAGTCATGTCATTTAAATTGAATTGAGATGTACAACTACATTCAAGGCCAAACTGGATTATAGAATATGATGTAGTAATCAAGTATTGACTACTCATATGATAATCACATTTATCGTTCGAGTTTTTTAAATCTGAAAACTCCTTTTATACTTTGTTACATCAAAATGGGTTGTAGAGACAATTGAACCCCGTTAAAGTGAACACGGAATAGCATTGTATTCGCCCATAGTTACTTACATGAGGTGACGTCTTGAAGTGACTAGAGTGTGATGCGATTTATGGCAAGTTCAAGTGCCATAGAGTCATATGAGAATGACTAGTCGATCACATAGGCAGACTGTTAGGAACACTTTGTCGGGCCTTATGACCGCTTATAGAGTTCTGGCAAATTTATATAGCCTGGTCGTGGCGAGAGCTACTATAGTATTCTAATGAGTCGATTCTTTTGACTAAAGGCTGTTCGCCTAAGATGGCACAGTTTCAGATTAACTTTGATTTGTGTTACTACGACCTTCGTAAATGGGGTCAAATGGGCATATTTTGGGTTATGATGGCTGTGGCTAGTCGAAGGGAATAAGTGCGATAGGAATTGTCCACCCCTTGTCAGGGTTATAACAATATCTCAGGGCCACTCGAGGAGTAATGAACTGGAAATGCGTGGCCACGCTCGGAAGGTATCCATGGTGGATAAATTCCGGTCAATCAGTTATTCTCCAGATCGAGGAAACCACTCTCGATATGATCACTTGCAAGTACGACCCGAAATACACCTTGCATTGAGTGGGAGATAGTAATAAGACAAGAGAATTGGTGACGCACACTTGTCGAGGATAAGTGGGAGATTGTTGGAATATGTGTCCTCCGACAATAATGCGATCACAACTGTCGATCATGATGATCACATGTTTAAGTCTCATTTTAAGAATACATGTGGGATGTAATATTTTACAATGTCAACTGGTCCACACATATCGGTAATGATTGGCTGACTAGAGTTTGACATTACTGTCGTGCGACGGTGGTGATCAGTTGATCCCCTTAGGTCATACCTAAAGGGTAACACTCTTAATTGATTATTTAATTGATCGTATATCGATACGGGTTAATTAAATTACTTAAAATTGACGGACGATTTTGGAAGTAATATTTACGTATCTCATTATAATTTGATTAAATGAGATGCGGTCTAAGTGATCGAATTGTTTTATTACTTAGATGAAATTATTGTTTACTAAACAATTGAACTCGAATGAATAATTTATTATAAATACAAGATGTTGTAATTTATAATTGGCAAAGTGTTTTGGTACAAGTAATTGTGAATTACTAAGTCGATTTTGTACATGACGTATTTTATTAATACGTTGATTTTTAATATGTTAAAAAATACATGACAATTTTACATGACTTGTGACATGTGACAAAATTGACAAATTGACAAAGATAAAATGAAATCCATTTTATCTCATTTGGACCGAAAATTAGGAGGGAGTATGGTGTTTAAATTATGTTATATTTTTGAGTGGAAAACAACATAATTACACTTAGCCATAGCCATGCAAGCCTATGTGTTTTCTTGGATAGAAAAACTTGACCATACATTGGCTCCCTCTCTCTCCTTCCCACCGGTTTTCCAAGTGCTAAATAGAGAGTTTTTTCTCTATCATTTTATTCATACTTTTGCATAATTTTTCTAGTGTAAGAAATAGAAAATACTCTCTACATCTTATGAGAAATTAGAGAGATTATAACTTCCTAAATACCTTCTCTATACCGAAATAATAGAAACCAATATAAATGTTTTGGGTCAATTTTTAGTAAGATTTATATTGTTCTAGTTAAATAATATTTATCTTTTAAGGGGTTATCTTGGGTATTCATCTTTGGGAGAGATTCTAAGCTTGAATCTTTGTTCATCCATATGAGGAAAGATCAAGAACAAGTAAGAAGGAGATCTTACTTGTGCCCAAATAATCCGAAATCTTCAATGTAAGATGATGATTTCTTCTTTATTCTTATCATTGTTTGCATGCATAAGATCAATGTTTAATTTTATGACTAAATTAAATCATCACATATATGAATATGTTTAGCAATGAGATATAGATTTCTAACAGGTGTCACATGCAGAGAGGTGCTTACATTCCCCTTTCTTTCATTTTTACCCATTTAACTCCACATTTAGCCAAATTTTCCTGTTGACCCTTAGCTACATCCAAATTTAGCCTGCCTTGTCAAGCTAGTTTAGTGTATGTTTCACGATATATATTTCATTGTGCCAAGTTTGGATTGTATCTGATGATTTGGAGTTGGTAATTTATGAAGAAAAGGAGGATGAGAAAAGAAAATTGAAAAAATATAGAATTTGAAAAAAAATGGAAAAAAAAAACGTGAAGAAAAGAAAAAAAAAGAAAGAAGAAAGAAGAAGAAAAGAAAAAAAAGAGTTTGTGTTTGTGACGGTCTCACTCCTATGCTTTACTTATATCTATTGAGGGGTATGTTCAGTTTGGTTTGGTGAGTTTTGGTGCCAAATGAAGGGCACATGTGTTTAATTCTATAATTGAGCGAGAATCGGATGTTGTTATTTGGTTCTGTTTAGGTACTAGCTTGGCCGCCTATACCTCCACATTCCCATAAATGTTTTGCCTTTTCTTACCCATTTCCTCAGTTTACCATACTTTTGTAAACCCTCGGCTGTGACAGGACCTTGTTGGTTGGAATGTGTGTACGGTAGTTAGAATTGTCTATCATATTAGTTGCATGCATTTTTATGTGGGTCGTAGTTTAGGCGAGCGACTATTTTTCTTTCTCTCTTACATTCATTCGTTTACCTTTGCTTCATAAGAGAAGAGTGAACCGTGAGAGTCCATCATTAAAGGTCTTGCAAGGTCGACGGTTCAGCTTTATTATAAACATCCTACAACTCGTTTGCATTTGACTGTTTTGCTACGAATATTGTTTGCTTGCATTAAATTGGTTTAAGTGGGCATTTGTAGCTAGCTCTGAGTTTTCTTATCCGTTCCTTAGTTTGCATTTAGTTTACTCGAGGACGAGTAAAGGTTTAGTTTGGGGAGATTTGATACGTGCATTTTATATAGTCTTTTTAGGCCTCTTTATGCACGTATTTCTATGCTATCATCGTAGTTTTATGCTACGAAATGCCCCGAATATTCTACTTTGGTTTGTTTTGCTTTATTTGCAGGAATATACCCGAAAGTGGTAGAATCAAGCCTTTTATCGTCCGTTTTGCATGCATTTTGAGGATGAGTAGATTTGGAGCGGAAATACCGCTGTTATGGGATGCATGAAGTCATTTCGGAAGCTAAATAAACAAGTCAATGCTGAAATCAACGAAACACGTTGCTGGCTGAGTCAAAGTCACTCGATCGAAGGCTTTTATGGTCGATCGAGTAGTTTTGGATAGCAGAAGAGTTCGATCGAGTAAAATCATTGTTCGATCGAATTGCGCATACTTGGAGTTCCTCGATCGAGTAGGTTTTCTACTCGATCGAGAGATTTTGCTATGATTCTGTTCGATCGAGCAGTTTCAAATGGCTCGATCGAGTGGTTATTTATTGGGCTCGGGCTTTTTCAGTTTTATTTCGTTTTTAGGTCAAATAATTGTCTTTCCTATAAATAGGAAAGACGACAGACGACTTAAGGGAGGACTTACACATCCCCTCATACATTAATCTTTTCCCTTTCTCTCTGTTGAACACTGCCTTTCTTCCGGATCTTATTTAGTAATTCTTTCTCTATTCTCTCTTTATTTTGCAATGTTATTTACTTCTTCATCTTCTGCTTTTATTTTATTTATTATGTCTAGCTAATTTCCCTGCTAGGATTTAGGGCAGTCAGTGAACTGATGTTAATTGCTAATTAGGTTATAGATCCTTTGCTATCGTTCTGTCTATGTTGTTAATCACTACCGTTAATTGTGACTAGCTATTTGAATCGATGCATTTAGCTTAATTAACCTTGGTAAGCCTTGACCTAGACCGGAAGTTTGGAAGGGGTGAGACCCGCAGTGAACAATAGGTGCTTTAGTGAGGGCGGAAGCTAAGCTAATAGTATTTTAGAGCGAATTGAGACCGGAAGGAGATATTCGTTGATCGACACATGTGACCGATCCGTACCTTAGCTGCAATTAACTGACATTCATTGATGACCCGACAATCCTAATTCTCTCTCTCTCTCTCTTGCTAATTCCTCTTATCCTTAATTCTCTTCCTTTAATCTTGATTAGTTTAGTTCAAACAATTAAAACCCCCATCTTGTGACCTCAGACGGACTAAATTGACAAGTAGATAGTGGCCGCCTCCCTGTGGAGATCGACCCTACTTACCGCTGACTTTTGTTAGTTTATCTAGGTTTATTTTTGGTACCTGACGACGGTATCACTCCCACACCAACGACCTTAGGTTCATAAACCCATAAATCCTTTTGGAGTTCTCATACCTTAGAAAGCTTAAACGCACGCGTTTAAAACAAGAATTAGTAACCCAGTAGTTCCTAAACTTAACCCTAGGATCCCCATTCCACTTAGGTTCATAAGCCTTTAAGTTCCCATACCAGACGTCCTTGTAGGTTCGTACGCCCAGGTTCACACGCCTATCTCTTTAGGTTCCCAAACTCCCTAGAGTTCATACACTTCTACCTTTAGGATCATATTCCTTTAGGATCACCTTTTCTCTTTAGGATCACCTTTTTCTTAGAGTTCCTACACCCAAAACTTGGCTACCCCTTAGGTTGAACTTATATTTGACCTCCTTCCCGTCAATGTTTTCCTCTAGGGCCCCACACCCTTGCATAATCCTTACATATCTTTTAGGTCTTAACCTTAGCTCCTACGCAACTCCGGAAACATCTCAGGAAAGAAGTCTCAGGTATGGTCTCTTCTTATGGATGGCGAGCTTCCTTACGTAGTCTAATGGACTTTAAACGACCCTCCCCGATAGTCGATAGACTCTAAAATGTTCCCGATGACAGGTCCTTGGCTCAGACCCCTTGAGCCGCCTCGCGTCGTCATAGTCGTCAGGTTGTAATCTTCGATTGACATGATGGCTATACTTTGACTTTCGCCTTATCCAAGCCTCAGTCAAAGTGGGGGCTCTGTAGATACCTCATTTCTGCACCTCCTGCAAGCCACCCGGTGATGATTGGGCCGCATGTTTGGTACACGGAACGATTTATGACAATTCGTAAGTTTATCGTCAAGTGATAGCTCAAATACTTGTGTCTACCCCTTGGTCATCATCTACATGCAATTACGGTCGTTTTGACAGTAATTAGAGTTCATTTGGAGTCCGGGTAAAAAACCGTCTTCATTTTCTAATAAACCGTTTAAAATGCCGAGTCGGAATGTTCTGGAATGTTCTGGATATTTCTAATCCATATTTTAATCTTTTAATCTTTTGGCAAAATATATCCCGAAATTATATTTTAAACAATTAGGAAGTTGAGATCTACCGCAATTCCATAACAGAAACGCGGAAAATCTTTCTTCCGCAGGAGGAAACTCCTGGGGAAAGGACGCAGCACTTGCTGCGCCTCTTCCATGAGCCACAGTGGCTGCTGCGCCTCTTCCCCAGCTTTTTTCTGTGTATTTTAAGATCTTTTCGAGATTTGTTTCCAAAGTTTTACCGAAATCCTAATTCCTACGTGTGATTAGTATAAATAGGGACCTTCGTTCCTCATATTTCTCACGCGAGTGTCCGCCCTTCTCTTCTCCCTTTGAATTCTAAGACCGTGCTCTTTGCTTATTGGCGTCTATGTGCTTGAACTTTCGACCACGTAAGCTCGGATCCTTCTGAGTACCAGCTCCGTTTTGCATGACCGACCAATTTGACCAACTCCACTCAATCAATCTAATCAATTTAATTTAATTCCTCTTAGGAGGGCCCTTTCATCATACATTCGAGTCGAGCAATCACTAATCGTTAACTTAGTTAATCTCGTTCGTCAAACATGTAAGTATGAGGGTGTAAATCCCATGTTTTATTATTGTGCTTTTTTATTGTATAAAATTAATGTAAAGTTTACGTCGAAAGCATGTTTAAAACCGATTTAACCTTTTGTCAAACCCTTTTTTCGGATTAATGGAAGACAAACGTCGAGAAGAAACGCAGCAACTGGTGCGCCTCTTCGAAGAGTTGCAACATCTGCTGCGCCTCTTCCTGAGGTTGCCACAGTTTCTAGTTTTCTTCTTCTTACTTTGTTCTCTGTTAGTTCGTCTTCTTTCTCTCTTGTTTCGTTTTTCTTATTTTTCTTCATTATTCGTCTGTATAATAATTTTAACATATAGTTCATCACAATTTATCACTTCTTCCGACTTAAATCCCAAGTAAACAATATTTGCGGGTTTTCGTCATCAAAATCAAACCCGGATTTTAGAGATTAGATTTGTTCATATCAAGTCTCTGGAATTCGCCTTTTGTATATTTTTCATCTGTTTATCGTCATCATTATCAGTAGTTTAACATAGTAAACCTAATTAATTTATGTTAACAAAATTTGTAATTAGTCTATTAATTCGTTCTAATTAATTTAAACTTGTTTCTTTATTGCTTTTATAACTAATTTACATGTAAATAATCCGCTAAATCACTTCTACTTGAGTCGAATATCAGTAATCGATCATTAAAACCCCAACGAACATTAACGATATGCAGTTCCGGCTTCACAACCAGAACTCACCTCAGGAACAGACGCAGTGACCACTGCGCCTCTTCCAAGGGACGCATCATTGACGCGCCTGTTTTGGGGTGATTTCTGTCTCTGAACTTCCGTTGTTGCTCTGACCTAGTTCGTTAGTTTACGTATTAATCGACTATTAACCGTAATATCACCACTAATGTAATACCCGTCCTTTTAGGGACGCGTTGACCGATCTTGGGGCATGTGGTAACCTTTAGGAATTCATGCAAGAGACGCCTTGTGTCATGATAGACCTTGGGATGAGTGGTACTCGATCTAGTCGAGGCTACTCGATTGAGTAGGGGCCACTCGATCGAGTAGGTTGGTTACTCGATCGAGTAGCGTCTTTACAACAAGGGTTTATAATCGTGTTTTGATAGAATCGCAAATCATTCTGTGGACAACAGGGGGCCCACGGGGGCGCTTGGGAGAGAGAGAACAAGCGTTTGCATTTTTGTGGAGTCGCCACCAATTTTTATGGGAAATTGGAACCGTTCGAATACCTCGTGCCATGTCAAGACACAAAGTAGAGACATGAACACCAAGCAATCGTTACCCTTAGCATTCTATGTCTAGAATGACTCTCGTGGATGCCAATGAACACGGATGTTCACAGAGATCTGGAGTAAGGGGTGAGGGTACGTATTAGGAAGCTCTTTTGATCGAACACCTAATCCCGCCCGCCTTGATAGCGGTCTCTACTAATGATTAGGGATATCATTTATACTCGATATATCGTCGATTGTATGCATGCAATGCAACATCCAAGTTTTAATCCTAGCATGTGAAGAATTAGACTAAGTCGGTAGACAATTAATTAGCATACAATTAATGTCGAAGTAGGATCTAATGCTCAATTACATGTGAAAACATACAAATGATACAAGAAATATGATAAAGACAATAAAAGAAATTACAATAATGAAAATTACAATAATTACAATAGGATTATTTATTTATGTCGAAAATACCTTTAAAACGGACAATTTGAGAAAACGAATAAAAGAATAAAATAACGAACCGAAACAATAGATGATAATACGGATAATAGTCAATTATACTTAAGCTAATTAAACTAGGTCAAGCAACAACGAAGTTCAGAGACAGAATTCAACCTGGAACAGGCGCAACAGGACTGCGCCCTTTGGAAGAGGCGCAGCAGTTGCTGCGTCTGTTCCTGACCTGAATTCTGGCTGTGAAGCCGGAATTGCGCGTTGTTAATACTCGTTGGTAAATTTAATGATTGATTAATTTATTTACTCGGATGGAAGTGATTAACAGGTTATTTACATGTGATTAAATGGTCATAAAAGCAATAAAACATGGATGAGACGGATTTAAGACGAATTATTTACATGAATGAACGATTAATTAGTGACATGGGTGAATGAAATAGGTTAAACATGACGAATTAACGAAAAATTAACGATGAATATGACAATAAAAATATATTAAAACTTGAATTCCAGAAACCCGATATGAACGAATCAAATTTCTACAACCCGGAATTGAATTTAATGACGAAAAACCCGCAAATATGAGATTACTTCGGATTTAAGTCGGACTAATGATGAATAAAACATGTTAATGATGATGAATAATATACATATAAAATTATCATGCTATTATGGTCAAATAATTAACAAGAACAAACGAAAACAAACAAAAGACGAACGAATTACGGAGGACGAAGGAAGAAGAAAGGAAGCAGGAACTGCGGCAGCCTCACGAAGAGGCGCAGCAGGAACTGCACTCCTTCGAAGAGGCGCAGCAGTTGCTGCGTCCTTTCTCGACGGTTTGTCTTCTGAAAACCCGTAAAAAAGAGTTTTTAAAGCACGGTTTTAGAAATCGGTTTTAATTGGTATTTTCGACATAAACCTTACAATAGTGGTACAAAAAGTAAATAACAATAATAAAAGAGAGATTTACACCCTCAGACTTACATGTTTGACGAAACGAGAAGGACTAAGTTATCGATTAGCGATGCTCGACTCGAACTATAATGCAAATATGAAAGTGCCCTCGTAAGAGGAAAAAGAATAGATTAATTAAGTTGATTGATTGTGGAGTTGGTCAAATTGGTCGGTCATGCAAACGAGGCTGGTACTCAGAAGGATCCGAGCTTACGTGGTCGAAGGTTCAAGCACGTAGACGCCAAAAAGTAAGAACAAAGGTCTAGAATGCAAAAGGAGAAGAGAAGGGCGGACACTTGCGTGAGAAATATGAGGAGCGAAGGCTCCTATTTATACTAATCACGTGAAGGAATTAAGGTTTCGGAGAGTCTTTGGAAGTGAATCTCGGAAAGATATGAAAAAGATACGAGAAATACGCAGAAAAGGACCTGGGAAGAGGCGCAACAGCCACTGCGTCTCTTGGAAGAGGCGCAGCACCTGCTGCGTCTGTTCCCAAGTGGTTTCCTCCTGCGGAAGCAAGATTTCCGTGTTTAAATTATGGAATAAAAGGATAATTCGGTTTTCCTTAATATTTGTGTGAATATTTCGGGAAATTGTTTACCAAAGAATAAAGATTTGTGAAATATTTATAAAATATGGAATAGAAATATCCGGAACATTCCAGAACATTCTGACTCGGGATTTAACGGTTATCAGAAAATGAAGACGGTTTTAGACCCGGACTCCAAATGTACTCTAATTACTGTCAAAACGACCGTATCGGCACGTAGATGACAACTAAGAGGTAGAAATTAATATTTGAGTAATCACTTGACGATAAACTTACGAACTGTCGCAAATCGTTCCGCGTACCAAACATGCGGCCCAATCACCACCGGGTGGTTTGCGAGGGGTGCAGAAATGAGGTATCTACACATTTCCGCCTCCTTCCTTCAGACCTAGATGTCGCCTTACCTCTTTCTCTTCACCTTAATTCCTTCCATGGGAGCCTTTGAGGATGCTTGTGCCTTGGGGATAGGTTGCTTGAGTCGGGTAGCGGTCTTGACGCCGATATACGATGCGTAGGTATGTCATCATCATCATCATCTTTTTCATTGTTGTTCCTTGTAGGATTGTGGTGGTAGTAATAGGTTTTTATGCTGTTTGTATAGGGGTTTCGCTTGCTTGGTCGATGTCATGTGATTGAACAAGGAATCGCTGCGGTTGGCTAAAGGTAGGTTCGCCTACTCAGTTTTTGATGGTTGTTTAGTGTGTCGGTTGTTGTATTGATTGTAGTGTCAGTGTGGTTGATTGATTATGGTAGTCGGTTGGTGTTGTGCTATTTCGTTGGTTGTTGTTGTGGTGCAGCTGATTGTGATTGATTGTCTGTAGTTCTCGAGGTGCATCCTCGGCTGATGAGTGGAGTCACTTGTGGGAGTGGCTTCACGCCCTAGTTTCACCTTCCGTGTAACCCGCCAAGGGAGGGGATGTGCATATTAATAGGACAGGGTTATCGCTCAGTATGATGAGCGGCCCTTAGGTGGGAACGGCTGCGGTCCCCCACTGGCAGGGCTGGTCCAGTGGACAGTCGGTGACGGTGATTGATCGGAGTTGTGGTGTATGTGTGTTTTGTGAATCTGTGTAGTGTCTGTGGTTGTTAATGTGTGCCTCAGTTACTGACCTTGTGTGGTTATTTCTTGTTTGTTCTGTTGTGTCTGTCGTGATCCCTTATGGTGAGCAGTCAGTCTTAGCAGGTGATGTCTTGGATGGTAGCTGGAGTCTTGGTGGGATGAGTCTTCACGAGTCGTGACAGGAATAGTTTACATAGTTTTGATGAGGTGTATCATTTGTATTAGTAGTTTTGGTTAAATCACTTGTAAATAATTATAAATGTTATTTTATCGCCTTTTGATGGTTACTTTCCTCGGGAAACCGAGATGGTGATGTCGTTATATGGTAGGGAAGGTCTTATTAAGGCTCCTTGGTATATGGGGGTGTTACAAAGTGGTATCAGAGAGACGATTTTGGAACCTGTAACAAAGGAGCCTAATGAACGTAGAAAGTCTAATAAAATGAACCTGGTGTATATATTTTGGGAGCCCCAGCTGATGCTAGATTTTGGGTAAGTAGGCGTCCTCATTTAAAAATCATGGCCACATTATGCTTAAGCCAGTCACCGGGTATGGGGATGTTGAGTCGGCAAATATGTGCCTAATGTGTGTAATGGTTATGCTAGAATTGTTTGTTATGAACCTTCTGTTGAAATTAGCATGTGTGTGATGATAATGAGAAAAGTGAAAGTTGTGCACGGATGGAAGTGTGTATGAAAAGAATAGAAGTGGTGAAATCTTATAGTACGAGACAGTGTATAGAAAGTGGTGATGGTTGCGTTTGCTCCAAATAGTTGGTATTAGTAGTTCATATAAAGAGTTTATAAGTCTTGTAAGTAGTAATAATAATAATAATAGTTAATAGGTTGTGGATTTGTGGTGATGATTATCAAAATAATATTGGATGAATATGATAGACGATTGATGGAATGCTTCCACATGTGATATGATTAAGTTGAGTAAACTAGTTTATATAAGTTGTGGCATAGTTAAATTTCTAGTAGACTTGAATGGCAGGTAATGGTTGAATGATTAAATGAATGCTTAGAGTGATATTATTAGTGATGGGGGAACGAGCCGAAAAATGCCGGGAGTGACGGGGGAACGAGCCGAAAAATGCAATCGAGCCAAAACCTCGATCACCTCGGCCAAAGCCGGGAGTGACGGGGGAACGAGCCGAAAAATGCAATCGAGCCAAAACCTCGATCACCTCGGCCGAAGCCGGGAGTGACGGGGGAACGAGCCGAAAGATGCAATCGAGCCAAAACCTCGATCACCTCGGCCAAAGCCGGGAGTGACGGGGGAACGAGCCGAAAGATGCAATCGAGCCAAAACCTCGATCACCTCGGCCAAAGCCGGGAGTGACGGGGGAACGAGCCAAAAGATGCAATCGAGCCAAAACCTCGATCACCTCGGCCAAAGCCGGGAGTGACGGGGGAACGAGCCGAAAGATGAAATCGAGCCAAAACCTCGATCACCTCGGCCGAAGCCGGGAGTGACGGGGGAACGAGCCGAAAGATGCAATCGAGCCAAAACCTCGATCACCTCGGCCGGCCGGAGTGACGGGGAACGAGCCGAAAGATGCAATCGAGCCAAAACCTCGATCACCTCGGCCGGCCGGAGTGACGGGGAACGAGCCGAAAGATGCAATCGAGCCAAAACCTCGATCACCTCGGCCGGCCGGAGTGACGGGGAACGAGCCGAAAGATGCAATCTAGCCAAAACCTCGATCACCTCGGCCAAAGCCGGAGTGACGGGGAACGAGCCGAAAGATGCAATCGAGCCAAAACCTCGATCACCTCGGCCAAAGCCGGAGTGACGGGGAACGAGCCGAAAGATGCAATCGAGCTAAAACCTCGATCACCTCGGCCAAAGCCGGAGTGACGGGGAACGAGCCGAAAGATGCAATCGAGCCAAAACCTCGATCACCTCGGCTAAAGCCGGAGTGACGGGGAACGAGCCGAAGATGCAATCGAGCCAAAACCTCGATCACCTCGCCAAAGCCGGAGTGACGGGGAACGAGCCGAAAGATGCAATCGAGCCAAAACCTCGATCACCTCGGCCGAAGCCGGAGTGACGGGGAACGAGCCGAAAGATGCAATCGAGCCAAAACCTCGATCACCTCGGCCGGCCGGAGTGACGGGGAACGAGCCGAAAGATGCAATCGAGCCAAAACCTCGATCACCTCGGCCGGCCGGAGTGACGGGGAACGAGCGAAAGATGCAATCGAGCCAAAACCTCGATCACCTCGGCTAAAGCCGGAGTGACGGGGAACGAGCCGAAAGATGCAATCGAGCCAAAACCTCGATCACCTCGGCCAAAGCCGGAGTGACGGGGAACGAGCCGAAAGATGCAATCGAGCCAAAACCTCGATCACCTCGGCCAAAGCCGGAGTGACGGGGAACGAGCCGAAAGATGCAATCGAGCCAAAACCTCGATCACCTCGGCCAAAGCCGGAGTGACGGGGAACGAGCCGAAAGATGCAATCGAGCCAAAACCTCGATCACCTCGGCTAAAGCCGGAGTGACGGGGAACGAGCCGAAAAATGCAATCGAGCCAAAACCTCGATCACCTCGCCAAAGCCGGAGTGTCGGGAACGAGCCGAAAGATGCAATCGAGCCAAAACCTCGATCACCTCGGCCGGCCGGAGTGACGGGGAACGAGCCGAAAGATGCAATCGAGCCAAAACCTCGATCACCTCGGCCGAAGCCGGGAGTGACGGGGGGAACGAGCCGAAAGATGCAATCGAGCCAAAACCTCGATCACCTCGGCCGGCCGGAGTGACGGGGAACGAGCCGGTAAATGCAATCAAGCCAAAACCTCGATCACCTCGGCTAATTAAAACCGAGGGCGACGGGAACGAGCCGATATGCCTAGATATTTACAACGGCAATGAACGTAACTCGATCACCTCGGCTAACTAAGACCGAGAGTGACGAGGGAACCACGACTTGCCCTCGGCTAATTAAGACCGAGCTTAAGAATGTATAAGTACCGTTGAGACGCAAATCTGACACCTCGGCAAATTAAGACCGAGCGTGAACGAGGACGCAATCAATAATGGTCTATAGATACGAACGCTGTCGCGCCGTAACCCCGATTCCCTCGGCCAAGGCCGGGAAGCAGCGGGGCCACAACGACCGATACGCTAACATGTTTACAGCGGCGGTTGGGACACGCTCCTTGACAGAATGCCAATCGACGTATCTTCTTCAACACGCTCCTTGGTATCTACTTGCCAATTGGTCCACTCTCAACCTTGGTCTCGGCCAACATCTCTCTCTTTTCCACATCGGATGTCCATTACACATCCATGTGGAGGGGGGATAGGGTACGGCCTAAGCAGAACCAAGCCGAGGTAGAAGAAGCCGGGGCAGAAAATTTTTACTTGCGCAAAATATACGCTCAACACACATCGGAGCCCATACCACGGCATAGACTACGCTGGGGGCAAATTGATGGGGCATATTCTGCACCCGCTGACCGAGTCAACATATTGAGCAAGGTCAAAGATATCCACAAAGAAGTCAACAACTTGGACAAATTAACCGACGCAGCCGGGCTGTCTCTTCAGTGCCTCGGCCACGGCGCCACCAGCCGAGGCACATATCCGCGAACTCATATCCAAGAGCCCTCGGCGGCGAGTCAACAGGGCCCGCCGGCCTGCTATGGGTCCCTCGGCCGAGGGTAGAACAGACTTTCCACCTGCTCTGCCACTTGGCCGCTCTGCCACTTGGCCACTTTGCCACTACGTGACAAAAGGTGAAAGTCTATAAATACTCCTCAACTCTCATAGAGGAGGGGATCCACAATTTAACCTAAGAATCACTGTTCATCTGGTAATATCTTCCTTATCTCTCTACAATACGTACTTTGCCAAGTAACAACAACTTACCTCTCTAAGTTACTGACTTGAGCGTCAGAGTGAGTTCGCTCGGCCCAAAGCCGAGCCCTCAGTTTGTTCATCGTTTCAGGAGACCGCAAGGAGGAGTCGACTAAAGACGTCATTCTACAAGCACGGGTGGTGACATATAACTGCTCTGGAATTACACCCGGAACAATTAGTGTTTGCATTGCCAAAGATACTAATGCGTGATTGGAATTTCTTTGTTATAGTCACAGTTGTATGAGTAGAAATAAGAAGACATGTGTGAAAATGTGTGTGATAAAACTAAGAGATTAAACATTTAATTGGTTAACGGTTGTCATAAAATAAAAACGAATGTGTTTAGTAGAGCAATGTGTTTGCGAGGATATGTGTTTTGAGTTTGTATAGTAGTAATACTACGTGAATGAGTATAATAATCTGTGACGGTTCCCAAAGTTATTTTAGAATCGACACGCGTTGTTGTTTTGCAGGTACCTTAATTAATCTCGTATTTCCGACCGTGTACCTAGCCTTTCTTGACCGAGTATGAGTGCCTACTAGACCGAGTAGACCTCATTTGATCTAGTTAGGAAGCTATAACGTCGAGGAAGTAGGAATTCTCTACGGAAACTCGACCGAGTAGCTCCTACTCGATCGAGTGGAGGCCACTCGATCGAGTACCATACTTACTCGATTGAGTAAGTGCTACAGTATCAAAAAATTTGCGGGTTCATAACCCTTTCTTTTGTTCATTCTCTTATTCTCTCCTTATTTCCGCAAACCCTAATTCCCTTTTTCCTCTCAAATCCTTTGATTCTTGTTGCTGGTGGTGCTTCAATCTAGCGGTTTTCTTACTTAAATTCGTTCTTTTTACTTCCTAATTGATTAAGGTATGAATGCTTACTCTATTTTGATGTTTTCAATTAGTTAGAATCATTTAGGATGATGGAAAGTGTTGAAAAATCGATTTACATGTGTTAATACTTGCTTCCAATTGTTGTAATATGATTTAGATGCTTCCCTTTGATGATTATTGTTGTTAATCATGCAAAAATAGAATTAAATTGGATGTAATATGGACCGAAAATTTTAGGGTTTGAGAAATTGAATTGATTTTTGATTGTCTATTGTATGTAGAAGGATGAAAATTGGGTAATCTATGCTGTATATATCATGTATAGAGTTGATTTTTTGTGATTTTCACCCCAATATTTGTCTTAAAACTCCGTCTTAAAAGTGCCCCAAACTGAAATTCGTCTCATGTTATTGTGAACTTGGGTTGTATATGAATATGTTTTGAAGGTTTGAGTCCTAAAAGTAGTAATGGTTAAGTTAATTCATGCTAAATATGTCAAAAAATTTACAGCTGTAGAGACCGTCTGATTTATAAGAATTGGAAATTTTACTTGTAATTTTGGAATTGTTGGGGATAGTGTGTACTTAGATGATTCTTTTATAATCAAACATGTATGCTTTGTACGTTTTGGTGTATATGTGGTGGTATATTTAAATTGTATGCTGAAACAGATGCCGAGACTGAACATGGGAACCAGACAGAGTAAGAGGGGTAGGGCTTCTAAGCCCGAAGTTGGGGAGGGGAGTGGACTGCTAGTTTCGGCGGTACCCGAATACCCGTCCGTGGTATTTGTGGACTTCACACAAAGAAAGAAGTTTGTAGCCTTACAGACTCGTAAGATGAGACTGACCCGCTGCATTGACACGACCCTCTTGGATGATCTGGGGATTGAGACTGATGTTAGACACATCTTTGAGACCTTGGGGTTCACCGGACTATATCGCCTACGAAAGCATTCGTATGCCTTTCTGACCCTCGAGTTCATGAGCTCGTTTAAATACGAGCCAGTGGAATAAACTGTGGAGTTCCGCCTCATGAACACCAACTTTGTCTTGACCATGTACATGTTCGCTTACCACCTTGGCTTGGCTAAGCCTCCCAAGGGAGCCCTTCGTGACATACCGACCGAGTGTGGGGTTTGCAGTCTTATGCCTTGTATCACCGGGAAATCAACTCCCACTGCTAGTAACATGTTGATCAATGATGTGCAACATGTCACTTTAAAGATCTTTCTTCGTGCTGTGTCGTGTCTCCTCTACGAGAGATCGGATATGAGTAAGTTGAACTCGCATGAGTTGATGCTTCTGATGGCGTACCTTAACCCCGAGCGGACTGAGAGAGTGACCTTTAGTGCTCCCGCTATGGTGTGTGCCAGTCTCACTTTGATGGCTTCGTCTGGCACTAGGATCCTGAGTTATGGTGCTATTGCCACCCGTTTAGCTGAGAAGCTAACTTCCTTTGAGGCTTCCCCGGACTACACCCCTCTAGCCACCCCGGTATTTACCATGGACAGAGCTTACTTCCTCGACCTGAAATGGTTGAGAACCTTGGAGGACGGTAGTTTAACGTGGAGGGTGTGGGGACATGAGTTGGATGAAGATACCAGCTCCTGAGCACCTCCCACCGACATAGCCTTTACCCGCGGAAGTGGTAGCTGCTGATTCTGACGAGAAGGAGGATGAGGATGCACGTCCTGCGAGGCTGACGTACTTCATCGACCCGGAGATCCTCCGAGTCATGCCTGAGCCGAGGAAGGGGGAGAACGTGAGAGCTGAGGAGGATCGACCTAGGATAGGGAGAGGGCCACGCCAAGTGAGGGAGAGGATGGCTGAGACACAGCCACAGCCAACAGCACCACCACAGTATCCGTTTCCTGGTTACCCTTCTCTTGACACCCCGGAGACGCGTGAGAGCTACCTAGCCGAGAGAGTGTCCTCTACCTTGACACTCCGGAACATGCATGAGATGGCGTATGTTCAGGGTATTGGGACCTCGGGACCACATCCGGTTTGGTGGAGGGGAGTCGGGGACAGCAGCGGGGTTTTTCACTCCTACGGGGTGGATATGTCTACATGGGGAGCACCTCAGTTATACCCTTACGGTGGTTTGACCCCTTGGTTAGTGAGACCAGATGCTGGAGCCGGTGGAGATGCGGGCCTTGGTGCGTCAGGAGCAGGCACTTCGGGTGGTGGTGGAGATGAGGATGATGTGATGGACGAGCAGCAGCAGCAGGAGTGATACTCCGTTTCTTTCTTTTATGTTTGTAGTTTCTGATGGATATTAGTTTGTTTCGGTTGGTACTTTTTGGAACTTGATTTGTATCGGTGGCCATAAGGTCGTACATGCTTATTTCCGAACTTGTTTTGCAGGAATTGTGGTTGGGTTATCATCTCGACTCATAGTTATGCGATCATATGGCTTGTGTTTGAAATTTAGAGCATTTTTTACCTGAAGCCACTCGATCGAGTAGCTGCAGGTGTGTCTACTTAAGGGGTATTCTGATCTTGGGCTACTCGATCGAGTAGCTAAGATACTCGATCGAGTAGGGCCAGCTCGATTGAGTGCCTGACCCACTCGATCGAGTGTCACTGTTATAAGCACTTTTCGAAAATTAAATTGTTTGAATGCTTTTATTTTTGCATGTTTCGATATTTATCATCATTGTTGAAGGTTAGTAACATGTTTTGGTCGCATTATTAGTTATGTTTTGACTCGTGTTTGCGTTATAAATGAAGCTTTGTGAGATATAAGTGTGACGGGACGATGATACGTATCGTTACGGGAACTTGGCATGCAAGTAATGCTGTTTAAAGTTCATTTTTATATATGTACATATCATTGGCTTGTGAGTAGTGGTTATGTGGCGTCAGTGGTCAGGGATGGACATGGATTTTGAGCAATTCACGCAGTTTTAGTAGTAATTGTACTGCCTTTTGTCTGTATGCGCATACCATTTGTCATGGTTAATCGCGTAATATGTTTATAATATTCTCACTTCTTCCATGTGCTTGTATAACATTAAGTTATTGAGAAGTTACTAGGTTGTCACAAGATATATATATATATATATATACATATGTGTCCGTAAAATAGTATGTAGCTTAAATGGTTTATGTTTGTGTGGGTTGTCAACACGTAGTGTCCGATAGCAAAGTAGCATGTGTATATGAATCAATGTTAATGGTGGTTTAGGAGTAATGTCAATAAGTTGTGATAGGTGTCGGGTTAAGGGACAGGGAAGTCGTCTGATGGTGAACTTCGGGGACGAAGTTCCTTTTTAGAGGGGAAGAGTAATGTCGCAAAAAGAAAAGCCGAAATTATAACAATTTTGCCGTATGCTTGTAATATTTTATAATATCTCTGTTATATTCCAAGTACGAGTTTATAATTGTTTTAATAATTTTGTTGAGGAAAATGTATATTTAAGTGAAAATGCGTAATTTACGTGTTATAATGAGAAGATGGTCGTAATGAGAAGATGATGTCATGAACGGTAGCGGGGTTGTCATCGGTAGTTTTGCGTTGTGCGACTATAAATCATACATTGTTGAATCTGTGATAGGACCGTTTGTTGCATGTGGTGTGTTCGTTAATTCAAGTAGTGGTTCTTAGAGGCTTGAATGTGTGGTGTGTGTTGGACAATTGATGATGATGATGTTTGATGGACATACGTAGTGGGATAATGCTTCTAGAGAGTTGTTGACCTGTGTCGGGTAAACGGTGGTGTCGACCTTGGTTTCTTGTCGTGTGGTTTGGGGGAGGATGAGTCGAACTTCGGGGACGAAGTTCTTTTTAAGGTGGGAAGACTGTAATACCCGTCCTTTTAGGGACCTGTTGACCAACGTTGACCTAGGTTACACGGACACTCCTCCTAATCAGCGTTCCCGTGTCGGATACCCATGTCAGACACGACACTCGTCGGACACACGTTAAAATGTGTCGGACACTTGTAAATCCGTGTCTAACTTTCATCTTTTATTTGGGCACGTGTCCGACACGTGTCCATGGTATTTTGAGCCGTGTCCATGGTATTTGGACACACCTCCAAACGGAATGAAGTTGAATTTAAGGTAAATGGCGAGATTGTTATATGATTGAATTTGGTGGGGAAATAAGCTGAATTGGAGACAAATGATGTTCTTTAGACTAGTAATGAGATGTCGAAATAGATTGATTATAAGTTGGTTTTTGGTTTTTGAAATGAGAATAAGTTATAATTAACGTAAGTTTTACTTTTATTTATTTAAATTTAATATTCAATACTTTTTCAAAAATAAAATCACACATATATAATTATAAAATATATATTTTATTAAATTTAAACGACTTGTCCCGTGTCTTAAATTTCATGGGATGCCGTGTCACGTGTCCGTGTCCGTGTCCGTGTCCGTTTTTGGTGCAACCTAGACGTTGACCGACCTTGGGGGCATGTGGTAACCTTTAGGAATTCGTGCAAGAGATGCCTTGTGTCATGATAGACCTTGGGATGAGTGGTACTCGATCTAGTCGAGGCTACTCGATCGAGTAGCTTGGGTACTCGATCGAGTAGGGGCCACTCGATCGAGTAGATTGGTTACTCGATCGAGTATCGTCTTTACAGCGAGGGTTTATAATCGTGGTTTGATAGAATCGCAAATCATTTCCGCCTCCTTCCTTCAGACCTAGATGTTGCCTTACCTCTTTCCCTTCACCTTAATTCCTTCCATGGGAGCCTTTGAGGATGCTTGTGCCTTGAGGATAGGTTGCTTGAGTCGGGTAGCGGTCTTGACGCTGATATACGATGCGTAGGTATGTCATCATCATCATCTTTATCATTGTTGTTCCTTGTTGGATTGTGGTGGTAGTAATAGGCTTTTATGCTGTTTGTATATGGGTTTCGCTTGCTTGGTCAATGTCATGTGATTGAACAAGGAATCGCTGCGGTTGGCTAAAGGTAGGTTCGCCTACTCAGTTTCTGTTGGTTGTTTAGTGTGTCGGTTGTTGTATTGATTGTAGTGTCAGTGTGGTTGATTGATTATGGTAATTGGTTGGTGTTATGCTGTTTCGTTGGTTGTTGTTGTTGTGGCGCAGCTGATTGTGATTGATTGTCTGTGGTTCTCGAGGTGCGTCCTCGGCTGAGTGGGGTCACTTGCGGGAGTGGCTTCACGCCCTAGTTTCGCCCTCCGTGGAACCCGCCACGGGAAGGGATGTGCACATTAATGGGATAGGGTTATCGCTTAGTATGATGAGCGGGGCTTAGGTGGGAACGGCTACGATCCCCCACTGGCAGGGCTGGTCCAGTGGACAGTCGGTGACGGTGATTGATCGGAGTTGTGGTGTGTGTGTTTTGTGAATCTGTGTAGTGTCTGTGGTTGTTAATGTGTGCCTCAGTTACTGACCTTGGGTGGTTGTTTCTTGTTTGTTCTGTTGTGTCTGCCGTGATCCCTTATGGTGAGCAGTCAGTCTTAGCAGGTGATGTCTTGGATGGTAGCTGGAGTCTTGGCGGGATGAGTCTTCACGAGTCGTGACAGGAATAGTTTACATAGTTTTGATGAGATGTATCGTTGGTATTAGTAGTTTTGGTTAAATCACTTGTAAATAATTATAAATGTTCTTTTATCGCCTTTTGATGGTTACTTTTCTCGGGCAACCGAGATGGCGATGTCCTTATATGCTAGGGAAGGTCTTATTAAGGCTCCTTGGTATATGGGGGTGTTACAACTAATCTGTCCGTTTTTTACCCTAATTTATTTTCCTTTTCTTTTCTTAAATTATCCATTTTAAATGTATTTTCGACGTAAATCAATCAAATCATTGTAATCATTGTAATTTTAATTATCGTATTTCATTTATTGTACTCTTTATTATCGTATTGTTTGCTTGTTCTCACATGTAATCAACCCTAAATCTCTACTTAGACCTACTGTAAGCTAAATTACGAGTTCACCAACATAGTTTAATTCTCACATGCCAGGATTAAAACGATGGATGTTGCATTGCATGCATATAACCGACAACATATGAAGTATAGATGATTTTCCCTAATCATTAGTAGTGGCCGCTATCGAGGCGGGCGGGATTAGGTGTTCGATCAAAAGAGCTTCCTAATACGTACCCTCACTCATTACTCCAGATCTCTGTGAACATCCGTGTTCATTGGCATCCACGAGAGTCATTCTAGACATAGAATGCTAAGGGTAACGAGTTCTTGGTGTCTATGTCATTACTTTGTGTCTTGACATGACGCGAAGTATTCGAACGGTTTCTAATTTTCCACAATAAATGGTGCCGACTCCACAAATGCAAAGGCTTGTTTTCCCAAGCGCCCCCATGGGCCCCCCGTGTCCATATACACACACACACACATATATATATATATATATGTATATACACACACACACACACACACACACACACACACACACACACACACACACACACACACACACACACACACACACACACACACACACACACACACACACACACACACACACACATATATATATATATATATATAGGCAAGATCCGGTGAGTTTGACACTTTTCGTGAGTTTCCCCCGCATATATAAGCAAATGAGTTAACAAAACCCAATTATCTAAATTTGAGCCGTCATAAGTTTCCCAGCTCTTTCTCTCTCTTTCTCCCCCTTCCTCTCTCTACTGATCAAACACTCTATTCATAAAAAAACCACGCGAAATTTTTTCATCAGTTCTTCAAATTTTGATCAACAAATTTGATCAACAAATTCATCAGTTCTTCAAAATTTGATCAACAATTCATTCATTATTTTGATTTTTTTCAATTAAAACTATCAATTTGTTCATCAATTTTTCGAAATTTGATCAACAATTCTCCGAAAACTCTAATTCTTCAAATTCGACTAAAGGTATTGATATTTCTTCCGATTTCTGATTTAATAATCGAATAACTTCACTAATTGAATCAAATAACAAATTCTGACTTGATTTACGTGTTTTTTCCATAAATTTCAGCTTCAACGATGCTGAATTCAGACGATCAAATGCTTACTCTGCTTGATAATATTGTTGATAATCAAACAACGATGAATTGAGGTGTAAATTTGTGACATAATGCTGATATAATAACTGTTGTTATTAGGTTGATAAGTTTTTTGTTAAAATTACTGATTGCATGAAGATTGTTTTCATATTGTTACTCATTTTGTCGTTATAATAACAACTACATAATATAACAGTAATTGCATGTAGGTTTTCATTCATGATATCATTCAATATCTAGTATTTGAATAACTGGATTACAATAATACAATAACTGCCTTACAGTATTAAAATAGCTTTGATATTACATTAAAATAACTGTGTGTGCATTGTGGTGGACTAGGCTACCAATTTGACTAAAACCCTCCCCTCTCTATTAGAATAATTGCATTTGTATAATACAATAACTACATTATAACGTTAAAATAACTGTTGTAGCAGAGATTGTTTTTTTCATAATAAATACTATTTTATAGGATCTGACAAAAAAATCCTTACAATAACTACTCTTTAATAATGAAATAACTTTAATACTACATTAAAATAACTGTGTGTGTATTGTGGTGGACTAGGCTACCAATTTCACTAAAACACTCCCCTCTATGATAGAATAATTGCATTTGTATGATACAATAACTGCATTATAACGTTAAAATAATCTGGCAGAGAGAGATTGTATTTTTTTTCATAATAAATACTATTTTATCGGATCTGACAAAAAAATCCTTACAATAACCACTCTTTAATAATGAAATAACTTTAATACTACAATAAAATAACTGTGTGTGTATTGTGGTGGACTAGGCTACCAATTTCACTAAAACCCTCCCCTCTCTGATAGAATAATTGCATTTGTATAATACAATAACTGCATTATAACGTTAAAATAACTGTTGTAGCAGAGATTGTTTTTTTCATAATAAATACTATTTTATAGGATCTGACAAAAGAATCCTTACAATATTTACTCTTTAATAATGAAATAACTTTAATACTACATTAAAATAACTGTGTGTGTATTGTGGTGGACTAGGCTACCAATTTCACTAAAACACTCCCCTCTCTGATAGAATAATTGCATTTGTATAATACAATAACTGCATTATAACGTTAAAATAACTGCTGTAGCAGAGATTGTTTTTTTTCATAATAAATACTATTTTATCGGATCTGACAAAAAAATCCTTACAATAACCACTCTTTAATAATGAAATAACTTTAATACTACATTAAAATAACTGTGTGTGTATTGTGGTGGACTAGGCTACCAATTTCACTAAAGCCCTCCCCTCTCTGATAGAATAATTGCATTTGTATAATACAATAACTGCATTATAACGTTAAAATAACTGCTGCTGCAAAGGTTGTATTGTTTTGTTTTGTATAGAATCTAAGATATTGAAATTAATAATACCATAACAGTTCTCCTGTTTTAATGTTTCCAGGCATTGAAATTAATACTACTAGTGCAACAACTTTTTCTACACCTACTGTTGCGTCTGAAATAGGAGAAAATGCTATCCATAATCTGGGATTGAGATATACTCCAGGTGGCAGTGAGGAGTGGAATAGGATGGTAGAAAATGGTTTCAAACCTGCTCTGGGGTTAATGTTTGTAAAGCTGGAGGAGGCAATAGAGTTTTACAATTTATATGCTGTGGCTTGTGGTTTCATACCAAGAAAGTACACACAAACAAGATTCCGTGATGGTTTGATAGACAAAAAATCAATGGTCTGCAACAGACATGGATTCAAAGAGGATCGCAAAAAACTCAAATCTGTTGTTGAATTTGAAAACACAGAAGAGAAAAAGAAGAGTAAAAGATCTGTAGAGCCAAAGAAAACAAAAATAACAAGATTTGGTTGTAAGGCAAAAATACGGTTTTGTGATGTATTCAATGACCTTAAGGAGATAATAGGGTATGCTATTGATACGTTTTATGAAGGTCATAATCACAGACTCTGCTCACTCAAAGAACGGGAATTCCAGAAAAACGTAAGAACACTTAACCTTTACATGAAGCAGACAATTGTTAACAATTGTAAACTCAACATCGGGGCTACCAAGACATTTAGAATTCTGGCAGAACAATCAAATGGGTATGCAAACATTGGTGCATCTCTCACAGAATTCAAGAACTTCAAAAGAAATATTAAATGTTATATAGATGAAAAGGATGCTGACATGATTCTCGATTATTTAAAGGCGCTTTCTGAATCACAAGATGGCTTTTACTATGCTTATCAAGTTGATGAGGATAATTGTTTGGCTAAAATCTTTTGGGCAGATGCACAAGCAAGAATGAATTATTCCTTGTTTGGGGAAACCATCACCTTTGATCCTACTTACGGTACTAACAAGTACCACATGGCCTTCACCCCATTCACTGGTGTTGACAACCACAAAAAATCAGTGACTTTTGTCTTTGTACTTGTCGATCATGAGAACGATGGGTCATTCATTTGGGTGTTTAAGAAGTTCCTTGATTGTATGGGCAACAAGGAACCTCGGTGCATTCTTACCGATCAAGATCCGGCAATTAAACTCGGGTGCGTTCGTATTCAAGAAAGCAAGACATCGCTCATCGCATGTGGCATATAATGAAAAAACTTACCGATAAAGTTGAGTCACAGATTTGTAAGGAGACTGACTTTGTTGAGCAGATATGTGGAGTTGTTTGGGATACTGACTTGGAACCCATTGAGTTTGAAGAAAAATGGACTCAAGTGATTAATGACTTTGAGTTGAATGATAATACTTGGTTGACATACATGTATGGCAAAAGGCACAAATGGATACCTGCTTACTTTAGGGATTTGTCCTTTAGGCTGCCTTTTGAAAACTACACAAAGATCAGAGAGTCAAAACAGTTATTTCAAAAGATTTGAGAGCATAGATGGCACACTTGTAGAATTTTGGTTGCTTTTTCAGAGTGCAATAGAACAACAACACGCTATAATCACAGATTTCTTGATGCTGCAAGTGACAGCACATTGCCACAGGTTTCTTCTAAGACAATGATTGAGAAACATGCCTCTAAAATCTACACACATACTGTTTTCTATGAGTTCCAAGAGCAAGTGCAAATGGCTCCCTGTTTGTGTGCCGTTAGGGGGTTTTCTGAGCAAGGAAACATGCACATTATAAATGTTGAAGATGCCTACAAGAAGCATTGAATATTTCAGGTTATTCAATTTTATAAACATAATTGTCTTTTTACTTTAACATACAATAACTGTGATAAAAGAATACAATAACCGTGTTTTACCATTAAAAAAACTGAAGGACTTCTACCTTGGTGTTAATTGCTAGTCTGCATAAAATAATTCATGTTGAACTATATAATAACTATGTTTGCCTTTTAAAATAACTACACTGTAATGCAGGTTGATCACAATAACGAATCAAAGGAAACAACATGTACGTGCAAGATGTTTGAGAGGAAAGGAATCCTTTGTAAACACATTATATGGATTATATCAGGAAAAGGACTGCAAAGCATACCGGAGCAGTACATCGAAACCAGATGGACGAAGAAATCATATAGAAAGCCTTTGTATGGACTGGATAGAAAGTTATTGCAAGACTACGATCCCACTGATTTGAGAAAGTTGGAATTATCAAGGGTATGGTCAGAGTTTTATGCAACAATAAGTGTTCTTAACTCGATGCCTGAAAATCAAATCAAGGAGCTAAGTTTGATGCTTTTACAATTCCGAGAGAAAATAAATCCAACCAAAGAGAGCTTGACAAAGGAACAAGAACTAGAAATGCTCTTAGGTTGTTCAGCAAAATCAAATATTACTGTTCTTCCACCAAAGATTGCAAAAAACAAAGGAAGCGGCAAGAGAATGAAATCAAACAAGGATAAGGCAATTGAGAAGGCGAGCAAACCGAAAAGGCTATGTAATAACTGCAAACAAATGGGACACCCTGACAAGAGAAACTGTCCAAATCCGTTTGTTGAGCATGCTTTGGAGGAAGAAGATGAAGAGGAAAATGAAATGGAGGATGAAGATGAAGAAGAAGAATGAAAAATGCATTACGCTTTAAAATAATCAAGATTACGTTTTCTAATAATCCATATTATGCTTTACAATAACCGCAAGATTGCAAAATAATTGTGTTAGACTTTTTTACAAATAATCAGGGGTATACTTTACAATAAGTGTGTTAGACTTTTACAATAATCAAAGTTATGCTTTACATTAATTGATGTTGAATTTTTTTGCAATTGTTATGATTTTGTTCATTTAATAATACCTTGCGCTATTACAATAATCATGTGAAAACTATATAATACTCACAATTATGCTTTACAATAATTGATGTTGAGTTTATTTGCAATTGTTCTGATTTTTTTCCATAAATATATTAATTTGATAATGCTTTACAGTAATTGATAATGCTTTACACTTGCCAATTTGTTACAATAATCAAGGATATGCTTTAAAATAATTTGGGAAGAGCTTTACAATAATCAGATACATGAGAACTTTAAAATAATCAGAGGTATGCTTTAAAATAATTGGGAAAACGCTTTACAATAATCAGCTACATGAAAGCTTTAAAATAATTGCATTTGATCATTTGAATAACTTAATAATCATGTGAAAACTATACAATAATCACAATTATGCTTTATAATAATTGATGTTGAGTTTATTTGCAATTGTTCTGATTTTTTTCCATAAATATATTAATTTGATAATGCTTTATAGTAATTGATAATGCTTTGCACTTGCCAATTTGTTACAATAATAAAAGATATGCTTTAAAATAATTGCAGAAAAGCTTTACAATAATCAGATACATGAGAGCTTTAAAATAATCAGAGGTATGCTTTAAAATAATTGGGCAAACGCTTTACAATAATCAGCTACATGAAAGCTTTAAAATAATTGTATTTGATCATTTGAATAACTGTCTGGAGATATTACAATAACAACTTATAGGCATTACAAAAACACTATCTTGTTCAGTCAATCAATAACAGCTACATCAAATTTGTTCAGTCAATCAATAACAGCTATCTAAACATTAGATTATCCAACAAATCCATCTAGAATTGTTCGCTAAATCCATCTAGAATCAATCAATTGTTCTTTTATGTTTTTCGCCGAGAATGACCAGTAACGGCTGTTGTTTTAACCCTTTTCCTCCTTGATTTTCTGTCTTTTAAAAGATCTTTCTCTACTTCCAATATACTCCACCTCAAAATTTCCACTTCTTCCAAAAGAGACGCTCTTGACTCGTTGACATCTGACATCAACCAAATAGCCACCATCTCAAGCCATATAGGAATCCTCTCAACTTTCTTCTTAACCGCATACAATCATTGCTCGTGCTTCCCTTCATATGTGAGCATGTGAAACATGGTGAAAAATCCCGATTCCTTATCAGCCTTGACATTCGCTTTCCATTCAAAATCAACATTCACGAATGTAAATGTGTTAATGAGAACTCTTTCTTTTGTTGTTTTCCTTGTATCCAAAAAGTCAGAAAAACAATCAACCTACAGCATGTACAAACAAAAAAAAGAATTAGAAAGCACGACTATACAACAACAAGTTTAAAACAATACAATAACTTTGTTACAGCAATACAATAATTCTGACTGAAAATAGGATTTGTATATGATCAGGAGTTAGAAAAACGTACTGCAATCTTTGCAAGTCTGTAAAAATCGGATTTTTCCCAATCTTTATGCGACGTATGGTCCAGCACATCAACCGTCTTGTTCATAAAGTTCACACAAACACAAAAGTAGTACTTCTCTAAAGACAACGGGATGAAGACAAGGTCCACATCGATCTCAGAGTTTACAACATTTTCACCTAAGAAATAGGACCAAAACCGCACAACCTTGTCTTTCTGGCTGTCAGTTACAGCATCACTATCCCCTCCTTGCTCTAGCATTTCTTCAAATATTCCCTATAAATACCATAAAAGTGTGAATAAAATTGAAGATAAATGATTAAACATTCTACAGTAATTGCACAATGAAAAACAGATCATACCATATGTTCTGTCCCAAGAAACATCATCACTGGCGCTTCTTTCTCTTTAACCTCCATGAAATTCAAGACAACTGACCAGGCAGCTATTATGCGCAACTCAGTGTAATTTTCGGGCTTCGTATAAAGAATATCAGACCTATCCAAGATAGCATTGCCCACAGAAAACAAAAGTTCACTGCAAGGAGTAAAAAAAAGCATAGTAATATTTTAAAACAATATAAAAAAAACTACCAGCTACAATAACTGAGTTTTCATAATACAATAACTATGTTAATGTAATACAATAATCGATTATTGTATTACAATAACATAGTTATTGTATTATGAAAACTCAGTTATTGAAACTTGTAAAAAAATAGAATAATTGAACTTGTATAATACAATAACTGTAATACAGTTTTAGAATAATCACAGAAACTTGTTTCTCATTGGGTTTGGAGAAAAAAGAACATACTCATTTGCAAGATTGTAATCATCCAAGAAACAATAATCAACAACTTGTTTCTTCTTGCTTGGCATGGCACATGTATATCTGCTGTTAGCCCTCATAACTTTAGAAACAACAACAAGATTTGTATCTGCCTTGCCACAGTTTATTGAGCAACCAAGACCATCAGAGTTCGGTCTACTACCTCGGCCTGATCTAATCATCCCGGCCTCATAGGTGTATCGGGCATACTCTTTTCCCAGGCCCCGGAGTACTTACACCATCACCCGTTTCTGCCATAACCCTTGCAGCTTCCAAAACATCCGCTTCACCCTTGCCGCTTCAACTCGGCTAGCTTACGCTTCTCAAAAAAAGCAAAGAAAAGGTGCCTTTGCCTTTGTAAAATGATCAACCAAATCCAACAACTGTTTCCTAATTTTGTTGATATCGGCTAAAACCAGGATGGCCGCTATCTCAGCTCTATATATGATCCTTTTCAATGGGTCATGCAACTCTGATTTGAACAACTTCCCAACATAAAACATCATATGAATCATGACAAAAACACCACAATCCAAATTCTGGGACCCTTCCGATTTCCACCCAAAAGCAACATTTACAAATTTGAAATTGCAGACCTCACTGCCTCTTTCAAACCCTTTCTCGACAAGAAAACTACCAAATATTTCAACCTGGTTACAGTTTTAAATCAAAATTCATCACTCAAGAACAAAAAACATAACTAAAAGAAGTAGATGAAAATAAAAACTTATAATAAGGTACATACAATAGAGTTGGTAGCCAACACCCAGATACTATCTTCAAAATCATCATATACACGATTGTCAAGATAGTCCACGCCTCTTCCCCCACAAAACTAACAACAACACAGAAAAAATGATCTCCAAAATGAACAGGGATAAAAACCTGGCATGATAAAACAGGCGTACATAAACCTTTGCTGTTCTCAACGATAAAATAATCAACAGAAGAAAGAAAGAAGAGAAAGGATTGGAAAAATTACCAAATCGGCACCAATGTCAAGAGAACCTTCGCTGTTCTCAATGACAGTGTCCCAAGCATTACGAATTTCCTTTCTGTATAAATCTTTCTCATCATCAGCAGCTTTGATAAGCTTAAATAAAGAAGCCTATGAAAAATATTACCACACTATAAGAGAAAATGAAGTATCACAATTGAAAAAACTTGGTTAACTAAATACAATAACTACTATTCTCCTTTACAATAACTATCACAACAATAACAGCTTTCATAATACAATAACTGGGTTTTCATAATACAATAACTATGTTATTGTAATACAATAACATTGTTATTGTAATACAATAATCGATTATTGTATTACGATAACATAGTTATTGTATTATGAAAACTCAGGTATTGTAACTTGTAAAAAAGATAACTGAGTTTTCATAATACAATAACTGAGTTTTCATAATACAATAACATTGTTATTGTAATACAATAATCGATTATTGTATTACAATAACATAGTTATTGTAATACAATAACTTGTAAAAAAGATAGAATAATTGAACTTGTATAATACAATAACTGCAATACAGTATTAGAATAATCACAGAAACAATAAACAAAATTGAAGAATAGGAAAATTGAAGAATAAGAAAACTGTTTTAGCTGAATAAAATAACAGCTAATATACTTTACAATAATCAAGTAACTACAATAGAATAACTGTCATAACCATTGTAAATTTACTGATACAGAAATATATAAGAAAAATTTCACATACCGAATGACTTGTACAAAAAAAAAACTTCTTATGGGGGATAACCCTTTCCCAAATTGACCAAAGATGTCATTAAGTAAAAATGACCAAAGAATCAATCACGTTCGATGTGATCATAGTCTTAGCAGACAGTGAAATAATGTCATCTCGAGTTAACATGTTGTGAAATGAAAACACAACCAAATCCTCCCTACCACATGGAAACAAATTATATAGTAAAGACAAAAACCCAAACAACAATAAAAGCTTTTAAAAAGTAGATATATTAGCAAAAAAAAAAAGAGAGGAAACGAAAAACATATAATGCTTACTCAATTCGTAGGTCATGATCGTGCAGAAAACAGTAATCAAGTACAGTCTTCCTCCGCATTAAAATAGGAGCAAAAAGCTCCTTGTACTCGCACAAAAAAAAAAAACTACAATCGCATCGGGATTGGGTGATTCACAATTTAAATCACACCCTATACCACAATTCCCAAAAAACGTATGCTTAGGCATAACGTCTGAATGCAGCAGGTAAGCATTTATAACAGAATTATCTTGCATTCTATCCCCAACAACAGCCTCGTTGACAACTTTGTTAACAACGTCATCCACACTACTCAAGTCCACAGCTTCATTCTCAACATCAATATTATCAATGCCGTCATTAGTTGGCACCTCCTCATTCGGTTTCTCAACCGCTACATCAGGGATCTTATTTTTACCTTTCTCCCGAGAATAAACCACCTTATATTTTTCTGGATCAAACGCTAAACCCCCATTCCTTTCATCTTTTCCCTTTTCATGCTCCCCCTTTTCATGCTCCTTGCAAAAACTTTCATACAACGGCAGTTTACTTCCCGCCTGTTTCATTTCCTCAGCTTTTTCACAAATAAAATTGAAATATTTAGTGAACAAAGAATCATCGTCACTAATAAAAGCAGGAGTCGAAGAAACTGAAGTGGCTGTCGAAGAATCTTCAACTGTTGAAGAACCACAATCCTTTCCCATCGCTTCCTTCCGTTGCGTGTACAAATGGAGAAATATCTCAACATCCCTCTTCATCATCAAAAGATGTGCTTGGGAAACCTAAAAAAAAAAAAGAATAATTATACCAAGTCGTTACAATAATTATACTAAGTCTTTACAATAATTATACTAAGTCTTTACAATAATTATACAAAAGTCTTTACAATAATTTACAATAATTGAAAAAATAACTGCTACAAAGCTTTAAAATAACTACACTACACCTTTACAGTAACTACACAAAAATGATGGAAAGAATGATTGGAACTTACATCAGCAGCCTTTGCTCGAATAACATCATCGATATCAAAACAAAACAACAGCGGTTCCGGATACTTTTTCCCAGGTTCAGGTTTATCAACGACTGCACATACCTCTGCAGCTTTTGCTTCTCTTAAGCGTTTGCAGACAGGATACACACCATTGACATATTCCCCATTTCCAAGTGAACCAGAATTGAGCTCTGAAATACCCCTACTAACAAAAGACTTCTTATCCCAGTGATTGATAAGAGGAGTCTCAGAAGACATTGTATATTCCTTAAAAGACATACGATGGAAGTATGCCACCATAACAACAAGTATGCAACCACGCAAAGTAGAGGACCCAGTTCTACACCGCTGAACACCTTCAACTAATTTATCAAACACATACCCACACCAATCCAAATGGTGGATACGTGAAACATCTTGCACCGCTTTAAGAATTGAAAAGTCAATTCCATAATTTGAAAGGGGAGCAAGGACAATGGACATAGCATAAAGCACAAACAGCCTCCGAAATTCATCTCCCCCATCACCCCCATAGCAGTAATTGCATTATAAACAGCAGGGATAGTAACATAATTTGCCCCTTCTACATTAAACTTCTTCCGGAACTCAGCTTTCAACGTTTCTTGTGAAGACAATACACTATGTCCAGTGTAAACAACCTCAACCTTATCACCACCATTTGGCAATCCAAAAACATCATACACATCATCTTTTGACAGAAAAAATTTGACATCTCTTGCTTGAAAAATATGAGCAGTAGCATTAAAGTGTTTTACAAACAATGGTATAACACCCAATGGTAAACTGTTCACTTTAAAATCAAGCAAACCACCAAATCCGATCTCAATGACAGCCTTTCGCTGATTTGGACCAAGTTGTTTTACCAGATTAACCAAACCATTAGGACGACAGCTCACTTTAATGTTTGCAGCACTGAAAATGGAAAATCAAGCAAAATATAAAAAGAGTAACACATCAAATAAACAGAAACTCATAACAAGGGGGCAGGACACATATACTCACATGTTCAATCTTGGAGTTCCAGGAACCTTACTGAGCTTCTTTTTTGGAAAATTTACTTTTGAGCATTTCAAATCAGCTTTATTACCATCTTCAGGCTCCCTGCTACGTTTAGGACCCATTTGTTTTTATCACCGAGCAAATGTAATACAAAATTATCAGAATAAACACAAAAAATATGACAACAACTAATACAATAACTGAGTTTTAATAATACAATAATCAGCATACAGTAATACAATAACTGGACTTGACTAAAATGATAACTAAATAATACTACGTATAGAATAACTAAATTACTATATTACAATAACTATCCCAATACATTACAATAACAACATCAATATATTACAATAACAAACTTTTCATATTAAAATAACTGGACTTGACTAAAAGCTGACTTTAAAACACTAACCAAAGATCAACATCTAAAATAATACTCATTACAATAACTGATTTTCTAAATTACAATAACTAGCACAAATACATTACAATAACAACATCAATATATTACAATAACAAAAATAATTCCAAACAAACACACATTATGTTCATTAGAATGTACAGGAATTCAAGACAAAAAGAAAAACCTCAAGAAAAGATACAAAAATGAAAAAATGAATTACGAAACCCTAAATTATGCGAAAACAATGAAAAAATTTAATTTATCAACAAAAACAAAACAAATTAAACTATATACTAAACAAAATGAAGAATAAACACGGCAAACAAAAGAAAATCAAGTAGAAAACAAGAAGAGGACAAATGCAAAATCAGCGGAAAAATTTAGAAGGACGAACAAATTGAGTTCATTGATTACCTGTTGAGAGAAACCAAAAATGGAGTAGAAGGACGAACAAATTGAGCACAATAACTGAAGTTCAATTGACGAGAAGCACAAACGAAAATGGAGAACAGCAGAAACTGACGAATGAAAATATGAGAGAGAGAGAGAGAGAGAGAGAGAGAGAGAGAGAGAGAGAGAGAGAGAGAGAGAGAGAGAGAGAGAGAGAGAGAGAGAGAGAGAGAGAGAGAGAGAGAGAGAGAGAGAGAGAGAGAGAAACAGCAGAAACTGACGAGAAAAGTGGGAAAAAAAAGAAGTTGAATTGTAAAAATTTGGTTTATATATGAGATGTAAAATTAAATCTCAGCCACATATCTTATGTTAGATGAATGGTCCAGATTCAGAGGGGTAACTCACCAAAAGTACCCTAACTCATTTGATCCTATTTATATATATATATATATATATAGCCAAGTTCAAATGAGTCCACTCAAATATATGAGTCCCTAAGTCCTTTTTTGGCCATTGGATTAGGTGAAACCATGGGCTGAGATTTGTTTGAGTTTTACGTAAAAAAAAAAAAAGAAATCAACTAATAATCATAATGAATACACTTTTTATTCTCCCAACACTGATTACCTCGTATTCATTAGCACAACTGTAATATCACCTTTCACGTTCAACTGTATCCTTCTCTCTAACCCTTTCTTCTTCCTCATATTACTCCCTAAAAAATTATTCTTCATACTGGTTTAATAACATCCTTTCATCCTTTAGTTAGTTCTTTAATATTTCCTTAAATTTTCGACCATATTCATCCTCTATTTAGTTCATCACTTATATTTCATGGCTGATATGGAGATTGTGGCTTATGAGGCTGTTGGGAACGGTAAGATGAGTACTTGTAATTTAATTGTTCTATAGAGATATTTTACTAGTTATCATTGTTAAACGTCTTTATAGTTAGAAAACGAATTGTGTTTATATGAGTAGTAATATTTGCATGGTGTGAAATTTATCTTTATATTGTTTGTGGGGGTGGAAGATGAACATGTGGTGTTTGTATGTAGACATATTAGAAAAGGCAGAGGGAAGGAGGTAAGGGAAAAAGGTTACAGAACTTTTTTTTTAGACGATGGAGGGGAGACGAGTAGTCGTTGGCTGTTTTTGGTTTAGGGTTTTTGACAATTTTTGGCGTAATTAAAGTTTTAGTTGTTGTACATTAGAGTTTTTTTAGCAGATTTTTGGTACTGATATGTTTGTACGTTGGTTTAGTTTCCTTTGATTAGATTTTTTTTTATTTTTTACGGAATTTTTTTTTTTGTGTCGTCAGTTATAGCTGATGCAGATGATGAAACAATTCCACCGGTGTCAGATGAAGACTTTTGTAACCAGTTGGAGGATGTATTTACACCATACATTGGGATGGAGTTTGGGGATATTGAGGAAGCTATAACATTTTATAAGGTGTACGCACTTGGGGTTGGGTTCGATGTGAGAAAATACACAACTAAAAAGTGGCGTGACGGAACTATAAAATCAAAACTATTGGTTTGTAATAAGGAGGGGTTTACAAAATCAAGTAACGAAAATCCGGGTAAGGAAGAAGATGGAAGTAGGCAGGAGAGAAGAAATAAGCTAAAGAGGATTGGTTGTAAAGCTCGGATGAGGTTATTTTCGAAGAATGGTGTGCTTTTAGTGGACCGGTTTCATGAAGAACATAATCACGAGCTTGTTGCTGTCAAAGATAGGGAGTTTCAAAAATTATCCAAAAACATTTCCAAGTATCACATGGGACTAATTGTCTCAAATTCAAGGGTTAGTAACTTAAAGTTTTAAAATTTACGTTTAGAGTTTCACAATTTACTTATAAAGTTTCAGTAGTGAGTGTGTGTTATGGTGTCATAGTTTTTATGTTGTACGTTGTTGATGTTTTAATTTTTGTATATTACAATTTCGTAGTTCACGCATAAAGTTCCATTACTGAAATATGTAGTTGAATTTCCGGAAATAGATTTAATGTTTCACAAATTGTGAATTAGACTTTCAAAATTGCCTTTAAAAGTTTCAGTGCTATATGTGGCAGTTTGCAGACATGAACTGTGTTGAAGTTGCAAAATTTGTCGTTAAAATTTTAAAGTTAACCTTTAAAGTTTTAGTGCTCAGCTTGGGTGTTAAAAGTCAGGTAAGATAATGTTGTAATTTTTTTCCATGAACTTTGGAATGGAACGGTTAAAGTTTCAGAAAAGAGTGCTGAATTTTGGAATGGAACGGTTAAAATTTCATTGACAGTTACGTTTGTGAGAATGAATTTTACTGAACAGGGTTAAAGTTTGTACAACTGATAGGTAGAAATTAGTAGTAGACGTTTGAATGTTTGAGTGTGAATTTAATTTCTGTTCTGACGTTGGTTTGTTAATTCATTACAGCTGAATATTGGAGCAACAAGGACTTACAGAATGTGTAAGGAGGTTGTTAACGGGTTCCACAATATAGGGGCTAGTTTGAACGACTTCAAAAATTTTCAAAGAGACATAAAGTGTTTCATTCATGAAAGGGACGGACAACTTTTCATTGATCACTTCAAGAACATGGCAGAGACTCGGCCAGACTTCTACTTCGACTATGATGTTGACGTAGATGGTAGCCTACGACGCGCAATTTGGGCGGATGTGTAATACTACGGTTTTATGAGTCTCTGGGTACTCTATCGAGTGGGCCTTACTCTGTCGAGTAAGGGTGTTTTGATTTTAGAAACAGTATTCTGTCTGTAGGGTACTCGATCGAGCAGCCTGGGTACTTGATCGAGTAAGTGGCACTCGATCGAGTACGTCAGTTACTCGATCGAGTAGCTCGGTTAACGGGTGATAATTCGACGGGTTTTGTTAATAACACGGATTAGTATATTAATCTTTCCGTCACCTTCATAATACACTTTTACAAACCTAATCACATTAAAACGGAGATTTAACCTACGTTCTTCGCATCATCCGTGTTATTGACAAATCCCAGAGCTTAAGAGGTCGGATTTCATCGTTCTTTGTGTCCTTGTGATCCTTGCGTCGAGGGTAAGATCTACGTACCAATTTTATAGTAGTTAGTTAAGTTTGTTTAAAACCTAATTTGGGGATTGGGGGTTTTTGTTGATTATTGTGTTGTTAGTAATTATATGATTGTATGTTAGGAGGAGGATTCGTAGAAGAGAGATTTTGATACAGCTGTTGAGATCCTCTGCGTGTGTTGCATTCCAGATAGGGTTTCCCTACTCAGTATTAATCACATAATGTGTTGATTGTTGGTTGTGATTGTTGTATAGTATCATACTCGTATTGTGACGGTTGTTGTATTTTGTTACTGTTGATGGTTGTGATTGATTGTATCTGTCTGTGTTCTTAGGGGTGCGTCCCTAGCTGAGTGGAGTCACTTGCGAGAGTGGCTTCACGCCCATTATTCGCCTTCTGTAGAACCCGCCACATAAGGGATGTGCACATTAATGGATTTGAGTTTATTGCTCAATGGAGATGAGCGGGGCTTAGGTGGGAACGGCTGCGGTCCCTGATACCCGTCGTGAGGTGTCAAAAATAAGATTTATAATTTCCAACTACAACTATAGCAAGTGGCAGTCGGGTCGAACCACAGAGAGGCAGATGTAATTCTAGTTGTCTAGATTCAGTCTAAGATAACAAGTGTGGAGGTTGAGTTGATTTGGTCTAAAGCTAAGAGTAAAAACAGTAAACTAAAAAGATGGCTTAAACAGATAAAGAAGGGGTACTAGGATGATCGGTTCATTAAAGCTTCGGCGGCAGCATATTAAACAGGTCTAAATCGAATACAAGTGAGGCGGGAAACAAGAGGTCCTTTCAGTCCACTCTTAACAGATAGCATCTTTCGATCTCGCTATAGATCCCTAATATCACTATTACTGACTCTCGTCCTGAAAAGTGACTAACGGTCTAAAATATACCTATCTTTCGATCTCAAAGACATTTAGTCGATTTAATTGATGGTCTAACAACCTTCCCTATCTTTCGATCTAATGGGTCAGTCACAAATTAGGTATCTAACTGGTCGCATGCATTCGATTCATTAAATACAACATTAAAATCAATCAAAACGAAGGGTAACCTCACGAGGTCAGTCGATCGACCGATGATGCCAGTCGATCGACTGACACGCGAATCAGACCGTGTTCAATACTTTGCCGCCTACGCTAAAATTCGCCTACATCCTAGCACAAACTATTTAGCTACTCATGCTAAGGGTAAAAACAATAACTTTAATAATGAAATTAACTAACGGATTCATGCTTGAAACGACAAAGAGAACAATTAACATAAACAATAAATTGGTCATGGGAATTAACTAGTAATTCTATACTAATGACGAAATAAGTAATAATCTGAAATTAGAACGGAAGGAATGAATACCGAATTTCGCAGAAGGAATGTAACGGAGTGATTGAAAGCACAACGGAAATCCAATGCAAATTAATATCCCAAACCCTAATTAGTAAACTAAAACTCAATGTAAATTTCTGATCATAAAGCTTGATTCTAAACTAGGTATTCTCAGTTACGTTATATAGAAAGTATACGTAACAATTATTCCAAAACCTAAACTTAATGGGCTTCAAGTTCCTCGGTCTTTTAATTCACGTCTGGAACAGCAGTGTGGTCGATCGACTAAGGTAGGTGGTCGATCGAATGGGATAGCATTGAACAGTAGCTTCTGTAACCCGATAGTTGGTCGATCGACTAAAGGAGGTGGTCGATCGACTGCTTGAGCTGCTACTTGACTTCTATAAACTCGTGGATTTGTCTTTTGGGCCTTGAAATGCGCACCAAGCTCGTTCCTTAAGCAAATACTTCTCGTCACATGCAATGCAGGATACTCGGGGACGGATTTAGCTCGATTTCCGCTGGATTCTTCACATTTCTGCAATAATGTACAAAAATACGGAAGTAGACGGAAATAGGGAGAAATGTAGTATAAACTACATGAATGAGCTCTGAAATGCGTGTAAAATGGGATGAAAAACATCATATAAAAGACACGCATCAGTCCCCCACTGGCGGAGTGGAGTAACCTGTTGCGATGGGTACTCTAGTAGGGCTACACGCTTTAGTGTGTAGTCAGTGATGAGGAGTTGATTTTGGAGTTTGGGTTATGTGACGATTGCGCTGTGTTGGTTTCTGTCCTTTTATAATTATATATTTGTATGATTAGTACTGACCCCGTCTTTGTTTTGAAAAATTGTGGTGATCCATTCGTGGATGGCGAGCAGTTGTTGAGCAGGTATGATTCGAGACATATGGGCTAGCTGGGATGTGTCACCACGAGATGATAGAGTCTTCCGCTGTAGTTTTGAGTAGTTGTTAGACATTTGGTTTAGAGAACATGTATACGTATTTTCTTACTTTGGTTTTTGGATTGTAATCACCTAAACTTTATACTATTTAAGTATTGTTTCTTTATTGTCTTTTGATGATCATTGCCTCGGGAAACCGGGATGGTGACATTCTTATACCTGAGTGGTCCTGGTAAGGCACTTGGAGTATGGGGGTGTCACAAAGTGGTATCAGAGCGACGATCCTGAAACCTGTAACTAATGAATCTAATGAACATAGGGAGTCAATTAAAATGAACCCGGGGTAAAAGTTGTAGGAGTTAATTCAAAGACTTGGGAGACGTCCTAAAGTCGCGAACTCGCCCTGCAATTTTGAAGCGGTCACATGGGGGTATGTGTCTAGGTCGTATGTGTTGTCTTTTGGTTCGTATGTGTATATAACGGTATGTGTTGTGAATTGTTGGATGTTGGAAGTAGAGAATTTAAAGTACGGTTAAAAGTTGAAGAGATGTGTTTATATGTTGAATTGAATGAAGAAGCATGTTGAATGTTTATAATGTGGCATTTTGATGACATGAAGTAGATTGTTTTAATGATTATATGAGAAATTGCGTAGATTTTCATGCTTAGCTATAGTTATGATGCTAAGATTATAAAGATTGCATATTACATTGGGGTAAGTGAGATAACATGCGGGTAGTGTATACGAGTCAGCATGACTCGATCGGGGGGGGGGGGCACTCGATCGAGTAGGTGAAGTGCTCGATCGAGTGGGTCTAACTCGATCGAGTGGATAGTTTGACGTTTGTATGGTCAGAACCGTGTTTTTGGGTACTCGATCGAGTACATAGGGGCACTCGATCGAGTAGGGGGCACTCGATCGAGTGGCTTGTCAGCTCGGTCGAGTATGTTTGTGATCAGAAGGTCTGTTTGGGGTCTGGAGTCGGGGCACTCGATCGAGTATGTTGGGCACTCGATCGAGTAGCCTCAACTCGATCGAGTAGGTTTTGGTACTCGATCGAGTAGGGTCTGTGCAGGCTGTATTCGTGTTTTGGGTTACATTATGTATGTTTATATATACCTTTTCTTATATAGTTTCAAGATGCCGCCAAAGAAAACCGCCTTGTATGCTAGAGCTGAGAGCATGAACGTTGATGACATAGTTAAGATGTTGGAGCACCAAGATGCTCTTACGGAAGCGCTAAAGAGAGTGGGGAAGGATAAGGAGGTTGATCATTCTAAGATCAGTCTCTACATAGCTAGTTTTAACCCGAAAGAGTATAAGGGAACCGGGGAGCTAATTCTTCTTGACAATTGGCATCGTGAGATGGAGAATATTCTGGATTTGGTACATTGTCCGGATGAGATAAGGGTAGAACAAGCTGCGTTCTACTTGAGGGAGATAGCAGGAGAGTGGTGGGATAAGGTAAAGGTGAATGTTAGAGATTTGTATGCGAAGCAGGGGCTGCCTGCTATTCCTTGGGAAGAGTTTAGGAAATCTATGAAGAGGGAGTTCGTGCCGGAGCATGTGAGGAGTAAGCTGAGGGAGGAGTTTGACGGGTTCAAGATGACCTCTGAGATGTCGATGGTCGAGTACTACAAACAGTTTAATGAGAAGGCTAGGTATGCTGAGGATATGGGATTGAGTGATGAGAACCTAGCTCTGAGGTTTGAGAAGGGGTTGACCCCCAAGATAATGGAAAAGTTATCCGTAGGGATCCTTACAGATGGTAAGGAAGCTTATGAGAGGGCTGGGAGAGCTGAGAGGCTGGTAGAGATGACCCGTGAGAGAGTTGCTGAGAAAAGAAAGGCTGAGAGCGAGGGTGGTGGCCAATCTAACTACAAGAAGGGCAACCACACTCAGGCTAGAGCATATTCATCTGGCTCGGGGTTTAGTAGAGGGGCTTCCTATGGGCGTGACCGTGGGAACAGTAGCAGCAGCTGGGGGATGACTTGTTTTAACTGTGGCGGTGTAGGCCACAAGAGACATGAGTGCACCAGTGCGGTGAGCGGGGGTTACCAGAGGCCGGGACAGGGGAGCTTTTCTCAGGGGCCGGCACAGAGTTTTGCGAGCAACAGACTAGGTGGGTCATGGAATAACCGGGGAGGTCAGAGCAACAACGGGGGAGGTAACCGCAATGGCGGTAATTCTTATCAGAAGCCAGCTACCAACACCAACAACAACCAGGGGTCGGGTGCTAAGCCGACTACCTCAACCAGTACTGTCCAAGGAGGTGGGCAGAAGACCAGTGGAAAGCTGTTTATGATGGAGAAACAAGCAGGTGAGGACGACGCACATGTTATCACTGGTACCTTTCTTGTTAATTGTGTTTACACCTTTGTTTTGTTTGATTCGGGGGCGTCTCAGTCGTTTGTATCTTCGAGTCATGTTAAACAGTTGGGTTTGAGAGAATATGAGTCTGTAAGTGAGAAAGTTTTCATACCTTCGGGAGAGTCTGTAACATGTGGGAGGTTATTTAGGGACGTATCTATGATAGTTGGCCAAGTTGATCTACCTGTAGACTTGCTAGAGTTTCCTTTAGACGGTTTTGAGATGATAGTCAGGATGGATTGGTTAGGAAAGTACAAAGCTAAGATAGACTGTCATCAAAAAAAGTGTCTTTGAGGGGCCCTAAGGGCATTAGTGTGTCTTATAGTGTGTTTGTTGTCAAACCCAAAGTTAAGTTGATTGCAGCTGTGACCTTGAAGTCCTATCTGAGGAAGGGGTGCCCGATGATCTTGTGCCATGTGAGAGATGACCGGATAGAGAGTCCGACAGTTGATCAGATACCAGTGGTGGGGGAGTTCTCATATGTCTTTCCAGAGGAGATTCCGGGGTTGCCACCGAAGAGGGAGTTAGATTTCAGTGTTGAGCTGAAACCGGGGACGGGGCCAATCTCTAAAGCACCGTACCGAATGGGTCCTAAGGAGTTGGAGGAGCTCAGGAAGTAGTTAGATGATCTGATAGAGAAGGGATACATTAGACCTAGTGTATCACCGTGGGGAGCACCAGTTCTTTTCGTGAAAAAGAAAGATGGGAGTTTGAGGTTGTGCATAGATTACAGGGAGCTGAACCGAGTGACGGTGAAGAACAAGTATCCTTTGCCAAGGATAGATGACCTGTTTGATCAGTTGAGTTGTGCATCAGTCTTTTCCAAGATTGATTTGAGATCGGGATACCATCAGGTGAAGATTAGAGAGGAGGACATACCAAAGACCGCTTTTACGTCGAGGTATGGCCATTATGAGTATGTGGTAATGCCGTTTGGGTTATCTAATGCGTCGGCTGTGTTTATGGATTTAATGAACAGAGTCTTCAGTCAGTTCTTGGACACGTTTGTTGTGGTTTTCATAGATGACATCTTAGTGTATTCCAAGACTAAGGAGGAACATGAGGAGCATCTGAGGATTGTGTTGCAGACCTTGAGGTGCCTAAGCAGATTCTTGACCGGAAGGTTAGGAAGACTAGACATGGTGAGACAGTCTTGCTTAAGATCCTTTGGTCCAATCATGAGGTTGAAGAAGCTACATGGGAGGCAGAGGAGGCCATGAGAGAGCGTTACCCTTTCCTTTTTGATCAGGTATGTATGGTTACGGGGACGTAACCTTGTTTCTTTTAGGGGGGTAGGAGATGATCGCGAAGAGTTTTTGCATCTTTTTTAAGTTGTTTTTGGGTATAGTTAGTAGTGGTTTGAGTCGGGTTGAGTTTAGTTGGTAGTATGTATCGGAGTTTTTATGTTGCATTTTGTTTTGGTTGTTGTGTCGGGAGTGTGGTAGTATGTTTTTATTTTGTTGTGGTTTGAACTTCGGGGACTAAGTTCTTTTTAAGGAGGGAAGACTGTAATACTACGGTTTTATGAGTCTCTGGGTACTCTATCGAGTGGGCCTTACTCTGTCGAGTAAGGGTGTTTTGATTTTAGAAACAGTATTCTGTCTGTAGGGTACTCGATCGAGCAGCCTGGGTATTCGATCGAGTAAGTGGCACTCGATCGAGTACGTCAGTTACTCGATCGAGTAGCTCGGTTGACGGGTGATAATTCGACGGGTTTTGTTAATAACACGGATTAGTATATAAATCTTTCCGTCACCTTCATAATACACTTCTACAAACATAATCACATTAAAAAGGAGATTCAACCTACGTTCTTCGCATCATCCGTGTTATTGACAAATCCCGGAGCTTGAGAGGTCGAATTCCATTGTTCTTTGTGTCCTTGTCATCCTTGCGTCGAGGGTAAGATCTACGTACCAATTTTATAGTAATTAGTTAAGTTTGTTTAAACCCTAATTTGGGGGATTGGGGGTTTTTGTTGGTTATTGTGTTGTTAGTAATTATATGATTGTATGTTAGGAGAAGGATTTATAGAAGAGAGATTTTGATACAGCTGTTGAGATCGTCTGCGTATGTTGCATTCCAGGTAGGGTTTCCCTACTCAGTATTAGTCACATAATGTGTTGATTGTTGGTTGTGGTTGTTTTATAGTATCATACTCGTATTGTGACGGTTGTTAGATTTGGTTACTGTTGATGGTTGTGATTGATTGTATCTGTCTGTGTTCTTCGGGGTACGTCCCTGGCTGAGTGGAGTCACTTGCGGGAGTGGCTTCACGCCCATTATTCGCCTTCTGTGGAACCCGCCACAGAAGGGATGTGCACATTAATGGATTTGGGTTTATCGCTCAATGGAGATGAGCGGGGCTTAGGTGGGAACGGCTGCGGTCCCCCACTAGCGGAGTGGAGTAACCTATTGCGATGGGTACTCTAGCAGGGCTACACGCTTTAGTGTGTAGTCAGTGATGAGGAGTTGATTTTGGATTTTGGGTTATGTGACGATTGCGCTGTGTTGGTTTCTGTCCTTTTGTAATTATATATTTGTGTGATTAGTACTGACCCCGTCTTTGTTTTGAAAAATTGTGGTGATCCATTCGGGGATGGTGAGCAGTTGTTGAGCAGGTATGAGTCGAGACATATGGGCTAGCTGGGATGTGTCACCACGAGATGATAGAGTCTTCCGTTGTAGTTTTGAGTAGTTGTTAGACATTTGGTTTTGAGAACATGTATACGTATTTTATTACTTTGGTTTTTGGATTGTAATCACCTAAACTTTATACTATTTAAGTATTGTTTCTTTATTGTCTTTTGATGATCATAGCCTCGGGAAACCGAGATGGTGACATTCTTATACCTGAGTGGTCCTGGTAAGGCACTTGGAGTATGGGGATGTCACAGGATGGCATTGGTGGAGGAACTATTCTGTCTTTGGAGATGCCGTTTCTTACGACCCTACTTACTCCACTAACAAGTAAAAGATGGTTTTCACTCCCTTCACATGGATTGACAACGATAAACGATCAATAACTTTCTGTTGTGCCCTTATAGCGAAAGAAACTACGGAATCGTTTAATTGGGTGTTCGAGAGGTTTTTTATTGCTATGGGAGGAAAGGAACCAGAGTACATAATAACAGATCAAGATCCTGGAATAATTGCGTCAGTACCCGAAAAATTCAAGACAGAACGGCACCGGTTCTGCATGTGGCACATTATGAATAAGGTTCCCTGTAAGTATGGTAGCAAAAGGAAAGATTACCAGGTATTTTTAAAAAAGTTAAATGCTATTGTATGGGACGAGGAACTTGAAGTAGAGGAGTTCGACAATAGATGGTCAGCAATAATGGAGGAACACGTACCCACTGACATTGAATGGTTTACGGACTGCTATGATATAAGGAGGCAGTGGGTGATGGCGCACTGTAAGGACTTGAGAATGGGTGGTATTATGAGGACGATACAGCGGTCGAAAAGTGAAAACAATTTTTTCAAGAGGTTTGAGGCGAGAAATGGTACTCTGGTTGAGTTTTGGATGCGCTTTGAAAGTGCTTTGGACCAACAAAGACACAACCAGAAGAGGCTTGATAACGAAAACCGTCATTCAAACCCTAATGATGCGTGTCTATAATATGATGTTTTACATCTTTATTTCCACGCATTTTATGTCTATTATATGTAGTTTATTCTACTATTTCCCCTATTTCTGTCTACTCTCGTGTTTTTATGTAATATTGCAGATTATTGCGGAAATGAGTAAAAAATGAACCAAATCTTGACCCCGAAAGCTAAGCTTAGGAAGGACATGAATATTTGACTCGGACTTGAAGTTTAGAATGCATTTCAAGGCCTGAAGATAGCAAAAGCATGGGTGCGTACGAGTTTAACAAGCAAAGAAGCACCTCACGACATTGCAGGCTGCTTCAGATGGCTATATCTCGAGTTCTAGAGCAGATAATCGAGTGATTCCAATTGGAGGTAAAATTTATCCTCTTAGCTTTCCAACGCCGCGTAGAACGCCTGATTTGACCAAGTAACGAAGAAATGACAGCTGTTTTAAGATCGGTGCGCGCTGCAGGAATCGTCAGAATGCAATTCTGTACAGCGCTGTTGGTCGATCGACTGGTCCAAGTGGTCGATCGACCACTCCACGAGTGTGACGAGAATTTAAAGACGAGATTTAGCTTAAGCCCATTGTATATTAGGTTTAGGAATAAGAGTTGCGTGATACTCCTATATAACGTAGCTTTAGCATTCAGTTTTTATTCAGTTTTCATCATCAAAAATTTAGGGTTCTTTAGTTTACATTAATTTCTCAATAAAGTTCCTTGCTTGCTTTCGGATTCAATTCTTGCTTCCTACTTCGGTATTATTTTGTCCTTAATTTCAGTTTCTACTTTATTTTGTCATTAGCATAGAATTGATATATTAGATTCCCGCAACCCTAATCTCTTTATTGCGTTTTATTGCTTTAATCATTCAAATTATGTTTTCCCATATCGTTTATTTCAATTTCGTTGTTGTTATCAATTTTAATATGCGTAGGTAATCACCCTTTGCTAAACACCCCGGTTTGTGAAGGAGCCTTTGGCAAGACATTCCCTAATAAACCGAACTGTTACCATCTCGGTTTCCCGAGGTAGTGAATAACAAATTATTCTCCAAGGCAATTTATTTAACATCTTAACTTAACTATTACAAATTCTCCTTTTAAATTAAATTACAAGAACTGACGTAATTAAAAGTGAAGTCTTCTAGATGATGAACTAGCCACTAGGTCATCTGATCCAGTGTCTCACGCCCATCCAGCTCCCGTCCTATCTCATAAACCTGTCAAGTCTGCTCCCCATAAAACGGTTCATCACAGGTGATCACGAATACACAGGGTCAACCACGAGGTTGAGTAGGGAAAACAATAAAACAAAAAAATATGATATGCATGATACTCCGTCACCTCCATCTCCACCTCAACTCATCACACACAACCCCGCACGCCCACCATACCGATCCCCAGACTACTATATATATCGACCGTAGTCGATCCGCCCGCTCGCAATGGAGGACACCAGGGCAAGTCCCGCAAAACCACCTGGGCCTTATCACAACATCACATCATATCTCATCATCGTCACCACCACACCATCCTCCAACTCCAATGCATATGCAATGCTCAACAGTAATCAATGCAACATGATATGTATATCAATGAATGAAATCATGCCAACTATCAAAATAATGAAATAGCATAATCAACACGAACAGTTCGATCAACCACACTCCGATGTATGAATCATAACATAAATTACAACCACGCACAAGTCATCGATCACAGCTCGGTCACATATAACACAACAACTCAACACAATTTAACAACACCGGTAAGTCAAGTGTATTTCCCTACCTCAGAACTGCAGTCAAATAGTCGGAAGCTCGGTGATAATCCACAATAATTAAGCCCTCCGAAAGATAATGAAATGATAACCAATTACTTAACTATTCCCGTTCCCAAAATAGAAGTTACTAAAAATAGAATTTCTTAAAATGGAAACTTTCCCGATATAGTAACTTTTCTCTTTTAACCAACCCGACTCAAAACCCGACTTGAATCATTTTAAATAACTCGGGAGTTAAATTAAATAACTAATTTAGATGACTCGGAATTAAATTAAATAACCATTTTAATGAATTAAACGATTTAAGGAAAAACCCGAGTCACACAAACAATTCAAACAACCCGTCTTTAATTATTTACTTAACTCGGGAATTAAGTTAATTAATTTAGAATACGACCCGATACGAAATATAACGATTAAATGATGAAAAATCCGTTTAAAAACCAAAACAGCCCGCACCCCTTCACACGCGCACACACACCACCACAAGCCACCTCACCACCGCGACAACCACCTGACCCAACACCCACTCGACCTCACCACCCACGACCACCACTACTGTCGATCGCCACGGCGAGTCGAACTGTGGTGGCAATCTGGGCAATCTGCTTCACTCACCCGTGCCTCCCCAAACAGCCCTGTTCTCTCCTTTACCACCACCGCACTCTACACCCATAACCCTGTCAACCACCACAGCCCCACTCTCCGTCAACCCACGAACCAAGACACAGTGACGCCGCCGTTTCGACCTCCCCCGAGTCAACGGTGGCGCCACCCCAAATCCCAACCATAAAACTCGCCTGAAAACTCATATTATAACCCGTTTGACCACCCCCATCGATGCCGCCTTTCTCTGCCCCTACAACCACCTAGGACCACCCTAACCACCACCACTACACTCGCCACTCATCACCCATTTCCCCTACCCCGACACCAATCAACATTAACACCTCTATAAGACACGAAACCATGACCAACATCTCGACGAAAAAACAAAACGAGAGGAGGAGGTGCTGAACCTTACCTTTTTCCGCCACCATAACAGCCACCACGGCCGCCTAAGAACGTCGACGACCACCCCTAGCCCTTCCTTGCTGCACCGTGACCACCCATGCTCTCTCTCTCTCTCGTTTTGCGTGAAAGCCGAGATCTAAGCTGAAGAAAGGAGGGAGGCGGGTTGAGGGAATGTGAGGCGGGTTGTGTTAGGGTAGAATTAGGTTAAACTTAGGTTAAAATTAGGTTATATGGTAAATGGGTAAATGGGTTATAACATTTGGTAAATGGGTAAATGGGTTATAACATCTTGACCCAAAAATGCCACCTAAAACTATAAACCCGACTCGTCTTACAATATGAATCAATTTATTACTTTTACGATACTACTAAATAATATCTCGCTCAATAAAATACGGGGTATTACGGTCTTCCCCCTAAATGAACTTCGTCCCGAAGTTCGCTCCCATACTCAAACCTCAGAAGGGTACACAATATCGTACATACGGACGTCACGCATTTCTAACACAGTTAACACACACTTTTGACACATCAATTAAACATAACAAACACGAAATGTTACATTCTGCCCTCCTAAAAATAAACTTCGTCCCGAAGTTTAACTCATTTTCACTTAACCCAACTAACTACAACTAATAACTACCTGAGAACACAAATGCATAACAACTAAATATTCATCTGAGAACACCGTCGTCTTCCATCTAAATTCCGATCTCGAACTCAAGTAACTCAATAACCATGATCACACTGGACCGTAAACATAACTCGGCACACAGGCCCCACAACTCAATACTAGTGGCCAATCTCAATCTCAATATCAATAGTTTACTACACTCTTCTTCTACACATCAACCAACTAATGTATAGGAACAAACATATAGAACTAATTTGCATAGGTACCCCACAACGGAACATTTACTTGATCAAAACCACCATCTACAAATAAGTGCAATACAAACATTAAGATTTTACAATCCTACCCGACTAGAAACATGGTTACGTCCTCGTAACCTCTTTTCAATTTTCATATACCTATACAACAAAATCATTATCAACCACATGTGACAGGAAATAATGCATGATAAGAGATTGCGCATCAACATTAAGGTCGAAACGAGGTTTTATTAAGGAATCAACTGATTGTCAACAAGTAGCATTTATTACTAGCTCATGCTTAACTTAAAACACAACCTCAAACTAAAAGAACAACAAGAAAGGAACCAAGGTTTACACGGTTTCACAAGTAAACAAGTTTGATGATCAATTATAGACTATGAACGAGCGAGAGCAAAATCAACAAAACAATTTAAGAACTTCTCACATTTGTAAACATACCACAGAAATAGATCTACCACTATTATCTATCACAATCACAGGATCTTATTGACACGTCCATTCAACCCTTTATTCACTCATTGGTTTAGGTCACGAATTAGGTCGATGAATTTAAGCAATCACCAACATACCCATAATTCATACTTTAAATTATAAAAAATTGTTTGCACGATATCAATTCTGAAAACATGTTTCTCAATAAAAGTAACTACATATGATCTATGACAACGACAACATTACTTCCGTATCACACCTATGGTTCACATCCTAGCAACCATATCATTCAATTGTGTCTAGCAACTTGGTAGAATTCATTCTCAGCAAAACAAGAGATCTTGTATAAATAGTTTAAACATATACATTTGCCATCATATACTTTGTAGAACACTAGCTATGATAAAAGATTAGCAACTTGAACAACTTCTCTGATTTGCATGATTGAATAATTAGGCAACTCGTAGGCTCAATTAAATGTAACTATAATGACTATCATTTAAACCCATGCATATCATGTGAATCATCAAAAGAGTTATCCCATTATAATTGCCAACATAGTTATTATGACAATTTTTATTTTAATAAAATTGATAGTAACGACTCGAGAATATAAATATGCCAATTGTCGTGTTATATCAAACAGTTTCCTTTATATCACACTCATGCAATTGCAAGAATCACTTTAGTATTTTTACGATATTGTAATAACGAACATATTCAATAACAAAAATAACAACACTGTTTATTATCATGTTATAGGTTTAGGTTCAACCGAAATCATTTAATGCAATGGAAGCAATAGGTATAACTATAAGCACACAGGCTCACAAAAAGGACCTTAGGACTCCGATGACATCCTACATGTGGTAATATTTAGGCATAACCATTACTACCATTCATGTGTAGACATTTAGACCTAATTATTATAATTACTCATGCGTGTATGTTAGAACAAATCAATTAACTTTTAACGCTATCAACTTACCAAGATATGACAATATAGTTTTATATTTATATATATACCCGACCACTATGCAAATAAGATGCACACCCAGAGACATTACATCATGCCAAATGTATACAAAGTATGCAAACAACTAGACTCGTATAAACATTTCACCCTCGATTAAGAATCAAATTAAGCTATCCAATTTTACTCATGCTATCATGCCAACAATGTTATCAACTAAGTTTTAATTTTATCACTTGTTAAGATATATGACTACTGAACATGCGTGCTACTATCATCATATAAAACATTATAATTTCACCTTACTAAGGCTCATGAATTAATCAAACAACTGTGTGAAAACTTAGCATAGAACGCACATTTTACAGGTCATGATTCACGTTGTAACTTTCCAAAATCACAAATAAATAACCGTCCAACGAATACTTGAGTTAGATTACTTTTCTTAACATACAGAGAGTTAATAATTTGTGATAAAAAGAATGAGGTCGAAAGTTCAAGAATTCAATTTTTAAAGAATTTTACAACTCAGTTGGTCCAAACAAGTATGTGACAAAGAATTGGTCCGAAACTTGGGTCAATTCGCAAAGCTTACCTTTTAATATAGAGACATCAAGAATTTTCGTGGCTTATCAATTTGAAAACGTATGCAAAACCTCTAGTCGATGGAGTTGGAATTATGCAAAAATCATTTACACAAATTAAATGAGGATTTTTACAAAATCGTCGGTCAACACATCACTGCACAGGAACTTCCCAACCACAGCCCACTAAAACAGTTATTACTCTTAATCCGTATACCCTATAAGCATGAAACCAACGCCAAAAGAACATTAACTCACGAGGCTATTTCTCATAAAATTTTCATCCGTAGAAAATTAACAGGAAGGAAATGACAGCAAGATCAATTACAGAGTAAAATCAAACAAAACGGATTTCAACACTAATTCATTCATTTTCCATGTTCCAAGCTCTTACAACCATACTATCGATACTAACTCATCCTAACTTAAATCTCACACTTTTGTATTTACGTAAACATCCATCCCATAGATGTCCCTTCGCCTCCCGACCTACCCCTTGCATCTAATCACGATTGCTACGACTAGAAACAAGCAATTCAATGGTGTCTCTCATTACTATCACGATACTATACTAGCATGGCTTTGGGATCACATAACCACATATTACCGCATACATAATAGCACTATCAACACGTCATTCACATCCATCCGATAAATATCATAATTTCAAGACTAGGTCTCAAGGTATACATCAACTCGCTTATATCCAAGGTTTTCCTTCTAACTACCCCATTCACTCGTTTTCTCTTGGGTTGCCTGGTTCAAAACCGAGAGGGCAAAAGAGCACGCATTAAGGGCGCCTTCTTAACCGCACCGTGAGCTCCTAGCAGTTTATTCCTGGGGTTCATTTTATTTAGACAAATCCTACGTTCATTAGGTTCATTGGTTTAGGCCCGAGGATCGTTCGCTCCGATACCACTTTGTAACACCCCTTGTTTATGAAGGAGCCTTTGGCAAGACATTCCCTAATAAACCGAATCATTACCATCTCGGTTTCCCGAGGTAGTGAATAACAAATTATTCTCCAAGGCAATTTATTTAACATCTTAACTTAACTATTACAAATTCTCCTTTTAAATTAAATTACAAGAACTGACGTAATTAAAAGTGAAGTCTTCTAGATGATGAACTAGCCACTAGGTCATCTGATCCAGTGTCTCACGCCCATCCAGCTCCCGTCCTATCTCATAAACCCGTCAAGTCTCGCTCCCCATAAAACGGTTCATCACAGGTGTTCACGAATACACAGGGTCAACCACGAGGTTGAGTAGGGAAAACAATAAAACAAGAAAATATGATATGCATGATACTTCGTCACCTCCATCTCCACCTCAACTCATCACACACAACCCCGACGCCCAGCCATACCGATCCCCTAGGTAGACTATATATATCGACCGTAGTCGATCCGCCCGCCGCGCCGGAGGACACCAGGGCAAGTCCCGCAGAACCACTGGGCCTTATCACAACATCACATCATATCTCATCATCGTCACCACCACACCATCCTCCAACTCCAATGCATATGCAATGCTCAACAGTAATCAATGCAACATGATATGTATATCAATGAATGAAATCATGCCAGCTATCAAAATAATGAAATAGCATAATCAACACGAACAGTTCAGTCAACCACACTCCAGTGTATGAATCATAACATAAATTACAACCACGCACAAGTCATCGATCACAGCTCGGTCACATATAACACAACAACTCAACACAATTTAACAACACCGGTAAGTCAAGTGTATTTCCCTACCTCGAATCCGCAGTCAAATAGTCGGAAGCTCGGTGATAATCCACAATAATTCGCCCTCTGAAAGATAATGAAATGATAACCAATTACTTAACTATTCCCGTTCCCAAAATAGAAGTTACTAAAAATAGAATTTCTTAAAATGGAAACTTTCCCGATATAGTAACTTTTCTCTTTTAACCAACCCGACTCAAAACCCGACTTGAATCATTTTAAATAACTCGGGAGTTAAATTAAATAACTAATTTAGATGACTCGGAATTAAATTAAATAACCATTTTAATGAATTAAACGATTTAAGGAAAAACCCGAGTCACACAAACAATTCAAACAACCCGTCTTTAATTATTTACTTAACTCGGGAATTAAGTTAATTAATTTAGAATACGACCCGATACGAAATATAACGATTAAATGATGAAAAATCCGTTTAAAAACCAAAACAGCCCGCACTCCTTCACACGCCGCACACACACCACCACAAGCCACCTCACCACCGCGACAACCACCTGACCCAACACCCACTCGACCTCACCACCCACGACCACCACTCACTGGTCGATCGCCGCCGGCGAGTCGAACTGTGGTCGGTAATCTGCCGCTTCACTCGCCGTGCCTCCTCAAATGTACCTGTTCTCTCCTTTACCACCACCGCACTCTACACCCATAACCCTGTCAACCACCACAGCCCCACTCGCCGTCAACCCACGAACCAAGACACGGTGACGCCGCCCGCGTTCGACCTCCCCCGAGTCAACGGTGGCGCCACCCCAAATCCCAACCATAAAACTCGCCTGAAAACTCATATTATAACCCGTTTGACCACCCCCATCGATGCCGCCTTTCTCTGCCCCTACAACCACCTAGGACCACCCTAACCACCACCACTACACTCGCCACTCATCACCCATTTCCCCTACCCCGACACCAATCAACATTAACACCTCTATAAGACACGAAACCATGACCAACATCTCGACAGAAAACAAAACAGAGGAGGAGGTGCTGAACCTTACCTTTTTCCGCCACCATAACAGCCACCACGGCCGCCTAAGAACGTCGACGACCACCCCTAGCCCTTCCTTGCTGCACCGTGACCACCCATGCTCTCTCTCTCTCTCTCGTTTTGCGTGAAAGCCGAGATCTAAGCTGAAGAAAGGAGGGAGGCGGGTTGAGGGAATGTGAGGCGGGTTGTGTTAGGGTAGAATTAGGTTAAACTTAGGTTAAAATTAGGTTATATGGTAAATGGGTAAATGGGTTATAACATTTGGTAAATGGGTAAATGGGTTATAACATCTTGACCCAAAAATGCCACCTAAAACTATAAACCCGACTCGTCTTACAATATGAATCAATTTATTACTTTTACGATACTACTAAATAATATCTCGCTCAATAAAATACGGGGTATTACAGTATCTTACAATATGAATCAATTTATTACTTTTATAACAACCTGACCCACCACTGTCGTAACACAACCCAATAAGATGGGTGTGCACTTTTGGGCCAGTTATTTGTCCTCACTTAAGCCCAAAAGTACAAGGCCTTGTTACTAAGTGGTGGGTGGAATCCCTTATAAACATATCACAACCTTCTCAATTCCCCGATGTGGGACAACCTTACTCTCAATAACTTGGGGTGTTACAATCTCCCCCACTTAAAGAACACAACGTCCTCGTTGTGCCTCCAACTTGACCGCAGCCAAGCCCAGAATCCTCCCCCGCTAGGTGTGTGACCCGGGTACTCCCGACCACGGGCTCACCATACGGTCGCAGGGTCGCTCTGATACCATTTATAACAACCTGACCCACCACTGTCGTAACACAACCCAATAAGATGGGTGTGCACTTTTGGGCCAGTTATTTGTCCTCACTTAAGCCCAAAAGTACAAGGCCTTGTTACTAAGTGGTGGGTGGAATCCCTTATAAACATATCACAACCTTCTCAATTCCCCGATGTGGGACAACCTTACTCTCAATAACTTGGGGTGTTACAGCTAAGATGTGAGGGAATTTGTGGCGTAGACGATGTAAAATAGGTAGACCTGTTTCGGGGTTTGGTCGCTCGACTGATGTCAATAGTCGATCGACTGAAAACCTGGTCGATCGACTGCCCCAACTAGTCAATCGACTGTATCGCGTAAGAATTAGCATTGTTCAATTGATTTAATTGCAATTTTTGATAAAAGACCAAGAGGCTATTTGTTAAATTCTTAGGAATTGACCGACCCAATATATCGAAAGAGAGGGGAGGGCAATAGACTACCAATTGAACGACTAAATTATACTAAGATCGTAAGATAAGTAAAATTTAGGCATTAGGAATCACTTTTCAGGGCGTGAGCTAGTATTAGTTAGACCTAGGGACTAGTAGCTTAGGCTGAGCGGCGCTACTTGTTAAGTTGGTCTGAGAGGACTTCTTATTTTCCCACCTTACGTGATTATTTCAGATTTACCTAGGACTTGCGTCGTCGTAGCTACAATGAACCGATCGTCTTAGCATCCTTTTTATCATCGTTTACATCGTCAGTTTCATTTGCCTATTTATTTATTTGCATTTAGTTTAATTATAAATCAATCAAAACCCCCCTCATTGTTACCCTTAGACTAAAATAGAAAGCAACTAATAATTCCCTACCTCCCTGTGGTTCGACCCTTACTATCACTATCTATAGTTTTAGTTCGGAATATAAATATTATTTTTGACACTTTACGACGGGTATCACCTAAGTTATGCAGTAAGTTGGCAATAGAGAGTGATGGTGCGAAGATTTACACACATGATATTTTCGAGGAGTTTCAAGAGGAGTTAAAGAATGCAATTGGTGGATTTAGTTGTAAGGGTTTCTTGGAGTCGAACAACTTAGAGGTTACTACCTTGAAGGATTCATTGGGAGGCCGTAATTTTGATGTTCAAGATAACCTGGTATGAGTAATTTAGTACGTTGTTGATTTATTACTTGTTAAGAAGTGTTTTACATAGTTGAAGTAGTAGAATTTCATGAAATTGTCTTAACGTTTCAAAGTGTAAGTAATAAAGTTTTACATAGTTGAAGTATTAGTTCGTTGATTTAGTACTTGTTAAGAAGTGTTTTACATAGTTGAAATATTAGAATTTCATGAAATTGTCTTAAAGTTTTAAAGTGTAAGTAATAAAGTTTTACATAGTTGAAGTATTAGTACGTTGATTTATTACTTGTTAAGAAGTGTTTTACATAGTTGAAGTATTAGAATTTCATGAAATTGTCTTAAAGTTTCAAAGTGTAAGTAATAAAGTTTCTGTTAATCATGAAAGTTTCAATTTTTTTTTGCTAACTCAGGGACTTTTGAGGCGAGTTGTTCCTGTAAACTTTTTGAGAGGAAGGGACTACTCTGCAGGCACATAATTTGGATTTATTCCGGTAATGGGGTAAATAAAATTCCGGAATCTGGGATTTCTAGGAGATGGACAAAGGATTCATTGCGGAGTGGTGACTATAGTACCGGGGAGTGTACAGATGACATGGATATTGTAGACAGTAAGCAACTTCAAATGACAAAATTGTGGTCGGAAATTCACGAAACAATTGGAGTGCTTGTTGATAAGGAAAAGGACGACGTTGAAGGTCTTACTAATTTAATAAGGGAATTTAGAGAGAAGCTGACACCGGTAGGTGAGAAGTTGAATAAACAACAGCAAATGGAGAAATTGCTTGGTTGTAAAGCAAGTAAGGAGATTTCTATACTGCCACCTAAATATTCCAAAAACAAAGGGAGTGGGAAAAAGATTTTGTCTAGTAAGGCGAAGGCCGTTGCAATTGCCAGTAAGCCGAAACGCATGTGCAATAATTGCAAGCAAATGGCACACCATGACAATAGGAACTGTCCTAACCCTTTTGCTGAGCGTCCACCGCAATTGTCGGAATTATCTGAAGAAGAGGAGGAGGAAGAAGAAGAAGTAGACGACTTGTCGGAGGAGTAGGAATTTTTTTATATTAAAATGTATTCATGAAGTTAATGTCTAAGTTTTTTTGGTAAAACTTTGAAGTTAATCTTTTGTATGCAAGGGAAGTAGATGTTTGTGTAGTCATGGTCTATGTTCGAATTTTTTTATTTTAAAACTCTGAAGTTTATGGTGAAATTTAAGGTAGCCAATTTTGGGATTGAAAAATCCCATGCAGTGTTGAAGTTTCACAGTTATTCGTGAACAATTTCCAGGTTCAGGCATGAATTTTAAAACTATTTCTTTGAAGTTTCAACATGAGTGAGTGAAGTTTCACAGTTGGTGCATAAAGTTTCAGAATGTTATTGGCTGAAGTTTTGAAATTTATGTTGAAATTTAAATATTATTGGCTGAAGTTTTGAAATTTGTGAGGTGAAATATCAAAATACGACTTAAAAGCTTGAAGAGTTAATAGTGGAATTAAAAATTATCTACATAGTTGAAGTTTTAACATGAGGGAGTTGAAATTTCAAAGGTGAGGATTAAAGTTTCAGAATGTCGACAATTGAAATGGAATTTAAATATTATTGGTTGACGTTTCAAAGTTTGTGAGTTAAAATTTCGAAATGCGTCGTCAAAGTTTCAAAAGTTGACTTTGGGATTTTATTATTCTATGTTTGATTGAAGTTTCAACTTGAGAGAATTGAAATTTCGAAGTTGATGTTTAAAGTTTCAGAATGTGGAGGAGTCACTTGAAATGTGAATAGCTTAGGTTAAAGTTTCAAAAGTTATGAGTTAAAATTTCAGAATGTGTCGTCAAAGTTTCAAAAAGTGACTTTGGGTTTTTTATTTTCATCCGCTTGGTTGAAGTTTCAACTTTAGTGAGTTGAAATTTCAAAGTTGACGGTTAAAGTTTCACAATGTGGAGAATTCACTTGGAAGTGAAATATTTTAGGTTGAAATTCCAAAAGTTGTGAATAAAAATTTCCAAATGCGTTGTCAAAGTTTCAGTAGTTAAAATTGGAATTTAAATATTATAAATTTAAATATTGTTGGCTGAAATTTTAAAATTTCTGATTTAAAGTTTTAAAATCCTTCGTCAAAGTTTCAGAAGTTTAGTTTGGAATTTTATTATTACATGCTTAGTTGAAGTTTCAACATGACTGAGTTGAAATTTCAGACTGGATAATTCAACAAAGTTACAAAACTTTTAAACTAACATTTCAAACGATGGCCATAAAGTTTCAACTGAAAACTTGCAGACTGTTTTCATTTAATGTTGATCCTGCTAGAAAAGTATAGCTAGTACCAATTTATGTACATTCAAAACAGTACACATGATCAAACAGTATTAGGCGAATGAAACATTAATAAAACATTGTTATTTTTTATTCAAGATCTTCGAAACTTTACGCTAGCATATACGACTTGCCATAAGCTTTCCTTTTCAGCAATAAATTTCTTCACATTGTCCATGGTTTCTGCTCGAACTTTGTTCATATCGGATAATACAAGGGTCGCAGCCAGTTGGATACACAGATAGCGCCGGCCAACCTTCTTCGGAGGGTCTTCGTGCTCGAAAGGGGAACCCTCGTAACATAACATGTGCATCATTGTAAATAATCCAGACTCGAGTTCGTTAGGTTTTGGACTCTGCCAACTTAATTTGATCTGGCGGTGCCTAAACTTAGCGACCTCTTTTGCTCCGGATACGCATCTTGATTCCAGGTAGTCACTCATTGCACCGGACTGCACATAAGTAAGATGTAGTCATAAGTTAAGTTACATATTACTTGAATCGATATTCATCGTAGATATAGTAAGAAACTTACAATGATTTGAGACACCTTGAAGACTTTGGAATTATTAAACTGCAGGTATAGCTGATGGTCAAGGACATCGATAGTCTTTGAAATGAAATTGATACATATGCAAGAAAAATTATCGTCAATATTAACTGGTACGAAGATGAGCTCTGCATTCAAGTTGAAGGTATGACCACAGTGCTTGATGTACAAGTCCCAAATATGGAACAGCGTATCGTAATACGCACTTGTCTGCGTCTCCTGTGTACCGTCTTCTTGGTTTTCCAACCATCGCATCACCACGTCCTGCGAAATATTTGTTCTTATAACTGGTTACAGAATATTTCCATTTGAATTATATAAATTTCATAAATTAAATGTCATCTGAATTTAAAAGTAGATACGTACCGTGTGGCGTATGCCTAGGAAAGCCATTCTTGGTACTTCGTTTGCATCTGACTCTATCTGATTCAACAACTTGGACCAACATTCAATAACAGTTGAGGACATTTTGCTATCAGGTAGCATTGACATAATCTCATCCCTATAAAGTTTGGCATTGAGTCCGTAATATGCCAATTGTTCCCTGCAGCGTGAAATAAATGCGTCGTCAAAGTTGACTTTGGGATATTAATATTATCTGCTTGGTTGAAGTTTGAACTTGAGTGAATTGAAATTTCGGAGTTGATGCTTAAAGTTTCAGAATGTGGAGGAGTCACTTGAAATGTGAATAGTTTAGATTAAAATTTCAAAAGTTGTGAGTTAAAATTTCAGAATGTGTCGTCAAAGTTTCAAAAAGTGATTTTGGATTTTTATTTTCATCCACTTGGTTGAAGTTTCAACTTGAAATAAAAATAATCAACCAAATGCAACTTATATGGTAAGTGCTTACTCACATTACAAATATACTTCAATTGGCTATATGAACCAATACAGGTTAGATACCCAACTTACCTCGGGTCCATATCGTGGTCGTCAAGGAAGCAGAAATCTGCTACGTGCTTCCTTATTGTGGTCATATCCTTCACTAGCAATTGGTTGCTCCTTAGAGTCTTAGATATGACAAGGGTAGTTAAATCAGCAACACCGTAGTCGAGAGAGAAACCAAGACCATCACCGCTCCCCCTAGGACGACTTTTAACAGCTGATAACTCAGTTGCCGGAGAATGAGCTATTGGGGTTGTTGGTTGAGGGGTAGTTGGATCAGTTACACTTAAACGGGGACGCTTGGATCCTTCAACTCGTGGTTGGCTACTTCTTTTAGGGCCGACAGATTTAGAAGCTGATTTTGTGGACGTTGTTGGTGCTGCACAGACAATAAGTTTATCTTCTTTGAAGGATTTAGCCGCAGAAATAACCTCTTCCCTCGACTTGTTAATGTCACTTAGTACAAGCGTCGCAGCAATTTCAGCCCTGTACAAGTTCATTGCGTCCATGGTGCCTAGCCCGCAGTCAAAGGGTTTGCCATTATAAAGGAGCATGTGAATCATCATATAGGTACCACAGTCATTTGCGGAGTATCCTAGACCTTGCCATGCAAAGTTAATGTTAACAAGTTTAAACTCGGATACTGACTTGCCTTTGTCTAACCCTTTTGAAACCAAATACTTGCCCATTTCGATTGCCTGTATTTATTTGAAAATGGAAATGAATATAGATAATAAGCAAACATGTGAGCATTATATGTAGAAGGCAGATATATGAAATTCCTTCAATAGGTTTAAAGTTTTAAAAAAAACCAATTAAACTTTCATGAATAACAGTTAAAGTTTCTTTGAATTTGAGTTAAAATTGCAGAGCTCGGGTTTCAGGTTTTGTAGATTAGAATTTCTGTGAACTAGTTTAAAGTTTCAGAAATTATAGTTAAGTTTCAAATTTTAGAGGTCAGGTTTAGTTTCTGTAGATTAGAATTTCTGGGAACAAGTTAAAGTTTCAAATATCATACTTAAAGTTTCAAAGTTAACGTTTTAAAGTTTCAGTTCCAAGATTGGGTGTTAAAATCATTGGTAATTGTTAAAGTTTCATATTGTTGAATATAACATTTCAAAGTTGGCGGTTAAAGTTTTTGAGTTAAGTTTTGTGAGTGAAGTTTCAAACTAGTGGTTTAAAGTTTCAGACAATGTATGTTGAAATTTGAAATTGGACGTTTCAGAAAATGTCAGTTAAAATTTCGAAGATGACGTTTGAAGTTTCAGTAAATGTGAGTTAAAACTGCAAAGTTTAGGGTTTAATTTTTTTGTAGAATAGAATGTATGTCAACTGGTTAAAAGTTTCAGAAATTGTAGTTAAAATTTCAAATTCCACGTTTAGAGTTTCACTATTAAGATTATGTTAAAATCCATGTAGACTCTTGAAGTTTCATATTTTTGGGTATAAAATTTCAAAGTTCGCAGTTAAAGTTTCTAAAGTAAATGTTGATTAAAGTTAGCAAGTACTGTTTTAAAGTTTCAGACAATGTGTGTTAAAATTTGGAGTTGGACGTATAAAGTTTTAATATCGTCTTTTTGCTAAATTTTCAAAAGTTGATGAATGACTTAAAGTTTTAATACTGTTGTAGGAGTAGAATTAAAGGTACAAAGCTTGGGTGGAATGACTTACAGTTATAAATGCAATGTTTGAGATAGATAAAGTATCGAAATCTTCGCTGTATGAACGGTTGTCAAGGTATTCAACCTGCTTTGCGGGGAAATTTATACATACACAACTATTGTGAGGCGAATCACCTGATAACCCAGGAATGAAGACCTGAGGAAATTGAACATAAACCTATTAATAAAACTTACAATTAAGAATATTAAAATTATAAATTGAAATAATAATGGGTTAAAAAAGGTTACACATACCAAATCAGAGTCTAGCTGAAATTGAGATACACAATCACCGACTCAAATGTCCCATGTTGTGAATATGTCTTTAGTTAGGTCTAGCACTTCCCCCTTTTGTTTGTCTTCCCAAATTTGGAGTACAAGACTCTGTCATAAAATAGGGAACAAGTGAAAATTTTACACTTTGATGTAAAAAGTAAGTAACTGTGAAAAATGCGCACATACAGTGTGGCTAAGCCCAAAGAAACAGCGGGAAGTTTGGACTGGGGCAGTTTTATCAGTCATGATCTTGTTGAGTAACAGAGACCAGCACTCGATAACATTGTTCGTGATCTCAAGACCGGGTTCTAACGACCGAATGTCCTCCCTCGGAATGAAGTACAGTCTTGTGTAGGATACGATTGTTTCCCTACAAAAAATGTGCAACTAGGAAGTCAATACAACAAAACAAAGGGTATACAGTTCTTATAGGTAAAACAATATCAACTAATATAAAGTTCTTATAGGTGACTTACAGCTTACTATAGTTTTCCGATTTATTGAAGGATGTAATCCATTACATCCTTACTCTTGCTAAAAACGGATGTGAATATTATGTTGTTGCGGTGCAAAGCATCAGACATAAAAACCTGGCTCGGATCGGGTCCACCACAATCAAAAGAACAACCGAGGTTCTCAGGGACAATAGACATGCAAGAAAGTTTGGTTTTTGAATGAAATAGGAATGGATGGTGAACACCATCAGTTTGAGGGACATATATTGCAGGAGCCTCTTTATTTGCCTCATCCAAACCTTGCACCATATCATCTGAACGCTATTCAGGTACGTTTGCTGCAACAACAACCGCAACCACATCCCCCGAAGAAAGCGACTCAATCTGAATCTCTTCTTCTCGCACCTCCTGGAGAATGGCATTTACTTCAGCAGTAGTATAAACCGGCGCAAAACCAATCAGTTATGTAATAGACAAATCCGGTAATTTTTGTTGAATTCCTTGGACATCCCCAACAGCTTGTACATCCATCAAATCGATAGCATTATCCTTGTTTTGAATGGGTGTAGAAATTTCTATGTTGTTCAAGTGTTGGTCTGATGAGTTTTCAAGGAACTCAGCATCAACTTCACCTTCCATCGTATCAGACACTTCATCATGGTGTATGTCTTTATCTCCCGAAGTAGTATAATAGTCATTGGTGACCATATGAAGGGGCAATAATTCTTTTTCAACAGTAACATACACTTCATCATTTTTGTCAGCAGAAAGTACAACAACGAGGTCACATAAAACGCCACTAATCTGCTCCATTGATTTAGAAGCCTCATCTTGTTGATTTGGATTGGCCACAGGATCTTGCTTAAACACAGGTGCGTTGTCAAATACATCTTTCATTCGAACAGATATATCAGCTACCTCATCAACATGAAATTGAAGCTCATCAGATTGAAAGAAGGCTTGTGTGGACTGTGAAGGAACAAGCTTGGTTGGATCAATCTCTGGAGTTGTTAGACGCTTAATCTTCGAAATCGCAGGTGAGTACCATGCATGGAAGACGATTGAGTTACGCTGCATCTGTAGGTAAAGCTCATGTACAGCCTGCAATGCAACAATACAATCCAAATACAATATTAGAATTGCAAAGTTCAGGTTTTAATTTCTGTATACTAGAATTTATGTCAACTGGTTTAAAGTTTCAGATAATGTTGTTAAAATTTCATTGTACACAGTTAAAGTTTCAGATAATGTTGTTAAAATTTCAAATTACACAGTTAAAGTTTCAGATAATGTTGTTAAAATTTCAAAGTACACATTTAAACTTCAGTAGGAAGCTTGGGTGTTAAAATCAATGAAAATTGTTGAAGTTTCATATTGTGGTTATAACATTTCAAAGTTGACGGCTAAAGTTTCTGAAGTCAGTTATAAGTTTATAAAATCAATGCACAAAGTTATAATGAATGCTCATCATATTTACTCGTTTTTAATTAAACAGAATGACAGATTGACAAGCTTGACTTACATCCACGGCTCTAGCATGCAACTCCTGGTCATCCTCAACACCTGAAGGTAGTTCGATCTGAATGAACTTCTTCTCGTTATCAGGATGAGGTGTGGAAGCCAACAACAACGGACGGGTGGCATTACTTGAGATGAGATTATTATTATAGGTAGGGTCATGGCAGCGAGGATAGACAACTGGTGAAAATGTCAGCCGTCCCAAAGACCCACCAACCAGCTCACCATCTAATCTAGAAATAATACTACTTTGATCCCAATATTTTATCAGTGGGAGCTCATGAGGTGAACTTTTGCCGCGGAAGACAAACCTCTGAAAATAGGTAATCATAAGAAAAGGAACACAACCACGTAAGCAGGTCTTATTATTCCTGGACTCGAGAGCGGCAGTGACAATGCCATCTAGCATATATGAACACCAGTCATATTGATTAATAAGACTAACATCTTCAACAACTGAGAGAAGCTTACAGTCGACACCGTTTGAGGTAGGGGCTAGGAATTCTGACATACTGAACAATACAAACAGTCTAATAAAGTCGTCCCCCCCGTCCTTGTTTGCCCTCATATCATCATATAGCTTACCTAAAGAGATGTATTGAGATGCAGTTGTCACATTATACGTTTTCCTCCATCGTTCCTTCAATTGCTTATTTAAAAGCTCAGACGACTCCTTCTTACGACCAGTCGCTACTAAATCAAGTTCCTTAGGACCTAATGGTAATAGGAAGAAGTCGTGTACATCATGCTTTGACACGACAAAATCTTAAGATTAAGAAGCCCTAAACACATGTGAGCCGTCATTAAAAGCTTCTACAAACAGGTGCACACGATCAAGAGGGTACTTGTCAAGACGTAACTCGAGCAAGCCACCAAACCTGACTCTCTTTACCGCTTCTCTTTATGCAATAGTAAGCTTAGATATCAATTTCACAAGCCTCTTACCTCGACATTTTACGACTGTGGAGGGGGTAGGATTAACAACGGCTTCTACGACCTCACAATCACCTTCACCATCCATCTGAATAGAAATTACAAAAAATGGGTTAAAGTTAAATTTCTTTACAAATTGGTGTATTGAAGTTAAATGATGGATGCCAATTTATTTAAAAAAATTCTGAAACTTTAAGCCTCAAATTTGAAATTTCAACACACTCAAGTTGAAACTTCAACTAAGCAGATGGTATATTCAATTATGAAACTTTGAAACTTTAAGCCTTAATTTTAAAACTTTAATCCTTTAACTTTGAAATTTCAACTCACACAAGTTAAAACTTCAACTAAGCAGATAATATTTAAATTCCAATTCAAACCCTTGAAACTTTGACAATTCATTTTCAAGTTTTAACTAACAAATTTCGAAACTTCAAACAATAATAAACCTATTTCAATACTTGATTAATAAATTCACAATAACAAAATCAATAGGGCATGAAAACTACGAAAGCAGGTGAAGACAAAGTTGGGCATGCGAGTTGAATCAAATGATGAAGAAGACAATAGAACTATGAAGGAGTTATGAAGATGAAACCTTTCGAGTTTCGGGCATGAAAAAATTGAGTTATGAAGATAAATACAATCGTGTTTTGGGCATGTAAAAGACGAGTTTTGAAGATGAAGACAAAAAAAGAAAAAAACAACACCGATAAGAACAACAATAACAAAAACAACAAAAACAACAACAACAACAAAAACAAAGACGATAAAATAATAGTACAAGGATGAGGATTAATATAGAGTTAATGCAATTAAAAATAGAAGAAATTGAAGAATGATTAAGTATACCTGAAATAGGATGATAATGAATTTGCAGAAGCCGAGTTGATTGGGAGTTCACAGGATTAAACAGACGGTTTTTTCAAATTAATCAGACGGTTTTTTCAATTGCACAGGATGAAGAAGTTGAAGGGTTGAAGAAAGTAAGAAAGAAAGAAAGAAAGAAAGAAGAGTAAAAATTAATCCAACGGTTTTCTGTAAAATTAAAATTTAGAAAAGTGTGAGGTAATGTTTATGGGGAAGGGGATAAAATTACAACATTACTGCTGTGCATCATTACTGCTGTGCATGGAAAATTGAGTTGGGTAATTATTTTATTTTTCATCTCAACCATTGATTTATTATGATCCAAGGGTGGGAAATAGGACTTAGGGACTCATCTAAGGTAAGTGTACTTAGATGAACCTAATTATATATATATATATATATATATATATATATATATAGAATTAGGATCACATGAGTCCACCCTATCTTTTTGAGTCCCGTGAGTCCACTTATGTATCACACGTAGCACACAAAAATATCACGTTTTTTTTGTACCAAAAAAAAAAATTAAATAATTTTTTTTTAAAAAAAAAAAAATTGAAGGTGTGATATTTTTTAGTATAACCTGTGATATTGTATCTGAGTCTGTGAGTCCAGTAAAAGAGTATCACAAGTTATACAAAACAATATCACACCTTACGATAAATAATATCACTGGTTGTACTAAACAATATCACGAGTTATACTATACAATATCACAGCACTGAACCTAATTCCGCCTTTCACTCCGCCTTTCACCATCTTCATTGTCAGGTCGGTTGACTATTACCCTGGAGAATTAATCATTTTAGTAATTGAGTACGCCCATTTCAGGAGCGTGTCAAATAAAATTTGCAACTGAAACTAGAGGTTTGCAAATTTGGTAGATTTTCTACGAACTTTGAACACTAACTGCTGCTAAAGCAAAAGTGGAGTAGAGAACTTGGGGTCTAGAAACATTATTTACTGTTACAAATTAGTGCCTGTAGTTTTGGTTGCAGTACCCTGGCGTTCAGCCCGATTTAAAGTTGAAGCTAGTTACGAAATTGTGTTATCTTTTTCCTTGTATGCCCGGCGTGAGCTCTAATTAATCAAGTAAGACTGTAAGAGCATAGCAAGGCAGGCACAGAAACAGTGAGTGGGGAAATGTCTGCGTGAGGAGACCGTTTTCCACAGTAAATGGTTCAGGCACCAATGTTACAGCTTTGACAAATTCAAATCCTCTCATCTGCCCATTAAGAGAAGTTAGAAAGAGAACTGAATTTTTCATATTGAACAGAAAAAGCAATGTCGAAACTTACCCCAACATCTCGGACAAAATTGTCGCCTTTGTTCTAGGATCTTTACATTGGTGAGCTAAATTCTCATACTGAGACTCAAGTAATTGTTTGAAGCTACACATCAATCAGTAACATGAAACCAAAATACATACAAGCACCTAGTTGTGATTCTTCTAAATATATCACTGCTGATTGTGATTTTCATTCACAATTCATAGCCGATACATTGATATCTCTGTCTCAACTTACACTGCTGGACAGGAGCGTGTCAAATAAAATTACTGTAAAAGAAAAGAAGTGATACTCTTGTGTACAATGTGTGATATATAAGTGGACTCATGGGACTCAAAAATATAGGTGGACTCACCGGATCTTGCCTATATATATATATATATATATATATATATACATATATATATATATACATATATATATATATATATATATACATATATATATATATAGAGAGAGAGAGAGAGAGAAGAGATCAACTAAGGCCATTATATCATATTAAGTCCATAAGTCCTAATGTGGGCTGTTGGATCAAGCAAACCAATGGCCAAGATTGAGCAGTAAAACCCCACTCAACTAATGCTTTAGATTTACCTCTCTCCTCTTAACACTAACCCATGCATGCTATAGTGTAATGTCCATCAGTCTGTCATAATTTCCCTCCTCAATTTCCACGTTATTCAAAACAACTTGCGATTTTTTTTCCTCTATTTCCTGTCATTTCGTCTTCCTTTTCTTTCTTCACATTGCTGATAAACTCCATTTTCCACTACCAAATAATCCCAGTTTAACCGACCGCATTTTTCATCACTACCAATTAATTCCAACTCAACAGACGCCATTTTCATCACTACCAATTAATTCCAAGTTGCCTGAAAACTCGTCTGTCTCCATTTTTTTATAAGGTATTTTTTCCATTCCTTATTTAGTGATTTGTACTTTGTTTTTTGTTAATTATTGCCTTTGTTAAACTATCATAAAAAGAGTTCATTTGATTTTTCAATTTTCAATTATGGGTTTGCTGATGTTGATTTGTACAATTGTTAATTATGGTTGTGCAGATCAAATACGAGTTCATTTGATAATTAACAATGGTTTTTGCCAAGAAAACTGTCAAGAAAACTTCCAATAAATCTGAATCAAAGGTAAAAAATCTCGTCTTGTTGGTATAACTCTTATAGAATGATGTATAACTTCAATTAAATATATGCATAATTCTAATCCCAATTGTTTTGTCATCTACAGATGGATGTTGTAGAAAGTATTGATAAGGGACTTGATATCCAGGTTAAAAGTTTCGATTTTTATTTAGATGTTACTAGTTGTATAACTCTGGTTACTAGATGTATAACTTTAGTACTCAATATGTATAACTCTGGTTAGTAGATGTATAACTCTGGTTACTAGATGTATAACTCTGGTTACTAGATGTATAGCTCTTCTGAGTCTATGACCAACTCTTCTTTCATAATGTCAAACTCTAATTGTTATATGTATAACTCTACTTCTAATTAGTTTCTATGCCTAGAGTTATACAATATATACCTAGATTTATACATTTTATACCTGGATTTATACAATATATAGCTAGAGTTATACAGTATATGACTAGAGTTATACAATATATACATTGGAGTTATACATTAAATGCCTGGAGTTATACCTAGAGTTTTACCTGGAGTTATTCCTGGAGTTATACATTATACTGTATATGCTTACAGTTATACATTTTATTGCCAGAGTTATACATTCTATAGCTAGAGTTATACATTATATGACTTTAGTTTTCAGAATGTCTAACTTTTGTTATTATATGTATAACTGTATTGTTATTCTGTATAGCTAACTTTCCTGATTATCTCTTATTTTGAATGGTTATGAGTTATACATTATATGGACTTTTAAAAGTTTGACTTTTTGTTATAACTGCAGTCATTTGTTGTATAACTCTGATTACATGTTGAATAACTTCTGCTGTCATAATGTATAACCGGAGTTATACAATATATGCCTAGAGTTGTACATTTTATTCTGAGTTATACAATATATGCCTAGAGTTATACGAAATATGCCTAGAGTTATACAATATATACTTGAAGTTATACATTTTAATAATAGAGTTATACATTCATGGCTAGAGTTACACATTATATAACTTTAGTTTCGATTGTCTAACTTTTGTTATTATATGTATAACTCTACTTTGTTATTCTCATATAACTCTCCCGATTATCTCTTCTTTTGAATGGTGAAAAGAATTTTGGATTTTATAGAAATTTGATTTAACAATTTTGGTTACACATAATCAATCCCTATTTGTTTGTCGCCTACGATGGATGATGTACCAATCTTGAGAAGGAGCCGATTCCCAGGTTCAAAGTTTGACTTTTTTATAATCGTTGTCATTTGTTGTATAACTCGATTACATTTTGAATAACTTCTCATTTGTCGAATGTATAACTCTTGATATTTTCTCGATTAACTCTATTATCGAATGTATAACTTTACTTATATTTTGTATAACTCTGACTATCTATTGTATAACTTTAATTCACAGTATGTCCATTTCTTTGTTGCAAATATCTCTAATTGCAACTACAGTATGTCTAATTTTGTGTGTTGTCCTTGCTTTTCCCCAGATGGTTGAGGCCAAGCCAAGGGTAAAGAGGGTGCATGAAATCACGGTTTCGTGTTGACCTCAAAGGCTTGTCTCTCTCATTGAAAAGCTTAATGAGGATCAGGTGTCCGCTGTTAAGAAAATTGAGTTTGGTGGCCTTTTGGAGCTTAAGATTAGCAGCTTCCCACTTGCACACGTTCGCCTATTCTTGGAGTCCTTCTATGATGGGTCATATGTGTTCAGGGCTTCTCGGAAGAAGGAGTTTATGATCAGTAAGCATGACGTGCATGGCTATTTCTTGATACCTTTTGGACCCAACCGTCTCCCGTTGGTACCGACTGGTTCGCAGAAGGGGTCCAACGATCCCGAAAATAAGGAGCTGAAGGACAAATGGCGGCAAGCTTACGGGGTGGGCAAAGCAAATAGTTCAATAAGTTTAGGGAAAGTTCACAAACAACATATGGAGTACGAGGAGGCGGACGATCATTTTTGCCGGCTATTTGTTTTGTTCTCTATGTCTTTATTCCTCGCACCCACCCCAAACAACGGGATAGATTTGAAGCTGTTAAGGGCTGTAGAAGATCCTAAAGCCATTCCGCATTTTGACTGGTTCTCATATATTTTGAAAATGATGGTGAAAGAGGGGACAGACTGTAAAAAGGGGGTAACGATGTTGGGTGGTTGTATCCCCTTCCTCATGATAAGCTACTTTCAGCGATATGATTACAAGAGTAGGCCGTGCCCCCATGATCTACCTTTGATTAAGCATTGGTATGAATCTTCACTTGTAGATAGGGTAAAATTTGAGGTGGCTCAAGGGGGATTGGGTACTTTAACTTTGTCTAAGACCAGGTATCCGAGGTGCCTTCAAGATCCCTCTTATAGAAGGAGTTTGGACAAGATACCTCAATGCCTCGGACCCGTGTGAACCAAAACTACTGTTGCTATCAGGCCCCCCACCCCCTCTCTCCTGCTCAAATTCTGAGAAGAAGTTCATTCAGATCGAACTACCAGCAGGTGTCGAGGATGACCAGGAATTGAAAGCTAGGGCGGTCGATGTAAGTTCAAACTATTATATATTTTTGCAGATTGATTCTGTTTCAGCTGAACGTACCCATCTATTATAATATAACTAACTTACTGTACTTCTTTAATGCAGCGTACTCACGAGCTTTATCTACAAATGCAAAGGAACGCCATTGGGTTCTATTCATGGTATGCAGATGCAACCGCAAGGATCAAAGCTGTAACTAGTGATCCGACGGGCCTAAATCCTAGTCAGGCCTCTCAAGAATTCTTTGAGGGTGAAAAGATTCAAAAGTACGTCGCTGAAGCAGAATAGATTACAGAAAGGCTAAAGGTTTCTGTTGGTAACGCTCCTGCATTTGTAGAGGTATTTAGTGAGCCCCCCCAAAAAATATGAAGGAATCGATGCATCTACGCGTCAAATATGTGAAGTTCTATCTAGTCTCGCCAATGATGGGGGTGGCAGGGGTGGTAACCCTCGTGTTGAGCCGCGTCGAGAGTCGGTCAAAGCCGACACGCCAACGAAATCAGTTGCAGTTACATGGTCAAAGATTGTGGAGGAAGTGGGAGGTGATACAGTAGTTGATAATCTATTGTCAGATGCTAGCCCAGGGTTAGAGGATCAAGTTGCGTGCACCCCCGTCCAAACTATCAGAGAGCTGTTGTTGGAGGCGAAGTACACCGAGGACGAAATTGACCAAGCTTACGGACGGTCAGATGATGCTGAAACTCGGCCCGGGGTAGGTGATGAGGTGCATGAGCAAGTTCATGGGGAGGGATTGAAAGAAAATGTTGAAAGATTATCAGACATTGACCATGAAAGGTTGTCAGACATTGTAAACCAAGCTTACGGACGGTCAGATGATGCTAAAACTCGGCCCGGGGTAGGTGATGAGGTGTATGAGCAAGTTCATGGGGAGGGATTGAAAGAAAATGTTGTAAGATTGTCAGACAATCAACCGTCAGATAAGGAGATGGAAAAATCTACGGTCCCATCATTGCCAATGGATACACAAGAATTGATGGAGTGTATGTTTTCTACTGCTGAAACCAAGGAAGCTTTATGTGGACTTCCAGCGTACGGGAGTGGTCCTGGTGGCGAGGTAAGTTTGTTAATTTGCGCTAAATACTTGTTATACATTCGTTTTTTTTAATTGGTCGTGTATAACTCTAAGTTGATAAAGTATAACTTTGTTGAAACTTATGATGAGGCCTTGTAACTGTAGTGCCTCTTTGTATAACTTTTTCTTTCAATCTGTACAACTGCAACGGCCGTTTGGTACAACTCTTAACCATATGTGTATAACTCTAACTCAAATATGTATAACTCTTCTAGCATATTTTTAATACATCACACATGTGTATAACTCATGCCCTTCTATGTATAACTGTAATTCAGTGGGTCTGTAACTCTGTGACCTTTTTGTATCACTTTTAGAGTTATGCCTGTAACTTTTTCTGATACAAAAGCATGGTGTTTAATTTTATTATTTTTCATTCAGGCCACTGTTCTAAAGGATGTAATTGAGAATGTTGAACAACATTCTAACAATGGGGGTGAAAACGTAGTTGTTGTCGAGGGTGCGGAGGTCAGCCCGGGGGATCCTTCAACGGAATGGCTTGGAAATCAAATCCCTCTGAATTTCATGAGCACGGCAAATGTGAATGAAGCATTTGCCGGGGTTGATGAGCGAACGATTAGTGCGGCCAAAGAAGGTGTGGTAGTTGAAATCGCTGGTGCTAGGGTCGAGCCGGTTGCACCAGCCCCACCCCCTAATTATGTGCCCCGATGTGACATGATCCACCATCCTTTCTTACTGCATTCAACTGTCCCCCTTCCGTGTATGGACATTGTACCTGAGAACCTAGGTTGTTCTCGAGATTGCGGGCACCCAACCCGACCAAAGACGTATGCTCACGATTCTTTGCGATTTAACAAGGAACGTTTCAGGACGGTGTTCAGGGTGAGGAAGGATGTAATGGATTATGTCTTTGATCAATTCCACGACCATAATAAAGAGTAAGTAAAAGATAAGTTTTACCTATATTTCAATACGACAGTGAAACGGGTCATGAATCTTTCCCCTTGCTGCGTGCCTCATTTTGCTAATCCTTTGTAGGGAACAATTGGTCACATATGCCTGTCCAAACTGCATAACGCGTATTGATCTCCAGACGTTGATCCCCGGGCCACAGATTATGGCCAATGTCATCGACTGCTGGTCTGTACTACTCAATCAGCTTACGTATGCGAACACCGCAGCTGTTGCAAGTTCGCGCTGTTTCTTTGGCCTAGGTCACACTGTAAGTGTGCTCGAACTCCACAAGTTATTTTGTGACAAAATGTACGTAACTTGTGATATAAGCTGCCAACCCCCGTCTATTATTTTTATAGGACCTAGCAATTGTAATTTGGCAAGGCAGGAAAAAAACTTGGTTGTTGATCATTCTGAAGGGTTTTGTGCCTCGTGGGACATGTGGCAAGAGTCGTGTTCTAGTCCATTCCAACTGGACTCTGATATGGTGAGCTCAAATATCAATATAGAGACATTTCCATACTGGAATTATACATTATTTATGTAGAGTTTTACAATATATGCTTAGAGTTGTACACTATATACTTTGGAGTTATACATTAGATGCCTAGAGTTAACCTAGAATAATACCTGGAGTTATACATTATACTGTAAAACTCTAGGCAAATAATGTATAATTCCAGTATGTGTTATACATTTTATGGCTAGAGTTATACATTATATAACTTTAGCTTTCAGAATGACTAGAGTTATACATTCTATGGCTGAAGTTATACATTCTTTGCCCAGAGTTATACAGTATATGCTTAGAGTTTTGATGAGTGGCTAACTTCACTCCATAACTCTAGGCATAGAATGTATAACTCTAACCATAGAATGTATAACTCACTGCACATAATGTACAACTGTAAGCATATACTTTATACCTCTAGGCATCTGCTTTCTGTACATAATGTACAACTGTAAGCATATAATGTATAACTCTAGAAAAGCGAATGTACAACTCTAGACATAAAATGTATAACTCTAACCATAGAATGTATAATTCCAAGTATGCACAATATGTATGCCTCTAAGCTTCTAATAATGTTTTATAACTCTTAGACTTTTGGTGCATGTTTGTAGGTTTTCGTCCCTATTAAGCACTTTGCGATCAAGATCATTACTCTTGCATTTGCATAAATTTCCTCTCCGAGCAGATCGAGTACCTTGATAATCGTTCTTACGAGGACGATCTTCCGAAATTACCATATGGAGGGATTGCGCGATATCGTAAGACTTATAAAACTGGTGACTAGATTAATTTTCAGCTCCATTGTTTTGTTAATTGGTCTTCCCCTTTTAAACGCCTTGCCTAACTTCTGCCAGGCTGATGCGATGGAAAAGTATATGGTCTCCAAAGGGCTCGACAAAGGGAAGAAAGTTGAAGGGTTTCCTTTTGTAAACATTAAATTCAACTGGCAGGGAGCAGGTTATACTGATAATGACTGTGGGATTTACGTCATGGTTCATATGTTGCTGTACCGTGGAGAGCCATTCGAGTGCACCATAGGGACAAAGGACAGCAATGACCTCATGCGAGTGGAAGTTGCTGCCACCCTTGTCCTCAGTGACATTAACGTGGATAGGGAAGCTGTGTTATCTAGGGTAACAGCTTTTAAGAAGGTTAAAGACCGTAAAATGGAGGAGCTGCGTGAGGCACAGAGGTTAGCCGGCAGCACAAGTGGAAGGAAGAGAGCTGTCGGAATCGCCGGAGAGAACAGTTCTGCTAAACGCCCTTGCTCTAATGTCAATTCAACCTATCAGACTCCACCTTCCAAAGTAGCACTGGGCCGGACGCCGTCTAGCCGGTCCCTCTCAGCTGTTAATAGCCGCTCCCGGGGTAAGGGCGATGGCCTTGGTTGCACCACATATTGCGCGGAACCAGAAGCCGACCTTACAGTGGTCGCCAAGATGTTGAAGTTGAAAAAGGCATTAATTAGGAATATCCCGGTGTATCGCAAACAACTAGCTGATTACGTTTTCCTTGATGACTACAAATTAGAAAATGGGTAAGCTGTCTAAAATCAACAGAACAACTTGAGAACTGTTTTATGCTTTCCTTGATGACTACAGATTGAAATGTATAACTTTACCAACTAAAGTTATACATATCATTAATGGAGTTACACATTCCTAATCTGTAGTTATATGTTTTATCACTGAAGTTATGCAGTCATTTTAATAGCAGTTATCTTCGCATTTAGTAGACGTTATAGCCTGACTAACACGTGCTGTCTGAACCACAGTGAACTACTTGTGAACTACTCCCGGCACGCAACAATTAATAGGTTGCAAATGTTGTCCATGCTCCCTGAGACGCCAATGGATGAAAAAGTGATTGAGTGTTGGTCCTTGTTGCTTAATCGTTTGGAGGCAGAGGAGTGCACGATTTTTCGTTCGTCTTTCTTCGGTATCCGTCATATGGTATGGTTGTAATCAATCCTTTAATATGCTATAAGAGTTATACTTTGAGGGTATGATATTTAAAACTTTCATAGTGGAAAATAAGACTAAAGTTATACATACCCTCTATGGAGTTACACATTTTGGTTTGAGAAGTTATTAACAGCCAGTATGAACTTAGACATACTTCAATATGCTATAAGAGTTACTGTGCAACTCCAATACACAACCCCTATAACTCCTCTGGTATTCTCACACATATACTTCTACTTGAACAGGAAACAATCTTGAACCTTATACGAAACCCTGTCCAACAAACACAGAACACCGAAAGGTTGTACAATGTGTGGGACGTCTTCAGAATCGACAGTGGCAAAGACTTCAGCTTGGAGGCTGATTTAATCTTCGTACCCATTAAGATTGAAGCCCATTATGCATGTGTGTGTATCAACTTTAATTCACGGACGATTGATCTTCTTGACAATAAGTACTACCCAAGTCCGGGCCAGTCGGAGATATGCAAAGCGTGTCACATAATTGTAAGTGGAATTAAATTTTAATTACGTTCAACTCAAAAGTGTTGTCACCGCTTTACAATTTCACGTTTTGAAGTTTTTGACTTTGTGCCAGGCGAGCCTCATGAGCGACTATCTGGATTCTAGGGACATCGAGGACAAGGATAGAGGGAAATTCCTACCGGAGTTCCAGTTTCGTCAGATCCAGTTTGCTTGGCATAAGCAAACGATTAACGACACTGAGTCTGGCTTGTTCACCATGATGCACATGTTAATGTATGAGGGTGATAGTTTTGGTCACGTTGATCTTGAGAGGAAGGTGAACCATCGTTATTTGGTAATCCAGCTGGCAGCGACGCTTGTCCTAGCTGACATGAACATCATCGGGGAAGGAGTTCTGACCAAGGTCAACGGTTTCATTGCCGAGAAAGCGCATATCCTGAAGCAAGTAGAAGCCAGACGAAAAGCTGCGCGGAAAGCAGATAAAAAACACGGGAAAAAATAGAATGTATTTCCTTTGATTTTTGTATTCTCTGTTTTTGCAACTCTAGTATGTTGTCAAGAAACTCCTTAACAACTTATCGACTTGTTGGAATATATTGTTATTATATCATCTTGGTCAGTCATAATTAAAATCCAAGTTTTACAGATAAGAATTAGAGTTATACACTCTGTGAAGTAAAGTTATTCAAATTTTGTAAAGGAGTTATACAACACATGTCTGCAGTTGTGAAAAAGGCAAAATTTAATAGACAGTTATGAGTTTTACAAAAAATAACAAGAGTTATACAAATTGTGTACAAGAGTTATACACTCTGTGAAGTACAGTTATCCATATATGGGTAAGAGTTTTACTTAAACCCACTGAAGTCAGATACAAAAACCCGGGAAAAAATATAATGTATTTCCTTTGATTTTGTATTCTCTGTTTTTGCAACTCTAGTATGTTGTCAAGAAACTCCTTAACAACTTAGTCAAATTTTTGGAATATATTGTTATTATATTATCTTGGTCAGTCATAATTAAACTCCAAGTTTTACAGATAAGAATTAGAGTTATACACTCTGTGAAGTAAAGTTATACAAACTTTGTAAAGGAGTTATACAACACATGTCTGCAGTTATGAAAAAGGCAAAATTTATTAGACAGTTATGAGTTTTACAAAAAATAACAAGAGATATAAAAATTGTGTACAAGAGTTATACACTCTGTGAAGTACAGTTATCCATATATGGGTAAGAGTTTTACTTAAACCCACTGAAGTTATAATTCGTTATTTATCAAACTTTTAAATATTGGATTTTTTGCCATGAACAAAAGTCATCCAAATTGTGTAAAAGAGTTATACAACATTAGCTTGAAATTTCACTCATATTACTGAAGTTATACAAGCTGGAAAGTGCAATCCCCATTCAAAATAGACAAAAGCTAGCTACTGAATACCCCTTCCGTCTCACCAGATTTTTTACCTTTTAAAGAAAAAAAGATTGTAAATAATTTGTTGAGACGGAGGTATTTTTCTACTTTACTACTACACCTGTTAAGTTTCTCTATTCTTCTTCTTCTTCTTCTTCTTCTTCTTCTTCTTCTTCTTCTTCTTCTTCTTCTTCTTCTTCTTCTTCTTCTTCTTCTTCTCTTCTTCTTCTTCTTCTTCTTCTTCTTCTTCTTCTTCTTCTTCCTCTTCCTCTTCCTCTTCTTCTTCTTCTTCTTCTTCTTCTTCTTCTTCTTCTTCTTCTTCTTCTTCTTCTTCTTCTTCTTCTTCTTCTTCTTCTTCTTCTTCTTCTTCTTCTTCTTCTACTCCTTCAGATGCTGGTGAAGACGGTGGATGCTCAGAAAATGGGTTATGGCAGTTCTGTTTATCGTGGTGTGCCATTTGTTTACAGTTATTACACATGCGCTTTGGCTTACAAGCTAAGGCAATGGTTTTAGCCTTAGCTGACACCATTCTTTTACCACTACCTTTGTTTTTGGATTGTTTTGGTGGAAGTATTGTTACCTCATCACTGGCGGGGCAACCAAGGATTTGCTCAAATTCCTGCTGCTTAGTTAAATCTTTCTTGTATGGTAAACTTTTCTCCTTGAACTCTCTAATTAAGGAGCTTAAGTTCACAACTCCAGTCACACTCGTGCCACGAAGTAAACCAATGGTTGCATGAACTTCTTACCACAACTTCACCATCTCAACTTCTTTTCCATCAGCGCTACTATTTGAATCCGTTTGGTCACCATCACATTCTGATAATCTGAATTGCAATGCATCTTTTCTCCATCTTGTAGAAACGTAATCATCTGGAATTGTCTTCTTTCCGTTAGCCGACAAAATCCATACTATATGTCGGCACAGAAATCCCATCCTTTCAAACATCATACAACTGCACCGTGTAGCCAGTGTCCCTGTAATCAAATTAATTTATGCCGTGAGTAGTCTTATACATATAATAATACGAGTTAAACATTATCAAGGTAGAGTTATACATATGGCAACAAGAGTTATACATTCTGCAAGTAGAGATATACATATAATAAAAAGAGTTATACATTCTGAAAGCTAAGTTATTCAAAATGTAATCAGAGTTATACTACAAATAACTGCAGTTCAGAGAAAAATTGAATAACTTCTAATGTTATTCTGAAAGTAGAGTTATACATATGGCAACAAGAGTTATACATTCTGCAAGTAGAGTTATACATATAATAACAAGAGTTATACATTTAGAAAACAAAAGTTATTCAAAATGTTGTCAGATTTATACAGCAGATAACTGCAGTTCAGTGAACAATTATATAACTTCTATGTTCAGACAATGTAACTTTGGCACTATATCTAGCAACTTCAGTCAACTACCACATAGATAAAGATTACGCCAAAATGTTGTTACCTGGGTTGTACTCTACGTTTAAACTCTTCTCTCTAATTGAATCCTTAATGACAGTCACTTCAAATGCATCGACTTCAGCATAGCCTCCGGTCTTACATGTATCGATTGAGCAAATGACCTCTAGTTAGAATTCCTTGAAAACCTCACGGGTATAAACATTTTTTTGTTTTGATGACGAGGGGGTTGAGGCCCCCCGGGCCCATGCATTCTCGCACCACCACATTGACCATGTAAGCCACCCCCTTCGGGGGCTGCAGTGGCCAAGTGATCATCGCCCCAGCTGGTAGTCGAACCTGGGACCTCTCAACTCCTGCATTTCTGCAAGCTTCAAGGTTTAACCCAGCTACCACTAGACTAACACCACTTGGTTGGTATAAACATTTGACGCATATTCCTCTATGGGTAAATGCGTCCCCCTCTCTGGCGTTGAGTGTCGGTTTTCATGGTCAAGTCTCTTCTGCGTATGCCGTTGATGGTCCATAGCGCTTTTAAAACGCATCCAAAACTCCACTAACGTACCTGACTTCTGCTCAAACTTCTTAAAAAAACTATTAATGCTCTCTGATCTCTGGGTTGTCCTCATTACACCACCCATGTTCAAGTCCCTGCAATGCGCCATCACCCATTGGCTCCTTTTATCGTACGCTTCTGTAAACCACTCTTCATTCACAAGACCATGCGCTTCCATTATTTCTGCCCACCTACAGTCAAAGTCAGTGGCTTCTAGGTTGTCGTCCCATATAATATTGTTCAATTTTTGAAGGAACTCCTTATAATCCTCCCTTGTCACCCCGAACTTCGATGACACCTTGTTCATTATATGCCACATGCAAAATCGATGGCGTGCAGTCTTGAAGGCAAGGGGTACGGCCTTAATAATGCCCGGATCCTAATCTGTGATAATGTACTTGGGTTCCTTTCCACCCATAGCATTCAAAAACCTGTTGAAACCCCACTGGAAGGATTCATGGTCTTTATGGGCAATCAATGCCCCACAGAATGTCACTGATCGCTTATGGTGATCTATGCCAGTGAATGGCGTGAAAATCATATCGTACTTGTTTGTTGAGTATGTTGGGTCGTACGACACTGCATCTCCAAAAACGAAGTAGTTCCTTCTAGCGGTTCTGTTAGCCTAGATTGCCCTTCGAACGCTGTTATCCTTGTCAACTTCATAATCAAAATAAAACCCCTGCCTATTTTGTGCCATATTCTTGAACCGGTCTATGAACAATTGACCGTCCCGTTTATGGATGAAGTATTTCACATCTCGGTGGAAGTTCTTAAAATCAGTTAAGGATGCACCAATGTTCTCGAACCCGTTTACGAGTTCCTTACACATGTTGTACGTCCTAGTTGCTCCTATCCTCAACTGCAGTGGACAACAAATCCTGATCAGTGCTTATTAATAATCAAGGATTCCTCAAGTATAACTCTTTCACCTTTTCATATAACTTCATGAAACATATGCATAACTCCATTGATTGATTGTGCAACTTCTTATTATTTATAACTCTTACATATGCAAATATGTATAACTCTAACAACTTTCTATATAACTCTAAGGCTGTTAAAAATAATTCTAGAATTTTAAAAAATATTTAGAAGTTTCACAATCAATTACTCGAGGTTTACATAACTCTATGATCTCGGTGTATAACTTTAGAAGTTTGCCATTCAATTAGTGGAGGTTTGATTAATAGTAAACTAACCCTTGAGTTGTACATTATCAAGTACTTGTGAAAATCTTCTATGTTCCGCGACATCTTTTGAAACTGACGATCCTCACTGGATACAAGCTCGTGATTATGCCCCATGTGGAATCGGTCAATTACTAATACTCCATTCTTCATAAATAGCCTGACATGTGCTTTACACCCTACCCTCTTGATCGTATATTTCCTCTGTTTTGAGCTTCTTATTCCCCATTGCATTTCTTTCTTCCCTAATCCCGGTCTCATTTTTTTTAATTACTGCCTCTCCTTTTGGCACATATGTGAATTCCTCTCTGTTGCAAACCAGCAACTTTGACTTGATTTCACCGTCGCGCCATTTTTTCGTCGAGTACTTCCGAACATCAAACCCGGACGCCAATGCATAAACTTTATAGAATGTTACTGCCTCGTCGATTTCAAAAAATTGTTGCCCTACATAAGGTGTAAAATCCGCTGCCAAATGCTTACAATACTCAGTTTCTGCTTCCTTAGGACCATCTTAGCAGAATCAAACATCCATGAAATTATTAAGAAATATATAACTCCAAGCTACTTAGCATTTACTCTGTAACTCCAAGCATAGAAAGTATAACTCTAGGGATATACTGTATAACTCTAGACGCAGACTGTATAACTCTAGTCATACAATGTATAACTCTAGGCACAGACTGTATAACTGTAGGCATATAATGTATAACTCTTAGCATAAAATGTATAACTCTAGTCACAGTCTGTATAACTCTAGTCATACAATGTATAACTCTAGTCACAGTCTGTATAACTCTAGTCATACAATGTATAACTCTAGGTACAGACCGTATAACTCTAGCATACAATGTATAACTCTAGGCGATATCTTGTATAACTCTAGCATACAATGTATAACTCTGTCACAACTGTATAACTCTAGTTATACAATGTATAGCTCTAGGCACAGATCGTATAACTCTAGTCGCAGTTTGTATAACTCTAGTCATACAATGTATAACTCTAGGCACAGACTGTATAACTCTAGTCACAACAGATAACTCTAGTCATACATTGTATAACTCTAGGCACAGATCGTATAACTCTAATCATACAATATATAACTCTAGGCATATAATGTATAACTCTTACCATATAATGTATAACTCTAGACACGATCAGATATGCTAAGAGTTATACATTATATATTTAGAGTTATATATTGTAGACGTATTACTTAAGGTTCGATATGTATAACTCTAGTCATACAATGTATAACTCTTCCCATATATGGATAATCGTACTTCACAGAGTGTATAACTCTTTATATTTTTTGTATAACTCCTAGCCGTCTAATAATTTTTGCCTTTTTTCATAATCAGCTCATGTGTTGTATAACTCCTGTACAAAATTTGTATAACTCTAGTCATAAAATGTATAACTCTAGGCATATAATGTATAACTCAAGACACAACAGTATAACTCTAGTCATACAATGTATAACTCAAGGCACAGATCGTATAACTCTAGGCATATAATGTACAACCCTCCACATCCTATAACTTCACTTAATGAATGTATAACTTAAGCTATAACATGAATAACTATATCAAAATTGGTTGCTTAGTAAGAGTTTTTATGCAAAATTTAGGGTTAGAATTACTCTGTTACCTAAAGTCACAGAAATTGTCAAAGAGTTTTACAAAAAACCAGTGGAGTTATAACACGATGAATATAAGAACTGCATGAGTACAGTGTATTATTAAAGTTATACATGTACAGGTCAGAGTTTTACTTAAACCCACTGAAGTTATAATTCGTTCATTATCAAGCTTTTAAATTTCCATCATTTTTTGCCATGAACTACAAGCTACCAAAATGAAAGAACAAATCTGATGAACACCATGAAAGTACAACACCATTAAGAATAATGAACACAAATGAAATAACTACAAGCTACAATAATGAACATCAATCCAAAATTACATATAGCACTTTATTCTTGAACATCAAGCTACAACAATAACCTAGACACAAATAAGAAAGCAAATAACTCACCATCGACGGCAACTTCAATCTGCATACGATCCATTTCACAAACACTGACTGTCATTTTCCGCTTCTTTATCTGATGAACAATGACAATTTATTTATCTTCATTAAAGCTAATGAATTTTAACGGATGAACAATGAAGTAGTTTATCTGATAACAATTTATTTACCTGATGATCAATGAAATAGTTTTACAGTTGGGATGAAATTTCTCTTATTTTTTTTGTTGATTTATATTGGATTTTACAGGATTTAGGATCCCTTGTATGGTGACTTTTATGGGTTTTGCTTGTTGAGAGGTTTTGAATGGTGAATGAAGAGGGAAAGCATGCAAAATGATATATTTGTGATTGTTTAATGGTTTTGTCCGCGGGATTTGTACTGGAGGAAGTACACAAAACAGTGACAGTGGACCCTCTCTCAAACAAAGTCATATTTCCTTTTTTTTTTCTCTAAAAAAGGCCCTCTATCTCCTTATCTCATCCATTCAATCCCTTCATCCAAGGGTTCTTATAAGAACTTAGGGTCTTATATGGTATAAAGGCCTTATAAGAACCCTTCTCTCTCTCTCTCTCTCTCTCTCTCTCTATATATATATATATATATATATATATATATATATATATATGGTCGAGATCCGGTGAGAACCACCCATATAATGAGAACCACTTAACATCCCTTGGATCTAATAATACGCTGAGATTACCTTAACCAAACCTCCAACTTTTTTCGCGCGTCCCCCTAAACCCGCGTAATCTCAGTCATTTTTTAATTCTGCTTCTCTCTCATCATTCTTTCTCTCTCTTGAACTCATCTCATCTACTTCAAAACCTTCCGCCATTGCCTCTTCCATCATCAAATTCCTGTTTCTCTTTCTCTACAATCGAACGATAAATTCTTCGACAATCAACCTTTCGACGCTGCTTCAATCAATGACGCCTTTAAATTCGAGGTAAAATTTCGATCTTTATGATTAATTGTTGTGAAATTAGTTGAATTAGTCGATTAAATTAGATTGTTCGTGAATTTAGGGATTGATTAACCGATTAGAATTCTGAATTGAACAATTATGCTTCTGAATTTAGGATTTCGTTAATTAAATTGGGGAAACTGAGAAATTAGGGTTAGGGGATTTGAGAAATTTGTTGAAATCATGAAATTAGGGTTTGATTCATCTCTTAAGTTTCTGGATTGATAAATCATGCTTCTGAATTTAGGGTTTCATGAATTAAATTGGGGAAACTGAGAAATTAGGGTTGGAGACCGTTTATATGCATCAAAATCTTGTTTATGTGCATCCAAATTTCTTGTTTATGTGCATCAAATTCCTGTTTAGGTGCATCAAAATGTTATTTTGTGAATCAAATTGGCTTAATTGAGAAATTAAGGTTTCATGAATTAAATTAGGGAAACTCAGAAATTAGGGTTGGAGACCGTTTATGTGCATCAAAATCTTGTTTATGTGCATTCAAATTCCTGTTTATGTGCATCAAATTCCTGTTTAGGTGCATCAAAATGTGATTTTGTGAATCAAATTGGCTTAATTGAGAAATTAGGGTTTCATGAATTAAATTGGGAAAACTGAGAAATTAGGGTTAGAGATCGTTTATGTGCATCAAAATGTTGTTTATGTGCATCAAAATTCCTGTTTATGTGCATCAAATTCCTGTTTAGGTGCATCAAAATGTGATTTTGTGAATCAAATTGGCTTAATTGAGAAATTAGGGTTGGAGAAATTGTGAAATTGCCTACATTTGTTAAAATCAGGGACTCAATTTCATGAATTATACTGTTGTATTATTGCTTATTTAATTTTTGACATTTCTTGTTGCAGCAATAATGACAAAGACAACTCCTCAATACTATCACAAACTTCTTCAAATGTCATTACAAACGAAGGAGCGAATGTTGAAGCTAATGCATGTCAGCCTATATTAGAAATATCTGCAATAGCAGTTGAACATGATGTTCCTGAAGTTGTGACTTTTGAATTTGTTGAAGGTACAATTCTATTCATCCTGTTAGTTGCTTGATGTTTTTAGCATTTTTAAGGTACATTTCAAATGCTTTTGTATCCCTCATCTTTCTTACTTTAATTGCACCACATATGCAAATATCATAGTAGAGGAGGCAGAGGACGAGGAGGCAGCAGAAGGTTCTTCAAGCAACACGAATCGGGTTTTTGAGTGTCTCAACCATCTTAAACCTGCTATTGGTATGCTATTCGATAAGCTTGAACTAGGTGTTGAGTTTTATGAAGAATATGCAAAAGAATGTGGATTTGTGACTAGATTAAGCTCACAAAAGTCTAAAAATGGTGTCGTTACGAATAAAAAAGTTGTGTGTAATAAGGCTGGAGTATGTGAAGCGAAAGGGAAAAATCACAGGAGGCAAAGGACTAGGATAGAATGTCCTTCTTGTATTAAATTTAAGCGAATTTTGGAGGAAGGTCCTGATATGGGTAAATACCAAATATATGATTTTCATGAAGGTCATAATCATATGCCACAGACGCCATCAACAATGGTACATTTGACACAAACGAGAGAGTTGAATGTAGTTCACAAAAAAATGATAATTAACAACTCCAAAAATAACATAGGTCCAGTTAAGTCAGATAGGTTGTTCAAGGAGTATGTTAGAGGTTATAGGAATGTGGGTGCGTCATTGGAAGACTTTAAGAACTTTTCTAGAGATATCAAAAATTATTTATCAGAGGGGGATGCTCAAATGCTTATTGAGCATTTTATGAAGATAAAACACATGTGTCCATCTTTTTATTTTGATTTTGAGGTAGACGAGATAGGTCGATTGTCACATGTGTTTTGGGCTGACCCTATTAGTATTAAAAACTATTTGCTATTCGAGGACATGACCTCTTTTGATACGACCTTTAGAAAAAACAAGTATATGATGATATTTTGCCCTTTTACAGGGGTGGATAATCATAAGAGATGCGTGACCTTTGGGGCTGGACTTATTATTAGTGAGAGCAAGGACTCCTTTGCTTGGCTATTTACGAAATTCGTAGAGGCTATGGGGGGTCGTCATCCAGTTTGTATGATAACTGATGAAGATGCGGGGATAGAAGAAGGAATGAAATTAGCCTGGAAAGACAAGGTGAAACACAGATATTGCATGTGGCACATACTATAAAAGTTGCTTGAGAAAGTAGGGCATGTAATATGTAAAGATACTGAGTTTCTTAAGAAGATAAACCGATGTGTTTGGAGCGAAGATGTGGAGCCGCCTGAATTTGAGGAAAAGGTGGACAACTGTAGTTGAATCTCATGGGTTGTCGGATAACGAGTGGCTTAAGGAGAAGTACAAGATTAGAAATATGTGGGTTCCAGCTTACTTTCGCGATCTGTTTTTAGGAGGTTTGATGAGAACGACCTCCGGTCGAGTCGAAAAACCACTTTTTCAGCAACTTCACTAATCCTAATTTAACCCTAGTTGAGTTTTGGATGAGATTTTAGAGTGCAATGGATGCTCAAAGATGGACTCATTCGAAACTCGTTGCACAATAAAAAAAACTCCTTCCCCCAGTTGTCGACTTCATTAGCCCTAGAAAAGCATGCATCAGAAATCTACACTCCAACAATTTTCGACGAGTTTCAAAAGGAAGTCGAAGCAGCTTGCTATTCATGTGGTGTTGGGGATAAAGAAAAAGATAAAACCTATCCAATTCTATACACAGATATCATAGATCAAGTTCGAAACAAAACGTATAAGGTTGGTTTTAAGAAGGATGATGTTTCAGTGGTATGCACTTGCAAGAAGTTTGAAAGACATGGAATACTCTGTCGACATGCTCTGCGTCTCTTTAAAGATCAGGGAATTCAGAAAGTTCCAAGTGACTACCTGCTTAGTCAGTGGAGCAAACTAGCAACCTGTCAGCCAATCGTCGGCCCTAATGGCCAGTTGCTTGCTGATTGTACATCAATGGATGTACAGAAAAACAAAGTTGGTGAGTTATGGTCAGAGTTGTTTACTTGTGTGGCACTCGTTGAACAAAGTCCTGGGCATTGTGATGAGTTGCTTGGGATTTTGCGTGAGTTCAAGGAAAGGGTAAAAATTACCCCTGATGAAAGTGGAAATACTGGTATTGCAAAGGTAAAGGACAAGAATGCTGAAATTGGGATGCTTTTAGGAACAAACATCCCTAGTGAGATTAAGGTTTTGCCTCCAAGGCAGTGCAAAAACAAAGGCTCGGGAAAAAGGCTGATCTCACAAAGAGAACGAGCTGGGGAAGTGAACAAGAAAGCGCTAGGAAAATGCAGGGCCTGTGGGGGAGATGGCGAACCACGACAGTAGGAATTATGACCGAAGGACAACCGACAATGAGTAGAGTAATTTTTTTTTTAAAGAATATTTAAAGCATTCGACATTTGCCTTATTGAAAAATTCGGGATTTTTATTTTATTTGATAGATGTTGGACATTTGCCTTATTAAATAATTCGGGACTTTTTATTTTATTTGATAGATGTTGGACTTTTTTTCTTAAAACGAATGAATGTAACACTTATAGAATGTAAAACCCGAGTGTTCCTATCACCATTATTTCGTGCACATACAACGGTATTTCATGCACATACACATGTATTTCATGCACGAAGAACGTTATTTCATGCACACATTATGCGAGTATCAGGAAACCTTACGGTGATTAATTTATTCACTGTTTCACCAGATTTCGTGATAAAAAATGAGAATATCCCAACACTAAAATGTGATCAATTGAAATGAATCATCCTGTACGACAAGTCTTTAAAATTCAAACTGATGATCCGAGCGAAAATATTAAGAAACCGGAGAAATGTACATGGTTTAATTATGCACATCATGGTTATTTCATGCACGTAGAACGTTTTCTAACGCAAGATTAAGACAAGTATTAAGAAACCGGAGAAATGTGATCTACCACTACATCCTTCTTTGCTACCACATCCCCAACCGTCAAAGTTAATAATAAAATTCCAAAATCTAAATTAAAATGCAACATTTTAAAAGTTCACTTGAGATTACTTTAAGATTTGACCTTGGACACATGAGTTACATACTTCATGCATGCACACTGTTATTTCATGCATGTGGAACAATTTTTAATGCATTTACGATGTTAGAGAGATTTCATTACAGCCTTTTCGTTGTCCAATTTTGAAAATTGTCTCTCGTTTTCGTTGCCTCGTGACATGTTCGTTATCCAATTTTGAAAATTGTCTCTCGTTTTCATTGCCTCGTGACATGTTCGTTATCCAATTTTGAAAATTATCTCTCGTTTTCGTTGCCTCGTGACAGTTTCTCGAATTAGTCCAGAAACATGACTTCATGTCTTACACGCCTTACATATTCCAAAATCTAATATGTACTCTCAAGACTTAGTGTACTACATATTCCAGAATCTAATATGTACCAAGAATCTAATATTCCACGGTCTACTCCCTTTGCACATCCCTCGACTCAAGGAATCAGATCAAAAATGGCTCAGTGTTTCGAATTTTGGATTAGGTCATCTGCCACTCCCTTTGCACATCCCTCGACTCAAGTGTTTAGAAAATATCACCTAGTGATAATCCTACAAAAAAAAAAAGGGAAAACATCATTACGTAAAAGTCACTCCGAGACAGAATCTAATGAAAAGAAGATTAAAATTAGGCAAAATTTAAATTAGGCATTCAAGGTTCTTTATATTTACCTTTCTCTTGTTTCGCTTCCATTTGATGAGACGTGCAATCATACTCCTATGATAGTCTTCCAAATCCTACATATAAATTTCATTTGACAACAAATATTGAAATGCTTGAAATAAAATATATTGAATAATGTTTACAAAAGTTTGTTGAAAAATTTATACCTCGTAAGAACGCTCATCACTCTATGATGCTTGATCACACAAATTTTCTAGCCACTTTAACAAATAAACTCCACAAGAATACCCGTTGTTTTGTTGAGGCACTTGCACAACCTCCCACTGAAAAGTCTTGATCTCCAACAACTTGTGTATCTTGGAGAGTCTCTTGCGATGATCTCCAAAGCAGGCAGGAGCTATACAAAAACAAGACAGTGAGTGATTGTGATTGTGGTATAAGGCTATTTAATGCACATGCAAGGTTATGTCATGCACATACAAGGTTATTTCATGCACATAAAGATCACCAACAGTATTTTCATTCGACAATGCATTTTGGGCGATCAAAAATCTGTTGAGCAAATTTTTCCGGATATAATAAGTCATGGGCAACATGTTTTTGTGCAAAAACTAATAAATCATACCTGTTCAACTGAAAATTTTTGCCTGACTTCACGGCGCCTGGGCAGGTTGGAGTCGAGTATGAAGTTCATCCTTTTCCCAAAGTCAACAACGCATGCAAACCAATGTGATCTCTCCACACAATAAGGAGAGAAAGCTTGAAATATTACAAACTAGTCAAGTAGAATGTATCGACTTCAAATGAAAAAAAAAGTGCATTGGAAAAAAATTGCATGGAAAAAAAAGTAAGAGAATATTTATTTACCAGTTGGGTTGTGTTTAGATTGAGGGGCAAGTAGTCAAGTAGAACGTATTGACTTCGAAACCCCTTTTTACCGACAACTCCCTGAAATTTGAGAACATTTGTCAAAATTCTTTGTCATTTCAAAAACCAAAAACAAGCATTTGACACAATAAGGAATATGAATACCTTTATGATTGTCGTAAAATACACAACACTTGGGTTTTCGATTGTAGTACGAATACCAACAGCATCAATAACCATATCCATTACCCAATTTCTGGCGGCAAAAGTCTCCAAACGCGCCTTGGGTAACTTGCAACCAATCGGTTTCTACAACGACCTCACTAATGATGCACATGTTGTAATTAGAAAACACGGAACAAAGTGTGGACAAAAACTGAAGTTTTAAAAAAGCTGTATGGTCAGTTAGAACTTACTCCTTATTCTTCCCATTATTCTGAATATAATTGATCAAGTATGCATCTGTATATGATAAATCATCATGTGGCGCTTGATTACTGAGAAAAGGGGAAAATAAAAGCTCTTTGATTAACATGGAAAAATGGAAAAACGGAAAACAAAGCTACTTAAGATTTCGCATTACCGAATCTGACCGCCATTCTTGTAAGCCTTTGCTGCAGCCGTCACTTGAAGTTTGTAAGAGTTGTATCGCCAAGTTAGAATTTCATTACAAACCCTCACAACATAACGTTTAACATCAACTCTCTAAACAATAACAACAAAAGAAATCAACATCAATGCCTTCATATTTAATGCACATACAAGGAAAAGTTGAATTAAATAATACAGACTTACTCCCTTTACGACCCACCTTTGAACCTAAGCGTCCCTTATCCCCGTTGTACATCTCCATATGACGCATGAGGTAGATTCCAGTATCATGCTCGACATCAATGGCAACGTGCGGAATATACAATTTAGGAATCAAAAGCCATGAAGACACCAAGTTTGGAATCTTACTTGAAAGCGTACTCAACAAGTGTTTCTGATAAAGGTAAAACAATGACAAGTAAATAATCTCTCACAAAAATTAGACGAAAATCAGGCATTTTATTGCGAAAAGATCTGAAGACATACCACAGGTCTAACATGGCGAGAATAGTCAGTTGACGGAGGCATCAAGTGCATCACTTCTAACAGCTTCTTACTAACATGTTAACAGAAGACAAATGGCAAGGGTGTAACAATAGGAATGAAAACCTGTACGACATTGAAAACAAAGACAATAATGAAAAGAAAGACACTTAGTTGAGAACAGCCATGGTAATGTGAAAATCTTGAAGGACTTACCAACTCCACGTCTGCAAATTTGACATCCAATGAGTCAATCTGTTCATTAAATTAGGTGACTCGTATTAGAGAATAAAAACTTGTAATAATTGGACACTTATTTGATGCATGTTCAGTGTTGTTTAATGCACCTAGATTGGTATTTCGTGCATCTACAAGGTTATTTCATGCATTCGAAAGTCTAATGCAGCCCAAGGTTTAGAACAGCCATGGAACACTTACATCAGTTGTCTCTGTGATAAATAGACGGCAAGGGCATTTACGATTTCTGAATTTGTTGCCCTCATTTAAATAATCACACCACATAGAAATGACATATGTATGAACTCGACGATCAAGAAGCAAACTCTTCATATGACTTTGTGTGAGAGTCTTGCCCGCACAGCTAAATAAAACCTCCCTATACAGTTATGATAACATGGAACCTTAGTGTTATACAAAGAAAATGTAATATATATATGCCGAATAAGATTAAAATATAGGAGAGTGATACGAACTCTTCATCTAAGTCCTCTGAAAATGCATAATCTCCTACCAGTTTTTCCGATCGACTCAAGTCACGAACCATGTCCACGTTTCTGATAAAGTAAGGTGACCGGTAAAAATTCGCTACCTCAATACACCTCTTAGGGAGAACCCTTCTACCAGCCACCTGCCTCTCAATGGCATAATCTGAGGGGGCAGTTGGAGAAGAGGGCTCAATTGGCGATTCATCCAACGATACTTGAGATGAGATAACTACAGGCGATGGTTGGGATGAGATCAGAATTGGCGATATTGGCGATAAAGGATGAACTACTGGAACAGATGTCGTAGTTGTTGTGCTTGAATGAGGAACACTTGAAGCAGCCTGCAACCTGGACTCAAGGAACTCTTGAGAGTTATATGGTGCATCATCACCACTAAAAAGGCTGAAAGACGGTCCTTCCAGAAGCGCCTTATCCCTCTTTTCCTTTGCCTTTTTTTCGTTCCACAAATTTTCATGATGTGAATCAAACACCTTGCCAACATGAGTTTATGCATTATTAAGGATCCCTTCTAATTCAGCCATGACAGTGGGATTGTCTAGAAACGCATCATCTGCACAACTCATGTCAACCTTCTCCTTCTTCAACTCCTCATCCTCCTCCACTTTACCCTCATCCTTCTTCAACTCCTTCTCCACTGCCCCCTCATCCTTTCTCTCCTTCAATTCATTCTCATCTTTCTCATTGTCCTTTTCCACTTCATCCTCCTCCATCTTCTCCATGGTAGCACCCTCCCTTTCACATTCAGCACCTTCCCTTTCACCTTCTTCTCAGACTGTGTGAAAGGGAAAATCCTTCAAATAAACAATCTGCCAACTTTGACATTTGCGTGACAGCCGGGAAAGCGGGAGCCTTACACTTAGCATTTCTAACTGCTTTGGTAAAGTCACCATAAATGTCTGCAAGACGAATGGTTGTGCTTGCCAAAACCTTGATGGATTATTTCCTCTCATCAACCGGTTCAGCTTCAAGCTCAGGTTCATGTTCAGGTTCAGGTTGAGGTTGAGGTTCTGTTTGAGGTTTAGTTTCAGGTTCAGGTACACGTACAGGTACAGGTTCACGTTCATGTTGAGGTGCAACATAAGCAAATATGGGTTCAACAGAGCCCTTGCCAAAGCCACCCCCCTTCTGCTTCTCGAACTTAACCCCTTCTCTAATTTTCTCATCCGTCCAATTCGCTAATAAGAGAAATGATCGACGCACCGTTCTCGTCATGAAAACACATCTATCAAAGTAGATAATCTGGAAAATCAGAATCGGTCCCATAAAATAAGTTTTAGGGGAATTAGCTATAGCCGCCTTCCACGACATGACGTTGTTGATAATATGGGACCGTGAAAATTTGCACCAATTCATGTTAGGGACATCGGAGAGATTTGAAAGGGAGTTTAATATCAGAGGGCTAGGATGATCACCTACTAGCCCCATCAAGAGAACATTGACAATATAGATGAGGAAATTCCTCTTGAAATCGTCTCCACCATCCCGTTGCTCCATCATCTTATCTAAGAGAACCTTTTTCATAATATCTGAGGTGGTAAACTGAGCCTTATACCTCTTGACAGCCTCTGTGTACTGCTTTTCCTTACAGAACATTCTTGCTGCAACAATGTCAATCGGTCCCATAGGAAGTCCAGTTGCAACGTGGACATCCTTATCAGAGATAACAAGATCGCGGTTCATCAATGAACAATTGAACGGATTAAATGTCTCGACAATCCATCTGGCCAAATGGCCATTGATTTCTTCTGACTTAAGTTGTAACAACTCTCTGAACCCCATACTGTGTATGGCTTCTATTTGCTTTTCGGATGGCCCCAACTTGATAAAATTAGTGATCAAGGAAGGACTTATCCGTGGGAGGAGAGGCTTATACTTGTCAGAACGCTTTCTTCTTTTTATATTTTGCGTTGACTCTTTGCTTGTTGCTGCTGCCTTTCTCTTGTTCTTGTTAGGAGGCAACTATGGTGCGACTTCCTCATGAACTTTGGCTTTAACACGCGGACTCTGTCGCCGCGGTGAAATTTGTTCTGCCTCTGTTGTTGTAGTATTTGGTTTGAGAGAATTATCTGTCAAAGTAGTCAGCATTAGTAAGGTAGCTTATTTCATGTATATACAAAATTGTTTAATGCATAGAGATAGTTATTTGATGCATATACAAGGTTGGTCCATGAATTCATAAGACAATTGTATACCAAACCAAACAGTGATTAGCTTCAGGAAGACAGCTTATTTAATGCATATACAAAGTTGTTTAATGCACATAAAAAGTTATTTGATGCATATACAAGGTTAGTCCATGAATTCATAAGACTAGTGTATACCAAACCAAACACCGATTAGCTTCAGGAAGACAGCTTATTTCATGTATATACAAGCTTATTTCAGGAAAACAGGATTTTAAAAAGGGGCACGGGTGTCCTAAAACGGGAAGAGAAAGGGTTTAGGGTTGGATTAGGCAGACCCTACCGCAAGTCCACCTAATCCAACCCTAAACCCTTTCCCTTACTATTGTTATTCGAACCGGAAAACCTAAAGACACCCTAGAAGGGGCCGAGTGAACCCTTTTTTGGGGACGGGATTTTAAAAAGGGGCCCGGGTGTCCTAAAACGGGACGGCAAAAGGGATAAGGGTTGGATTAGGCGGACCGCTACCGCGGGTCTTAGGGTTTAATCCAACCCTAAATCCTTTCCCTTGCTATTGTTATTCGAACAGGAAAACCTAAAGACACCCTAGAAGGGGCCGAGTGAACCCTTTTTGGGGACGGGATTTTAAAGAGGGGCTCGGGTGTCCTAAAACGGGACGGGAAAGGGTTTAGGGTTGGATTAGGTGGACCGCAACCGCGAGTCCGCCTAATCCAACCCTAAACCCTTTCCCTTGCTATTGTTATTCGAACAGGAAAACCTAAAGACACCCTAGAAGGGGCCGAGTGAACCCTTTTTAGGGACGGGATTTTAAAAAGGGGCTCGGGTGTCCTAAAACGGGACGGGGCGGGTCCGCCTAATCCAACCCTAAGCCCTTTCCCTTGCTATTATTATTCGAACAAGAAAACCTAAAGACACCCTAGAAGGGGCCGAGTGAACCCTTTTTTGGAGACAGGATTTTAAAAAGGGCTCCGGTGTCCTAAAACGGGATGGGAAAGGGTTTAGGGTTGGATTAGGCGGACCGCTACCGAGGGTCCGCCTAATCCAACCCTAAACCCTTTCCCTTGCTATTGTTATTCGAACAAGAAAACCTAAAGACACCCTAGAAGGGGCCGAGTGAACCCTTTTTTGGGGACGGAATTTTAGAAAGGGCCCGGGTGTCCTAAAACGGGACGGCAAAATGGTTTAGGGTTGGATTAGGCGGACCGCTAACGCGGGTCATAGGGTTTAATCCAACCCTAAACCCTTTCCCTTGCTATTGTTATTCGAACAGGAAAACCTAAAGACACCCTAGAAGGGGCCGAGTGAACCCTTTTTGGGGACGGGATTTTAAAGAGGGGCTCGGGTGTCCTAAAACGAGACGGGAAAGGGTTTAGGGTTGGATTAGGCGGACCGCAACCGCGGGTCCGCCTAATCCAACCCTAAACCCTTTCCCTTTCTATTGTTATTCGAACAGGAAAACCTAAAGACACCCTAGAAGGGGCCGAGTGAACCCTTTTTGGGGACGGGATTTTAAAAAGGGGCTCGGGTGTCCTAAAACGGGACGGGAAAGGGTTTAGGGTTGGATTAGGCGGACCGCTACCGCAGGTCCGCCTAATCCAACCCTAAACCCGTTCCCTTGCTATTGTTATTCGAACAGGAAAACCTAAAGACTGAAGGAAAAGTAGATCTATATACTCAACATATTCATATATATTTTATTTTAATTTGTCATAAAATTAATAAGTGATCTAATGCATGCAAACTTATAAACAATATAAAGAAGAAACCTTTATCTTACATTGGATTTTCGGCTTATATGGGCACAAGAGAGATATCCTTCTCTCTTGTTCTTGTGCTTTCCTCTATGGAAGAACTAAGATCCAAGTGTAGGATCTCTCCCAAAGCTTAATACCCAAAGCACACTCTTAATAAAATTAATATTATGAATACTAGACAATATTAATTTTGTAAGAAAAATTGACCCAAAAATTATTTGGTTGATCTCCCAAACCGGTTGAGAGAGAGGAGAAAGGAAGGTGAAATATTTTTATCACTCTAAAAATATTTTGGTGAATGAATAATGAATTGAATACAACAAAATACATTTTGTGTATATTGGGTAAAATAAGAGGAAAAACCAATTGGTTTTTCCTCTCCAAAAACCGGGGGGAAGAGGGCATGGGAGGGAGCCAATACATGCTTGAGTTGTTCTTCACAATGAACAATAGGTATGCATGGCTAGATTAGTAGGTAATCATTTTGCTTACCACTAATTTAATCAACATAATATTAGCCTAATACTCCCTTAATTTCGGTCCACTTAGATAATATGGACTCCATATTATCTTTGTCAAAATGTTAATTTGTCTTATGTCACATGTCATATGTTAAATAAAATTGCTATGTATTTTTAACATATTAAAAATCAACGTATTAATAAAATACGTCATATACAAAAATCGACTCAATAATTCACAATTACTAGTACCAAAATATTTTACCAATTATAAATCACAACAATTTGTATTTATAATAATTCATTCAATTTCAATTGTTTCTTTAAACAATAATTTCATCTGAGTAATGAAACAATTCGATTACTCAGACCGTATCTTATTTAATCAGATTATAATGAGATACGTAAATTTTACTTCCAAAATCGTCCGTCAATTTTCAAGTAATTTAATTAACTCGTATTGTTATACGATCAATTAAATGATCAATTAAGAGTGTTGCCCTATAGGTATGACCTAGGGGATCAACTGATCACCACCGTCGCACGACAGTAATGTCAAACTCTAGTCAGCCAATCATTACCGATATGTGTGGACCAGTTGACAGTAAAAATTATTACTTCCCAATTGTATTATTTATAATGAGACTTAAACATGTGATCATCACGATCAACAGTTGTGATCGCATTATTGTCGGAGGACACATATTCCAACAATCTCCCACTTGTCCTCGACAAGTGTGCGTCACCAATTCTCTTGTCCTATTACTATCTCCCACTCAATGCAAGGTGTCTTTCAGGTCGTACTTGCAAGTGATCATATCGAGAGTGGTTTCCTCGATCTGGAGAATAAGTGATTGACCAGATTTATCTATCATAGATACCTTCCGAGCGTGGCCACGCATTTCCAGTTCATTACTCCTCGAGTGGCCCTGAGATATTGTTATAACCCTGACTAGGGGTGGACAATTCCTATCGCACTCATTCCCTTCAACTAGCCACAGCCATCATAACCCAAAATATGCCCATTTGACCCCATTTACGAAGGTCGTAGTAACACAAATCAAAGTTAATCTGAGACTGTGCCATCTTAGGCGAATAGTCTTTAGTCAAAAGAATCGACTCATTCGAATACTATAGCAGCTCTCGCCACGACCAGGCTATATAAATTTGCCAGAACTCTGTTAGCGGTCATAAGGCCCGACAAAATGTTCCTAACAGTCCGCCTATGTGATCGACTAGTCATTCTCATATGACTCTATGGCACTTGAACTTGCCATCAATCGCATCACACTCTAGTCACTTCGAGACGTCACCTCATATGAGTAACTATGGGCAAATACAATGCTAATCCATGTTCACTTAAACGGGGTTCAATTATCTCTACAACCCGTTGGATGTAACAAAGTATAAGGTGAGTTAATAATAACTCGAACGACAAATGTCGAGATCACACTCTAGTAGTCAATACCATATTACAACCTTGTGATGCAAATCGTAAGTGTAAACACTTGTTGATTTCAATAGAAGTTTAACATGTTACGTGTCCATGTGTTCAAACTTCTTAATCGTATTATCCTTTACATTCATGTTCTCACTCATAGCATGAACCTTACCAAGTACACATCAAGGTTCCCGACCTTGGCTTCGGTTCTTTACCTTGAAAGAACTTCCTAATTGATTATCACATAACGAACGAATTTGTGGTGAATGATATAACTTATACTGATCAAGTACTCCATCCACACACAATTCACTAGGTATATGTTTTGTAGAGTCTTGCAACAATTTGTCAAGATGATTAGCCTAGCACTTATCACAAGTCCTAGCATATTAGGAAAGATTAGTTTTGAGTAACTTCTTACTTCAACTAAGTATCTTTCCAAACTTCTTATTTCTCCTTTTGACTTGAAAAGTTTAGGATTTTCATAAATCTTTACGTGTGTTCAGATTTTCTATAATATGTGCAACCTCTTGACACATAATAGAGTATTCTGTCAAACACTGAAATCGCTCATCGGATTCTCCTCGAGAATTCATGACGTTTCTTGTATGGCTTGCCAATGAATCATCATGCTCTCATGCATATGATTCACTATTGGACATGTGCATGATTATTCTAATGGCGGAAACATTTGTTACTTATAATCATGAGATCAACCGTTCTTAGGTTCAATGAACGACCATGACTGCTAATGGCAATTCCATTTTCATCTACATGAATAACCTATGTGTATGTTGATACGATGTGTATCTCTTAATACTAATCCAATATTTCTTGATGTAATTGGATTCATCATAGTCCAAATTCATCCAGAATTGAAAACTCAAATACTTCTTTGTGAAAGAAGATATTAGCTCGTCATTCCTAATGAGTTGTAAACATTCAGAGGATGATAGCTCCCACTAAATTCCATGTCTTCACATGATAATTTCTAAACTCCCACTTAATTCCACATGTTTCGAAATTTATTACTTAATCGAAAACATTTCAAAATTGGAATGTATGTTGCTTTTGCAAAGTTATTTAAGATGAAGCCATATATGTTCCTATCATATCTTTTCAAAATTCCTATTTCGAAAAGGTCTCATCTTAACCTTATGGAAATAGATTTTAAATCTCTAACACATTCATATCATAATGATGTATGGCAACGTCATTTATTAAATATAAGTAATATATAATACATCCTTCAAAATATCCCTTTTAGAAGGAGGTTTAACCAATTCATTTTCATAATGAGGTTAAGTAATGACTTTTGCATGGTTTAACCTTTAGCAATTGAGGATATCGTTATATCAATCCTTGCAACCTCTAGTCATAAATATCGCTTATTACTAGGATGTTACTTTGATTCATTTAGGCTCTTAAGTAAATCTCAAGGTTGAAGCTATTGGTCAAAAGTTTTCATAAACTTAGTCAAAAACTCTTGTTAAGACTTTACATTAGTCATTTTTCTTCCAAAACTTTCTTTTGGTCTCCTCGTGTAGTTATCTTGAGAACATACTCTTATGATTACTTCACTTGGTCTCTTTAGTCATATAGAACTTACTTGAGACCATAGATCTCATCTATTGGGTATACTATTTAAATAGATATACCTTCATTCAAATCATTCTCTCTTGCGTAGATCTCATTTACACAAGTACACAAATATATCTTGCCTCGTGTATTGTGTCCTCATTTTTCTCCCACTCTATCTTTAGAATAAATACACTAGAGATTTAAAGATAGCATATGAGACACAAATAATGATGTTGAAGTATAAGGAGAAACTATCTCGTAGATTGACTAATAGTTATAGATTTCGTAAGTGTACTTGGTGATTGACATTCCTTTAAGAGAGTTCATAGACTCAAAAATTACTTTATAAATGATCATACACAAGCCTTGAGCATGTGGACATATAATGAATCCCGTCATTATATTTGTCTATTAGATCACTTTTAGTTATATGTTTCTAAGAACAAGCATTTAAATACGAATTTTAGAATAAAGGATAAAATGATAAAACGGGTGACTTGGGTTGCAAACCAAGCCACCATTATCCAAAATACAACCAATTATCTAAAAATACCTTTCCATGTCAAACACGGAAACTTAAAAGTTCTAAAATCCAAAACATGAATAAAATAAGACAATAAAAAGCGAAGCTCCATGAAAGCTATTCCTAGCTTCTTGATGGTTTCTTATGCTTGTTTTTCTTTTCCCTTGTCTTTGCTTGGTGGAGGCCCTATTTACAATAAAAAGGGAGATACATTATCACAACTTTGTATCATAATACCATAGTTGAATTAAAAACATTAAAATAAAGGATAGTCATTTACCTACTGGAGTGATCTTTCCAGCCTTAATATCACCAAGGTATTTGGAACAATTTCTTTTCCAATGTCCCATACCAGTACAATAATGGCATTTATCAAGAGGACACTTCTTGATTTTTGAAGTGCTAGCTTCATAAGTCCTAGCTTTGGTGAAAGTGGGAGCTTGCTTCTTACCCTTCCTCCCATTCTTCTTGAACTTCCCCTTACTCTTAGTGCTTATGTTAAGCACATCCTTTGGTGGGTTCACATTTAACCCCATGTCCCTTTCGGCTTGCACAAGTAACTTGTGCAATTCTTCAAGAGACACATCCTTGTCTTGCATGTTAAAATTCACCCGGAATTGAACATATGCTTTGACTTTGGACAAGGAGTGTAGAATCCTATCTACAATGAGTTCTTTGGGGATTTCAACCTTTTGAATTTTCAAGGTCTCGACTAGCTCCATAAGTTTGAGCACATGAGGGCTAACCTTTTGGCCCTCTTTGAAGTCGAGATCAAAGAATGCCGCGGCCGCCTCATATTGGATGATCCGTGGAGTTTGTGAAAACATTGTCACAAGCTTGGAGTAAATCTCATTAGCGGTGCCCATTTTAAAGGCTCTCCTTTGGAGATCCGCCTCCATCGCAAATATCAAGACGTTTTTCATTGCGGCGGACTCCTTATGGTAAGCCTCATATGCTTCCCTAGTGGCGGCGGTCGACCTAGTAGTAGGTTCATGTGGAGAGGCCTCGGTTAGGTAACGAAGCTTGTCGTCACCTTGGGCGGCTAATTTGAGTTGGGCATCCCAATCGGAGAAATTTGACCCATTCTTTTCAAGTTTACATCGATCCATGAAGGATCGGAGCCATGATGAATTAGTGAGAGGCGTGGCGTTAGGGGTTGGTGTTGCCATTTGTTATGAGAAAAGAAGTGGTCTACAAAACAAAATAGAAGGAGTAAAACAAATGTCGTTTTAACAATAATACTCGTAAAAATTTATAATTTAAACAAGTTTTATGCATTTTTCTAGTGACCTCTACCCAACTAGATAAATGATTCCAAGTCCCAAATTCATATTAATTTAGGCACGGGATAGCCGATGGAACCCTTATTAATATAACTCGGTGGATTAACGTTTAATCGATTCTACTTTTAGAACTCTTGGTCGATAAAATTACTCTAATGTTTATCTATAGCCCGGAACACATGCGACTACGGTCACGAATACTTCCGTTGAGGTCAATCCAAATTTCGAATAAATGTGTCCATGATCCAAATTCACATTAATTTGGGCACGGGATGGCCGATGAAACCCTCATCAACACGAATTCGATAGATAGACATTCATCAACCACTTCCCCTACGTAACAAGGTTTGTACCCCGGGATGGCCGAGTGCACTCCCTCACGAAATAGGTTTTCATGGTTTCTACTCTTTGGTAAGGCTATGTCTCAATTGTTAATTTTAGCGAGAGGTCATGTCAATTTATTATCTATCACGTTTTAAGTGAACTAAAGTGGTGAACTACGATAATTGTATTTGACACGGTCGATGAACTCGATTAGATGATAATGCATGTTTTAGTTATGGCGATTTAGCGATGCATGTGACATATAAATAGAATGCAAAGCATAAAAATCCTAGTATGGTCTTCCTAAAATAGAAAACTATTTAACTATTACATATTCGGAAACCAACTCCATTGGTCCCTTGAACTTCGGTTGTGGCACGCATCTCGAGGTAACACCGTCTTTATGTATCGCCTTCTTGAAGAAATCCGTCTTTGGGAACTCCGGAATAAATAAAATTACATAATGAATTACATAATTTCCTATTATACATATGTAACTATAATAAAATAAATCTATTAAATTACAAAACGGTGATACGAGATCACAATAAAAATTACAACCGAATCGATATTCCCATACATTTCGGGTAATACCAATTAGAAACTAAGGCCATACTAAGTAAAAATTACATAATTCAAAATTACATAAGTAAAATTATGACAATCATAAAGAAAATGCAGCATTATAATATGTATGAACATGCCCAATTTTATGCTAAATCGCCTTTAAATAGCCAATATCGTATATTACTCGGTTTTTACGGATTTGCGTGATTTCAACATTTTATAATCACAAAAATTACATAAATTCATATATGCATAAGTTAATTACCCTAACCACTTAGGACTCAAAATTTAGTCTTCACTAATTATTTGACCATAATTAACTCATATTTCTAAAAATTGTTCACTAATGGACCTAAAATTACAAAAATAAGCTATAAACTTCAAATATATCACAAAATTTCAAATAAATTCAAAATTTTGAAATTTAAACTCATGAACATTCTGCAAAAATACCATGACACTCATAATGTTCAAAAACTTTAGGTTAAAAATTTCGAAATTTATCCGGAAAAACAATGTTGCGGTTTATCGGTTTTAACAAAATAATCATAAAAACATGAGAAAAATTATATTCAACAAATTTTCAATTTTAGATCTGAAAAAGATAATAAAATGCAACATATGATGTTTTTCCTTAGTCATAGAGTATGTTTTATTAATATTTCACTAATTAAGTCACTATTCATGCTATTTTTCTTCAAAAATCTATAAATCATGCAAAAAGACTTAAATGTAGCCTATTATTTTACACACATCTTGTAAAATTGCATGTGACAACATACTAAATTTCTATAACCATATTCGAAATTTATCTCATATTAACCTATTTTACTTCTAAATCCGATTTTAATAATGAAAAATCCATTTTTCGAGCATAAGAAGTCCAAAAATTATGAAAATTTACATGTTATCTCAAAATAATATATGTGACAACATACCCAAAAATCACTGGAAAATTCGAAGTTTAGCTAATTTTAGTCCGAAAATGACATTTTTACTCATAAAATCATATTTTAATGCCATTATTGTATAATATGAACAATAAAAATCCATAAATTAACCAAAATATCCTAAAAACATTTTAGGACCATAAATTTTAACATGCATGATGATTTTCGTGATATTTCATAATAACACAAATTTAACAAGTTTTGTATGTTATTCATATAACTCGGAAAAACTTTTAACCGATTTGCATGCAAACAACCTTGGCTCTAGATACCGATTGAAGGAAAAGTAGATCTATATACTCAACATAATCATATATGTTTTATTTTAATTTGTCATAAAATTAATAAGTGATCTTATGCATGCAAACTTATAAACAATATAAAGAAGAAACCTTTATCTTACATTGGATTTTCGGCTTATATGGGCACAAGAGAGATCTCCTTCTCTCTTGTTCTTGTGCTTTCCTCTATGGAAGAACTAAGATCCAAGTGTAGGATCTCTCCCAAAGCTTAATACCCAAAGCACACTCTTAATAAAATTAATATTATGAATACTAGACAATATTAATTTTGTAAGAAAAATTGACCCAAAAATTATTTGGTTTATCTCCCAAAACCGGTTGAGAGAGAGGAGAAAGGAAGGTGAAATATTTTTATCTCTCTAAAAATATTTTGGTGAATGAATAATGAATTGAATACAACAAAATACATTTTGTGTATATTGGGTAAAATAAGAGGAATAACCAATTGGTTTTTCCTCTCCAAAAACCGGGTGGAAGAGGGCATGGGAGGGAGCCAATGCATGCTTGAGTTGTTCTTCACAATGAACAATAGGTATGCATGGCTAAATTAGTAGGTAATCATTTTGCTTACCACTAATTTAATCAACATAATATTAGCCTAATACTCCCTTAATTTCGGTCCACTTAGATAATATGGACTCCATATTATCTTTGTCAAAATGTCAATTTGTCTTATGTCACATGTCATATGTTACATAAAATTGCTATGTATTTTTAACATATTAAAAATCAACGTATTAATAAAATACGTCATATACAAAAATCGACTCAGTAATTCACAATTACTAGTACCAAAATATTTTACCAATTATAAATCACAACAATTTGTATTTATAATAATTCATTCAATTTCAATTGTTTCTTTAAACAATAATTTCATCTGAGTAATGAAACAATTCGATTACTCAGACCGTATCTTATTTAATCAGATTATAATGAGATACGTAAATTTTACTTCAAAAACCGTCCCTCAATTTTCAAGTAATTTAATTAACTCGTAACGCTATACGATCAATTAAATGATCAATTAATAGTGTTGCCCTATAGGTATGACCTAGGGGATCAACTGATCACCACCGTCGCACGACAATAATGTCAAACTCTAGTCAGCCAATCATTACCGATATGTGTGGACCAGTTGACAGTAAAAATTATTACTTCCCAATTGTATTCTTTATAATGAGACTTAAACATGTGATCATCACGATCAACAATTGTGATCGCATTATTGTCGGAGGACACATATTCCAACAAAGACACCCTAGAAGGGGCCGAGTGAACCCTTTTTTGGGGACAGGATTTTAAAAAGGGCTCGGGTGTCCTAAAACGGGATGGGAAAGGGTTTAGGGTTGGATTAGGCGGACCGCTACCGAGGGTCCGCCTAATCCAACCCTAAACCCTTTCCCTTGCTATTGTTATTCGAACAGGAAAACCTAAAGACACCCTAGAAGGGGCCGAGTGAACCCTTTTTGGGGACGGGATTTTAAAAAGGGCTCGAGTGTCCTAAAACGGGACGGGAAAGGGTTTAGGGTTGGATTAGGCGGACCGCTACCGTGGGTCCGCCTAATCCAACCCTAAACCCTTTTCCTTGCTATTGTTATTCGAACTGAAAACCTAAAGACACCCTACAAGGGGCCGAGTGAACCCTTTTTGGGGACGGATTTTAAAAAGGGGCTCAGGTGTCCTAAAACGGAACGGGAAAAGGTTTAGGGTTGGATTAGGCGGACCGCTACCGTGGGTCCGCCTAATCCAACCCTAAACCCTTTCCCTTGCTATTGTTATTCGAACAGGAAAACCTAAAGACACCCTAGAAGGGGCCGACTGAACCCTTTTTTGGGGACGGGATTTTAAAAAGGGGCTCGCGTGTCCTAAAACGGGACGGGAATGGGTTTAGGGTTGGATTAGGCGGACCGCTACCGCGAGTCCGCCTAATCCAACCCTAAACCCTTTCCCTTGCTATTGTTATTCGAACAGGAAAACCTAAAGACACCCTAGAAGGGGTCGAGTGAACCCTTTTTGGGGACGTGATTTTAAAAAGGGGCTCGGGTGTCCTAAAACGGGACGGAAAAGGGTTTAGGGTTGGATTAGGCGGACCCACAGTTCCAACCCTAAACCCTTCCCTTGTTATTGTTATTTGAACAGGAAAACCTAAAGACACCCTAGAAGGGGCCGAGTGAACCCTTTTTGGGGACGTGATTTTAAAAAGGGGCTCGGGTGTCCTAAAACGGACGGGAAAGGGTTTAGGGTTGGATTAGGCGGACCCGCGGTTACAACCCTAAACCCTTCCCTTGCTATTGTTATTCGAACAGGAAAACCTAAAGACACCCTAGAAAGGGCCGAGTGAACCCTTTTTGGGGACGTGACTTTAAAAAGGGGCTCGGGTGTCCTAAAACGGGACGGGAAAGGGTTTAGGGTTGGATTAGGCGGGCCCCTACCGTGGGTCCGCCTAATCAAACACTAAACCCTTCCCCTTGCTATTCTTATTCGAACAGGAAAACCTAAAGACACCCTAGAAGGGGACGAGTGAACCCTTTTTGGGGACGGGATTTTAAAAAGGGGCTCGGGTGTCCTAAAACGGGACGGGAAAGGGTTTAGGGTTGGATTAGGCGGACCGCTACCGCGGGTCTGCCTAATCCAACCCTAAACCCTTTCCCTTGCTGTTGTTATTCGAACAGGAAATCCTAAAGACACCCTAGGAGAGGCCGAGTAAACCCTTTTTTGGGGACGGGATTTAAAAAAGGGGCCCGGGTGTCCTAAAACGGGACGGGAAAGGGTTTCGGGTTGGATTAAGCGGACCGCTACTCTTTCCCTTGCTATTATTATTCGAACATTAAAACCTAAAGACACCCTAAAAGGGGCCAAGTGAACCCTTTTTTGAGGACGAGATTTTAAAAAGGGGTCCGGGTATCCTAAAACGGGACGGGAAAGGGTTTATGGTTGGATTAGGCGGACCGCTACCGTGGGTCCGCCTAATCCAACCCTAAATCCTTTCCCTTTCTATTGTTATTCGAACAGGAAAACCTAAAGACACCCTAGAGGGGGCCGAGTGAACCCTTTTTGGGGACGGGATTTTAAAAAGGGGCCCGGGTGTCCTAAAATAGGACGGGAAAGGGTTTAGGGCTGGATTAGGCAGACCGCTACCGCGGGTCCGCCTAATCCAACCCTAAACCCTTTCCCTTGCTATTGTCATTCGAACAAGAAGAAAACCACAAGGCATGGTTGGTTAATGCATATGGATTGCTTTTTTATGCATCTACAAGGCTACTTAATGCATTCATAAGGGTATTGCACCTTAAACCATCACCACTAATATTGGAACAAACGACATGTACTGGAAATCTTTAAAAGGGATAAGAAAAATTAAACCCTCACCATTGTTGTTACCAGAAAGCATATCTGGTGTTACTTGCTCAGTAACATTTGGTTGGATACGTGGACTCTGTCGACGTGGAGGAGGAATTTGTTCTGGCTTTGCAGCTGTAGTACTTGGGTTGGGAGGATTATCTGTCAAAGTAAGTAGGTTAAGAAGGCAGCTTATTCATGCATATACAGGGGTATTTTAATACACTTAGATTGTTTTTTGATGCATCTACAAGGCTGTTCCATAGATCTAGAAACTTCATGTAATTATGAAACAATGAAATCTCGATGATTAACAAAATAAGGAAAAGAAACTTCATTAATAAAACATATCATCCATACACGACAAAGTTTTACAACATCCAAAATGAAAAAACCCGACTACATAATTATACAAAGGTGGCTTAATACATGGAATTATACAAGAGTACCACAAAAGACTGAAAATAGGGCAACTTTAACACCTAAACCGTTAAAGGCCTAAATACACAGACATAAAAATGCCAAAAAGTGGTGCAAACTTGAGCAGTTGAGTTATATATTGAGGAAAAAACCGAAAAAAGGTAAAGTTGCCCGAGTTGTTAACTCTGTTGAAATGGCAACTGCTATGTCACGTGCCGGAGATGGCGTGGCTAAAGGATGAAGCAACTCATTCACATGTGCGCGTTCAGCATCATCAAGAGCGTTAAGATGTTCTCTTTGAAAAGTATTTTTTCTCTTGTTGATGATGCAGGAGAAATTTAGCTGCCAAATCTTCAGTCATAAAGCATTTGCATCTTTTATAAATTATTCTAGGACCCCTACGAATAATTATTACACCATTGATATCATTGGTCCGTAGAGAAAGGCAATATGCATGTTCAATGCGAGGTGCACTTGGGTGTATGAGGAAAAGCTGAAACCAATTCCTACAGACCAACGCCATATTTGTCTTATCTTCGTAACAATTTACTCGGTTAAATATGTTAGTCACTAGATCTTGATTATTGAAAACATCATCAAGTTGGGCTTGATAACAGTTGTCGGTAAGCTGAACTTTGAATAAAGGAGCAAATGACAAACTCATAGCCTCTTTTTTTTCTCTTACATAATTGTAACGCCCCGTAAACAACAGGAGTACAATATGGTATATTTTATTAATAGCAGCGGAAATTACAGAGCGTTACCACCGTATTTCCCCATACAGAGAAATACAAGGCTTATATTATTCTTTAGTACAACCAAATAACTAGTAACAAGTCTTATTGATAAGATTATATTATTATGATACATTATTCTCATTCTATTTTCTTGCGTCAACCTCACTCATGCCCTTCCCTGTTTCCTGTACCTGAAAAAGATTAACAAAATAAAGGGGTCAACCAACCACAGGTTGAGTATATTTCCCGTAACCTCCAACTCAAATTAACATAACTCGGGTCATTATTATTGAACAGGGCCACATTACGGAGCCGAGACTCCTTTAGGCTATGCTCTCCTCCGTGTACACAGGATAACCATCTTTTTCTCTTTTTTTTCTTTTTCTTTCTTTTTATCCGGATATAACGGAGCGGAGCCAATTGCCGAGCCCCCTGCCGAGCTCACTTTAGAGCTCACGTCCATGTACACAGGATAAAATAATAATGTGGTCCGGTCCCTTTCAATAATAATATCCCCGGATGATACATTGGCCAAATGTACATCTTAACAATGGTATTTTAACATTAACATTATCATGTGAGCATTATAACGTTAATTATTAACACAAATAGTACCACAATCATATCTCACGTAAACCACATTACGTGAAATATACAAATATAACATAACTTTATCATATAAACAATAATTCACGTACATTATAATATCAGTTGAGTAATTATAATGATAATATACTTACTCATTATATTAACTTAAGACGAAGGGGTAGGAAATATACCTTCAATATTTCATCTCGTAAATTGCTTGCCACCATTTATCTATATACCAAATTGCATTGATCCTTTTCGTTGTGTCATGGGTATTAACTATGAACGAGGCATCCTATTTATAGTTTTCGAAAGTCGGTTAACACTTACTGGCTTTTCTACGTGGTGATTGTTTTCACCATATGAAAGCAAGCCTATCTTGCCCGTTCAATGTAGATATGCACGTGATAAGTCATTAACCACATTATTTTTACTTATTTTTTTATCATTTGTTTTAATATGTGATCGAATGCCAATAAAATATTACAAACTTCATAAAATATCTAGATATTTTACTTTATGGGTTATTTTCTCTGAGATAGGTCTAGTAAAAATTTATGGATGAAGTTATTATTGAGTCGGATTCCAACCGAACTATTTTATTCTTATTCTTAGGTCTTACCTATACCAGATTATTATGCCTTTCGAATTTTATTAAGTTAATATCTCCCTCTAGGATGGATTTATTTCATTTGTGTACCTTTTTTGACTCTACTTGATAAATATTCTTTCCCTTTTCAAATAAAGAATTTTCTTAAATCTACTAGAAAATAGAAAATTTACTCCGGTATTACATTCTACCCCCCTTAAAATAACTTTCGTCCTCGTAACTTGGATCATTACCTTATTGGAACAAATAAAGATATCGACCTCTCATTTCCTATTCTGTTTCCCAAGTCGCCTCTATGTCATCGTGATGTGACCACAAAACCTTTACTAGTGGAATAACCTTGTTTCAAAGAGCCTTTTCTTTGTGATCTAAAATTTTAATCGGTCTCTCTTCGTAGATTAGGTCCTCTCTAACTTACACTGGGGGTGAGTTAATGAAGTGATTCGGGTCGGAGATATATGATGCGTGTCATTTATATGATGTTTTACACCTCATTTTACACGCATTTCAGAGCTCATTTATGTAGTTTATGCTACTATTTGCCCCATTTTGTCTACTTTCGTATTTTTATGTAATATTGCAGATTTATGCGGAAATGAGTAGAAATCAAGTCGAATCCGTCCCTAAGTACTTAGCATTGCATTTGACATGGAGTAAAGATTCGGGAGGCAAACTTGGTGCACATTTCAAGGCCTGAAAGATGTATTTGCGAGAGTTTTAGAAGCGGATTACCAGCTACAGTAGTCTATAGACTGACCTACATGGTCTATAGACTGTCAGAATGCTTCTCGACATTACAACCCTATTCAGATGGCTATATCTCGAGTTCTAGACATTATAATCGAGTGATTCCAATTGTAGGTGAAAGCTGATCCTCTTAGCTTTCCAACGCCGTGTAGAACGCCTGATTTGACCAAGTAACGAAGAAATGGCAGCTGTTTTAAGATCAGTGCGCGCTGCAGAAATTATCAGAAGCTACTGTACAGCGTCTGTGGTCGATCGACTGGCCTCATTGGTCGATCGACCACTCCACGAGCTGATGCGCAAATTAAAAGAACGAGAAGTTAGAAGCCCATTGTATATTAGGTTTAGGAATAAGAGTTGCGTGATATTCCTATATAATGTAGCTTTAGTTTTCAGAATAATCATCCAGTTTTCATTGTGAAGTTCTTAAGATACAATTCGATAGTCATTAGTTTGTTCTTTCATTAATAAAGTTTCGTTTTGCTTTCGGTTTTGATCTTTCTTCTGCAATTCCTCTATTCGGTATTCTTCTGCTCTTATTTCAGTTTTATTACTTTATTTGTTCATAGATTAAGAATTGCTAGGTTAGATCTCCCGAAGCCAAATTGTTGTTTTATGATAGTTGTTAATTTCGTTAGTTTAATCATGAATTCGTTTACTTTAATTGCTGATCTTATTGCTGTTTTTATCGTAAGTATGAGCAGCTAAATACCCTGTGCTAGGATGTAGGGGACCTATAGCGTAGATGGCGTAGAATTAGGCGACCTGAATTAGGGCATTGGTCGATCGACTGGCTTCTCTGGTCGATCGACTGTGCCAGTTGGTCGATCGACTGCCTATAGTGGTCGATCGACTGACGCGTGTATGATTAGCATCGTTTTTAATTTATTAAGTACAATATTTGACAACGAGACCGAGAGAAGACTTGTTAGATGCTTAGTATTGACCAACCCATTAAGATCAAGAGATAGGGGAGGGAAATAATTAATGAATTAGAACGACTAAATTGCTAAGATCGAAAGATAGGTAATTTAGGCTTTAAGAATCACTTTTCAGGGTGAGAGCTAGCATTAGTGAGACTTAAGGGCTAGTAGCATAGGCCGAAAGGAGCTACTGGTTAACTTGGACCGAGAGGACTTGTTATTTACCCATCTACACGACTTTATTTCAGACTCACCCAGGACATGCGCCGTCATAGCTATAGTGAACCGACCATCTTAGCATCCCTTTTAATGTTTGATTTCATCCATTTTCTTTAATTGCTTATTTATTTGCTTTAGTTTAATTATATTGCATATTAGCTTTAGATAAACCCAAAACACCCCCTTATTTGTTACTTTTAGACTGAAATCTAGAACAACTGAAATTCTCTTCCTCCCTGTGGTTCGACCCTGCTACCGCTATCTATAGTTATAGTTGGAATTATAAATATTATTTTTGACACCTTACGACGGGTATCAAATTTTGGCGCCGTTGCCGGGGAGGTAGCGCTAGTTTTAGTTGTTTTTATTTTGGTCTGTCTTTAGCCTCAAGGGAAGACTGAGTACCTTGAGGCAGTTCTTATCTTCTTCTTTAGTGTTGTTTCGATAGGTCCTACAGGTCCTATTAGCGATTTCAGAGGATTCACCATGTTCCGTTCTTGGGAGCAACAGGTGGAATTCTGTTGGAGATGTGGTGCTGAGGGGCATGATTCTGCTATGTGCCGAGCAGATATGGACCAAGTCTATGCTTACAGGCAATATAAACAAGGTCATTATACGCCGCCACATCCGTACTATCAACAAGGTTTTCAAGAGCCTTCATATTCTTTTGCACCACCTCCGCAAATCCCTCTTCCCTCTAACGAGATAGCGGATCTCAAAGCTATGATACAAGAGATTTCGACCAAAACTGCAGCATGGTTTAAATCAACTCAGTCTCGAATGGCCGAACTTTCTTCTCTTCAACACATGGAGACCGTGCATGCTATGTGCGCCCGTAATTGGTCGACCCCTGAAGGGCCTGCTATGGAAAGGGTAAGCCCGGAAATTAATAAAGATGAATCGGGAAGAGAAGAGGCTGAACTGTCAGAACAGAAGAATAGCGTCAGGAGTAGAATTGCAGCATTTGAAAGTCGATCGACCTCGCCTACTGCTGATATTGTTGATAATTCGACCCGAATTCTTGACGGGTCGTTCATTTCAAGAGCCATGAAGTTATTTCCAGGTGTTGATAAGGACAAGGTCCTTAATTCAAAGGATGTTTCAAAGAAGGAAGTACAAGAGAAAGCCAAGTTGTCGATAAAGCTTTCATTTCCTGAGCGGCTCCAGAAATCGAAAGACGAGACTGAGTAAAAAGAGACTTTGAATGCCATAACACTGAGGAGCGGGTCTACTACTGCCGGGCCCACTGTGGCGAAAGATGGGTCTGAAAAGAAGAAAGAAAGGGCGTCTGTGAACAGTGGTAAAATAAAGACGACTAGCAGCATAGGCAGTCGATCGACTGCCTATCATGGTCGATCGACCGCCTTGAAAGAACAGTGGCGGAAGATTAATGAAGCAGAAACTTCAAAAAGTAGTAGGACCAGTCGATCGACTGACCATCATGGTCGATCGACCAGTCCCCGACCTTCCAGTGCTACTGTACCTGAAGACCTCACTCGATCGACTGACCACCATGGTCGATCGACCGAGGAAGCTGCTGAAAGTGCGCAGTTCCGTCCTCCAATGCCTGATGACTTGAGAGACCATTTGTTTCGGGGTTCGACAACTCCGAAAATATTGAGGCAAGACCCAAATGCTGATGGGTCAGTTCCAGTACCCAAGTATGACCCCACTACTGTCAATGGTTCGTTCCTGCGACGGACTGAAGAGGGTTCTAGCTACAACAAAGAGAAGATGGTCGATTTTCAGCCCAAGTTTTCAGATGCTGGTATGAGAGATTTAGAGGAGCGTACTAAATTACTTCTCACTACCCCTTATCCAGAAATACTAGTGCCGACGAAGGATGAGGTATCTTTCGAGAAATTTAAATATGTTATTCATAGTTTAAATGTTCAAATACCTTTTCTTGAGTTGGTAAATCAAGTTCCTGCTTATATGAAATTTATGAAGCAACTTTTGGCTAAAAAGCGGAAACTTGATAGAGTCGAGTCTGTTGCATTAACTGCTGAGTCTAGTTCTTACTTAATTCATATGCACGCGCCGTTAAATTAGCTGACCCGGATAGTTTCTCTATCCCGTGTCAAATAGGCACCTTTAGTCTTGATAAAGCTTTATGTGATTTAGGCGCTAGCGTGAGTGTTATTCCATTAAGTCTAGCTAAACGACTTGGTTTAACTGAGTTTGCTTGCACGAGTATGACAGTTTAGATGGGCGACCGTTCTGCGGTCCAGGCCATAGGAGTGTTAGAGGATATTCCTGTGCAAATCGAGAAATTCTTCTTTCCTGTAGATTTTGTTGTTCTAGATATACCCGAGGATCGTCACACCCCGATTATTTTAGGTAGACCATTTCTGCACACTGCTGGTGCAGTTATAGATGTAGGCTTAGGGACTTTGACCTTTAAAGTAGGGAAACAGTCCATCGTTTTTGCCCAGCCCGCTAAGAAGAAAGATCCTATGTGGCCAGTCACTTGTAGTACGATTTCTGAAAAGAAATCTTATTTTATGCTTTCTGACACGCCTGCCTCTATGCCTATTCCTGTTATAACACCTCCGCCCCAGATTGAGAGCAAATTAGAGGAAGATTCGTCTGTTTTGGATATTGCAGGAGCTGGTTTGGGGAAGGAAGAGTCGCGCGTTGCTCCAGCTGTGCAGGAGCCAATCGTTTCAAGAGGCGGCCTAGGATGTCTTAGCTATGGCACTGATGAGGAGCCGGAGAAGAGCCCAAGAAAGAAGAAGCCAGTGCGAGTCACGAAGTATGACTTGGAGTTCGATGAGCCAGACGATACTAGAGAATGGGAGGCCAGGGCTGTTGATGATCCATTGAGTTGCCTAGATGATGGAGATGGGTGGAGTCCAGCTGCCGAGATTAGTATTGCTGAAGGAGTTTCTTATAGCCAGAAGCCGAGCAAGTGGGCCATTCCGTGGCCATTCTTGATCAACTATTAGTTGATCAAATGCTTTTTCAAAAACATTTTTTTTATTGCTTTTTGTTTTACTTTCTTTTTATTTCTTTTGTGTGCGCGAGACTTCGCATTTTAATAAGTTTGCTTAGGATTTTAAGTACTTTAGACTGTTACTTTGGGTTTTGCGCAATTTTGGGCGCGCTATTATGTGTATTTACAGGTTTATAGACCATGTTGGCTCAATTTATGGAGCTAATGCGAAGAAAATCAGAACTTACAGCAGGTTTTCCAGTCGATCGACTGCCTCCTATGGTCGATCGACTGAGCTGCGAATTCCAGGGGCTTCTGTTCCTGTTCACCCTGGTCGATCGACTGACTGCTATGGTCGATCGACCACTTTTGCTGCTGTACCCGTTCACGACCATTCCCCTGCTGTGTTTGGTCGATTTGCGGATGTTGAGGGAGTTTATTCTTCACTTTATCCTCCGATTAATTTCTGTTTGCTTCTGTTTTTCTCATTTTACACATAATTTTGCGTTTCATAAATTGTTTCTCGGAATTATGCGCGGTCTTTTGTTTGTCTTTTCAGGTACTTATTGGTAGCACTGCTGGCTACTGAAACCTCCTAGCTCACGCTGGTTTGGGGAGGTTTCCTTTTGCTGCGCTTAAAGTCTTGTGAGTTTCCGAGTCCTTTTCATTGTCTTATTTATTTAATATATCGCAAATTCCCTTTTCCCTTTTATTTCATTACATGATTTTGCACAATGAGGACATTGTGTGATTTGGTTTGGGGAAGGGTTTTGCATTGCATTCACATGTTTTATTGCATTTCTGTTTCACGTTTATTGCATTTGTCTTGCATTGTCTATATATATATAAAATTCAAAAAAAAAAAAAATTGAAAAAATTCAAACAAAAATGCATGTTTATTTTAGCATGTAGGTCGAGTCGGAACGGTAGTATTTCAATGATGACATTGCATTTTCAGCTGTTTACGCCTGAGCCTTGCTTAATTAACATGTTATTAGTAGAATCATATATGCATCTCTACGAGTTTTCGTTAATTATCTCGCTGAACTTGATACTTGACTTAGATTTTTGGCAAGCTACTTATATTTTCTGAGGTTTAGAGCCTATAACTGGTGTCATCCATGACCAGTTTATCTAGGATTGTGAGTAGTACTCCTTATGAGACATGTTACTTTAATTTGCATAAATATGAACTTGATCTGCTTAATACCTGTATCCATTCGGTCTGTGGTTTGTTGACACATGTGGAAGAGGTATCCTTTATTCATTTTGCCCATAAGCTTCACATAGCCAAAAATAGCCTTTTGTCCCTTAACTACATCCTATATTTAGCCTGCCTTTGTCAAGCTAGTAGTTTTAGTCTTTGGGAATGTTCTTATTATTTTTGGTTGCACATGCTCTTATTGAGATGATGTTGGATGAAAGAATGAAGGAGGAAAAATATTTGAAAAAAAAAGAAAAAAAAAACAGAATACGAAAGAAAAAAAAGAGATTCGAAAAAAAAATTCAGTCTATCGACTGGTCACCTTGGTCGATCGATTGTGGTCAGCAGTAGTGAAAGAAAATTCGAAAATCACATGTTTCAATTATTATGATTTGGTGATTTTCACTCCCATGTTATCATTTATATTCTTTGGGGAGTTGACTTTTATGGAGGTTGTGAGCTTTGTGCCTCGAATTGGCACTGTCTTGTATCGTTTACATTGAGTATGAAGTTGGGAAGTCGTTATAGTTTGGATCTGTAGTTACTAGCTTGGCTTATTACTCCTCATATCTGTAGATACCTCATTTCTGCACCTCCCGCAAACCACCCGGTGATGATTGGGCCGCATGTTTGATTCGCGGAACGATTTGTGACAGTTCGTAAGATTGTCGTCAAGTGATTGCTCAAATATTAAATGTCAACCTCTTAGTTGTCATCTACGTCCCGATACGGTCGTTTTGGCAGTAATTAGAGTACATTCGAGTCCGGGTCAAAAACCGTCTCCATTTTCTCGATAATCGTTAAATCCCGAGTCGGAATGTTCTGGAATGTTCCGGATATTTCTATTCCATATTTCATAAATTCTATCTTTTGGCAAATAATATCCCGTAATATTCATAAGATAATCGAATTATTTCCGTCCTACCATAACTCAAACGCGAAATCTTTCTTCGACAGAGGAAACCTCCTCGGGAATAGACGCAAGCAGTCTTTGCGCGCTCTTCCAAGAGACGCAGGGTCTGCGCGCCTCTTCCCAGGCCCTTCTTTGCATGTCTTACGTATCTTTTTTCATATCTTTCCGAGATTCACTTCCAAAGAGTCTCCGAAACCTTATTCCTCCGTGTGATTAGTATAAATAGGAGCCTTCGTTCCTCATATTTCTCACGCGAGTGTCCGCCCTTCTCTTCTCCCTTTGCATTCTAGACTTTGTTCTTACTAATTGGCGCCTACGTGCTTGGACTTCCGACCACGTAAGCTCGGATCTTTCCGGTACCAGCCTCTCCGTTGCATGACCGACCAATTTGACCAACTACACTCAATCAACTTAAATTAATCAATCGTTTTCCTCTTACGAGGGCACTCTCTTTGCATTCGCGTCGAGCATTCACTAGTCGATATCTTAGTTCATCTCGTTTCGTCAACATGTAAGTCTGAGGGTGTATATTCCTCTTTTCTTTATTGTATTTTATTTATCGTATCATCGTTGTAAGATTTATGTCGAAAACACCATTAAAACTGATTTCCAAAACCGTGCTTTAAGACTCGTTTTTGCGGATTTCCGAGAGACAGATGACGTCGAGAAAAGACGCAAAGAATCGCTGCGCCTCTTGAAAGAGCGCAGTTCTGCGCCGCCTCTTCGTGAGGCTGCCGCAGTTCCTGCTTCTTTTCTTCTTCTTCGTCCTCTGTAATTCGTGTGTTTGTTATTTGTTTCGTTTATTTTCTTTAATTCTTCATCACAATAGTTTAATATTCACATGTATATCGTATCATAATTCATCATTCATTAATATGTTCAATTCATCATAAATCCGACTTAAATCCCTTATAATTCATATTTACGGGTTTTCGTCATTAAATTCAAACCCGGGTTTTAGAGATTCAATTTGTTCATATTGAGTTTCTGGAATTCGTCATTGATATAATTTTCATCTGCTTATTCGCATATTCGTTGTATATCCGTCATATTTAGCCTAATTGACTTATTTCAACAGAGGACTCATTAATGTTTCCATCATTATTTCATGTAAATAATCCGTTTGCATCCGTCTCATCCATGTTTATCGCTTTCATGACCATCATTGACATGTAATAAAAGTATTAATCACTTTCATCCGAGTAAATAATTTAATCGATCCATAAAATTACCAATTAACATTAACGATTTGCGCTTCCGCTTCCATGAACTCACCCTTGGAACAGACGCAAGAATCGCCGCGCTCTTCCGCAGGGCGCGATCTCACGATGCGCCTGTTCCAGGATGATTTCTGTCCCTGAACTCCGTTTCTGCCTTGACCTAGTTTAATTAGTCCACGTATTAACTAGCTATTATTCGTAATATCACGCTAATTCCTGTTCGTTAATTTATTTCTTTCATTCTTTTATTCGTTTTCTCAAATCATCCGTTTTAAAGGTATTTTCGACATAAATCGCCTATCTCAATGTAATTAATATAATTTTCGTTATTGTAATTTATAATTATTGTATTTCTTTCTTTGTTTGTATGCTTTCACATGTAAATCGACATTAAATCCTACTTCGACCCAATTGTTTGCTAATTACGTGTCAACCGACTTAGTTAATTCTCACATGCTAGGATTAAAACTTGGATGTTGCATTGCATGCATATAACCGACGATATATCAAGTACGAATAACTTCCCTAATCATTAGTAGAGGCCGCTATCGAGGCGGGCGGGATTAGGTGTTCGATCAAAAGAGCTTCCTAATACGTACCCTCACCCCTTACTCCAGATCTCCGTGAGCACCCGTGTTCATTGGCATCCACGAGAGTCATTCTAGACATAGAATGCTAAGGGTAACGATTGCTTAGTGTTCATGTCACTACTTTGTGTCTTGACATGACACGAGGTATTCGAACGGTTCCAATTTCCCATAAAAATTGGTGGCGACTCCTTACAAAATGCAAACGCTTGTTTTTCGACCTTCACCAAGCGCCCCCGTGGCGGCCCGCTGTCCACGCTTTGGCGACTCATTGGGATAATACACTTACGTGTAGCAAGGGTGAAACTTGAACAAGGTTAGGGAATAAGTTTGTACAAGACAATTGTCGGTTTTCATAACTCGGTCTTCTTAGATCGTTTATTCGGCCTTCCTAGGCCCAACCCAACCCATTCGACCAATCGTCCTGTCTAAACGGTCCTAATTCTTATTTGGGCCTAAGGATGGATAGCGATTGACGTCATCCATACCATGATGCTTACTCTTGTTTGTATCAAGGGCCTTCACTACTTGAGGAAATGGACTAGGAATCGGCCTTACTCTTGTTTGGCACGAGCCTCTCCACAGACTTCGGGTTTGATGGTTCGGTATGGCAACCTACCCTTTAAACCAAAACCCTTCTAAATGCACTCAGCATCCCGTTATAATGCCTGTATAAATGTGTAAACCCTACGTGATCACCACTTCTAAACAAAACCATGACGAATTTTCAAAAAAAATCAAAATCCTTATTTTCAAACAAGAATTTCGAAATAGGGCCTTCAATTAGCGCAAAATCCGGTCAAAACTCCGTCCGATTGTCGTGTCAAAATTCGGGCCACAAGCCCATTTCAAACCTCACTTCGAGTCCACTCCTACAACTACACTACAGTTGACTAGGACACACATTTTCAAAGACCTTGTCTTTCTTCAAAATCCACTCAACACAAGTGGCACACACCCACTTCACGAGTTAAAACTTTTCCTCTTTTAGCAAGTGTGATAGAATGGTCGATCGTGTTTTGATTTGTCGCCGATCTCTTATCCAGTTTCCAAGATGCCCTGATCAAGCGATGAAACAAACCTCCAAAGAAATTCAAGAGAGTAATGATCGAATCCTAGCCGCGCTAGCCCAAATGCAAATCACTCAAGAACAAACCTATGACCGCCTTGAACTTATCGAAGGCCGTATCTTTGATGTAGAGGGAAGGTTGCCTCCCCTTAAAGGTGAAGTACTACGTTTTTCCGATGACGAGTCTAAAGATGAGAATCCTATCATAGTAACAACTGCAGCCGAGAAGAGACTCCAATACCTGGAGGAGCAATTGATGTACCTTAAGGGGGATGACATTTATAGGGAAAACAATCGCAAATATGAAGCCGTCAATTCCAAATTGCCAACTAACTTTAGCATGACGGATATCCCTAAGTTTAAAGGACATGAGAACCCTTTGAACCACATCCGCGCCTTCAAGGATTACATGTCTATCAAAGGCATCAAACCCGAGATGTTCTTAAGGATCTTTCCTTCATCTCTTGACACCATTCCGAAGCAATGGTTCTACGCTTTAGATCACAAAAAGGTCGCTACTTGGGAAGAGGCCGCAATCGGGTTCTCGAAACAATACGCGGATAATGCCGAGATCCAAGTCAACATGCGTACTCTAGAGGTTCTTACCCAAAATGACAAAGAAGGATTCACCGACTTCCTAAGTAGGTGGAGGAAGACTAGTACTCAACTAGTTGAACGCCCGGATGAGGCTACTCTTGTGGAAAAGTTCGTGGATAATCTCAAGCCCATATATGCCAACCATTTGAGATATCAAAACATCAAGACTTTCAGGGACTTAACTGTACTAGGGACGCGAATTGAAGATGACATCCGTAAAGGACTCTTGTCCAAAACGGTAGGTAGAGGATATCAAGGGTCCACAAGTCGTTCATACGGCTCTACTAGCAAGACCGACGAAGTCAACCTTCTCGAGCCATCCAAGAAAACTACTCCACCAAGGAAATTCACAAACCTTGGGGATACGTACTCCAACGCTCTAAAAAGGCTAATGAAACAAGGTAAACTCCAACCCATTGGACCTACTCCCGAACCCGAAAGGAGGTCCAAATTCTGGGATGAAAATTCCTACTGTGAATACCATAGGGGCAAAGGGCACGACACAGAAAAATGCTACAAGTTGAAACACGTGCTTCAAGACATGATTGAAGATGGTCGACTTCCAATTCCACCAGGAGGTAAGCCCAACAACACTCAGAATCCTCTTGGAGTTCTAGTGCTTACAAGTGATGAATCTACCTTGGATTGCTCACACCTCATTTCTCCCACCGAAAATAAAATTCATGCAATTGAGAAAGAAAGGCTCTACTCCACTATCTCCCCTACCATTTCCGACTTCATCACATGGGCAAGGAATGTAGATAGATAAGTGTGGGAACTAGAAAACATGGTAACGACCTTGCGCAATCCCAACGCAATACCTAAAGAACGCGTACCATTGATCTTCTCTCAAAATGCCACTATGCAAGAAGTAGTCACCGTGGTTGATAAACTAGTCGATCAAATCATACGACTAGAAAGTGACATCATGAGAATGAAGGAACTAGCTGCAGTCAATGGGGTTTGGGCCGATGATGATGAAGACGAATACCTCATTGAAAACTCCTTAGTCAAGGAAATAGTCCAAAATGGTGAAGACCAAGATGTGGATCACCTAACTCGTTTGGGTCGCCCATATCAAAGCACTACTCAAAACGGTCCAATCAACGTCATCACACCAAATGACAACGAAGATGACCCCACTGATCATTTGCTCAAGCAATTACTGGAAGACCAAGGCCGATCTTTTAGTCCGCAACTAGTGGCAAGCTCATTTCCGCATCGCCAAGCTTTACTGCAAGCTTTGGCCAAATTGAATGTAGCACATAACTCCACTCCTGAAGATGTAGTCAACTTGGTCTTCAAAGAATCACCGAAGCTAAGTAATCCTATTAGTTTCTCAGATGAAGACTTGCCACCTTTTGGCGCTAGTCACAACCTTGCTCTATACATCACTGTCATTTGTCTAAAGAAGAATGTGCCAATGACTTTGGTAGATGATGGCTCCGCTGTCAACGCATACCCCTCAAAACGGCATACAAGCTAGGCATGAAAGAGTCGGATTGGACTCCCACCAATCAAGGTGTACGTGCATATGACGGTACACGACGAAAAGTGGTTGGACTTGCTAGCCTAACCATAGCCACGGGACCAATCGAGCGAAAAGTTAACTTCCAAATAGTGGACATCGAAGCTTCATTCAACATACTTCTGGGAAGGCCTTGGATTCATGCTTCCAAAGCGGTAACATCCACCCTTCATCAAAAGATCAAGATCCCACTAAATGGCAAAGTTGTGACGATCACTTCGTCACCCATCAAGGCAATAATCGAGAAACAATCAAACAATCGAGTCCTCTTGCGGATCCCATATACGAACTTGGGGGCTTCCAAAGTGTGAATGTCATAGAAAGTGAGTTGGCACCCTTATACTATAATCCCTACTCCAACTTGGTGGTCAACCACATACTCAAATCTCAGGGATACTTACCTGGAATGCCTTTGAACCCAACTCGGAAAAATACCTTTGCACCATACAAGGAAGGCAACTCGACAAGGATACCACTTGGACTAGGGTACAAACCCACAAAAGAGGAAGTTCTCGAAATGCTCGCTCAAGTCCAAAATCGCAAGCATGTGGGAGTCCAAATGAGACCATATCTCCCCACTCTAAATGGGTACTTCGTTCAAGAAGGAAGTTCAGAACTCTTTCACGGATTTCCCGAACCTTGGCATTATCTTGAGAGGAAGTTAGCCGGAATCGAGATCTTTCACGATTGCTACTTCATTCCTCCCGAAACGGTTCCTACCGTCAAAACCCGTCAAGCACCTTGCTTCAACGAACAAGTCAGTGAGCCTATTGTTTGGAGAAGATCGATTCATTAGGGCCGCGCAGATGAAATCATTACTATGATACTTCAGACGATCGCTTCAACCCCACCGCGTTGATCACGAAATCGACACAAAGCGAGCGAGAAAGGATGGAGGAAATCTATCAAATGGACCAACAACCAAGGAAGACTCTTCAAGCTCACTACTCGGAGAAGGAGAGATGTTCAAAGGAGAACCGTAAGACGACGAGTTCGAGTCGAGTCGAGTCGGAGTCGAGTCGAGTCTAGAGAAGTCATTAGAGAGTCTACTCCTGTTGTCATCCCCACTCCCTTCGTTTCTCCTAGCTTAGCCTCGAGTAGTCACGGTAGTTCGGGAAATGCCCCAACTACTGTTCCTTTGCCACCACTGACCATGGATCAGTTGGCTTCTTTGTTTCAACTTTACTCAAATCTTAATATGAATAAATCAGGTTCTGCTTACTCTCTGTGTTCTTTCGAGTGCAATTCTGTTTATGATGATACTGAGGATGACCAAGACCCAGACTTGACCGAAATACCTCCCTACGTAGCCAAAGAAATATTACAAGAAGGGGAAGGGGGACCAGTAATAGAAGATACCGAACCCATCAACGTAGGAACCGAACTAGAACCCAAAGAACTTAGGATAGGGACTACATTGAGCTCCACCGAAAGGGCCGATTTCATAGACCTCCTAAATGAATTCAAAGACGTTTTCGCTTGGTCCTACAAGGACATGCCAGGGATCGACAGGGATATCGCCGAACATAGGATTCCGATTAAGCCAGGTTTCAAACCTGTGAAACAGAAGCTTCGACGAATGAGAACAGAATGGGCTCTAAAGATTAAGGAAGAAGTTGATAAACAATTCAAAGCCGGGTTCATCAAAGTTTCCGAGTATTCTGACTGGGTAGCTAACATAGTACCCGTACCCAAAAAGGATGGGAGAATCCGTGTTTGTGTTGACTTTAGGGACTTAAACAAAGCGAGTCCAAAAGATGACTTTCCTCTACCTCACATTGACATATTGGTGGATAATACTGCAGACCACGCATTACTATCCTTCATGGATGGATATGCGGGCTATAACCAAATCAAGATGGCCATGGAAGATATGCATAAGACCGCATTCGTCACCCAATGGGGAACATATTGCTATACAGTAATGCCATTCGGATTGATCAACGCCAGAGCTACATACCAACGCACCGCAACTACACTCCTACATGACATGATGCACAAAGAAGTTGAGGTATATGTAGATGACATGATCGTCAAGTCCAAGGAAAGAGAGGGACATATTGCAAACCTTCGCAAATTCTTCGCAAGGCTACGAAAGTACAACATGAGACTCAACCCCCAGAAATGCACATTTGGGGTAACATCTGGGAAACTCCCGGGATACGTCGTCACCAAAGAGGAATAGAAATAGATCCTTCTAAAATCAAAGCTCGATCGAAATGCCACAACCTCAAACAAAAAAGAAGTCGAGGATTCCTGGGAAAAGTACAGTACATAAGTCAATTCATATCGAAACTTACAATGATTTGTGAGCCTATCTTCAAGAAACTCAAGAAAACAGACCACACCATGTGGGATGACGATTGTCAAAAGGCATTTGACCGAATCAAGGAGATATTGGCTAAACCACCAGTGCTCATGCCGCCACAACAAGATCAACCTCTTGGTTTATATCTCACAAGAACTTAAACCGCCATGGGTGCCATGTTGGCTCAAACAGTAGGAAGCGAAGAAAGAGCTATTTACTATCTAAGTAAGAAGTTCCCCGAATATGAGTGCAAATACTCGCAACTCGAAAAGACATGCCTCGCTCTTGTGTGGGCAACGAAGAAGCTACGTCACTACATGCTTAGCTACTCCGTCAAAATATATTCCAAAATGGATCCAGTCAAATACCTCTTCGAGAAACCCGTCCTCAACGGACGTCTTGCAAGGTGGACTCGATGCTCTCGAAATTCGACCTCAAATATGTGCCACTAAAAGTCATAAAAGGTCGCGCCGTCGCCGAATTCTTCGCAGAAAATCCCATCAACGACGCACAAACCATAGATACTTGGTCATTTCCCGACGAGGATATACTTCAAACAGATGTAGACTCCTGGGATCTATACTTTGATGGAGCATCAAATTTAAGAGGATTCGGAATAGGAGTGTTGCTTATTTCTCCTGAAGGTGAGCATACACCGATTTCTCAAAACTCGACTTCGAGGTGACAAACAACGCTGCAGAGTATGAAGCTTGTCTCATTGGGCTACAAGCGGCAGTAAGCTTAGGCATCAAAAACCTCCGAGTACATGGGGACTCATCACTAATCATCAACCAAGTTACAGGATCTTGGAAAATCCGAAGTGAAAGCCTCGCACCCTATCAGGCTAGGATAGACCAAGTGGCTCAATTCTTTGATCACGTAACCTACTTACACCTACCTCGGGAGGAAAATCAATTTGCGACGCTCTTGCGAAACTTGCATCCTTGATAAATATGCCGCATCACATGATAGACATGCCCTTGTGTATCGAACGACTTGCCGAACCGCTTATGTCCACCAAATCACCAATGAAGAGGAAATCGCACAGGAACCCTGGTTCCAAGCAATCCTGAATTTCAAGCTTAATGGTACCTATCCACCGGATATGGACAAAAGGGGACAACGTGTTATACGCCTATTAGCTTCCCAATACATCCTGATGCAAGGAGAGTTATACAAAAGAACACCTCTTGGTGTAGTCCTACGTTGCCTTGATCATTCACAGGCACGAAAGGTGATGGAAGAAGTCCACGACGGAGAATGCGGTCCCCACATGAGTGGGCCTATGACGGCAAAGAAAATCACACGTTTAGGGTATTATTGGACCACAATGGAATCCGATTGCATCAAATACGTGAGACATTGCCACAATTGCCAAATCTTCAGGAATGTACAACATGTCCCTCCTTCGTTGCTATACACGATGACATCTCCTTGGCCATTTTCCGCATGGGGAATTGACATAATCGGAAAGATAACCCCAAACCGGAACAGAGGTCACTGTTTCATTCTAGTGGCAATTGACTACTTCACCAAATGGGTAGAAGCAGCTTCCTACGCTGGTCTTACGGCTAAAAATGTGGCAAAATTCATACAAAACAACATCATCTGTCGATATGGTTGCCCACATGAGATCATTAGTGATAATGGGTCACACTTCCAAGCTGAAACCGAGCAATTGCTAGCCAAATATAAGATTAAGCATCACCACTCTTCGCCCTATAGACCACAGACTAACGGCGCGGTAGAGGCGGCAAACAAGAATGTTGTCACAATTCTCAAGAAAATGACCGACAACTACAGAGATTGGCCAAGCAAGATACCTTTTGCCCTATGGGGTACCGTACATCGCTTAGGACGCCCACCGGGGCTACTCCTTTCTATTTGACCTACGGCATGGAGGCCGTACAACCAGTCGAACTAGAAATACCATCCTTGCGTATTCTACTCGAAAGCCAAATCCCTGAAGCCGATTGGAAGAAGGATAGATATGAAGAACTCATCCTCCTGAATGAACGTAGGCTACGCGCCTTACATAATGTCCAAACATATCAAGCACGTATCAAACGAGCTTTCAACAAAAGGGTTAGGCCAAGAAACATCAAAGAAGGAGACTTAGTACTCAAATCGGTTAGAGCTCTTTTACCTGTCGACCCAAGGGGAAAATTCAAACCTAATTGGGCCGGACCATATCTAGTCAAATCCATACTCCCAGGGGGTGCGGTTAGAATCACAAACCTAGATGGGAATGAGTTTTCAAACCCCACAAACCTTGACCAACTGAAACGATACCATGCCTAGAATAGGACCACACACGCGCCTCGCGTAAACCCATGTGTCGCTCCTGTGGCACTAAATAAACGGCCCCTGGCCCAGCTGAAATAAGCTAAGTGTCACTATGCTCTTGCATTTTGACAAATTTGTCATCCTCATATCATCAAATAAACTAAATTCGCACCTTGAGAACAAGCAAAAGCTCATGCTTAGTTTCTATGTTCATTACAAGCTCTTGCTTCGAACAATTATTCTTTTACATTTACTCGAACTACGCGCAAGGGTTTGATTTCGCTTTTTTAAGTGAATACGTAGGCAATCCTTCACAGGATTCAACCCATTATACCTAAAATGTAAATAGAAGGACATTTGCGTTGCATTTGAAATTCGACAAGAATAATAAAAGAAAATCACAACGGTTTTATAACCATTCAACCTTTTTTATTCCATTCGCTTTCTAATAATAATAGTACGTTACACAATAAAAATAGAATAGGCTAGGATTTTAAAAATCCCTCCTTTTTTATGACAACAATAATAATAATAATCAAATAATAAATAAGGACTCGGGCTATTCCTCCATCTTCCCCTTGCCCTTGTCACTCTTGTCATATTTCTTGTCACGACCTCGAGCCGGGCGCTCTTGCACCACTTCGGACCTAATCACCAACGGCCTTTCTCGAGGCCCGACTCTTCCGTTCTTGCCAACCACCATTTCCGCAACAGAGTAGTCTTTGATTTCTTCAAGGGTGAATGACCAAAACCGGCTTCTTCTTCTCCCTCCGTCGATGCTTCTCCTTCTCTTTCTCGCCCTCGCGCACCTTGTAGTCAACAGGTTCGCGTTTCCTTAGTCTCTCGCGCTCTTCCGGTTGCAGCCTTTCTCCACCTCGGATAGAATCCGACACCCACAAAGCATCATGAGAAACTCAAGAACCACATGTTTCTTTGGGCCCATTTGATAGCCCACTCTCTTCGGCTCTCGTAGTAAGCGCCATAGCAGATCTGGGGGACGGTGTCAAGCCTCGGGATCGTCCTGCTTCAGCCAACTTGCCTCATCAATCTTTCCGGAAAGATGCATACCATGAACTCCGGTCCGGAATGCGCACGGACCTAGTGGGATCCAAAGAAGACACTCCAGTGACGGACTTGAGGTGCCACCACGGTAAAACCCACCTAATCAACGGGCCATCATCATTCTTCACTTGTTCTTCCAATAGTCACGACCGGTGAAGTCCACCATGTACAACCGCGTCCTCATCACAATCATACGGAATGATAGGAAAGTTCATGAACCGGGGCTCGAGCGAATGGAGCCGTTCCATAAGCCAAACCTACCAAAAGGTGTATTAGACACCAAAAAAAAAAAAAAAAAAAAAAAAAAAAAAAAAAAAAAAAAAAGGAAAAAAAGGAATGATGTCTCTTACCCGCAAAATGACGGACTCCCCAAGAACGGCAGATCGCGGTTGGATTTCCTATTATCCAAACCCAAGATGATCTCCCTAAGCATAAACAAGTCGGGCTCTGCGCGACTCCATTTGCTCAATAAGACCCAAAAGACGGGGATCACCTCTCAAATCTTCATCAACGTGTCCTTGGAAGACATACACGTGCAGCAAACAAAAGCCAAATGCCCTCCTCCTGGCAACATGGGAAACAGAGGGGTCGGCCCCGTTAATGAATCGGTCTACAAAATCCAACATTCTCACGCCTTTCGGGGTAACTAGGCGATCCACCTCAAGTCCGGTCACCCAAGCAAGTCTCCGAATTTGCTCTTATACCCTTGTGAAGTGGAAGGAATGGCAGGTAAATGTTCAGGATCCCATCCACCAATAGCGGCTATTTCTTCAGGAAATGGGCAAATGTCACCTCCTGGAACGCGAAAACATGATAATTCGGGTCCCAATAGTCAAGGCAAGCATCCAAGAACGGTTTTACAATCTTAATGAGTTTCAAACTCAACAAAGACCCAAGGTTATAAGCACCCATGTCGTGCTTCTCCACATTCGAAAACTCGTTGGTCCATTCCTTCAGACGGATCTCCAAAGTATTCATGATGACAATTTTCTCTTGAAGATTTATTTCGAGAGTTTTATGTGAATAGACGAGGAAGAGACGGAAGAATTGTGTGAATTAACGCCTCGTCGACGCTTCTATTTATACTAATTGCTGTTTCCAAAAATCCGCCGAACGGACCAACTTGGGAACAAAGCGCAGCGCCGCCTTGCGCCTCTTCAAAGGGACGCACTCATGCGCGCCTCTTCCCCGCCCTCACTTCGTGATTTCCGCGTTTGATCTTTCCTAATTCTATAACGAATAATTTCCTATTCCTACGGGATTTTATTTTGGTAAATACGAGTTTACCATGTTTCAAGTTTCCTATTTTCGCGGGCACGCATTTCGAGGCAACATCGACACCTTCGCCATTTCATGACACTCAAACTTTTTATTCTTAGGAAATGAATTTCATTTTTTTAATTTTTAGGAAGTAAATTTCATTTTCTTTTTGGGAAACAATTTCCTTTTGTTTTCATTTCAACATTTCATTTCTACACTTACAGATTTCTCTTTTTTCTTTTTTTTTTAGGGGGTAACCCTCCCTACCGTCCGGTCATTTCCGACAAAATTTTTTGCATTTTTGCATTTTTTTGTGCTCTTTTGAGTCTCATTTTGCGCTGGTCAAAGGCCATATGTATAAAATGTATGTTTTGCGTGATTTCTATGTAAATTTCTGGCAAAAAGATGACGGCGTAAACCGTTATCTACCAAACCTGTTCAAGAACTAACTCAGATACAAGCAACACAACCCAAAGAAAGAAAGGCACTCGGCCGTCGTATATACACCAAATGAAACAAATGTACAAGAATCAAGGGGCTTGCCCCGAACAAAGTCCAAAGTCCAAGCAACCGGGGCTTGCGCCCCAAACAAAGTCCAAAATGTTCAAAATCGATGTCCAAATGTACAAAACTACACAAAACTACTCAAGGGCACCCTCCAACTCAAAGAACCCTCGCCAGAAGAGCAAAGAATCTCGGCATCCCGAAACTCGAGCTCCCTCAACAAGCGAGTGTCTCCCCGAGATCGGGTCAACTCTCGCTCCGACTCACGGCCAGCCTATAAACAAGTAAATTGGCTCATGTCAATCAATTCAAATCAAAACCAAAATCAAAAATCAAAAGAAATCAAATGAGGTTCATACCTGACGACCTCGACCACCGACGAGTGCCTCGATGGCGGTAGCTCGTAGCCGGTTGGCCACCCTCCATAGTGCCACAAACCGAGATGGCGCGACCTGCATTTCAAAAGAAATTCTCGAAAATTGAACAAGTTCAATCAAATGTGTTCTTACACGAAAGGTATATAAGCCGGAGGCTCACCCTCCGAATCGATCTTGCCGCCGTCTAGGCCAAGATCCGTCACGCCTACGTCAAAGTCACGCAACTCGGAGATCGTCGTCCTCCCGGGCCGCGTCGGTGTACTCGAGGGTCTCGGGTACTGGGGCTCGATGCCCGCCGCCTCGACCTCCTGCAAGGACAAATAATTCTCATTAATCGACGATCTTTCGTCGTAATTCTCAAAATCAAGTCAAGGAAAAGTAAAAGATACTCACCACTACTGGCCAGTATGCCAACCTCCCGTAAAGGAACGCCGAGTAGTCCTCGCCAGGGAGAAGAAGGTCGTCGCCACGGCACCGCCCAGTCCGCCTCCTCTCGGCCTCGCAGGCTCCCCGAACATCGTCCTGAGGATCAACGGAACCGTCAACGCGTCCCGAGAGCACCGACGAGCCAAACGCTCGCCCGGATACCACACAGACCCATCGAAGTCCACAACAACAGCCGACTCGGGCTCCTAGGTCGAAGGACCTCGGCGACAAAAGGAGGCGCTCCAGGCGTACTCCGCCCAAGGTCTCGGCACCCACTTGCGACAAGATAAGGTAAAGATCATTCCTATGATCAAGTGAAGGCAAAGGATAAGAAATATAAATGAATACGAGTGGGATACTCACGCTGCTCAACTGAAGGGCGTTCACGTCCCGCCGGTAGACATTGTGCGAAGAGCGCTTGCTCTTCGTCGGGCACATCACCCAATCCCTCACCACGGGATAGGCCTTCTCCAGCGGCTCCGTCCTCTTGGGCGCGAGACTCGGGAAGTAAGAGTACACCCACGCTGTAGAATGAATAATCAATGACGATCTTTCGTGATTTAATAAAGAAAGGAATTTACCTTGGTCTAAAGGAAGGTTCATACCTCCAACAAGTAGTCCGTGTCCGACGGCGCCGGAGAAGTCCCCTTCTCCATCAACTCCCGACGAACCATGGCCCTCATGAAGCGGATGAGGACCGCAAAACCAAAGAAGGACCCGTCCCGGCGTCCTAGGGAACTCGGGTCGAAAGAAAAGGAAGAAGCTTCGTCGATAGCCTCTCGCCCTTGTCTCCGAGGTAAATCGAAGACAGGAACCACCAAAGCCACGAGACGAGCCCCTCTCTCACCAGTACAAGGAGGAGGAGCAGCTCTCCTCCCATCCCATCGATCATCACCAGCGCCGGGGTCTTCCCCGCAAAGTAGTCTCGGACGTAGGTACTGGGTACCAAACCCGGCACTGCAACAGCCTTCGGCGACAAGTTCCAGCCGATCAATCTCCTCGCCTCGGCCGAATCCACCCTCATAGCAGTCTTCGGCCACACCATCTCCTCGGTCCCACATGGCAGACCATAAATCATGCCGTAATCCTCCAAAGTGACTCCCACCTCACCAAAAGGCAGGTGAAACGTGGAAGTCGTATCCCAGAATCGGTCCAAGAAAGCGCGGACCAGGCTAAGGTTAGCCCGCAACTTCCTCTTCACGATATCCCTCCAGACCTGAACCAGAGGACCAAACGCTCCACGCTCGATCATGGCCCTCTCCTCCGCCGACAGCCGTTCGTAGTGCTCCATCGCTGTCGTGTAACCCGAGAACGACCTGATGTTCCCGGCCTCCTATAATGATTTGAAACAAAGCTATCTTTAGTTTTGGCTGAAATTTGAAAGAAGTTTGAACTAAAAGAATGAAAGAGGACAGGTAGTGAGTAGTGAATTCCTATTTACTGTGCTCTTCACCGTCTCCAGGGACAGGGTGACCCTCTGCAGCCCACACGAGGTGCCTACTCTCCCAGGTCTCGGCCCACGCAGGAGCTCCCCTCAGCTGGCGACCTCCTCGCCTGACGTTGGCCCGTCTCGGGATCTCCTCCTCCTCGACAGCCTCCTCCTCGTGAAACTCAGCAGCCATCACCGCAGCGGTGAAGGCCTGCTCTAAAGCCTCCTCAACAGTACTGACGTCTATCTCCATGGGAGTCCTCCCAGAAGTAGAAGCCTCATCACCTGCAACGTTAAAGTAAATTCAGGCCGCGTCACATGACGACAAGCCTTTGTTAAGGAGTTTTCGAGCCTTCAGAGCCCTGAAAACTGCCCTTTCCATGCCATCTTTGGCCATATTCCCGCCAACCCAATCACTCATGTGATAAATTGGGTCAAGTCAAGTCCAAGTCAAAGCCTAGTTCCAGGTTCAAGTCGAAAATTCGGCAGCATTCCGCCATAACGGCGATTATGCCCTAGAAAGGTGTCCTGAAAAAGTTGTCACAAACCAAAATTTCGAGATGGTAGAAAGTTTACCCATCATCCAAGGATCCCAAATATCAAATTTCATCGCCAATGGGCATCCCTAAGGCTATTTTCGAAGCAATTTACGGTTCAGCTGTAAAACCGTCTCAAATTTCACTCAAGGGCTCAAAACTCGATGAAAATTCGAAGCAAATACATGGTTATGTTCCTAACATTGCCTACTATCCATTTCTAACATCAATTTGGCATAGCAAATCCATTTGGGGGAAAAGCCCCAAATTTTCGATCAAAACGGTCGAAAACCCTAGTTTTCGCGGCTCAAAATTCGACAAATGTAGATGATTAATGCAAGATTGGAACACATACCTCGATTATTCATGTTTAATGCAAGCTTTTGGATCAAACCTCGACGGAAATGGTGAAGATTTGAGAGAGAAATTGCAAGAATTGTGTTTCGAAATAATGAAATACAATCCTTCCCGAGTTCGCGTTTTTACGCAGAAAAAAGCCAAATTGGGGAAAAGACGCAGAGCGGCCTGCGCCTCTTCCAAGAGACGCAGCTCTTGCTGCGCCTCTTCCTTGTGTTCCCTCCATACGGATTTTCAAAAATTCGTTATGAGTTCGTTATTTGTGGGCCCATCTTTGGTGCGCCTCTTCTTCAACGCTATTATATTCTTTTGGTCCGTTTCGATGATTTTCTTTCGTTCCGCCCGCATTTTATCCAAATAAGCAGATATTTTTGCAGTATTGCTCAAGATCATTATATCCAAATTGTAGAGTATTTTGCAAAGATCGCTCACTCAAGATTTCTCCCACGACGATCTAGATGTTCCTAGTCGTCAAAATATTCCCCAAAGAAGAGTTTGTTTGAGACCGACGCAAGCGATTCAATCTCAAGTTTTGCCGAGTTCGCTTGAGACTAACGCAAGCGGATTCCCCAGCTTTCTACGACGTCCCGCCGCTTTCAATATTTCTTGTTTCCCGAGTTCGACCAAAGTTCCCTCAGTGACCCCTAATGCCTTCGGACACCAAGTTATCGTCGGACCAAAGAGTTTTGCCGAAGCGTCTTGATCCCCGCTTCACCCAGGGGGTATCTCGGTATGGTTTCTTCTTATGGTCAAGAGCTTCCTTACGTAGTCTAATGGACTTCAAACGACCCTCCCCGATAGTCGACAGACTCTAAAATGTTCCCGACGACAGGTCCATGGTTCAGACCCCTTGAACCGCCTCGCATCGCCATAGTCGTCAGATTGTAATCTTCGATTGACCTGATGGCTATACTTTGACTTTCGCCTTGTCCAAGCCTCAGTCAAAGTGGGGGCTCTGTAGATACCTCATTTCTGCACCTCCCGCAAACCACCCGGTGATGATTGGGCCGCATGTTTGATTCGCGGAACGATTTTTGACAGTTCGTAAGATTGTCGTCAAGTGATTGCTCAAATATTAAATGTCAACCTCTTAGTTGTCATCTACGTCCCGATACGGTCGTTTTGGCAGTAATTAGAGTACATTCGGAGTCCGAGTCAAAAACCGTCTCCATTTTCTGATAACTGTTAAATCCCGAGTCGGAATGTTCTGGAATGTTCCGGATATTTCTATTCCATATTTCATAAATTCTATCTTTTGGCAAATAATATCCCGTAATATTCATAAGATAATCGAATTATTTCCGTCCTACCATAACTCAAACGCTGAAATCTTTCTTCAAAGAGGAAACCTCCGGGAATAGACGCAAGAGTGTCGCGCCTCTTCCAAGAGACGCAGTGGCTGCTGCGCCTCTTCCCAGGCCCTTCTTTGCATGTCTTACGTATCTTCTTTCATATATTTCCGAGATTCACTTCCAAAGAGTCTCCGAAACCCTATTCCTCCGTGTGATTAGTATAAATAGGAGCCTTTGTTCCTCATATTTCTCACGCGAGTGTCCGCCCTTCTCTTCTCCCTTTGCATTCTAGACTTTGTTCTTACTAATTGGCGCCTACGTGCTTGGACTTCCGACCACGTAAGCTCAGATCCTTCCGGGTACCAGCCTCTCCGTTGCATGACCGACCAATTTGACCAACTACACTCAATCAACTTAAATTAATCAATCGTTTTCCTCTTACGAGGGCACTCTCTTTGCATTCGCGTCGAGCATTCACTAGTCGATATCTTAGTTCATCTCGTTTCGTCAACATGTAAGTCTGAGGGTGTATATTCCTCTTTTATTTATTGTATTTTATTTATCGTATCATCGTTGTAAGATTTATGTCGAAAACACCATTAAAACTGATTTCCAAAACCGTGCTTTAAGACTCGCTTTTTGCGGATTTCCAGAGAGAGACGTCGAGAAAAGACGCAAGAATCGCCGCGCCTCTTCGTGAGGTCGCCGCAGCTTCTCGCCGCGCCTCTTCGTGAGGCCGCCGCAGATTCTTCCTCGCTTCTTTTCTTCTTCTTCGTCCTCTGTAATTCGTGTGTTTGTTATTTGTTTCGTTTATTTTCTTTAATTCTTCATCACAATAGTTTAATATTCACATGTATATCGTATCATAATTCATCATTCATTAATATGTTCAATTCATCATAAATCCGACTTAAATCCCTTATAATTCATATTTACGGGTTTTCGTCATTAAATTCAAACCCGGGTTTTAGAGATTCAATTTGTTCATATTGAGTTTCTGGAATTCGTCATTGATATAATTTTCATCTGCTTATTCGCATATTCGTTGTATATCCGTCATATTTAGCCTAATTGACTTATTTCAACAGAGGACTCATTAATGTTTCCATCATTATTTCATGTAAATAATCCGTTTGCATCCGTCTCATCCATGTTTATCGCTTTCATGACCATCATTGACATGTAATAAAAGTATTAATCACTTTCATCCGAGTAAATAATTTAATCGATCCATAAAATTACCAATTAAAATTAACGATTTGCGCTTCAAACTTCACGCCTGAACTCACCCTTGAAACAGACGCAAAGAATCGCCGCGCCTCTTCCGCAGGGCGCAGTCTCCGCGCTGTTCCAGATGATTTCTCGTCCCCAACTCCGTTTCGCCTTGACCTAGTTTAATTAGTCCACGTATTAACTAGCTATTATTCGTAATATCACGCTAATTCCTGTTCGTTAATTTATTTCTTTCATTCTTTTATTCGTTTTCTCAAATCATCCGTTTTAAAGGTATTTTCGACATAAATTGCCTATCTCAATGTAATTAATGTAATTTTCGTTATTGTAATTTATAATTATTGTATTTCTTTCTTTGTTTGTATGCTTTCACATGTAAATCGACATTAAATCCTACTTCGACCCAATTGTTTGCTAATTACGTGTCAACCGACTTAGTTAATTCTCACATGCTAGGATTAAAACTTGGATGTTGCATTGCATGCATATAACCGACGATATATCAAGTACGAATAACTTCCCTAATCATTAGTAGAGGCCGCTATCGAGGCGGGCGGGATTAGGTGTTCGATCAAAAGAGCTTCCTAATACGTACCCTCACCCCTTACTCCAGATCTCCGTGAGCACCCGTGTTCATTGGCATCCACGAGAGTCATTCTAGACATAGAATGCTAAGGGTAACGATTGCTTAGTGTTCATGTCACTACTTTGTATCTTGACATGACACGAGGTATTCGAACGGTTCCAATTTCCCATAAAAATTGGTGGCGACTCCTTACAAAATGCAAACGCTTGTTTTTCGACCTTCACCAAGCGCCCCCGTGGGCGGCCCGCTGTCCACAATATCCAAATTCATTTTAGCCTCTTCTTACCCATTACCTCACATATCCATATTTACCTCGGCATGTGTCATGGTCATTTGTTTGGTTGGAATGTATATGTACGGTTGTAGAGATTATTTTCATATTATATTGCAGGCGTGTTCTTATAGGTCGTAGTTAGGTGAGAGTCTTTACAAAATGAATTCTTTCTATCTTATACATTATTCACCTGTGCTTATGTGTGATTCGAGCGACCCGTGAGAGTCCGAATTGATAAGTCTCTACAGTTGACGGTTCAGCAGTTTTTAACGACTACATAACTCGTTTGCATGATTCATATTACTAATTGATTGTTAGTTGTTGCATTAAATTGGTTTAGGCTTTATGGTTGGATTTCGCTCTGAGATTGAAATCGTTCCACTAGGTTTTAGGATCGAGTCTAGTTCTTGCTTGGGAACAAGCAAGGGTTTGTTTTGGGGAAGTTTGATGCGTGTCATTTATATGATGTTTTACACCTCATTTTACACGCATTTCAGAGCTCATTTATGTAGTTTATGCTACTATTTGCCCCATTTCGTCTACTTTTGTATTTTTATGTAATATTGCAGATTTATGCGGAAATGAGTAGAAATCAAGCCGAATCCGTCCCTAAGTACTTAGCATTGCATTTGACATGGAGTAAAGACTCGGGAAGTGAACTTGGTGCGCATTTCAAGGCTTGAAAGATGTATTTGCGAGAGTTTTAGAAGCGGATTACCCGCTACAGTGGTCTATAGACTGACCTACATGGTCTATAGACTGTCAGAATGCTTCTCGACATTGCAGCCTTATTCAGATGGCTATATCTCGAGTTCTTGACCTGATAATCGAGTGATTCTAATTGGAGGTGAAAGCTTATCCTCTTAGCTTTCCAACGCCGTGTAGAACGCCTGATTTGACAAAGTAACGAAGAAATGGCAGCTGTTTTAAGATCGGTGCGCGCTGCAGGAATTATCAGAAGCTACTGTACAGCGTCTGTGGTCGATCGACTGGCCTCATTGGTCGATCGACCACTCCACGAGCTGATGCGCAAATTAAAAGGACGAGAAGTTAGAAGCCCATTGTATATTAGGTTTAGGAATAAGAGTTGCGTGATATTTCTATATAACGTAGCTTTAGTTTTCAGAATAATCATCCAGTTTTCATTGTGAAGTTCTTAAAGATACAATTCGATAGTCATTAGTTTGTTCTTTCATTAATAAAGTTTCGTTTTGCATTCGGTTTTGATCTTTCTTCTGCAATTCCTCTATTCGGTATTCTTCTGCTCTTATTTCAGTTTTATTACTTTATTTGTTCATAGATTAAGAATTGTTAGGTTAGATCTCCCGAAGCCAAATTGTTGTTTTATGATAGTTGTTAATTTCGTTAGTTTAATCATGAATTCGTTTACTTTAATTGCTGATCTTATTGATGTTTTTATCGTAAGTATGAGTAGCTAAATACCCTGTGCTAGGATGTAGAGGACCTATAGCCTAGATGGCGTAAAATTAGGCGACCTGAATTAGGGCATTGGTCGATCGACTGGCTTCTCTAGTCGATCGACTATGCCAGTTGGTCGATCGACTGCCTATAGTGGTCGATCGATTGACGCATGCATGATTAACATCGTTTTTAATTTATTAAGTGCAATATTTGACAACAAGACCGAGAGGAGACTTGTTAGATGCTTAGTATTGACCAACCCATTAAGATTGAGAGATAGGGGAGGGAAATAATTAATGAATTAGAACGACTAAATTGCTAAGATCGAAAGATAGGTAATTTAGGCTTTAAGAATCACTTTTCAGGGCGAGAGCTAGCATTAGTGAGACTTAGGGGCTAGTAGCATAGGCCGAAAGGAGCTACTGGTTAACTTGGACCGAGAGGACTTGTTATTTACCCATCTACACGACTTTATTTCAGACTCACCCAGGACATGCGCCGTCATAGCTATAGTGAACCGACCATCTTAGCATCCCTTTTAATATTTGATTTCATCCATTTTCTTTAATTGCTTATTTATTTGCTTTAGTTTAATTATATTGCATATTAGCTTTAGATAAACCTAAAACACCCCCTTATTTGTTACTTTTAGACTGGAATCTAGAACAACTGAAATTCCCTTCCTCCATGTGGTTCGACCCTGCTACCGCTATCTATAGTTGTAGTTGGAATTATAAATATTATTTTTGACACCTTACAACGAGTATCTTAGGAGTGACACATAAAAAACGTAATGGATTCTAGAAAGTTCTATTAGAAGGGATAATCTATAGGCAACATCTCCAACTCGCTCCACTATCTCAAATGGTCCTATATATCTTGGACTCAATTTTCTCTGTTTCCCGAATCTAATAACCCTTTTCGTTGGTGATATCTTAGGAAATTTGAATCACCTACTTGAAATTCCACTAGTCGTCTCTTAAGTACATCATAACTCCTTTGACAACTTTGCGAAGCTCTCATCTTCTATGGCATGGTTTTCACTTTATCCATGGGTTATTGAATCAAATATGGTGCAATGACCCTTGATTCATCAATGTCACTCCAACATCTTGGAGATCTACAGTTTTTCCCATACAAAGCCTCAAAATGAGTCATTTCAATACTAGCATGATAAATATTATATGAAACTTGATCAAGGGTAAATGTTGTTCTCATGACCCCTGGAATTTCAGAACACATACTCCTAACAAATATAGGTTACTTCTCCAAGTAATCTTGTTACTTACACACTAATAAATATGGGTTAGGTTTTTGTTCCATAAAGAGCTTATTTGGTGGTATTCACGGAAACCATAAACATTGCCAAATTTGTAAAAGTAATCAACCCATTTTTGGTAATAAGTGTCTTTTTGTAAGAGAAAACTCTTTCCAAAGAAATTAAAAGCTTCCTTCTCAATTTAAATGAGCAAACCATTTTTTTTTTAAGTGTATAAGATTTGTTGAAAGTTTGGAAAGCCATTTTCAAGAGTTAAAATATTTTCGAAATGTTTCTTTCAAAGACGGGTCTTCTTAAGTCACAGTGAACTACACAATTGTTTTTTTGTACTTAGACAATAACCCAAATTTAATGATCTTTTTAACACCCTGACTCAATCTATGACATTCTTCATCTTTGATCATCCTTGTGCAATCTTCTTTGACAATTAGAGCTCTTGAGCTATAAGGTTAAAACTTAAGAGGCACATAATTAAATAAACAATGAGATTAATTTGTCTTAGGGCATCATCAACACTTAACTAATCAAATTGGGTCCCAACATCTTTGTTTATCCAACGGTTTATGCGTGAAAAGCAGTTCTAAAGTTCAAATGAGTTCCTAGGACATTTTGAAAACTTTTCCAAAATTTTGCTAAAAAGTTTGTGTCACGATCTGACACAATGGTTTTGGGAACTACGTGTAATCTGACAATTTCTTTTAGGTATTTCTTTGCTAACTGTTCAGATTTCCACGTGGTTTTGATTGCTAAAAAAGCGTGCCTTCTTGGTTAGTCGGTCTAAATCACCCATATCTCATTCATTCTTTTTGGTGTCAACGGCAACATTGTCACAAAGTTCACTCTTATCGACTCCTATTTCCACGATGGAATGTCCAAAGGCTGTAAACTTCCTCCTAGCCTTTAATGTTCATTTTCACTTGCTGACAGGTTAGATATTTTGTGACAAATTCTAACATCTCGTACCTTCCTATGATGTCATCACATATGTCAAATGTTTTTATACAACTAATTCCCTTAAAAGGTGTACTAATATAAGGCTGTTCTCATTGCTCTCACAATCATAATGTCCATCATCATACAAAATAAGTCAAACTATTTTTTTTTCTATTCTCATATCTTTTAAAATCTTCAAAATATGTAATACTAGTTAACTAAATCTAATTTCTTTTATCATCATATCCCGAATTGCCTAACTATGGGTAGATAAACAATAAAACGTTTACCACTAAGTGTCTCTACTACCACATAAGTCTTATGAAGGGGCTATTGAATACCTATATTACAATCCATGAGAAACTTTGACTATTTTACCTCATCTCATGCAAACCTTCATTTCTCTTTTATCTAGATAAAAATCCAATAGCATTTCCTAATTTGTCCAAGACACAATGTACTTCTGTGTAGAATTGCCACTGTATAGCTTAGCTTCTATGCCTAGGAATAAGAGCACTGATATTATATTCAAACCTATTTCCTCACCCTTTTCTTTTATACATTATCACTCTCTATAAATTATTTTATTGACTGTATAAATTGACTGTCTACTTATTTACGGTTCCACCGACACTTACTGTTCACTGATGCAACAGTCCCCACTGACGCTACAGTAGTACAGTACCCACCGACACTTTTTTTTTTAAATATTTTTTTTTCTATAAACATCACAAAAATTAACCATTTTATCCACCAACTTCATCTACTTCTTATCCATAATCTCATAAAAAATCTTCTCTCTAAATTATGGATAAATCATCCGGTAATTCATCCAATAAATCACCCGATATCTCCTCCGATGAGCTTTATAATTCCGTTACAAAGTTTCTTAACGAAGTGATGACACTCATTAGCTTGCTAATGATACTAATATGTGTATTAGTAGCGGTATTTGCAATAATTATAGTTTATATTACAAAATAAATAATTATTGCTTGTAATCCTTATTAATCATGTTACTAATCTAGTGATTTGTATATTCTTAGAAGTTTTATTATCGCCTTAACTACTTGTTAAATAAATAAACTACACATGTGAATCATGTTTAAAAAGATAAAAACTAGATTTTTTTTTTTTTTTTTTTTGCATTTATTAGAAATTGAACCTCGGATTTCTTAAACGGTCTGAGATTCTCGGACCACTTAGGCTCCTTTCCCAAGTTGACATCTCAACTACAAAATATTACGATATTGTCTTATGCTGATACTGTTTCAACACCGATACTTTAAAACAGTAAAAGACCATCTCATCTCAACTGGGCTTTTTCAATTTGGGCTTCATGAAATATTCAAATATTCCCCAATTAAAACATCATAACTCTAATCCTCAATATCCCACTAATCAACAACTATTACTTAGTAATCCACATTAATTATGTTTACAACACCACAAACCCCTCATACTTGATCAGGCCTACTATTCCATAATAATCCATGGAATAATATATTTACTTGATATCGTAATCTTATTATCTTAAACCCAAATGACTAAAAAAAATGTGCATTCACTAATCTAATACTTTCTTTGAAGCAAAACTTTATAATTCAAATTTCACCATCACCAGCATATTACCTAATTATTATCAACAGCCAACAACTCCCAAATTTCAATCCCCAAAATCACACTCATTCTCAAAATACAAATTAAAACATGAAAATATTTGTATCCTCTTCTTTTACCTCTAAGTAACCCAATGTCAATCTCATTAGCATAATCCAAATGACTTAAGAACAACTCTATTAGCCATAAATGCCTTAATAATATCATCCAAGTCCTCAACCCACCATATCTTCAAAACTCTAATAAGACTTTGTGATGCTCACTAATGACCTCTAAGGAAATTAATCCAACATTCTCCATAATTGAAATAAATATTCACTTAACATTTACAAGCCCTTAAAACTTTATATCTTCAAACCTCCATTTTTCTAACATCCTCAATATATTGGCTTGAAACCACAATATTCTCATCCAAACTTTAAAATTCTTCCTCCTTGTGTCTACCATATAAATGCTTCTAAAATTTGAACTCCACAAATGTACTTACATTGAGTCCATCCTACTCATTTTTTTTGTTCTATCTCTTTTCCTATCAAATAAAAATCGCTTTATTCAATTTATTGCTATACTCCTAATTCATGCCTCTCATTCCTCCACAAAGTTAGGAACAACCTTCTTCTTCCTAACAAATACGACAAACTCTTTTCTTTTCCTTTACAAGTCCGGATTTCGAAAATCGTGACAGTCACTTAACTGAGTTTATCTATATCCTACATATATCACACCTTCTTAGTTAACATAAACTACAAAAACCATCATCTTCTCGAACTCGCTTGGACATAATACTTCACCATTCCTCTATTGAAAAACATCGACATTTCCTATGTCGCTACCGTTAAGTGAATATAGTGCACTCTACTTTGGACTATATCCATTAATGTTAGGTACTAAAATAAATTTATTATATCTCTATAATATTGTATTTTTCATGGTTAGGGACTCTAAATGATTAAAGTATAGTATCTCTATTTCACTCTGCATTTATGGAATTAGACTCTATTTCTCACGCATCCTCTAATGTCTCTAACCTTAAGACATGACAGTAAAACTGAACCTAGTAGTTTTTTATACTTTTTTGTTTGTTATGTAACCTATGATCTTAAAAGTGTGCACATATATAGAAAGATATGTCCCCAAAGACCGTATAAATAGTGCACTAACGATAAATACTAAAAGGACACAAACAATATCCTTAAGTCAAATAAAGTCTTCTTCACATAAGTTAACAAGCAAATAAACAAGATAAAATCCTATAAGCTACCCATGATTCCTAGGATGTCTACCCATCTCGCTGTCAATTTATGTTTTTTTTATCCATATATATTATTAAATAATTTTTTTTCATTCTTTAGCCTAAGCTCTAATACCACTTTTGTAACTCCCCGTAAAAAACAGGAGTACAAAATGGTATATTTTATTAATAGCAGCGGAAATTACAGAGCGTTACCGCCGTATTTCCCCATACAGAGAAATACAAGGCTTACTTATTCTTTAGTACAACCAAATAACTAGTAACAAGTCTTATTGATAAGATTATATTATTATGATACATTATTCTCATTCTATTTTCTTGCGTCAACCTCACTCATGCCCTTCCCTGTTTCCTGTACTTGAAAAAGATTAACAAAATAAAGGGGTCAACCAACCACAGGTTGAGTATATTTCCCGTAACCTCCAACTCAAATTAATATAACTCGGGTCATTATTATTGAACGGGGCCACATTACGGAGCCGAGACTCCCTTAGGCCATGCCCTCCTCCGTGTACACAGGATAACCATCCTTTTCTCATTTTTTTTTCTTTTTCTTTCTTTTTATCCGGATATAAAGGGGCGGAGCCAATTGCCGAGCCCCCTGCCGATCTCACTTCAGAGCTCACGTCCATGTACACGGGATAAAATAATAATGTGATCCGGTCCCTTTCAATAATAATATCCCCGAATGATACATTGGCCAAATGTACATCTTATCAATGGTATTTTAACATTAACATTATCATGTGAGCATTATAACGTTAATTATTAACACAAATAGTACCACAATCATATCTCACGTAAACCACATTACGTAAAATATACAAATATAACATAACTTTATCACATAAACAATAATTCACGTACATTATAATATCAGTTGAGTAATTATAATGATAATATACGTACTCATTATATTAACTTAAGACGAAGGGGTAGGAAATATACCTTCAATATATCATCTCGTAAATTGCTTGCCACCATTTATCTATATACCAAATTGCATTGATCCTTTTCGTTGTGTCATGGGTATTAACTATGAACGAGGCATCCTATTTATAGTTCTCAAAAGTCAGTTAACACTTACTGGCTTTTCTACGTGGTGATTGTTTTCGCCATATGAAAGCAAGCCTATCTTGCCCATTCAATGTAGATATGCAAGTGGTAAGTCTTTAACCACATTATTTTTACTTATTTTTTTATCATTTGTTTTAACATGTGATCGAATGCCAATAAAATATTACAAACATCATAAAATATCTAGATATTTTACATTATGGGTTATTTTCTCTGAGATAGGTCTAGTAAAACTTTATGGATAAAGTTATTATTGAGTCGGATTCCAACCGAACTATTTTATTCTTATTCTTAGGTCTTACATATACCAGATTATTATGCCGTTCGAATTTTGTTAAGTTAATATCTCCCTCTAGGATGGATTTATTTCATTTGTGTACCTTTTTCGACTCTACTTGATAAAAATTCTTTCCCTTTTCAAATAAAGAATTTTCTTAAATCTACTAGAAAATAGAAAATTTACTCGGGTATTACATTCTACCCCACTTAAAATAAGTTTCGTCCTCGAAACATGGATCATTACCTTATTGGAACAAATAAAGATATCAACCTCTCATTTCCTATTATGTTTCCCAAGTCACCTCTATGTCATCGTGATGTGACCACAAAACCTTTACTAGTGGAATAACCTTGTTTCAAAGAGCCTTTTCTTTGTGATCTAAAATTTGTATCGGTCTCTCTTCGTAGATTAGGTCCTCTCTAACTTACACTGGGGGTGATTCGGGTCGGAGATATACTTTCTTAGGAGTGACACATAAAAAACGTCATGGATTCTATAAAGTTCTATTAGAAGGGATAATCTATAGGCAACATCTCCAACTCGCTCCACTATCTCAAATGGTCCAATATATCTTGGACTAGATTTTCTCTGTTTCCCGAATCTAATAACCCCTTTCGTTGGTGATATTTTAGGAAATTTGAATCACCTACTTGAAATTCCACTAGTCGTCTCTTAATTACATCATAACTCTTTTGACAACTTTGAGCAGCTCTCATCTTCTATGGCATGGTTTTCACTTTATCCATGGGTTATTGAATCAAATATGGTGCAATGACCCTTGATTCATCAATGTCACTCCAACATCTTGGAGATCTACAGTTTCTCCCATATAAAGCCTCAAAATGAGTCATTTCAATACTAGCATGATAATTATTATATGAAACTTGATCAAGAGCAAATGTTGTTCTCATGACCCCTGAAATTTCAGAACACATACTCCTAACAAATATAGGTTACTTCTCCAAGTAATCTTGTTACTTACACACTAATAAATATGGGTTAGGTTTTTGTTCCATAAAGAGCTTATTTGGTGGTATTCACGGGAACCATAAACATTGCCAAATTTGTAAAAGTAATCAACCCATTTTTGGTAATAAGTGTCTTTTTGTAAGAGAAAACTCTTTCCAAAGAAATTAAAAGCTTCCTTCTCAATTTAAATGAGCAAACCATTTTTTTGAAGTGTATAAGATTTGTTGAAAGTTTGGAAAGCCATTTTCAAGAGTTAAAATATTTTCGAAATGGTTCTTTCAAAGACGGGTCTTCTTAAGTCACAGTGAACTACACGATTGTTTTTTTGTACTTAGACAATAACCCAAATTAAATGATCTTTTATAACACCCTGACTCAATCTATGACATTCTTCATCTTTGATCATCATTGTGCAATCTTCTTTGACAATTAGAGCTCTTGAGCTATAAGGTTAAAACTTAAGAGGCACATAATTAAATAAACAATGAGATTAATTTGTCTTAGGGCATCATCAAACACTTAACTAATCAAATTGGGTCCCAACATCTCTGTTTTTCCAACGGTTTATGCGTGAAAAGCAGTGCTAAAGTTCAAATGAGTTCCTATGACATTTTCAAACTTTTCCAAAATTTTGCTAAAAAGTTTGTGTCACGATCTGACACAATGGTTTTGGGAACTACGTGTAATCTGATAATTTCTTTTAGGTATTTCTTTGTTAACTGTTCAGATTTCCACGTGGTTTTGATTGCTAAAAAAGCGTGCCTTCTTGGTTAGTCGGTCTAAATCACCCATATCTCATTCATTCTTTTTGGTGTCAAAGGCAACATTGTCACAAAGTTCACTCTTATCGACTCCTATTTCCACGATGGAATGTCCAAAGGCTGTAAACTTCCTCCTAGCCTTTAATGTTCATTTTCACTTGCTGACAGGTTAGATATTTTGTGACAAATTCTAACATCTTGTACCTTCCTATGATGTCATCACATATGTCAAATGTTTTTATACAACTAATTCCCTTAAAAGGTGTACTAATATAAGGCTGTTCTCATTGCTCTCACAATCATAATGTCCATCATCATACATAATAAGTTAAACTATTTTTTTTTCTATTCTCATATCTTTTAAAATCTTCAAAATATGCAATACTAGTTAACTAAATCTAATTTCTTTTATCATCATATCCCGAATTGCCTAACTATAGGTAGATAAACAATAAAACGTTTACCACTAAGTGTCTCTACTACCACATAAGTCTTATGAAGGGGATATTGAATACCTATATTACAATCCAAGACACAATGTACTTCTGTGTAGAATTGTCACTTTATAGCTTAGCTTCTATGCCTAGGAATAAGAGCACTGATATTATGTTCAAACCTATTTCCTCTCCCTTTTATTTTATACATTATCACTCTCTATAAATTATTTTATTGACTGTATAAATAGACTGTCTACTTATTTACGGTTCCACCGACACTTACTGTTCACTGACGCAACAGTCCCCACTGACGCTACAGTAGTACAGTACCCACCGACACTTTTTTTTTAAAAAATATTTTTTTTATATAAACACCACAAAAATTAACCATTTTATCCACCAACTTCATCTACTTCTTATCCATAATCTCATAAAAAATCTTCTCTCTAAATTATGGATAAATCATCCGGTAATTCATCCAATAAATCACCCGATATCTCCTCCGATGAGCTTTATAATTCCGTTACAAAGTCTCTTAAGGAAGTGAAGACACTCATTAGCTTGCTAATGATACTAATATGTGTATTAGTAGCGGTATTTGCAATAATTATAGTTTATATTACAAAATAAATAATTATTGCTTGTAATCCTCTCTTGTTATTATTAATCATGTTACTAATCTAGTGATTTGTATATTCTTAGAAGTTTTATTATCACCTTAACTACTTGTTAAATAAATAAACTACACATGTGAATCATGTTTAAAAAGATAAAAACTAGATTTTCTTTTCTTTTTTTTTTTTTTTGCATTTATTAGAAATTGATCTCGGATTTCTTAAACGATCTGAGATTCTCGGACCACTTAGGCTCCTTTCCCAAGTTGACATCTCAACTACAAAATATTACGATATTGTCTTATGCTAATACTGTTTCAACACCGATACTTTAAAACAGTAAATGACCATCTCATCTCAACTGGGCTCTTTCAATTTGGGCTTCATGAAATATTCAAATATTCCCCAATTAAAACATCATAACTCTAATCCACAATATCCCACTAATCAACAACTATTACTTAGTAATCCACATTAATTATGTTTACAACACCACAAACCCCTCATATTTGATCAGGCCTACTATTCCATAATAATCCATGGAATAATATAATCACTTGATATCATAATCTTATTATCTTAATCACAAATGACTAAAAAAAATGTGCATTCACTAATCTAATACTTTATTTGAAGCAAAACTTTAAAATTCAAATTTCACCATCACCAGCATATTACCTAATTATTATCAACAGCCAACAACTCCCAAATTTCAATCCCCAAAATCACACTCATTCTCAAAATACAAATTAAAACATGAAAATATTTTTATCCTTTTCTTTTACCTCTAAGTAACCCAATGTCAATCTCATTAGCATAATCCAAATGACTTAAGAACAACTCTATTAGCCATAAATGCCTTAATAATATCATCCAAGTCCTCAACCCACCATATATTCAAAACTCTAATAAGACTTTGTGATGCTCACTAATGACCTCTAAGGAAATTAATCCAACATTCTCCATAATTGAAATAAATATTCACTTAACATTTACAAGCCCTTAAAACTTTATATCTTCAAACCTCCATTTTTCTAACATCCTCAATATATTGGCTTGAAACCACAATATTCTCATCCAAACTTTAAAATTCTTCCTCCTTGTGTCTACCATATAAATGCTTCTAAAATTTGAACTCCATAAATGTACTTACATTGAGTCCATCCTACTCATTTTTTTTGTTCTATCTCTTTTCCTATCAAATAAAAATCGCTTTATTCAATTCATTGCTATACTCCTAATTCCTGCCTCTCATTCCTCCACAAAGTTAGGAACAACCTTCTTCTTCCATAACAAATACGATAAACTCTTTTCTTTTCCTTTACAAGTCCGGATTTCGAAAATCGTGACAGTCACTTAACTCAGTTTATCTATATCCTACATATATCACACCTTCTTAGTTAACATAAACTACAAAAACCATCATCTTCTCGAACTCGCTTGGACATAATACTTCACCATTCCTCTATTGAAAAACATCGACATTTCCTATGTCGCTAACGTTAAGTGAATATAGTGCACTCTACTTTGGACTATATCCATTAATGTTAGGTACTAAAATAAATTTATTATACCTGTATAATATTGTATTTTTCATGGTTAGGGACTCTAAATGATTAAAGTATAGTATCTCTATTTCACTCTGGATTTATGGAATTAGACTCTATTTCTCACGCATCCTCTAATGTCTCTAACCTTGGGACATGACAGTAAACCTAGTAGTTTTTTATACTTTTTTTTTCTTATGTAACCTATGATCTTAAAAGTGTGCACATATATAGAAAGATATGTCCCCAAAGACCGTATAAATAGTGCACTAACGATAAATACTAAAAGGACACAAACAATATCCTTAAGTCAAATAAAGTCTTCTTCACATAAGTTAACAAGCAAATAAAACAGATAAAATCCTATAAGCTACCCATGATTCCTAGGACGTCTACCCATCTCCCTCTCAATTTATGTTTTTTTTATCCATATATATTATTAAATAATTTTTTTTCATTCTTTAGCCTATGCTCTGATACCACTTTTGTAACGCCCCGTAAACAACAGGAGTACAAAATGGTATATTTTATTAATAGCAGCGGAAATTACAGAGCGTTACCGCCGTATTTCCCCATACAGAGAAATACAAGGCTTACATTATTCTTTAGTACAACCAAAGAACTAGTAACAAGTCTTATTGATAAGATTATATTATTATGATACATTATTCTCATTCTATTTTCTTGCGTCAACCTCACTCATGCCCTTCCCTGTTTCCTGTATCTGAAAAAGATTAACAAAATAAAGGGGTCAACCAACCACAGGTTGAGTATATTTCCCGTAACCTCCAACTCAAATTAATATAACTCGGGTCATTATTATTGAACAGGGCCACATTACGGAGCCGAGACTCCCTTAGGCCACGCCCTCCTCCGTGTATACAGGATAACCATCTTTTTCTCTTTTTTTTTTCTTTTTCTTTCTTTTTATCCGGATATAACGGGGCGGAGCCAATTGTCGAGCCCCCTGCCGATCTCACTTCAGAGCTCACGTCCATGTACACGGGATAAAATAATAATGTGGTCCGGTCCCTTTCAATAATAATATCCTCGGATGATACATTGGCCAAATGTACATCTTAGCAATGGTATTTTAACATTAACAATATCATGTGAGCATTATAACGTTAATTATTAACACAAATAGTACCACAATCATATCTCACGTAAACCACATTCCGTAAAATTTACAAATATAACATAACTTTATCACATAAACAATAATTCACGTACATTATAATATCAGTTGAGTAATTATAATGATAATATACGTACTCATTATATTAACTTAAGACGAAGGGGTAGGAAATATACCTTCAATATATCATCTCGTAAATTGCTTGCCACCATTTATCTATATACCAAATTGCATTGATCCTTTTCGTTGTGTCATGGGTATTAACTATGAACGAGGCATCCTATTTATAGTTCTCGAAAGTCGGTTATCACTTACTGGCTTTTCTACGTGGTGACTGTTTTCACCATATGAAAGCAAGCCTATCTTGCCCATTCAATGTAGATATGCAAGTGGTAAGCCTTTAACCACATTATTTTTACTTATTTTTTTATCATTTGTTTTAACATGTGATCGAATGCCATTAAAATATTACAAACTTCATAAAATATCTAAATATTTTACTTTATGGGTTATTTTCTCTGAGATAGGTCTAGTAAAACTTTATGGATGAAGTTATTATTGAGTCGGATTCCAACCGTACTATTTTATTCTTATTCTTAGGTCTGACATATACCAGATTATTATGCCGTTCGAATTTTGTTAAGTTAATATCTCTCTCTAGGATGGATTTGTTTCATTTGTGTACCTTTTTCGACTCTACTTGATAAATATTCTTTCCCTTTTCAAGTAAAGAATTTTCTTAAATCAACTAGAAAATAGAAAATTTACTCGGGTATTACATTCTACCCCACTTAAAATAAGTTTCATCCTCGAAACTTGGATCATTACCTTATTGAAACAAATAAAGATATCGACCTCTCATTTCCTATTCTGTTTCCCAAGTCGCCTCTATGTCATCGTGATGTGACCACAAAACCTTTACTAGTGGAATAACCTTGTTTCAAAGAGCCTTATCTTTGTGATCTAAAATTTGAATCGGTCTCTCTTCGTAGATTAGGTCCTCTCTAACTTACACTAGGGGTAAGTTACTGAAGTGATTCGGGTCGGAGATATACTTTCTTAGGAGTGACACATAAAAAACGTCATGGATTCTATAAAGTTCTATTAGAAGGGATAATCTATAGGCAACATCTCCAACTCGCTCCACTATCTCAAATGGTCCTATATATCTTGGACTAGATTTTCTCTGTTTTCCGAATCTAATAACCCCTTTCGTTGGTGATATCTTAGGAAATTTGAATCACCTAATTGAAATTCCACTAGTCGTCTCTTAAGTACATCATAACTCCTTTGACAACTTTGAGCAGCTCTCATCTTCTATGGCATGGTTTTCACTTTATCCATGGGTTATTGAATCAAATATGGTGCAATGACCCTTGATTCATCAATGTCACTCCAACATCTTGGAGATCTACAGTTTCTCCCATACAAAGCCTCAAAATGAGTCATTTCAATACTAGCATGATAATTATTATATGAAACTTGATCAAGGGCAAATGTTGTTCTCATGACCCCTGGAATTTCAGAACACATACTCCTAACAAATATAGGTTACTTCTCCAAGTAATCTTGTTACTTACACACTAATAAATAGGGGTTAGGTTTTTGTTCCATAAAGAGCTTATTTGGTGGTATTCACGGGAACCATAAACATTGCCAAATTTGTAAAAGTAATCAACCCATTTTTGGTAATAAGTGTCTTTTTGTAAGAGAAAACTCTTTCCAAAGAAATTAAAAGCTTCCTTCTCAATTTAAATGAGCAAACCATTTTTTTTGAAGTGTATAAGATTTGTTGAAAGTTTGGAAAGCCATTTTCAAGAGTTAAAATATTTTCGAAATGTTTCTTTCAAAGACGGGTCTTCTTAAGTCACAGTGAACTACACAATTGTTTTTTTGTACTTAGACAATAACCCAAATTTAATGATCTTTTAAAACACCCTGACTCAATCTATGACATTCTTCATCTTTGATCATCCTTGTGCAATCTTCTTTGACAATTAGAGCTCTTGAGCTATAAGGTTAAAACTTAAGAGACACATAATTAAATAAACAATGAGATTAATTTGTCTTAGGGCATCATCAACACTTAACTAATCAAATTGGGTCCCAACATCTCTGTTTGTCCAACGGTTTATGCGTGAAAAGCAGTGCTAAAGTTCAAATGAGTTCCTAGGACATTTTCAAACTTTTCCAAAATTTTGCTAAAAAGTTTGTGTCACGATCTGACACAATGGTTTTGGGAACTACGTGTAATCTGACAATTTCTTTTAGGTATTTCTTTGCTAACTGTTCAGATTTCCACGTGGTTTTGATTGCTAAAAAAGCGTGCCTTCTTGGTTAGTCGGTCTAAATCATCCATATCTCATTCATTCTTTTTGTGCCAAAGGCAACATTGTCACAAAGTTCACTCTTATCGACTCCTATTTCCACGATAGAATGTCCAAAGGCTATAAACTTCCTCCTAGCCTTTAATGTTCATTTTCACTTGCTGACAGGTTAGATATTTTGTGACAAATTCTAACATCTTGTACCTTCCTATGATGTCATCACATATGTCAAATGTTTTTATACAACTAATTCCCTTAAAAGGTGTACTAATATAAGGCTGTTCTCATTGCTCTCACAATCATAATGTCCATCATCATACATAATAAGTCAAACTATTTTTTTTTCTATTCTCATATCTTTTAAAATCTTCAAAATATGCAATACTAGTTAACTAAATCTAATTTCTTTTATCATCATATCCCGAATTGCCTAACTATAGGTAGATAAACAATAAAACGTTTACCACTAAGTGTCTCTACTACCACATAAGTCTTATGAAGGGGATATTGAATACCTATATTACAATCCATGAGAAACTTTGACTATTTTACCTCATCTCATGCAAACCTCCATTTCTCTTTTATCTAGATAAAAATCCAATAGCATTTCCTAATTTGTCCAAGACACAATGTACTTCTGTGTAGAATTGTCACTGTATAGCTTAGCTTCTATGTCTAGGAATAAGAGCACTGATATTATGTTCAAACCTATTTCCTCTCCCTTTTATTTTATACATTATCACTCTCTATAAATTATTTTATTGACTGTATAAATAGACTGTCTACTTATTTACGGTTCCACCGACACTTACTGTTCACTGACGCAACAGTCCCCACTGACGCTACAGTAGTACAGTACCCACCGACACTTTTTTTTTTTAAATATTTTTTTTCTATAAACACCACAAAAATTAACCATTTTATCCACCAACTTCATCTACTTCTTATCCATAATCTCATAAAAAATCTTCTCTCTAAATTATGGATAAATCATCCGGTAATTCATCCAATAAATCACCCGATATCTCCTCCGATGAGCTTTATAATTCCGTTACAAAGTCTCTTAACGAAGTGAAGACACTCATTAGCTTGATAATGATACTAATATGTGTATTAGTAGCGGTATTTGCAATAATTATAGTTTATATTACAAAATAAATAATTATTGCTTGTAATCCTCTCTTGTTATTATTAATCATGTTACTAATCTAGTGATTTGTATATTCTTAGAAGTTTTATTATCGCCTTAACTACTTGTTAAATAAATAAATTACACATGTGAATCATGTTTAAAAAGATAAAAACTGGATTTTTTTTTCTTTTTTTTTTTGCATTTATTAGAAATCGAACCTCGGATTTCTTAAACGATATGAAATTCTCGGACCACTTAGGCTCCTTTTCCAAGTTGACATCTCAACTACAAAATATTACGATATTGTCTTATGCTAATACTGTTTCAACACCGATACTTTAAAACAGTAAATGACCATCTCATCTCAACTGGGCTCTTTCAATTTGGGCTTCATGAAATATTCAAATATTCCCCAATTAAAACATCATAACTCTAATCCTCAATATCCCACTAATCAACAACTATTACTTAGTAATCCACATTAATTATGTTTACAACACCACAAACCCCTCATACTTGATCAGGCCTACTATTCCGTAATCTTATTATCTTTGTATCATATGATGTCTCAAATAGATAAAAACTGGTGTAGAGTGCGTGGTTTAATGTAATAGTAGTACTGATGTTGTTTACTCTACTGTTAGTAGGCTGGAATAGCTTCTTGAATAGGTTGTAATGTGGTGATTTTTCCCTTTTTGGGATTGAGCTTAATATTACTTACATTTCCACAAAAAAAAAATACTTTCTTTGAAGCAAAACTTTATAATTCAAATTTCACCATCACTAGCATATTACCTAATTATTATCAACAACCAACAACTCCCAAATTTCAATCCCCAAAATCACACTCATTCTCAAAATACAAATTAAAACATGAAAATATTTTTATCCTCTTCTTTTACCTCTAAGTAACCCAATGTCAATCTCATTAGCATAATCCAAACGACTTAAGAACAACTCTATTAGCCATAAATGCCTTAATAATATCATCCAAGTCCTCAACCCACCATATCTTCAAAACTCTAATAAGACTTTGTGATGCTCACTAATGACCTCTAACGAAATTAATCCAACATTCTCCATAATTGAAATAAATATTCACTTAACATTTACAAGCCCTTAAAACTTTATATCTTCAAACCTCCATTTTTCTAACATCCTCAATATATTGGCTTGAAACCACAATATTCCCATCCAAACTTTAAAATTCTTCCTCCTTGTGTCTACCATATAAATGCTTCTAAAATTTGAACTCCATAAATATACTTACATTGAGTCCATCCTACTCATTTTTTTTCGTTCTATCTCTTTTCCTATTAAATAAAAATCGCTTTATTTAATTCATTGCTATACTCCTAACTCCTGCCTCTCATTCCTCCACAAAGTTAGGAACAACCTTCTTCTTCCATAACAAATACGACAAACTCTTTTCTTTTCCTTTACAAGTCCGGATTTCGAAAATCGTGATAGTCACTTAACTCAGTTTATCTATATCCTACATATATCACACCTTCTTAGTTAACATAAACTACAAAAACCATCATCTTCTCGAACTCGCTTGGACATAATACTTCACCATTTCTCTATTGAAAAACATCGACATTTCCTATGTCGCTACCGTTAAGTGAATATAGTGCACTCTACTTTGGACTATATCCATTAATGTTAGGTACTAAAATAAATTTATTACACCTATATAATATTGTATTTTTCATGGTTAGGGACTCTAAATGATTAAAGTATAGTATCTCTATTTCACTCTGCATTTATGGAATTAGACTCTATTTCTCACGCATCCTCTAATGTCTCTAACCTTGGGACATGACAGTAAAACAGAACCTAGTAGTTTTTTATACTTTTTTTTCTTATGTAACCTATGATCTTAAAAGTGTGCACATATATAGAAAGATATGTCCCCAAAGACCGTATAAATAGTGCACTAACGATAAATACTAAAAGGACACAAACAATATCCTTAAGTCAAATAAAGTCTTCTTCACATAAGTTAACAAGCAAATAAACAAGATAAAATCCTATAAGCTACCCATGATTCCTAGGACGTCTACCCATCTCGCTCTCAATTTATGTTTTTTTTTATCCATATATATTATTAAATAATTTTTTTTCATTCTTTAGCCTAAGCTCTGATACCACTTTTGTAACGCCCCGTAAACAACAGGAGTACAAAATGGTATATTTTATTAATAGCAGCGGAAATTACAGAGCGTTACCGCCGTATTTCCCCATACAGAGAAATACAAGGCTTACATTATTCTTTAGTACAACCAAATAACTAGTAACAAGTATTATTGATAAGATTATATTATTAAGATACATTATTCTCATTCTATTTTCTTGCGTCAACCTCACTCATGCCCTTTCGTGTTTCCTGTACCTGAAAAAGATTAACAAAATAAAGGGGTCAACCAACCACAGGTTGAGTATATTTCCCGTAACCTCCAACTCAAATTAATATAATTCGGGTCATTATTATTGAACAGGGCCACATTACGGAGCCGAGACTCCCTTAGGCCATGCCCTCCTCCGTGTACACAAGATAACCATCTTTTTCTTTTTCTTTCTTTTTATCCGGATATAACGGGGCGGAGCCAATTACCGTGCCCCCTGCCGATCTCACTTCAGAGCTCACGTCCATGTACACGGGATAAAATAATAATGTGGTCCGGTCCCTTTCAATAATAATATCCCCGGATGATACATTGGCCAAATGTACATCTTAGCAATGGTATTTTAACATTAACATTATTATATGAGCATTATAACGTTAATTATTAACACAAATAGTACCACAATCATATCTCACGTAAACCACATTATGTGGACATGGGCCACGGGGGCGCTTGGGAAACAAGCGTTTGCATTTGTGGAGTCGCCACCAATTTTTATGGGAAATTGGAATCGTTCGAATACCTCGTGTCATGTCATGACACAAACTAGTGACATGAACACCAAGAACTCGTTACCCTTAGCATTCTATGTCTAGAATGACTCTCGTGGATGCCAATGAACACGGGTGTTCACAGAGATCTGGAGTAAGGGGTACGTATTAGGAAGCTCTTTTGATCGAACACCTAATCCCGCCCGCCTCGATAGCGGCCTCTACTAATGATTAGGGAAATTGTCTATACTTGATATATCGTCGATTATATGCATGCAATGCAACATCCAAGTTTTGATCATAACATGTGAGAATTAGACTAAGTCGGTGAACAATTAATTAGCATATAATTAATGTCAAAGTAGGGATTTAGGTTCAATTACATGTGGAAACATACAAATGATACAAAATGCAAAGATAAATACAATAAAGGAAAATTACAATAATAAAAATTACAATAATTACAATGGATTCAAATGATTTATGTCGAAAATACTTCTAAAACGGATAATTTGAGAAAAAATAATAAAAGAATGAATACGAACAGGAATTAAGGCGATAATACGAATAATAGTTAATTATACGTAAGCTAATAAAACTAGGTCAAGGCAGAACGGAAGTTCAGAGACAGAAGTCATCCTGGAACAGGCGCAGCAGGACTGCGCCCTTTGGAAGAGGCGCAGCAGTTGCTGCATCTGTTCCAAGGGTGAGTTCTGGTTGTGAAGCCGGAACTGCAAATCGTTAATATTCGTTGATGAATTTAAGGATTGATTACGATATTTAACTCGGATGGAAGTGATTTAATGCATTAATTACATGTGAATGAGTCATAAAAGCAATAAAACATGGATGAGATGGATGCAAACGAATTATTTACATGGATGAAAGATTGATTAGTGACATAGGTGAACTAAATAGGTTAAACATGACGAATTAATGACGAACTAAACAATTGACAGATGAAAGTATATCAAAGATCGAATTCCAGAAACTCAATATGAATGAATCAAATCTCTACAAACCCGGATTGAATTTAATGACGAAAACCCGCAAATATGAATTACTAGGGATTTAAGTCGGAATAAATGATGAATTATATGTTAATGACGATAAATAATATACATGCGAGATGATTACGTTATCATATCAAAGAATTGTCGAACAAACGAAATCAAATAAAAAAAAAGAACGAATTACAGAGGGCGAAGGAAGAAGAAAGGAAGCAGGAACTGCAGCAGCCTCACGAAGAGGCGCAGCAGGTGTTGCGTCCCTTCGAAGAGGCGCAGCAGTTGCTGCGTCCTTTCTCGACGGTTATCTTCTGGTAATCCGTACAAAGGGTTTTAAACGAGGTTTTAGAAATCGGTTTTAACAAGTATTTTCGACATAAATCTTACATTAGTGATACAAAAAGATAAAGAACAATAAATAAAGAAGGAGGATTTACACCCTCAGACTTACATGTTTGACGAAACGAGATGAACTAAGTTATCGATTAGTGATGCTCGACTCAAATGTAACGAAAGTGCCCTCGTAAGAGGAAAACGAATAAGATTAATTAAGTTGATTGATGTGGAGTTGGTCAAATTGGTCGGTCATGCAAATGAGGCTGGTACTCAGAAGGATCCGAGCTTACGTGGTCGAAAGTTCAAGCACGTAGACGCCAAAAAGTAAGAACGAGGACTTAGAATGCAAAGGGAGAAGAGAAGGGCGGATACTCGCGTGAGAAATATGAGGAGCGAAGGCTCCTATTTATACTAATCACGTGAAGGAATAGGGTTTTCGGAGAGACTTTGGAAGTGAATCTCGAAAAGATATGAAAAAGATACGAAAAATACGCAGAAAAGGATCTGGGAAGAGGCGCAGCATGCACTGCGTCTCTTGGAAGAGGCGCAGCACCTGCTGCATCTGTTCCCAGGTGGTTTCCTCTTACGAAAGAAAGATTTCCGTGTTTAATTTATGGAATGACGGGATAATCTTATTTTCCTTAATATTTTGTATGAATATTACGGGAAATTCTTTACCAAAGAATAAAAGATTTGTGAAATATTTATAAAATATGGAATAGAAATATCCGGAACATTCCAGAACATTCTGACTCGGGATTTAACGGTTATCAGAAAATGAAGACGGTTTTAGGCCTGGACACCAAATGTACTCTAATTACTGCCAAAACGACCGTATCGGCACGTAGATGACAACTAATAGGTAGACATTAATGTTTGAGCAATCACCTGACGATAAACTTATGAACTGTCATAAATCGTTCCGCGTATCAAACATGCGGCACCCAATCATCACCGGGTGGTTTGCGGGAGGTGCAGAAACGAGGTGTCTACAGAGCCCCCACTTTGACTGAGGATTGGACAAGGCGAAAGTCAAAGTATAGCCATCAGGTCAATCGAAGATTACAACCTGACGACGCGAGGCGGCTCAAGGGGTCTGAGCCAAGGACCTATCGTCGGGAACATTTTAGAGTATGTCGACTATCGGGGAGGGTCGTTTAAAGTCCATTAGACTACGTAAGGAGGCTCGCCAGCTATAAGAAGAGACCATACCTGAGATACCCCTGGGTGAAACGGGACTGAAGACGCTTCGGAAAAACTCTTTGGGTCTGAAGATAACTTGGTGTCTGAAGGCATTAGGGGTCACAGGGATTCTAAAGAAACTTCTTACTCTGTCGGGCTCCAAGGGGAAACGAAACGCGATATTGGGAGAATACAGCAGGACACGGTCTGGAATTGCTGGGAGAAATCTGCTTGTGTTCAGCTTCAAACAAACTTCGGAAGAATTTGGGGTCGATGTTGATCTTCATGTCTCGAGAGGAAGTGACTGTCGGTCGTGAACTCTCGTTGGGGAACGTAATCGGGAACTGATCTCCATGTCTCGAGAGGGAAAGTCTATCCGCTTACTCTCGTTGGGGAAACAGAATAAAGGCGTGTCGAAACACGTCAAACGGAATGCTCGTTGTGACAAGCTAGGTCTTGGATAAAAAAGACGATAATTTGTTGCTGGCTTGGAAAAGGCGGATCCGGGTGAAGAACATACGTCAATCGGACCAAATATGTGATGTAGCATCAAGGAAGAGGCGCACCAAAGATGGGCCCACAAAAATAACGAATTCATAACGAATTTTTGAAAACTCGTATGAAGGGAAGCTAAGGAAGAGGCGCAGGAATAGGCGCAGCACCTGCTGCGTCTGTTCCTGAGTGCGTCTTTTCTGCGTAAAAACGCGATAAACAGAGGGTTTATTTCATTTGTTTCGAAACATAATTCATCAATTTCTCTCTCAAGTCTTAACCATTTCCGCCAAAATTTGATCCAAAAGCTTGCATTCATCATGACCCAATTAATTCGAAAATTTGGGGCTTTTCCTCCAAATGGATTTGCCTTGTAAAATTGGTATTAGAAACGGATAATTGGTAATATAAGGAACATAACCATGTATTTGTTTCGAATTTTCGTTGAGTTTTGAGCATTTGAGTGAAATTGTGACGGTTTCACAGCTAAACCGTAAATTGCTTCGAAAATGGCCTCAGGCTTGCCCATTTGTGATGAAACTTGACATTTGGAATCCTTGGGTGATGGGTAAACTTCCTACCATCTCAGAATTTTGATTTGTGACGGCTTTTTCAGGACACTTTTCTAGGGCATAATTGCCGTTATAACGAAATGCTGCCGAAATTTCGACTCGAACCCATGACTAGGCTTCAACTTAGGCTTGACTTAACCCAAATTACCACATGAGTGATCGGGTTTGTGGGAATACGGCCAAGTATGGCGAGGAAAGAGCGATTTCGGGGCTCCCAAAGGTTCGAAAATCCCTTAATCAAGGCTTGTCGTCACTTGACGCGGCCTAAAATACTTTAATTTCTGCAGGTGATGAGGCTTCTACTTCTGGGAAAGCTCCCATGGAGATAGACACTGCTGTTGACGCTTCTCGTGCTCTCGAGGAGGCTTTTGCTGCGGTGACGGCTGCGGTGACGGTTGCTGAGGACGAGGTCCAAGAGGAGGAGGCTGCTGAGGAGGAGGAGGCCCCGAGGCAGGCCAACGTCGGGCGAGGAGGTCATCAGCTGAGGGGAGCACCCGCGTGGGCTGAGACCTGGGACAGCAGGCACTTGCTTTGGGCTGCGGAGGGTCACCTATCCTACAGGACGGTGAAGAGCTTGGTAATCTTGAATTCATTATTCATCACTCATCTTCTTTCATCTCATTTGCTCATATCTCTTCCAATTTTATTCAAACTAAAGATAGCTTTTGTTTCAAATCACAATAGGAGGCCGGGAACATCAGATCGTTCTCGGGCTACACGACGGCGATGGAGTGCTACGAGAGGCTGTCGGCGGAGGAGCGCGCCATGATTGAGCGGGGAGCGTTTGGTGCCTTGGTACAGGCTTGGAGGGTGATAAGGCTAAAGTCGTATCACCTTAATCAAAGTAAACCTAAACTACTACTAACAAGATAGCTAGCGGTAAGTCAGGGTCGAATCCACAGGGAGGCGGTGTTTATCTAGTTTGTTTATATTTAAATCCGTCTTAAGGTAACCAATTTTGGGGGTTTTGATTGTTTGTATGCTAACAGCTAATTGCAAGTAATTAAAAGACAAATAACAATAATATTAAAGGTCTAGGATTTCTGGTTCACTAGGTCAGTTATATGGGGTCTATTAATCAATTGCTAGATCTGTCAAGCTGTCTAAGGTCATAAGATCGGTCGACTCTATTATGCCCTTTAGATCGATTCTAACATGCGGTCGCTATAATTAGATACAATCTATTTGATTATCGCAGCCTATATTAATTCTAACCCGGTCGGTGAAAGGATTAATTCGCTACACTAATTAACAACTCAGGCCTAAGTTAATTAACTAGAATAAGAACAATAATCAAACGGCAACTTAAACGATTTCACTAGCAATTAATCAATTTCCCCTTTCTAATTAACCTAGATCCCCTTCATCCTAGATAATAAACTTAGTTACTCATTATGATAACAATAACAACAATAATTGATGAAGACATAATCAAAGACAATAAATAAGAACAAAGAAATAATAGCATGAACTGAATTAATAATTAACGAGGAAAGATTAAGAACAATACCGTAAATAGCTAGATCCGGAAATAAGAACAATAATTAAACTAAACTAAGTATTTGAGAGAGTTTTCTAAGGTAGCTATCCTAAACCTATGAAAATAAAGCATAAAATAACTTAGGGTACGAGTTTTGGTATTTATAGCAATACATAACCGACTTAAGGAAAGTTGCGGGAATTATAAAACTGGAAGGTTCCTCGATCGAGCCAAGGGTGACTCGATCGAGGCACCAAAGTTCAAGAACACCCAACTCTCGACATTGCGAAATTTAGTTGATTAGGTTGGTTCCTCGATCGAGTCGAGAGTGACTCGATCGAGCATTACGTTCCTCGATCGAGCCAAGGTTGACTCGATCGAGGCACCAATTTTCTACTTCGCGCACTGAATTTCAAACGGACGCCATTTCTTCGTTACTTGTCAGAAACAAGCGATTTTCGCGGCGTTGGAAAGCTAAGAGGATAGGCTTTCATCTCCAATTGTAATCACTTGAAAATCAGTTGTAGAACTCAAGATATGGCTCTTCAAATTAGGCACTTGTAATAAGAAGCTCTTTTCTTCGTGTTTTCTTCTTAACTTCTCTTCCTTCATTCTTATGGATTCTCGTGCCATGCTTCGTGTATCCCTTCATGCTCACTCCGCGATGCCCATTTCATTCCTTTGCTCCTCAAATGCATCATTCCTGCATTAAACATCAAAAGGCGGAAGTATCAACATTCTAACTTAAAAGGCATGTAAATGATATAAACTAGCACGAAAACCGTATCAAAAGCAATTAAGGGGAGGCATAAATATGTATATAATTATGACTCATCAAACTTCCCCAAACTATCTTTTTGCTTGTCCTCAAGCAAAGCAACACACAATATAAAAGGCAATCATACAAATGGCAAATAAACAACTCAGAGCTAATGTTGATGCACATACAAATCCCAAGCTATCCATATCTTGTAACAAAGCAATGACTAAAGTGTACCAATAAAACAAATTCAAAGGTACGGGAAATAGAAAACATAGCTCAAGTCTCAAGACACCATACTATAGACAAATGCCAAATACCTTTCGATCTTGCAAGACAAATTAGTTGGATTCTCGCGGATGTCACTCATGCACTCATATGTATATAGGGTGAGTTATATGTGATGATAGAAAGAAATAGAAACACTCACTCAACTTATGAAACATGCATGCAATCTAATGTGATAGAGATTTCCCCAACTAATATGCAATCACATATGTAGACAAAAGTACATGTATCAAGGACAATAAGGGTGGCAAATGGGTTAAAAGGATAGAAATGGTTTGTGCCAAAGCACGTTATGGATATGTGGAGCTAAGACGGTAGTCGCAGCGCTAACCAAAACAAAAACCAAATCTTTGATAATAAATGAACCCAACTTAGAGAAATGATCTCAACTTTACAACATGTGAGAGCTAATAAATTACTCTCCAATTATGCATTAGACTCTAACAACCATCCTTTTGATCCTTGACAAAACCAAATGAAGCAATCTCTTTCTTTTCTTTTCTTTTCTCTTTTACATTTTTCGATTTTTCTCTCTCTTTTTTTTTCCTTTTTTTTTCTTTTTTTTGTTCGCTTCATATTTTTCTTTTTTCCAACACAAGGATACAACACAATCGCTAAAAGTATTTTGCTATACCCACATGACAACAATAAGTCCCAACCCAACCATAATAGCAAAATAAACATGATAAACAAGCAACTGCGACTGTCCCGAAAAGGTAGGCAAATTCTTGGATTGTAGCTCATAGGATGTAATTTAAGATTGGCTACAAGGGTTTAAACGGGCTAACAAAAGGTAATGTAAGGCTTATTTGAACGATAAGAATCGCCTATCCACATGTACTAAGTCAAATGAAAGCAATAAAAGTATCAAGAAATCAATGTCACACTTATGCAATTTGATATTACACATTCCACAAGGAGAAACCACACTCAAGCCTAATTGACAAATGAGACCAGTTTATTGATGTTCCTGGCCTAGGAAGCTCTATAGACCTCAGAATTTAAGTAGTTTACCAACGTAATTGTGTCAAATCTAATCAATATAAGGCATGTCAATACGGTTAAGACTTGAATTATGAGCTTTGTGTTCATGGCTAACGAGTCAAAACAATGTACATGGACAACTATATAGAATTCAAATGCAAAAACAATGCAATTTAACATCATTGTTATTCAATTCACCAAGACTCGACCTAAAACAAAGGTAAAAACATGTTTTTGTATTTTGAATTTTTTTAATTTTTATGGATTTTTGATTTTTAAAAGCACACAACATAAAGTAAATCACACAACATAATTAAACTCCTCCCCCAAACCTAAATGTCACAGTGTCCTCATTGTGACGCCTACAGCATAGCAATCACACACAAATCCAGCAACCTAAAGGACACAACTAACAAAAGGAATGGAAAAGAAATAGATAATACAATCAAAGAAGGTACAAGGGAAGAGAATACCGGGTAAGAGCTTATGATTCCCCAAACCAGCTGCAAAAATAGGGGGAAAATCATCAACCGCGCAATTCCACATCAAGTCAGCTACGAAATAAACCCAAAAACGTGGTTACTCGATCGAGGAACCTGTTGCCGTCCCCTTCCTTTCTTTATATATCGATTACCCGCAATTGGGCACAATCAAAACAGCTCAAAGCTCTTAAGAGTCGATCATAAATCTGCGCATGTGCTACACAAAAGCATAAGTAGCACCAAGATATAACAGGAGCATATAAAATCAATGTTAAAGACCGTCTCAGCATATCAAATATTTGATGACAATTATAGCAAAACCGCATCAAATTGTTAGTCCAGCCAAAAGAGTATGGAGTATGAAAGCACAAAGTAGAGGTCATACGAGGTAATTTATCACTCACTACACCAAAGAATCCTCATGAAATTATCGTCAACAATTACCTCTTGGTCAGGAGGTCTACCACTCCTAATATCAGAATCGGTGGCAAAAGAATATACTACCTCTACCAGGCTAGGAGTATTCATTGACTCATATGCCTTCTCATTCCCTTTGTTAATAAGCTCTATCCCATATACTTCAGCCTCTAAAGCATCCAACTCGGCTTTCCATATGGGAGATTCACCTGCACATGTCTCAAAAGATATCAAAGCATCTAAAGGGTCCATAGTAGGGGGCCCTTGTGCAGAGTATTCATCAATATCATCTTCAACATCAGAAACATCAAAATATGCATTATGCACAGGTGTAATAAAATGAACCTCACTAGACTCAAAATTAGAATCTAATTCAACAACTGAAGGGGAAGTATCCAAAGAAAGAGTCAACATATCGTCACATGAGTCCCATTTAACCTCAAGATCTTTGAATCGCGCATCATCACTCTCCTTATCCCAAGACTCATCACAAAAGGGGTAATCTAAGGGGTCTGTCAAGTCTTCCTCATGTGACTCACTATCTCAGAAAATCGTCATAGAGGGTTCTAGATTTTCAAAAGAAGGGGTTATCAACTGAGCATATGGTCTCATCCTCTATGTTTCCCTCAATATCCTTTTCATTCTTTAAAACGGTTTCTATGGTCTCACCCACACCCTCATCCATGTATGACTGAAATGAAAAAGTGGGTTTAATGCATTCAATAGCAAGCCATTCAAAGAAAGAAAGGACATCTTCAATATTCTTACCACCAAAATCTCCCATACCTATGGAGTCAATGTAGGCTTGGGTTTGTCTGTTCATACCTTTTATGATGGTAAGACACATAGTAAGCCGTGGAATTTTAGCCTCATAATTATGGGAACGAATCCAATCATTCCATCTAAGCATGTAATCATGGAAGTTCTCATCTTTATCCTGTAGAAACTCGATGGAAAACATTAGAACGGTCTCAAGGAACTGATGTTCCCTGAGACAAAAGACAAACTAAACAAAAACAAACAGACAAATTGTTGCCTCCCCGGCAACGGCGCCAAATTTGATAAGGTTATTTCAGTCGTTGGCCTTAATCAAAGTAAACCTAAACTACTACTAACAAGATAGCTAGCGGTAAGTCAGGGTCGAATCCACAGGGAGGCGGTGTTTATCTAGTTTGTTTATATTTAAATCCGTCTTAAGGTAACCAATTTTGGGGGTTTTGATTGTTTGTATGCTAACAGCTAATTGCAAGTAATTAAAAGACAAATAACAATAATATTAAAGGTCTAGGATTTCTGGTTCACTAGGTCAGTTATATGGGGTCTATTAATCAATTGCTAGATCTGTCAAGCTGTCTAAGGTCATAAGATCGGTCGACTCTATTATGCCCTTTAGATCGATTCTAACATGCGGTCGCTATAATTAGATACAATCTATTTGATTATCGCAGCCTATATTAATTCTAACCCGGTCGGTGAAAGGATTAATTCGCTACACTAATTAACAACTCAGGCCTAAGTTAATTAACTAGAATAAGAACAATAATCAAACGGCAACTTAAACGATTTCACTAGCAATTAATCAATTTCCCCTTTCTAATTAACCTAGATCCCCTTCATCCTAGATAATAAACTTAGTTACTCATTATGATAACAATAACAACAATAATTGATGAAGACATAATCAAAGACAATAAATAAGAACAAAGAAATAATAGCATGAACTGAATTAATAATTAACGAGGAAAGATTAAGAACAATACCGTAAATAGCTAGATCCGGAAATAAGAACAATAATTAAACTAAACTAAGTATTTGAGAGAGTTTTCTAAGGTAGCTATCCTAAACCTATGAAAATAAAGCATAAAATAACTTAGGGTACGAGTTTTGGTATTTATAGCAATACATAACCGACTTAAGGAAAGTTGCGGGAATTATAAAACTGGAAGGTTCCTCGATCGAGCCAAGGGTGACTCGATCGAGGCACCAAAGTTCAAGAACACCCAACTCTCGACATTGCGAAATTTAGTTGATTAGGTTGGTTCCTCGATCGAGTCGAGAGTGACTCGATCGAGCATTAAGTTCCTCGATCGAGCCAAGGTTGACTCGATCGAGGCACCAATTTTCTACTTCGCGCACTGAATTTCAAACGGACGCCATTTCTTCGTTACTTGTCAGAAACAAGCGATTTTCGCGGCGTTGGAAAGCTAAGAGGATAGGCTTTCATCTCCAATTGTAATCACTTGAAAATCAGTTGTAGAACTCAAGATATGGCTCTTCAAATTAGGCACTTGTAATAAGAAGCTCTTTTCTTCGTGTTTTCTTCTTAACTTCTCTTCCTTCATTCTTATGGATTCTCGTGCCATGCTTCGTGTATCCCTTCATGCTCACTCCGCGATGCCCATTTCATTCCTTTGCTCCTCAAATGCATCATTCCTGCATTAAACATCAAAAGGCGGAAGTATCAACATTCTAACTTAAAAGGCATGTAAATGATATAAACTAGCACGAAAACCGTATCAAAAGCAATTAAGGGGAGGCATAAATATGTATATAATTATGACTCATCAGAGGGATATCGCGAAGAGGAAGCTGCGGGCTAACCTTAGCCTGGTTCGCGCTTTCTTGGATCGATTCTGGGATACGACTTCCACTTTTCACATGCCTTTTGGTGAGGTGGGAGTCACGTTGGAGGACAACGGCATGATCTCTGTGTAATACTCCGTATTTATATGTCTTGGGGTACTCTATCGAGTAGCCCTTACTCTGTCGAGTATGGGCAAGTTGCGAAATAAAATAGTTTCTGACCTGTTGGGTACTCGATCGAGTAGCTGGGGTACTCGATCGAGTAAGGGGGTACTCGATCGAGTACCTTGGGTACTCGATCGAGTGTCCGGTTTTACGGGGAGTTTTCTCGGGTTTTGTTAATTATGCGATTAAGGTATTTAAACATATTCGTCATTGTTTTAATTCACTTTTACAAAACCTAAAACCCTGTTTAAGAGAGGAAGCAGCCACTTCATCTTCCTAATCGCATTCTTAGCAATTCCCGGAGTTCAGACGGTCGGTTCTTGTTGTTTTTCGTGTCGTTGGATTCCTTGCGTCGAGGGTAAGCTTTTAACATAATTTTTATAATGTTTTGTTGGGATTGATTAAACCCTAATTTAGAGATTGGGGGTTTTATGAGTAGTAAGTGATTGGTAGTCTTTATGTGTTATGTGTTAGGAGGAGGATTCGTAGAAGAGGCGTTTTGATACACCAGATACCGTCTGCTTGTTGTGCTTCCAGGTAGGATTTCCTACTCAGTATTAGTCCCATAATGGGATATTGGTGATGTGCTGTAGTTAGTTGTTGATATGATGATTGTGATTGTGATTGTGATTGTGATTGGTTTCTATGGCTCTCGAGATGCGTTCTCGGCTGAGTGGGGTCACTTGCGGGAGTGACTTCACGCCTAGTTTCGCCCTTCGTGGAACCCGCCACGGAAGGGGATGTGCACATTAATGGGACAGGGTTATCGCTCGTACGATGAGCGGGGCTTAGGTGGAACGGCTGCGGTACCCCACTGCGTGGGCGGGTCCAGTGGACGATCGATATTGAGATGATGGGAGTTGGTGTGTGTGTGTGTGTGACATTCAGCTGTCATTATCCTATTGTTGTTATCTATATTGATTGTGTGATTAGTACGACCCGGTGTTGTTTTGTAAACTGCGGTGATCCATTCGGGGATGGTGAGCAGATATTGAGCGGTATTGAGATGAGTACTGGGATAGTGGGGGATGCCACGACATGACGATAGGAGTCTTCCGCTGTAGCCTTAGTTTGTTTTACATTTCGATTAGAACAGTCATTTGAGAATCTTGTATCGTACTTTGGTTTGGTTTTGAGGATTGTATTTATTCATTAAACTATTTATAATAAATGTTGTTTCTTTTTGTCTATTTGATTATCATACCTCGGGCGTAGAGATGGTGATGCCTTCATACCGAGTGGTCCTGGTAAGGCACTTGGAGTATGGGAGTGTTACAAATGGTATCGAGCGACGATCCCGAAAACCTCGTAACCAATGAACTTAATGAACATAGGGAGTCAATTAAAATGAACCCGGGGTAAAAGTTGTAGGAGCTAGTGCAAAGGCTTGGGAGACGTCCTAAAGTCGCGGGGGTCGCCCTACAACTTTGAACCGGTCACATGGGAAAGTGTTTGTCGAGGCATGTGTGTGCTTGGTTAACTTGTTAAAAATGTGATGAAGTGTGTGATTGTTGGATGTTGAAGGAGATGTTGAGAATGTGAAAGAAAAGTAATATATGTGTAGACATGATGTTGGAATAACAGGTTGGATGTTTACAATGTGGCTTTAATAGCATGATGAATTGATCTTGTTGATAATAGAATAGATGCGTAGCATATTTATTATGTTATCATGTGGTTTTATAAAGTTTAGCATGTTAGTGTACGACGTAACATGCGGGTAGCTCTTACGAGTTAGTGATACTCGATCGAGTGGGACTGACTCGATCGGGTGGGTTTTTGGCGATTTTAAGTCCAGAATCGATTTTTGGGGCACTCGATCGAGTAACTAGGGGTACTCGATCGAGTACGGGGTCACTCGATCGAGTAGCCTAGATACTCGATCGAGTAGGTAGGAGATCAGAAGGTCTGTTTGGTTCTGGAGTTTGGGTACTCGATCGAGTACGTGGGGCACTCGATCGAGTAGCCCGTTACTCGATCGAGTGTGTTTGGGAACTCGATCGAGTGGGTTCTGGGCATCGTGTTTTCGTGTTTTGAGGTTTAGTACGTGTGTTTATGTTTACCCTTTCTTATATAGCTTCAAGATGCCGCCAAGAGAATCGCTTTGTACGCGAGAGCTGAGCTTATGACCACGGATGACATCGTTAAGATGTTAGAGCACCAGGATGCTCTTACTGAGACCCTGAAGAGAGTGAATGAGGACAAGGATAAGAGTAAGGAGAAGGAGGTTGATCATTCTAAAATCAGCCTTTACATTGCGAGGTTTAACCCGAAGGAATACAAGGGGGTTGGGGAGCCTAATCTGCTTGATAGTTGGCTGAGAGAGATGGAGAACATCCTAGACTTGGTTCATTGCCCCGATGAGATGAGAGTGGAACAGCCGCGTTCTATCCGAGGGAGGCAGCAGGCAAGTGGTGGGATTCAGTAAAAGTGAGTGCTAAGGAGATATACACCAACCAAGGCTTACCCGCTATACCTTGGGGGAGTTTCGTAGGGGTCGTGAGGAAGGAGTTCGTGCGGAGCATCCGAGGAGTAGGTTGAGGGAGGAGTTTGATAAGTTTAAGATGACCGCGAGATGTCGGTGGCAGCCGAGTACTACGGACGCAGTTCAATGAGAAGTCCAGGTATCCGAGGATATGGGTTTGAGTGAGGAGAACTCCGCGTTGAGGTTTGAGAGTGGGTTGACTACCAAGATTATGGATAAGTTACCCGTGGGAATCCTTACCGATGTTAAGGAAGCTTATGAGAGGGCTGGAAGAGCTGAGAGGTTGGTGGAGATGGCTCAGGAGAGGTCTGGTGGAGAGAAGAGGAAGTCTGAGAGCGAGGGTGGTGGCCAATCTAATTACAAGAAAGGCAACCACAATCGCCTAAGGGGTTTTCTTAAGGGTCCGGGTTTAGTGTCTTTGGGGCTTCCTTTGGGCGTGGCCGTGGGAGTGTGAGTAATAGTTGGGGAGTGACTGCTTTGGTTGTGGTGGCGTAGGCCACAAGAGACATGAGTGCACGGGTGCACCGGATCTTTTCGGAGACTGCGCGAGCTTCGCGAGAAACACCGGCTGGATCATGGCCAAACCGGGAAGTCGAGTTACCAGTGGAGGCAACCGCAACGGCGGTAATTCTTATCAGAAGACACCGATGAGCAACAACAACAACAATCAAGGGTCGGGTGCTAAGCCGACCGCATCAGCCAGTACTGTCCAGGGAGGTGGGCAGAAAACCAGTGGCAAGCTATTCATGATGGAGAAGAAGGCAGCTGAGGAAGATGCGCACGTTATCACCGGTACATTCCTTGTTAATGGTATTCCTACGTTTGTTTTGTTTGATTCGGGGGCTTCTCAGTCGTTTGTGTCTTCGAGTCATGTAAAACAGTTGGGTTTGAGAGTATATGAGTCTGTTAGGGAGCCAATTTTCATATCTTCGGGTGAGTCTGTATCGTGTGGGAGGTTGTTTAGAGATGTATATTTGATAGTTGGGCAAGTCGATTTCCCTGTAGACTTGCTAGAGTTTCCTTTTAATGGTTTTGAGATGATAGTTGGGATGGATTGGTTAGGAAAGTATAAGGCTAAGATAGACTGTCATCAAAAGAAAGTGTCCCTAAGAGGTCCTAAGGGTGTTAGTGTGTCTTATCGTGGGTTTCTAGTCAAACCCAAAGTTAAGTTGATTGCAAATTGTTACTTTGAAGTCGTATCGAGGAAGGGATGTCCTTTGATCTTATGCCATGTGAGAGATGACCGGATAGAAAGTCCGGCGATTGATGAGATACCAAAGGTGGGAGAGTTTGCGAGATGTTTTCCGGAGGAGATTCCGGGGTTGCCACCGAAAGGGAGATAGATTTCACCGTTGAGTTGAAGCCGGGGACGGGGCCAATCTCTAAGGCACCGTATCGTATGGGTCCTAAGGAGATGGAGGAGCTTAGGAAGCAGTTGGATGATTTGATAGAGAAGGGATACATTAGACCAAGTGTATCGCCTTGGGAGCACCATTCTTTTTTCGTGAAGAAGAAAGATGGGAGCTTGAGGTCAGCATAGACTACGGGAGCCGAACCGTGACGATAAAGAACAAGTATCCTTTGCCAAGGATAGATGACCTGTTTGATCGGTTGAGCGGTGCAACGATCTTTTCTAAGATTGATTTGAGGTCGGGGTACCATCGGTGAAGATTAGAGAGGTGGACATACCAAAGACAGCTTTCACGTCAAGGTATGGCCATTATGAGTATGTGGTGATGTCGTTTGGGTTGTCTAATGCGCCGGCGGTGTTTATGGATTTGATGAATAGGATCTTCGGACGCCTTCCTGGATCGTTTGTGGTGGTGTTTATCGATGATATCTTAGTCTACTCTAAGACTAAGGAGGAGCATGAGGAGCATCCGAGGATCGTGTTGCAGACTTTGAGAGATCATGAGTTGTATGCTAAGTTGTCCAAGTGTGAGTTCTGGTTAGAGAAACTTGCTTTTAAGGGCATGTAATCTCTAAAGATGGGGTAGCCGTGGATCCGGCGAAGATTGAAGCAAAGGATAAAAGTGGGAAGCACCAAAGAATGTTCTTTGAGGTTAGGAGTTTCTTGGGTTTAGCTGGATACTACGACGGTTCGTGAAAAAGATTTCTCCAAGATAGCTAGACCGATGACAGCGTTGATGAGAAAAGAGAACAGGTTTGGTTGGGATGAGAGTTGTGAGACGGCGTTCCAAACATTAAAGGAGCGTTTGACCACGCTCTCCCGTCCTAGCATTGCTGAAGGAGCGAGAATTTCGAGGTTTATACAGATGCCTCGAAGAATGGGTTGGGATGTGTGTTGATGCAGAATGGTAAAGTGATTGCCTATGCTTCTAGGCAGTTGAAGCCTTATGAGGAGAACTACCCTACTCATGATCTGGAGTTGGGTGCAGTGGTGTTTGCTCTCAAGATTTGGAGACATTACCTTTATGGAGCAATCTTTAAGGTATTTTCTGATCACAAGAGTCTCAAGTACATCTTCACGCAGAAGGAGTTGAACATGAGACAGAGGAGGTGGATGGAGTTGATTGGCGATTACGACATGGAAATCATCTACCATGAAGGGAAGGCCAATGTTGTTGCTGATGCTTTGAGTAGAAAGAGTGTACATTCCCTGTGTACAGCTCTATCTTTGATGAGGCTGAGGGATGAGGTAGCAAGCTTTGGGATTCATATGATACAGAAAGGAGATGCTATGGGTGATATGACGGTGCATATGGAGTTTTATGATGACATTCGGGATAAGCAGGCTATGGATCCTAAGATAGTGGAGTGGAGAGCTGGAGTAGAGAAAGGGACAGTGTCCCGGTTTTCCATTCATACAGATGGTAGCTTGAGGTTTGATGGTAGGTGGTGTGTTCCTAATGATGAGGAGTTGAAAAAGACGATCATGACAGAAGCGCATTGCACGCCATATTCAGTTCATCCAGGTGGAGACAAGTTATACAAGGATTTGAAGAAAACGTTTTGGTGGCCTGGGATGAAGAAAGAGACAGCTGAGTTTGTGTCCCGTTGTTTGATATGCCAAAGAGTTAAAGGGGAACAAATAAGACCACAAGGTAAGATTCAGTCTTTAGAGGTGCCTGAGTGGAAATGGGAATCCATTTCCATGGATTTCATTGTGGGTTTGCCGAAGAGTCAACAAGGTAACAACATGATCTGGGTGATAGTGGATCGTCTGACCAAGTCAGCTCACTTTGTTCCAATGAAAGATACATGGACTAAGGCACAATTGGCTATGGCCTATCGAAAGAACGTGCTTAAGTTACATGGGGTCCCTAAGGACATAGTGTCTGACAGAGATGCGAGGTTTATATCAAGGTTTTGGAAAGAGTTGCAAGAATCGTTGGGAACAGCTTTGAAGATGAGTACCGCATTTCATCCTGCGACAGATGGGCAGACTGAGAGAACAATCAAGACTCTTGAGGATATGTTGCGAGCTTGTGTGATGGATTTTGGTGGTAGCTGGGAGCAGAGGTTGGACTTGATAGAGTTTTCTTACAACAACAGCTATCACACCAGTATTGGTATGGCACCGTTTGAGGCTTTGTATGAGAGGAGATGCAGGAGTCCAATCTGTTGGGACGATAGTGCCGAGGCAGTGGTTTTAGGACCAGAGATGGTGCATGAGATGGTGGAGCAGATTAAGATGATCAGGGAACGGATGAGAAAGCGACCCGGGATCGACGGAAAGAGTTATGCAGATCTACATCGTCGGGACATAGAGTTTCAGGTTGGGGACAAGGTTCTTCTGAAAGTGTCTCCGATGCGTGGAGTTATGAGATTTGGGAAGAAAGGCAAGTTAATTAAGTCAGAAGTTTATAGGGCCTTATGAGATCTTAGAGCGAGTTGGGGAAGTTGCTTATCGTCTGGCCTTACCAGCTGCGTTAGAGAGGGTGCATAATGTGTTTCATGTATCGCAGCTGCGGAAGTATGTGAGTGACCCGTCACATGTGTTGGAGGCAGAGAGCTTAGAGCTAGATGAGTCTTTATCATACCTTGAGGTGCCTAAGCAGATTCTAGACCGAAAGGTTAGAAAGACTAGGAGTGGTGAGACAGTTTTGCTTAAGATCCTTTGGTCTAACCACGAGACTGAGGAAGCTACATGGGAGGCGGAGGATATCATGAAAGAGCGTTACCCTTTCCTTTTTGATCAGGTATGTATGGTTACGGAGACGTAACCTTGTTTCTTTTAGGGGGGTAGGAGATGATCGCGAGAGTTTTTAAGAGTTTTATACACCGTTTATATGTTGTGTCGGTATGTTTGTCGGGATAAGTTGGGTTAGTATCATGCTTTACGGTGTGTTTTGTTTGACCTTCGAGTCGGGAGGCTTATGGGAGTACCTTTGTTTAGTAGTGGTTTGAACTTCGGGGACGAAGTTCCTTTTAAGGAGGGAAGACTGTAATACTCCGTATTTATATGTCTTGGGGTACTCTATCGAGTAGCCCTTACTCTGTCAGTATGAGCAAGTTGCGAAATAAAATAGTTTCGACTGTTGGGTACTCGATCGAGTAAGGGGTACTCGATCGAGTAAGGGGTACTCGATCGAGTACCTTGGGTACTCGATCGAGTGTCCTGGTTTTTTACGGAGAGTTTTCTCGGGTTTTGTTAATTATGCGATTAAGGTATTTAAACATATTCGTCATTGTTTTAATTCACTTTTACAAAACCTAAAACCCTGTTTAAGAGAGAAAGCAGCCACTTCATCTTCCTAATCGCATTCTTAGCAATTCCCAGAGTTCAGACGGTCGGTTCTTGTTGTTTTTCGTGTCGTTGGATTCCTTGCGTCGAGGGTAAGCTTTTAACATAATTTTTATAATGTTTTGTTGGGATTGATTAAACCCTAATTTAGAGATTGGGGTTTTATGAGCGAGAAAGTGATTGGTAGTCTTTATGTGTTATGTGTTAGGAGGAGGATTCGTAGAAGAGGCGTTTTGATACAAATTTAGATACCGTCTCGCTTGTTGTGCTTCCAGGTAGGATTTCCTACTCGGTATTAGTCCCATAATGGGATATTGGTGATGTCTTTGTAGTTAGTTGTTGATATGATGATTGTGATTGTGATTGTGATTGTGATTGGTTGTCTATGGTTCTCGAGATGCGTTCTCGGCTGAGTGGGGTCACTTGCGGGAGTGACTTCACGCCCTAGTTTCGCCCTTCGTGGAACCCGCCACGGAAGGGGATGTGCACATTAATGGGACAGGGTTATCGCTCGTACGATGAGCGGGGCTTAGGTGGGAATGGTGCGGTCCCCCATCGGCGGGTGGTCCAAAGGGACGGTCGATATTGAGATGATGGGAGTTGGTGTGTGTGTGTGTGTGTGTGATTCAATGTCTGTTATCCTATTGTTGTTATCTATATTGATTGTGTGATTAGTACTTGACCCGGTGTTGTTTTGTAAACTGCGGTGATCCATTCGGGATGGTGAACAGATATTGAGCGGTATTGAGATGAGTACTTTGGGATAGCTGGGATGCCACGACATGACGATAGGAGTCTTCCGCTGTAGCCTTAGTTTGTTTTACATTTCAGTTAGAACAGTCATTTGAGAATCTTGTATCGTACTTTGGTTTGGTTTTGAGGATTGTATTTATTCATTAAACTATTTATAATAAATGTTGTTTTTGTTTTGTCTATTTGATTATCATACCTCGGGCGACCGAGATGGTGATGCCTTCATACCTGAGTGGTCCTGGTAAGGCACTTGGAGTATGGGGGTGTTACACTCTGGGCTGCCGTGTGGGAGTGAGGCGGTGGAGTGGTCGGAGACTGCCATGAGGGTGGACTTGGCCGAGGCTAGGAGGTTGATCGGTTGGAACTTGGCGCCGAAGGCCGTTACAGTGCCTGGCTTGGTGCCTAGTTCTTACGTTCGAGACTACTTTGCGGGGATGACCCCGACGTCGGTGGTGATTGACGGGAGAGAGACGGCTCCTCCCTGTACAGCTGAGCAGAGGGCCCGTTTGTGGCTTTGGTGGTTTCTATCTTCGATCTACCTCGGAGACAAGGGAGAGAAGCTGTCGACGAAGCTCCTTCCCTTTCTTTCTGACCTGAGCTTCCTAGGGTGTTGGGACTGGGTCACTGCTGGCTTTGTGGTCCTCATTCGCTTCATGAGGGCCATGGTTCGTCCGGAGTTGATAGAGAAGGGGACTTCTCCTGGTGCCGTCGGCCCTGGACTACTGTTGGAGGTATAAACCTTCATTTGGACTGAAATCATTTCTCTTCCTTATCGAATTACGAAAGATCGTTATTGATTATCTTGCTTCACAGGCGTGGGTGTACTCCTACTTTCCGGGCCTCTCGCCCAAAAGGACGGAGCCGCTGGAGAAGGCCTATCCCGTTGTGAGGGATTGGGTGATGTGTCGGACGAGGAGCAAGCGCTCCTCTCACGGTGTCTACCGGCGGGCGTGAACGCTCTGCAGCTGGACAGCGTGAGCATCTCACTTATATTCGTTTTGCTTCTTTATCATTTCTTAACGATCATAAGAATGATTCCTTGCCTTTCTTTTCCCCAGTGGGTGCCCAGGCCGTGGGCGGAGTACGCTGACGTTCCTCCTTTTGTGGCTGAGGTCCTTCGATCTAGGAGCTCGAGCCGGCTGCTGTTGAGGACGTCGATGGGTCCTGTGGGGTACTTGGGTGAGCGCTTGGCTCGTCAGTGCTCTTGGGATGTCTTGACGGTTCCCATCGATCCTCCTAGGACGATGTTCAGGGAGCCTTCTGAGGCTGAGAGGGAGGCTGACTTGGCTGGTGTCGGTGGTGACGCCCTCCTTCTTCCTGGTGAGGACTACTCGGCGTTCCTCTACGGGAGGTTGGCGTACTGGCCGGTTGTGGTGAGTGCTTTATTCTTCTTTATTTTTGATTTTTGAGAATACGATGAAAGATCACCGATTAACGAAAATCATTTGGCTTTGCAGGAGGTCGAGGCGGCGGGCATCGAGCCGCCAGAGTACCCCGAGACCCTCGAGTACACTGACGCGACCGGGAGGACGACGATCTCCGAGCTGCGTGACTTTGACGTGGCTGTGAGGGATGCTGGCTTGGACGATTGGCAGCATCTGATTCGGAGGGTGAGCCTCTAATTTTGTATGATTTTTGTGTAAGAACACATTTCATTGAACTTATCCAATTATTGAGAACCTCTTTTTTGAAAATGCAGGTTGTGCCGTCCCGGTTTGTGGCGTTTTGGAGAGTGACCAATCGGCTGCGAGCTACTGCCGTCGAGGCACTTGTCGGCGGTCGAGGTCGTTAGGTATGAACCTTCTTTCTATTTCATTTTTAATCTTTGATTTTTCGACTTTTCTTGTAATTGTTTGAAATGATTGACATGAGCCAATTTTGTTGCTTTGCAGGGGGACCGTGAGCTGGAGCGAGAGTTGGCCCAGTCTCGGGAGGAGACAGCTTGCTTGTTGAGGGAGCTTGAGGTTCGCGACGCTGAGGTTGCTGCTCTCGAGGCGAGAGTTGCGGAGCTAGAGGGTGACCGGCAGTAGTTTTGTCGTTTGTTTGTTTCTTGTTGGTTGTATCTTTTTGGGACCCACATTTTGGACATTTTGGATTTTTGCTTGGGGCTCGAGCCCCCAGTTTGTTGTACATTTCCCTTTTTTGATTGTATATACGACGGCTTGAGTGCCTTTGCTGCTGGGTTGTGTTGCTTGTACCTGCAGGTTAGCTTTGAACAGGTTTGGTAGATGACGGTTTATGCCGTCATGCTGCCGAAATTTACATAGAAATCACGTAGAACATACATTTGTGTATACGTGTGGCCTAAATTAGCGCAAAACAAAGACTCAAAAGTGCGAAAAAATGCAAAAATTTGATCAGAAATGACCGGACGGTAGGGAGGGTTACCCCCAAAAGAAATGAAAAAATAGAAATCTATAAGTTAGAAATGTAATGTGGGACGGGAGTGAAATGATTCCCCAAAAAGAAATAAATAAAAGAAATATATAAGTTTTGAAAATAAATTAAAATGATAATCATTTCCTAAAATAAAATGAAAAAAGAGAAGTGTTCTAAAATGACGAGAATGCTAAAATTGTCTCGAAATGCGCATTCGCGAAATTAGGAAACGTGAATTATGGTAATTTTCACGTATTTACCAAAACAATAACCCGTAGGAATAGGAAATTATTCGCTAAGGAATTTAGGAAAAATCCAACACGGAAAATCACAGAAACAAAGCTGAGGAAGAGGCGTAGCAAGAGCTGCGTCCCTTTGAAGAGGCGCAGCAGGTGCTGCGCCTGTTCCCAGGTGTATCCGCTCTGGCGGATTTTAGGAAACAGATTTTAGTATAAATAGAGACGTCGATAGAGCTTTTATTCACACAATTCTTCCGTCTCTTCTTCGTCTTATAAAATTCTCAATATAATCACTCATCATGAATACTTTGGAGATTCGCCTAAAAGAGTGGACCAACGAGTTTTCCAACATGGAGAAACACGATATGGGTGCTTATAATCTTGGATCGTTGTTGAGTTTGAAGCTTATCAAGGTTGTCAAACCATTCCTAGATGCTTGTCTTGATTACTGGGACCCGAATTATCATGTTTTTGCGTTCCCTGGAGGTTACATTTGCCCATTTCCTGAAGAAATTGCTGCGATTGGTGGGTGGGACCCAAAACACTTGCCTCCTATTCCCTCTACTTCACAAGGGTATAAGAACAGATTTAGAGACTTGCTTGGGTTGACTAGTCTTGAGGTGGACCGTCTAGTGACCTTGAAAGGAGTGCGAATGTTGGACTTCATCGACCGGTTCATCAACAGGGCCGACCCCACCATTTCTTATGTTGCTAGGCAAAGAGCATTCGAATTTTGCTTGTTACATGTATATGTCCTTCAAGGGCATGTTGATGAAGACTTGAGAGGTGATCCCCGTCTCCTGGGCCTAGTTGAGCAAATGGAGCTGCGCAGGAGCCCAGCTTGTTTATGTTTAGGAGAGATCCTATTGGGCTTGGATAATAGGAAAGCCAATCGCGACCTACCGTATTTGGGAAGTCCCGTTATTCTGCAGGTAAAAGAACATATTTCTTCTTTTCTCTTTTTTTTTTGTTTCGTTTTTTTTTTCGTTTTTTTTCGTTTCGTTTTTTATTCTAATACCCGCTTGTGGTAGGTCTGGCTTATGGAGCGTCTTCGATTGATCGAGCCCCCAGTTCATGTTCCTTCTTATCATGCTCGTTCGATTGCAATGAGGACCAGGCTTTACATGGTGGATTTCACTCGAGTCTGTAATTACTGGGAAAACAAACTGAAGAGTGATGACGGCCCTCTTGATTAGATGGGTTGTACCATGGTGGCATCTCAAATCTGTCACTGGAGTATCTTCCTTGGATCCTACTCGATCTGTGCGCATTCATGGCTTGGAATTCATGATATGCATTTTCTCGGAGAGGCTGATAAGACAGGTTGGACTGAAACATATGATTCCGAAGCTTGACACCGTCCCGCAGACTGCTGTGGCGCTTACTACTGAGAGCCGAAGGGATTGGACCGTTAAATGGGCTCAAAGGAATCTATGGTTCTTGAACGTTTCTATTAGTGCCTTATGGGTGTCGGATTTCTATCTGCGATGGAGGAAAGCTACTATTCCGGAAGAGCGTGAGAAATTGAGGAAGCGCGAGCCCGTTGACTACAAGGTGCGTGAGGTGGAAAAGGAGAAAGAGAAGCATCTGACTAAGGGAGAGGAAGAATCCGGGTTTCGAGTTATTCATCCTTCGAAGAAACCGAAGACTTCTCCTGCCGTCGAGATGGTGATTGGCAAGAATGGAAAAGCTAGGCCTCGAGAAATACCGTTGGTGATTAGGTCAGAAATTGCGCAAGAGCGCCCGGCTCGAGGTTATGACAAGAAGTATGACAAGAATGACAAGGGCAAAGGGAAGATGGAGGAATAGCCCAAGTCTTTATTATTATTTATTATTATTATTATTATTGTAATAAAAAGGGGTGGGATTTTTAGAATCCTAGCTTATTTTTATTTTTATTTGGCATTTTTATTATGTAACGTATTACTATTATTAAAAGAAAATGAATGAAACAAAAGAGGTTAATTGGTTATGAAACCGTTGTGATTTCCTATTTATTATTCTTGTCGAATTCCAAGTGCCATTGCAAATGTCCTTCTATTTACATTTTGAAATTAGTGGGTTGTATCCCGCGAAGGATTGCCTACGTATTCATTAAAAAATGAAATCAAAACCTTGCGCGTAGTTCGAGTAAATGTAAAAGAATAATTGTTCTAAAGCAAGAGCTTGTAATGAACTTAGAAGATAAGCACGAGCTTTTTACTTACTCTAAAGGTGCAAATTTAGTTTATTTGATGATATGAGGATGACAAGTTATCAAAATGCAAGAGCAGAGTGACATTGGCTTATTTTAACTTTGGCCAGGGGCCGTTTATTTAGTGCCACAAGAGCGACACGTGAGGTTACGCGAGGCGCGTTTTTGTTCCTATTCTAGGCATAATACCGTTTTAGTTGGTCAAGGTTCGTTGGGTTGGCAAATTCATTCCCGTCTAGGTCTGTGATTCTAACCGCACCCCCTGGAAGTATGGACTTGACTAGAAATGGCCCGGCCCAATTAGGTTTGAATTTTCCCCGTGGATCGACAGGTAAAAGAGCTCTAACTGACTTGAGCACTAAGTCTCCTTCCTTGATGTTCCTTGGCTTGACCCTTTTGTTGAAGTCTTGTTTGATACGTGCTTGATATGTTTGGACGTTGTGCAAGGCGCGTAGCCTACGTTCATCCAGGAGGATGAGTTCTTCATATCTATCCCTCTTCCAATCAGCTTCCGGGATTAGACTTTCGAGTAAGATACGCAATGATGGTATTTCTAACTCGACTGGCTGTACAACCTCCATGTCGTAGGTCAAATAGAAAGGGGTGGCCCCAGTGGGCGTCCTTACAGATGTGCTATATCCCCACAAAGCAAAGGGTATTTTGCTTGGCCAATCTCGATAGTTGTCAATCATTTTCTTGAGAATTGTGACAACGTTCTTGTTTGCCGCCTCTACCGCGCCATTAGTCCGTGGTCTATATGGTGAAGAGTGGTGATGTCTAATCTTGTACTTGGCTAGCAATTGTTTAGTCTCGGCTTGGAAATGTGATCCATTATCTCTAATGATCTCATGTGGGCAACCATATCGACAGATGATGTTGTTTTGTATGAACTTTGCCACGTTTTTAGCCGTGAGACTAGTGTAGGAAGCCGCTTCTACCCATTTGGTGAAATAGTCGATTGCCACTAGGATGAAACAGTGACCTCCTGTTCCAGCTGGGGTTATCTTCCCGATTATGTCAATTCCCCTGGCAGAAAATGGCCAAGGAGATGTCATCGTGTAGAGTAATGAAGGAGAGACATGTTGTACATTCCCGAAGATTTGGCAGTTGTGGCAATGTCTTACATATTTGATGCAATCGGATTCCATTTTGGTCCAATAATACCCCAAACGTGTGACTTTTTTTGCCATCATGGGTCCACTCATGTGAGAACCACATTCTCCACCTTGAACTTCTTCCATCACTTTCCGCGCCTGTGAATGATCAAGGCAACGTACTCCTTGCATGAGAACGTATTGGGAAGCTAGTAGGCGTATAACACGTTGTCCCCTTTTGTCCATATCCGGTGGATAGGTACCGTTGAGCTTGAAATTTAGGATTGCTTGGAACCATGGTTCCTCTGTGATTTCCTCTTCATCGGTAATTTGATGGACATAAGCTGGCTCTGATCGTCGTTCGATGCATAAAGGCATTTCCACCATGTCATCTTGCATATTAATCAAAGATGCGAGTTTTGCAAGAGCATCTGCAAATTGATTTTCTTCTCGAGGTAGGTGTAGATAGGTCACGTGATCGAAGAATTGGGTAACTTGGTCTATCCCGGCTTGATAAGGTGCTAGACTTTCGCTTCGGATTTTCCAAGATCCCGTAACTTGATTGATGATCAGGGATGAATCCCCATGTACTCGGAGGTTTTTAATGCCTAAGCTCACTGTCGCTTGTAGCCCAATTAGACAAGCTTCGTATTCTGCAGCATTGTTTGTCACCTCGAAGTCGAGTTTGACAGAGATTGGTGTATGCTCGCCTTCAGGACAAATGAGCAACACTCCTATTCCAAATCCTCTTAAGTTTGATGCTCCTTCAAAGTAAAGGTCCCAGGAGTCCACATCGGTTTGGAGTATGTCCTCGTCTGGAAATGACCAAGTGTCTATTGTTTGTGCATCCTCGATGGGATTTTCTGCCAAGAATTCGGCAACGGCGCGCCCTTTTATAACTTTCAGGGGCACGTATTTGAGATCAAATTCTGAGAGCATCAGAGTCCATCTGGCTAGGCGTCCGTTGAGGACGGGTTTCTCGAAGAGGTATTTGACAGGATCCATTTTGGAGTATGTCTTGACGGAGTAGCTAAGCATGTAATGACGTAGCTTCTTCGTTGCCCACACAAGAGCGAGGCATGTCTTTTAGAGTTGTGAGTATTTGCACTCGTACTCCAAGCACTTCTTACTAAGATAGGAAATAGCCCTTTATTCCTTTCCTATGGTTTGAGCTAACATGACGCCCATGGCCGTTTCGGTTACTGTGAGATACAAACCAAGAGGTTGATCTCGTTGAGGTGACATGAGCACTGGTGGTTTAGCTAATTTCTCCTTGATTCGGTCAAATTCCTTCTGACAGTCGTCATCCCACATGGTGTGATCTGTTTTCTTGAGCTTCTTGAAGATAGGTACACAGATCATGGTGAGTTTTGATATGAATCGACTAATATATTGTACTTTTCCTAGGAATCCTCTGACTTCTTTCTCTGTTTGAGGTTGTGGCATTTTGATCAGAGCCTTGATTTTGGAAGGGTTCGGTTCTTCCTCTGACGTCTTTGAACTCGTGTAGGAGGTCTATGAAACTGGCTCTTTCAGTGGGGATTAGGGTAGTCCCTATCCTAAGTTCTTGAGGTTCTAGTTCGGTTCCTATGTTGATGGGTTCGGTGTTCTCTATTACCGGTCCCCCTTCCCCCTCTTGTAGTATTTCTTTGGTTATGTAGGGAGGTATTTCAATTGAGTCTGGGTCTGGGTCATCCTCATTATCATCGTAAACAGAATTGCACTCAAGATAACACAAAGAGTAAGCAGAACCTGATTTATTCATATTAAAGTTTGAGAAAAGTTGAAACAAAGAAGCCATCGATCCGTGGGTCGAGTGGCGGTAAAGGGACAGTTGTTGGGACATTTCCCGAACTACTGTTACTATTTGAGACTAAGTTAGGAGAAACGAAGGGAATGGGGATGACGACAGGAGTAGGCTCCTTAGTGACTTCTCTAGACTCCGACTCTGACTCCGACTCTGACTCTGACTCGAATTCATCGTCTTCTGGTTCTCCTTTGAACATCTCTACTTCTCCAGTGGTGAGCTTGAAGAGTCTTCCTTGATTGTTGGTCCACTTGATTGATTTTCTCCATCCTTTCTTCTGGTTCACATTTGTTTCTGTGATTAACGCGGTAGGGTTGAAGTGATCGTCTTGAAGTATCATGGTAATGATCTCATCATGCGCGGCTCTAACAAATCGATCTTCTCCAAACAGTAGACTAACAGCTTGTTCGTCTAAGCAAGGTGCTTGACGGGCTTTGACGGTAGGAACCGTTTCTGGAGGAATAAAGTAGCAATCGTGAAAGATCTCGATTCCGGCTAGCTTCCTTCCGAGGTGGTGCCATGGTTCGGGAAATCCGTGAAAGAGTTCTTGACCTCCTTCCCTAACAAAATATCCATTTAGGGTAGGGAAATATGGTCGCATTTGGACTCTTATGTGCTTACGGCTTTGAACTTGAGCGAGCATCTCGAGAACTTCCTCTTTAGTGGGTTTGTATCCTAGTCCAAGTGGTATTCTCTTTGAATTGCCTTCCTTGTAGGGTGCGAAGGTGTTTCTTCGTGTAGGGTTCTGCCAGGGAAGTATCCTTGGGATTTGAGCATGTGGTTGACCACCAAGTTGGAGTAGGGATCGTAGTATAGGGGTGCCAACTCACTTTCTATGACACTTATGCTTTGAAAGCCCCCAAGTTCGTATACAAGATCTGCAAGGACTTGATTATTTGACTTCTTTTCGATTATGGCCTTGATGGGTGACGAAGTGATCGTCACTACTTTGCCATTTAGTGGGATCTTGATCTTTTGGTGAAGGGTGGATGTTACCGCTTTGGAAGCGTGAATCCAAGGTCTTCCCAGAAGTATGTTGAAGGAAGCTTCGATGTCCACTATTTGGAAGTTAACCTTTCGTTCAATTGGCCCTGTGGCTATGGTTAGGTTAACGAGTCCTACGACCTTCCGTCGTGTACCATCATATGCGCGAACACCTTGATTGGTAGGGGTCCAATCCGAATCTTTCATGCCTAATTTGTATGCCGTTTTGAGGGGTATGACGTTGACCGCGGAGCCATCATCTACCAAGGTCATTGGCACATTCTTCTTTAAGCAAACGACAGTGATGTAAAGAGCCAAGTTGTGACTAGCGCCAAAGGGTGGCAAATCTTCATCTGAGAAAGTAATAGGATAACTCAACATCGTCGGGTGTTGAGTTATGTGCTACATTAAGTTTGGCCAAAGCTTGCAGTAAAGCTTGGCGATGTGGGAATGAGCTTGCTACTAATTGCTAGACTGAAAGATCAGCCTTTGTCTTCTGTAATTGCTTGAGCAAATGATCAGTGGAGTCATCTTTGTTATCATTTGGCGTGACAACGTTGGTTGGACCATTTTGAGTAGTGCTTTGATATGGACGCCCCGAACGAGTTAGGTGGTCCTCATCTTGGTCTTCACCATTTTGGACTATTTCTTTGACTAGGGAGTGTTCAATGAGATACTCGTCTTCATCATCATCGGCCCATACTCCATTGATTGTAGCTAGTTCCCTCATTTTCATGATCTCGTCCTCTAACTGTGTGATTTGGTCGATTAGCCTATCAACCACGGCGAGTACTTCTTGCATAGTAGCATTTTGGGAGAAGATTAATGGCGCATGTTCTTTAGGTGTTGCATTGGGGTCACGTAATATTGTCACCACATCTTCTAATTCCGAAACGTGCCTATCCACACCTTTTGTCCAAACGATGAAGTCGGCAATGGTAGGGGAAATGGTAGAGTAGAGCCCTTCATTTTCGATTGCGTGGATTTCATCTTCGATTGGAGAAATGAGGTGTGAACAATCTAAGGTAGATTCTTCACTTGTGATCACTAGAATTCCAAGAGGATTCTGAGTGTTGTTGGGCTTACCTCCCGGCGGTATCGGTAGTCGACCATCCTCTATCATGTCTTGAAGCACATTCCTCAATTTGTAGCATTTTTCTGTGTCGTGCCCCTTACCCCTATAATATTCACAGTACGAGTTCTCGTCCCAGAACTTGGACTTCTTTTCAGGTTCGGGCGTAGGTCCTATGGGTTGGAGTTTGCCTTGCTTCATTAGTCTTTTTAGAGCATTGGAGTAGGTGTCCCCAAGATTTGTAAATTTACTTGGTGGGGTACTCTTCTTGGATGGCTCGAGAAGGTTAACTTCATCGGTCTTGCTAGTGGAGCCGTAAGAACGACTTGTTGAGCCTTGATATCCTCGACCTACCGTTTTGGACAAGAGCCCTTTACGGATGTCATCTTCAATTCTCGTCCCTAGTATGGTTAAATCCTTGAAAGTTTTGATGTTTTGGTATCTCAAATGGCTTGCATAGATGGGTTTTAAGTTGTCCACGAATTTCTCCACAAGGGTAGCCTCATCCGGGCGTTCAACTAGTTGGGTACTAGTCTTCCTCCACCTACTTAGGAAGTCAGTGAAACCTTCTTTGTCATTTTGGGTAAGAACCTCTAGAGTGCGCATGTTAACTTGGATCTCAGCATTATCCGCATATTGCTTAGCAAACTCGACCGCGGCGTCTTCCCAAGTGACGATCTTCTTGTGTTCTAGAGAGTAGAACCACTGCTTTGGGATGGTGTTAAGAGATGAAGGAAAGATCCTTAAGAACATCTCGGGTTTGATGCCTTTGATAGACATGTAATCCTTGAAAGCACGGATATGGTTCAAAGGGTTTTCATGCCCCTTGAATTTAGGGATATCCGTCATGTTGAAGTTGGTTGGCAACTTGGAATTTACGCCCTCATACTTGCGATTATTCTCCCTATAAATGTCATCCCCTTTAAGATACATCAATTGCTCCTCTAAGTATTGAAGTCTTTTCTCAGCTACAGTCATTCCCATGGGAGGGTTGTCGTCCCCGAAGTCATTCACGAAGTCATCAACGACTTCACTTTCTCGAGGAGGCAACCTTGTTTCTGCGGAATACATTCGGCCTTCGATTGTATCGAGGCGGTCATACATTTGGTCTTGAGAAACTTGTAGTTGAGCTAGCGCGGCTAGGATTCGATCATTACCATCTTGGAGTTGATTGAAGTTCACGTCGCTTGTTTCAGGCATCTTGGAAACTGGATAAGAGATCGACGACGAATCAAAACACGGTCGACCATTCTAGCACACTTACTAAGAAAGAAATGTTTTTGACTCGTGAAGTGGGTGTGTGCCACTCGTGTTGAGTGAGTTTTGAAGAAATGACGAGATTTGAAAAATGTTGGTCCTAGTCAACTATAGTGTAGTTGTAGGAGTGGACTCGAAGTGAGGTTTTGAAATGGGCTTGGGCCCGAATTTGACTCGACAAACGGACAGAGTTTCGACTCGATTTTGCGCTAATCATGGGCCTTTTTCAAAATTTTCATCTTAAAAAGGGTTTTGATTTTACAAAAAATTGTCATGGTTTCGTTTAGAAATGGTGATCACGTAAGGTGCAAACATTTATACAAGCATTATAACAGGATGCTGAGTGCATTTAGAAGGGTTTTGGTTTAAAAGGGTGGGTAGCCATACCGAACAATCAAACCCGAAGTCTGTGGAGAGGCTCGTACCGAACAAGAGTAAGGCCGATTCCTAGTCCATTTCCTCAAGTAGTGAAGGTCCTTGATACAAACAAGAGTAAGTATCATGGTATGGATGACGTCAATCGCTATTCAGCCTTAGGCCGAAATAAGAATTAGGACCGTTTAGACGGGATGATTGGTTGAATGTATTGGGTTGGGCCTAGGAAGGCCGAATAAACGAACTAGGAAGACCGAGTTATGAAAACCGACAATTGTCTTGTACAAACTATTCCCTAACCTTGTTCAAGTTTCACCCTTTTGGCTACACGTAAGTGTATTATCCCCAACGGAGTCGCCAAACTGTGGACATGGCCCACGGGGGCGCTTGGGAAACAAACGTTTGCATTTGTGGAGTCGCCACCAATTTTTATGGGAAATTGGAAACGTTCGAATACCTCGTGTCATGTCAAAACACAAAGTAGTGACATGAACACCAAGAACTCATTACCCTTAGCATTCTATGTCTAAAATGACTCTCGTGGATGCCAATGAACACGGGTGTTCACAGAGATCTGGAGTAAGGGGTACGTATTAGGAAGCTCTTTTGATCGAACACCTGTAACACCCCCTCATACCAAGGTGCCTTACCAGGACCACCTTACCATGAAAGTGTGTTACCATCTCGGTTGCCCGAGGTTAGTACATATCAAAAGCGTCTGAACTGAGCACATTTATTAAAATACTGTAAAGCATAAAGTTTACAACATCTCAAATCCAAATACTGGTTTAACAAAATACAATCTCCAAAGTTTAACAATAAAAGAAATCCAATCTAAGACTCAGACGGTGATGCTATGACTGGTGATGGCGATACTCCCAAGACAGTTCCCAAACTCACACTAGCAATACCTGTCAAGCCTGCTCACCATCCCCGAATGGATCACCGCAGATTCCACAAACAACACGGGGTCAGTATTACTCAAACATTAAGACAAACAAACGGAGAAATCCACTGATCATCGTCAATTCCCATTACTCTATTCTCACACAATAACCGACTACACACTGAAGTGTGTAGCCCTGCCAGATTACCCATCGCAACAGGTAATCCTCGCCGCCAGTGGGTGACTGCAGCCGATCCCACCTAGTCCAGCTCCTCAACGAGCGACAACAATCCTTGTTCCTTAATGTGGACATCCCCTCCCGTGGTGGGTTCCACGGAGGGCGAACTAGGGTGTGAAGCCACTCCCGCAAGTGACTCCACCACAATCACAAACACAAGATATCACAGCCATCTCAACACCCTTACACCATCATCGTCACAACAATCTCCATACTCCGATGATCAACAGATAACAATAATCAAAACAACATGTCTTACAATAACAGTAAACTGAGTAGGAAACCCTACCTTAGAAATCAACAGTGGGAATGAACTTGCACACTCAGAAAGGCTCCTCTACGAAGTCTTCTCCAATACCATAATCATATCACAAAATTACACATTGCACAACCACCATATTCCCAATTCCGTAATTACAGTAACCCCAACGAATACAAACAACATAGAATAAAACTTACCAACAGTAGGATGAGGAATTGTACGTAAGGACTCCGACGGTTTCGCAAACAACAAAGCAATGGGATGATTAGGGAGAGATTAGGGTTAACGTAAAATGATGAAGTAGAAATGATGTTTTGAAAACTGACGCGGGATATAAAATAAATCTTAAACGCTCCCTAATCAAACCATCAAAATAATACTCGTCAGACCGAATACTCGGTCGAGTAAAGTTATACTTGGCCGAGTATCCTCTACTCGGTCGAGTATTCACTATACTCGGCCGAGTATTCATCGGCAGAACCAAAACAACTCATAACAACAGCACTACTCGGCCGAGTAGGCTCTACTCGGTCGAGTAGTCACCAAAGAAAATTCGTAGTGTTACAATCTTCCTCCCTTAAAAAGAACTTCGTCCCGAAGTTCATACTCTACTATAAAACAAAGCACAACACTACAGCACAAGACTATACTAACCACACATAACAACACCAAGGAACTAAACAAGTCACCACAAAAGTCATTATCCCGAAGTTCGTTTTGATGGTCGCGGTTGTGTTTTATTTTGTTTGTTGTTTGCTTTGAGTCAGGATAATGACTTTTGTGGTGACTTGTTTAGTTCCTTGGTATGAGGGGGTGTTACAAAGTGGTATCAGAGCCGAAGATTCCGGCACCTAAACAAATGAATATAATGAACCTAGGGAGTCTAAATAAAATGAACCCGGGGAGAGTTGTTTGGAGCTACCGCAAAGACTCGGGAGACGTCCCGGAGTCGCAAATTGGCCCTTACCAACTCGAGCCGGTAACATGGGGAAGTGTGATGAGAGCTAGGTTTTGTATGTACATGTATGTGAAGATGCATGTTGGTAAAAGTTGATAGTTGAAAGTATGTGTGTTGAAGTTCCTAAATGTTGTGATGGGAGGAATGGTGGATGTGACGGGTTGTGAATGTTTGTCATGTTGGATTTAGCATATGTATGAATTGCATGCTGATATGATTCTAATGTGGCATTAAAGTTCTTGATATATGAATTGCATGCTGATGTGATTATAACATGACATTTAAACTCGTAATATTATGCGTTTGCTGCGGGGAATAGTGAGCATGATAGGGGAACTTTATACTGTATACCTGTCTATTTTGTGACTCGGCCGAGCAAGGCAGGTACTCGACCGAGTAGGGAGCACTCGGCCGAGTAACCAAGAGCTCGACCGAGTATTGATTTGCAGTGAGTAGCAGTAGCTACTGTTTGTGACAACTCGACCGAGTAAGAGGTATACTCGACCGAGTAGTGGCTACTCGGCCGAGTGTTGTTTTACTCGACCGAGTGTTGTTTTTGAGTTTTTGAAGTTCGCTTCTAGAGTCGAAATACTCGACCGAGTATCTAGGATACTCGACCGAGTAGTCGTTACTCGACCGAGTATGTTGGTATACTCGGTCGAGTGTTCTTTTGGCGGAGGTTACTACGTTTTGAGTTGTAGGCTTTTGTGTTTACGTTTCCGTGTTTCTTGTCAGTTCAGTATGCCGCCCAAAAGAACTCCCTCGCAGATCCAAGCTTCAGAGATGACTCTTGACGAGTTTGCTCGTATGATTGAGCAACAAGAGGCTCTCCTTGAAGCTCTCAAAAATGTGGGAAAGGGGAACGAGAAGTCGATGGATGCAACTCAACTCAGCATCATCATTGCTCGCTTCAACCCTCCCACATATGACGGGGTAGGTGAACCAAAGCTACTCGAGAAGTGGCACCGTGAGATTGAAGCTCTCATGGAAATGGTTAAGTGCCCCGAGGACATGATTGTTGAGCAGGTAGTGTACTACCTAAGGGGTGAGGCTGCAGTTTGGTGGCAAAATGTCAAGGAAGATGCTAGAGCGTACTACCAGGCGGAAGGAGCTATTCCGTGGTCTGGGTTGAAGAGTGCTATGAGAGAGCAGTTTGTGCCGGAGCATATCCGACACAAGATGAGATCCGACTTTGATTCCTTCACCATGACCGAGGAGATGACAGTCACTGATTACTATCGTCGGTTTTTGGAGCTATCTCGTTATGTTGAAGATATGCAGCTAGGACAAAGAGGTTTGGCTCTCCGTTTTGAGCGGGGTTTATCTGCTAAGATCGTGAGTCGTATGCCAGCCGGGGTTGCTACTGACCTCAAGGAAGTGTACTTGAGAGCGGGTCAAGCTGAGAGAATGGTAGATCTCTCAAGAGAGATCGATGAGAGGATAACTGCGAGAAAGAGGAAGGCTGATGGTGAAAACAACAGTCAGCCGACCAACAAGAAAGGGAATTTCAACCATGCTAAGGCTTTTTCTGGTGGAGCTGGTTTCTCGGGAGGATCTCGTGGTTGGGGAAAGAATGGGGGTCGGGCTGTGAGTGACAACTCCAACCTTACTTGCTTCAACTGTGGTGGGATAGGCCACAAAAGACGGGAATGCACGAGCTACAAGCCCGGCACTGGTTCAGGAGCACGGTCAGGGAATTTTTCTCAGGGGCCGACTCAGAGTTTTGCTAGTAACCGACCGGGAGGTTCATGGGGCAACAGAGGTGGACACGGCAACCAGGGCGGTTACAACCGCGGAGGTGGTGGATCGTATCAGCGCCAGAACAATAGTGTCACTCAGGATTCGGCAGCCAAGCCAAGTACCTCCAATGCTTCAGTTCAGGGTGGAGGACAGAAAAACAGTGGAAAGCTCTTCATGATGGACAAGCAGGAAGCACAGGATGATGCTCATGTAGTTACCGGTACCTTTCTTGTTCGTAATGTACCGTCCTTTGTTTTGTTTGATTCCGGGGCTACACATTCGTTTGTGTCTAATAGTCATGCTGTGTCTATGGGTTTGAGAAAGTTTGAGGTTGTAAAAGATGATGTATTCATACCTTCAGGGGAGTCTGTGTCGTGTCTCAAGCTGTATAAGGGAGTATCCATGGTAGTTGGAGGGTTAGATTTACCGATGAGACTGTTAGAGTTTCCTATGGATGGGTTCGAGGTGATTGTCGGGATGGATTGGCTAGGTAAGTATGATGCCAGGATAGATTGTCGACAAAAGAGAGTGTCTTTAAAGGGTCCCAAGGGTGTTAGGGTGTCCTATAGAGGGTTTGTGGTAAAGCCTAAGTGTAGGTTCATAGCTTTAATGACTTTAAAGTCATGTTTAAGGAAGAAGTGTCCCTTGATTCTTTATCATGTGAGAGATCATCGAGTAGAGCCACCGACAGCTTCTGAGATATCTGTGGTGAGAGAGTTCGAAGATGTTTTTCCTGAGGAGATACCAAGTTTGCCTCCCAAGAGGGATGTTGATTTCAGCGTGGAGCTTAAGCCGGGAACGGGTCCTATATCTAAAGGACCTTACTGTATGGCACCTAAAGAGTTGGCGGAGTTGAAAAAGCAGATACATGAGTTGCTAGGCAAGGGTTATATCAGGCCTAGTGTGTCACCGTGGGGAGCTCCAGTTCTTTTTGTAAAGAAGAAAGATGGGAGTATGAGATTGTGCATTGATTACGGAGAGCTCAATCGGGTCACAGTGAAGAACAAGTATCCGTTGCCGAGGATTGATGACTTGTTTGATCAGTTAAGTGGAGTAGGTGTGTTTTCCAAGATTGATCTGAGGTCGGGGTATCACCAGCTGAGGATAGCAGACGAGGATATTCCTAAAACAGCGTTCTGATCTCGATATGGTCACTACGAGTACGTGGTGATGCCTTTTGGGTTGACCAATGCGCCAACAGCTTTTATGGATTTGATGAATCGGATCTTTACACCGTTTTTGGATAGGTTTGTGGTTGTTTTCATCGACGATATCTTAGTCTATCCTAAGACTAAGGAAGAGCATGAGGAGCATTTGCGGATAGTTCTTGACTTTGAGAGATAATCGACTTTATGCCAAGCTATCCAAGTGTGAGTTACGGTTAGAGGAGGTGGCTTTTAGGGCCATGTAATATCTAAGAAAGGGGTATCCGTGGATCCTAGTAAGATTGAGGCCGTTACCAAGTGGGAATCGTAGAAGAATGTTCTTGAGATTCGGAGTTTCTTAGGCCTTGCAGAGCTACTACGAAGATTTGTGAAAGATTTCTCTACCATAGCGCGGCCTATGACATCTTTGATGAGGAAGGAAGTTAGATTTGTTTGGGATGAGAGTTGTGAGACAGCGTTTCGGACCCTAAAGGAACGCTTGACCACGACTCCTATCTTAGCCTTGCCAGAGGGTTGTGAGAACTTTGAGGTATATACCGACGCTTCAAAGAATGGTCTTGGTTGTGTTTTGATGCAGGGAGGGAAAGTCATAGCCTATGCTTCGAGGCAGCTGAAGCAATATGAGGGGAACTACCCTACTCATGATCTGGAGCTGGGTGCAGTGGTGTTCGCTCTTAAGATTTGGAGACACTACCTTTATGGAGCAACTTTTAAGGTGTTCTCACGATCATAAGAGTCTAAAGTACATCTACACTCAGAAGGAGCTTAACATGCGACAGAGACGGTGGATGGAGTTGATTGGATATTATGATATGGAGATCATCTATCACGAGGGTAAGGCTAATGTTGTTGCAGATGCATTGAGTAGGAAGAGCGTTCATTCGCTATGTACAGCTATGTCCTTGCTGAAGTTGAGGGATGAGATGTCTAATTTGGGGATCTTTATGATTCGAGAGGGGGATACCATCGGGGATTTGACGATCGAGCCAGAGTTGTATGAGAACATCAAAAGTAAGCAAGAGCTTGATCCGAAGATTCGGGAGTGGAAGTCAAAGGTAGAGAGTGGGACGGCTTCCCGGGTTTTCTATCCATCCGGATGGGAGTGTTCGTTTTGATGGGAGATGGTGTGTTCTGAGGATGCGAGTTGCGGAGAGTGATCTTGACGGAGGCTCATTGAACTCCCTATTCAGTTCACCCAGGTGGAGACAAGCTTTATAGAGACCTTAAGAAGACTTTTTGGTGGCCAAACATAAAGAGAGATGTAGCTGAGTTTGTGGCCAGATGTTTGACTTTGTCAAAAGGTCAAGGGTGAACAAAGGAGACCACAAGGTAAGATTCAGTCTTTGACAAGATGCCAGTGGAAGTGGGAGTCGATCTCCATGGACTTCATTGTGGGGTTACCTAGGTCACAACAAGGTAACAATATGATTTGGGTGATTGTTGATCGGTTAACCAAGTCAGCTCATTTCGTTCCCATGAAAGATACTTGGTCTAAGATGCAGCTGGCATTGGGTTACAGGAGGCATGTGGTTCGGTTACATGGTATACCTAAAGATATCGTTTCTGATCGTGATGCGATGTTCATATCCAAGTTTTGGCAAGAGCTGCAAGAGTTGATGGGTACAACTTTAAAGATGAGTACAGCCTTTCACCCGGCAACCGATGGTCAGACAGAATGGACCAGCAAGACCTTAGAGGACATGCTGAGGGCATGTGTTATGGACTTTGGGGGCAGTTGGGAAGACAGGCTTGATTTGATCGAGTTTTCATACAATAACAGTTATCATACAAGTATTGGGATGGCACCTTTTGAAGCTTTGAATGGCCGGAAATGCCGAAGTCCAGTTTGTTGGGATGATAGTTCTGAGACGGTGGTTTTAGGGCCACAGTTGGTTCAAGATATGGTTGAGAAGATCCAATTAATTCGGCAAAAGATGAGAGCAGCTCAGGATCGTCAGAAGAGCTACACTGACTTGCACCGCAAGGACATTGAGTTTATGGTAGGTGACAAGGTTCTTTTAAAAGTGTCACCTATGCGAGGTGTTATGAGGTTCGGGAAAAAGGGTAAGCTAAGCCAAAAGTTTATAGGTCCTTATGAGATTTTGGACCGTGTTGGCGAGGTGGCCTACAGGTTAGCGTTACCACCAGCTTTGGATCGAGTACACAATGTTTTTCATGTATCTCAACTTCGGAAGTATGTGAGCAATCCGTCGCATATCCTTGAAATGGAGAACATCGAGCTTGATGATTCCTTGTCCTACGCCGAGATTCCTAAGGAGATTCTTGATCGCAAGGTTCGTAAGACCCAGAATGGTGAGACGGTCTTACTCAAGGTCCTTTGGTCTAATCATAATGTGGAGGAAGCCACATGGGAACCCGAGGAAGCTATGCGAGAACGTTTTCCTCACCTTTTTGATCAGGTATGTTTGGTTACAGGGACGTAACCGTTGTCTTTTTAGGGGGGTAGGAGATGGTCGCGGTTGTGTTTTGTTTTGTTTGTTGTTTGCTTTGAGTCGGGATAATGACTTTTGTGGTGACTTGTTTAGTTCCTTGGTATGAGGGGGTGTTACAACACCTAATCCCGCCCGCCTCGATAGCGGCCTCTACTAATGATTAGGAAAATTATCTATACTTGATATATCGTCGATTATATGCATGCAATGCAACATCCAAGTTTTGATCCTAACATGTGAGAATTAGACTAAGTCGGTGAACAATTAATTAACATACAATTAATGTCAAAGTAGGGATTTAGGTTCAATTACATGTGGAAACATACAAGTGATACAAAATGCAAAGATAAATATAATAAAGGAAAATTACAATAATAAAAATTACAAAAATTACAATGGATTCAAATGATTTATGTCGAAAATACTTCTAAAACGGATAATTTGAGAAAAAAGAATAAAAGAATGAATACGAACATGAATTAAGGCGATAATACGAATAATAGTTAATTATACGTAAGCTAATAAAACTAGGTCAAGGCAGAACGGAAGTTCAGAGACAGAAGTCATCCTGGAACAGGCGCAGCAGGACCGCGCCCTTTGGAAGAGGCGCAACAGTTGCTGCGTCTGTTCCAAGGGTGAGTTCTGGCTGTGAAGCCGGAACTGCAAATCGTTAATATTTGTTGATGAACTTAAGGATTGATTACGATATTTAACTCGGATGAAAGTGATTTAATGCATTAATTACATGTGAATGAGTCATAAAAGCAATAAAACATGGATGAGACGGATGCAAACGAATTATTTACATGGATGAAAGATTGATTAGTGACATAGGTGAACTAAATAGGTTAAACATAACGAATTAATGACGAACTAAACAATAGACAGATGAAAGTATATCAAAGATCGAATTCCAGAAACTCAATATGAATGAATCGAATCTCTACAAACCCGGATTGAATTTAATGACGAAAACCCGCAAATATGAATTACTAGGGATTTAAGTCGGAATAAATGATGAATTATATGTTAATGACGATAAAAAATATATACATGCGAGATGATTACGTTATCATATCAAAGAATTGACGAACAAACGAAATCAAATAAAAAAAGAATGAATTACAGAGTACGAAGGAAGAAGAAAGGAAGTAGGAACAGCGGCAGCCTCACAAAGAGGCGCAGCAGGTGTTGCGTCTCTTCGAAGAGGCGCAGCAGTTGCTGCGTCCTTTCTCGACGGTTATCTTCTGGTAATCCGTACAAAGGGTTTTAAACTAGGTTTTAGAAATCGGTTTCAACAAGTATTTTCGACATAAATATTACATTAGTGATACAAAAAGATAAAGAACAATAAATAAAGAAGGAGGATTTACACCCTCAGACTTACATGTTTGATGAAACGAGATGAACTAAGTTATCGATTAGTGATGCTCGACTCGAATGTAACGAAAGTGCCCTCGTAAGAGGAAAACGAATAAGATTAATTAAGTTGATTGATGTGGAGTTGGTCAAATTGGTCGGTCATGCAAACGAGGCTGGTACTCAGAAGGATCCGAGCTTACGTGGTCGAAAGTTCAAGCACGTAGACGGCAAAAAGTAAGAACGAGGACTTAGAATGCAAAGGGAGAAGAGAAGGGCGGACACTCGCGTGAGAAATATGAGGAGCGAAGGCTCCTATTTATACTAATCACGTGAAGGAATAGGGTTTTCGGAGAGACTTTGGAAGTGAATCTCGAAAAGATATGAAAAAGATACGAAAAATACGCAGAAAAAGACCTGGGAAGAGGCGCAGCATGCACTGTGTCTCTTGGAAGAGGCGCAAAGACTGCCTGCGTCGTCTGTTCCCAGGTGGTTTCCTCCTGCGAAAGAAAGATTTCCGTGTTTAATTTATGGAATGACGGGATAATCTTATTTTCCTTAATATTTTGTATGAATATTACGGGAAATTCTTTACCAAAGAATAAAAGATTTGTGAAATATTTATAAAATATGGAATAAAATATCCGGAATATTCCAGAACATTCTGACTCGGGATTTAACGGTTATCAGAAAATGAAGACGGTTTTAGGCCCGGACTCCAAATGTACTCTAATTACTGCCAAAACGACCGTATCGACACGTAGATGACAACTAAGAGGTGGACATTAATGTTTGAGCAATCACCTGGCGATAAACTTACGAACTGTCACAAATCGTTCCGCGTATCAAACATGCGGCCCAATCATCACCGAGTGGTTTGCGGGAGGTGCAGAAACGAGGTGTCTACACATTACGTAAAATATACAAATATAACATAACTTTATCACATAAACAATAATTCACGTACATTATAATATCAGTTGAGTAATTATAATGAAAATATACTTACTCATTATATTAACTTAAGACGAAGGGGTAGGAAATATACCTTCAATATATCATCTCGTAAATTTCTTGCCACCATTTATCTATATACCAAATTGCATTGATCCTTTTCGTTGTGTCATGGGTACTAACTATGAACGAGGCATCCTATTTATAGTTCTCGAAAGTCAGTTAACACTTACTGGCTTTTCTACGTGGTGATTGTTTTCACCATATGAAAGCAAGCCTATCTTGCCCATTCAATGTAGATATGCACGTGGTAAGTCTTTAACCACATTATTTTTACTTATTTTTTTATCATTTGTTTTAACATGTGATCGAATGCCAATAAAATATTACAAACTTCATAAAATATCTAGATATTTTACTTTATGGGTTATTTTCTCTGAGATAGGTCTAGTAAAAATTTACGGATGAAGTTATTATTGAGTCGGATTCCAACCGAAATATTTTATTCTTATTCTTAGGTCTTACCTATACCAAATTATTATGCCTTTCGAATTTTATTAAGTTAATATCTCCCTCTAGGATGGATTTATTTCATTTGTGTACCTTTTTTGACTCTACTTGATAAAAAAATCTTTCCCTTTTCAAATAAAGAATTTTCTTAAATCTACTAGAAAATAGAAAATTTACTCGGGTATTACAGTAATTCACGGCAAAAGTGCTTTATCTTTTGCAACAATATTGACTATCCACCCCTTGCACCAATTGACCATACTTGGCGATGTATAAGTAATTGACCAGTAAGAGAATGACCTACAAGCATCACAAATTGAACTCTCGAATGAAAAAACTAGAAATAGAAACTAGTAAGGAAAAGAGTACAAGCATTCCGTCATTTGAAATATCACATTAAGCATGCAGAAAAACACTAAGATAAATTCAGGAAATATCACATTAAGCAAGCAGTACAGGTATTGCATCCAAGTTTAGAGAGAGCATTAAAATGTAGTCTATCATTATTTTGGGGTAAGGGATGAAACATAAAAACAGACAAAGCTATGCAAATTTTCTTACTCAACGTACTTTGGTCAACAACATCATTTATACTTGAATTTGTTGGGTTTGGTGGGAAATAATCTTTCACTGATCTACCTCCTTTTATTTGTGTATTTTTTACTGGTGTTTTTTTCTTCCTTACAACAGTCTTTCACCTCATATCTGTGAATACATTGACTGATGTTAACACGGGTGAAAATAGAAATTTCGGCCAATGCACAACCGAGAGCATTTAAATTTTGGAAAATATGCAGATTTTCCGAGTCAAGGGCCCTCTACTAATTAAGCATTGGCACCTTATCGACAATGAACCAACTGCTAATTTTAAAGTGACGCCTTGTTTGATGCGGACAGAACCTTATTTGATGCACATTTGAATCCTATTTTATGCACACTGGACCTTATTTCATGCACGTACAGAGGACGGGTATCCTAAAACCGAAGTTTACTTGGCTAAAAAATGCTGAAAACAACAAGCAACTACCAGCTCGACTATTCTTTCAGATCCGAGCAATATAGATCATTTAAAACCAAAAGACGCTCACAAATCAACAAATTCAATTATAAAAAAGTACTTGAACATGCAATCAGAATAAAAACTCACAAATCCGCAAATTCAATTATAAAAAATTACTTGAACATGCAATCAGAACAAAAATGCAGAACTCGCTAAACCATAAGCAACGTATAAACTCTAATTTTCTATGCAAATGTGTTCAATACATAAAAACTCTGAATTTCTATGCAAATCTAAGAATTCATTATAGAATAACAATAAAAGACCTTAATTAGGGAAATTGCTGCAAATTAGGGTTAATAGTTGAATATGAATTGATGAATGTCGGGGGAATTGATGAATGTCGAAGGAAAAAATACATGCATGATAAAATTACAGTACAATCGCCATTATCCGAAGCATAGTACCTGAATTTGTAGGAATGAGATTGATAAATCTCGCGAAAATGCTGCTGATGAATGGATTGAACCGTAATATGAGAAGCAGATGATCGGATATGTTGAAGGTAGGATAGAGATGAGCGGCGACGATGATCGGAGAAGACGATCGGAAATGGCGACGATCGGAAACGGGGATGATGAGGGTCGAAGAGAGAGAAGAAGATGAGTGAGAAAGTGAAAATTGGGAAATGATTGAAGTTGAAGGGTTTGGGGAGTTGAGCGCGTAAAATTGTAATATTATTAGTATTATTAATTAATGTTAATATTAGTAGTATTATTAGTGGTTCTCATGGTTCTCATCATCCTAGTGGTTCTCATATGATCCTGAATCTATATAGAGTCGGGATCTCGTGAGTTTGATTCTTACGGTGAGTTGTGAGTTTGTGTGCTCACAAATCTCAACCATTCAATAAAAGAAAATAGATGGCTGAAATTGATAAACATAAAACGATAAGTCTGATATTAAAAAAATCGCATTTGTCTTTTGTTCTTCATTCCCCTTATCACTCTTGCCTCTTTCTTCTGTCTATCCGCTTGTTCCTGACCTCAAGAATCTCACTCTCTTCCATTATTTCACTCTTTAATCCTTATGCTCAGGTTACTACTTCCTTACTTTAGATTCCCTGTTCTCTCGAATTACTCGTTATTTTCATTTCTTGCTGCGAATTCATTTATAATCGTTGTTCTTGTTTCTCGAATTATTCGTTAATTTCGTTTCTGGCTGCGAATTCGCTTTTCAATTGTTCTTTTTCTTGCAAATTAAGTCAACTTTTTCTCGGATTATTAATGAACGTCTCTCTTTTTTCTTTATGAATTATTGATTTCCGTCTGGAATAAGCAATTCTCTGATAATCGTTGATAATTCCCTGATAATCGTTGATTTTCTCTCGAATTAGTTTGATTTTGTGGTGGTCGTACTATTATAAATGATCGTCTTTCTGTTTTAGCTTTATGAATTATTAATCCGGCACTGTATTGGTTATTTAATTGATAAAATTAGGAATGTTCTTCGCTTCGGAGTGTTCTTACTTGCTGCATTTTCTTGTTCTTGATCATGTACGTATATTATTGTCATTTGTGAGAATCTATCAATCAGTTATTTATCAAAAAGGACCAGAGAAGAAAGGTCTTAAAATCTATCTTATTCAATCGTGTATATGCTGTTTTCCCTGCAGGTTTCCTTGGCCTGCTATACTTTCTTGTAAATTAGCTAAAACACTGAAATTACTGATCTGAATGTTATTGTTGTGGTGAAGGAGCCGAAGTAGCTGTCAAGCCCAATTCCTTTTGGCGCGTGTTAGGTCCAATTTAGCCTGGTTTGACTTCAGTCTAGCCTGACTTAATTAGGCTGATTGGGGCAACCAGAGTCCGGACAATTACAGTTATTATTTAACAGGAAAACTACTCAAGAGGCCTGATAGCAACAGTAGAGTAGCTTGGTGGGAATCTCCAGCAGGATGATTAATCAGCAAATCAACAAGACAATTATGCACATGCTCTATTATTGCGGAAGACCAAGACCAACTACAAGAACGTGCAATTTCCATAACCTACAACGTGCAAGAGGAGAAAAAGGAGAAGTTGTTGAGTTAGTATAAGTCAACCGGATTAATAGGGCACATTCCCTATTAATCAGGAGATGGTTTCAACAACCAGGGGGAGCGTAAAATCAATTATAACGTTAGAATAGAATGAGTATAAATAGAGTGGAGGAACATTTGTAAAGGGGACGAAGCAATATACAAAAAACATATATAATTAGCTTGTTATTCTTACTACACTTTCTTCTTACTTTTCTTTATTATCATTCAACTTATCCAGGAAACATAAACATTATTGCACTTATATAATTTGTTTCATTCATTACTGTACATTTTTCCTTAAATATTAGAATTAGGTACCTACACTACTAAATCTTCAGGCCGGATCCTTTTAGGGGAATTCGTGCTAAAACAATTGGCGCCCACCGTGGGGCATCTAGTTCATTAATCAAAAAATTTCCTTCATCATTTTCCATTTAATACTCACATATAAAAATGGCAGAACTCACCCCAGAACAACAATTGGCAGCTGCCTTAGCTAAGATCAAAGAATTGGAAACAATTCAAGAATAGGCGGCTCAAGCAGAGGCTGGGATCACTAGGCTTAAGGAATCTGAGTCTAACCTGAGAAAGAAATTGGAAAGTCAGGCTTCAGGCTCCAAAACCAGATTCGAGCCAGGAACCCCATTCTTATCCATCATCAAGCAAATTGATTTCACCAGTTTTAGAACTCCGGAGAAGGATACCTCCTCTGGTCCACAAATCATTCCTGACAACGAAACAAACAAGACTGAAGCAGCAATAATGATGGCTATGCTTCAGGAAATTCAGAAACTCCATAACAAGATAGAAAATATACCCGGGGTGCCAGACCCTGTGGCTGAGGTGGAAATTGATAGCTTCGCTGACTCACCCTTTGTAGATAAAATTGCAAAGATTGATCTCCCCAAGAAATTTACCGTCCCATCCATGAGAACTTATGATGGGACCTCTGATTCACAAAACCACGTTGCTATATTCAAATAGAAGATGTTAGCCGCCTCAATACCCAGTGAACTCAGGCAGGTTTGCATGTGAAAAGGCTTTGGTACTACCCTGACTGGAGCAGCGTTGCAATGGTTCATCAATCTCCCAAATGAAAGTATCAAGAACTTTGCAGACCTGGTCAATGCCTTCAATCAATAGTTTGCAAGCAGCAGAGACATGGCTAAGAGACCCAGTAACTTGTTCAGGGTAAAACAGCTTCCTGAAGAATCCCTCAAAGAATTCCTGGCCAGATTTGTCAAAGAAAAGGTGGCCATTCCCAGATGCGACGAAGAAACAGCGGTAGAAGCTTTCAGGCAAGGAGTTCTGCTTGACAGTGACATCTACGCAGACCTAACCAAAAAAGGCTGTCCAACCTTTGCCACTGTTCAATCCATCGCCTTAGAGCATGTCAGATTGGAAGAAGATCTCAACTTCAGAACAAACTCATCCGTAGGAAAGCAAAGTTATGGACACACTAACAGGAAGAGCTCCTACCAGAAAGGAAGCAACCCCAGATCAGCACCCTATTCCAGACCTGAACGATCTGAAGTCAACATGGCACAGGAACACAAAGGCAACCTTTCCAGCTTACCAACTATTCCTGAATATAACTTTTATATAAATACTGCAGGATTGATCAAACGCTTGGAAAGCCTGGGAGACACGGATAGATGGCCCAAGAAATCTGACAACCCCAGGAAAGATCCAACAAGATGGTGTGACTTTCACCAGGATATCGGACACACCACAGAAGAATGCATTCAGCTCAGGAAATAAGTGGCTTACCTCCTAAAGAAGGGCTATCTGAAAGACTTAATCCAGCAGCCCAAGAACAAAGATGAAGGACCGAGGCAAGAGAGATCCGAGAAAACAAGAGAGATCCTCCTTCTCCTCCCCCATCTATGAAGTCAAGTTCATAAACGGAGGCTTAGAAATCGTGGCTTAACCAAATTTGCTAAAAGAATCGCCAGGGAGTCTAAACTTCAACCTCCTTCTAGATCTAAATTATTACCTGCCGTTACTTTTGATGACTCAGACTTGCAGGGAGTACCAGACTTACACCATGATAGCCTGGTAATTACCATGCAAATTGGCACGGCTAAGGTATCAAGAATCCTGATAGACGGAGGCAGTTCAATCAACTTGGTGATGCTCGACGTCCTTAAAGCCATGAAAATAGATGAAGAGAAAATCATCAAGAAATCCAGTGTCCTCGTCGGATTCAGCGGAGAAACAAAGAACACCCTGAGAGAAATTAGCCTACCAACCTATGTGGAAGGTGTAGCTTCCTATGAAAGATTCGGGGTAATGGATTGCGTATCCTCGTACAACGTAATCCTGGGCAGACCTTGGATCCACAACGTCAAAGCAATCCCGTCAACATATCATCAATGCGTGAAAATACCAACTGAATGGGGGATAACCACCATCAGAGGATAACAGAAAGCAGCCCAGGAATGTTACACCCAGGCTTTGAAACCTTCAAAGTCAGGTAAGTCCCCCGCATAGCAACTAAAGTCCCCTGTCAGGAAAGAATATATTGCCCAATCACAAATGGAAACAGGAGAGGTCATTCTGGACCCAGAATTCCCTAACAGGAAGGTACTTGTAGGATCAGACGCACCTGACTCAGTCAGGCCCAATCTGGTCAGCTTCCTCAAAACTAAAATGTCTTGTTTTGCCTGGTCACATTTTGATATGACTGGTATATATAGATGATGATATTATAACTCATAAATTAAATATTGACAAATCGTTTAAGCCTGTACAGCAAAAGAGGAGAAAATTTGCTGCACAGAGAAATGAAATTATCAATCAAGAAGTCGACAAGCTATTAGACATGGGAATAATCAGGGAAGTGATGTACCCCGATTGGCTTGCAAATGTAGTAGTTGTCCAAAAGAAGAATGGCAAGTGGAGAGTCTGTGTGGACTACACCGACCTAAACAAGGCCTGCCCAAAAGATCCATTTCCCCTGCCACAAATTAATGCAATGGTAGACGCCACCGCAGGCCACGAGATGTTAACATTCATGGATGCTTCCAGTGGATTCAACCAAATAAAGATGCACCCCGCGGATCAGGAAAGCACAACCTTTATTACTGAAAGAGGAGTATATTGTTATACTGCCATGCCCTTTGGATTAAAAAATGCAGGTGCAACCTATCAAAGATTAGTCAACATGATGTTCAAAGATCAAATTGGAGACACCATGGAAGTCTACATTTATGACATGGTAGTCAAGTAAAAAAAGGCAGAAGATCACGTCAAAGACCTGGAAGTAGCATTCCAAATACTGGAGAAATTCAACATGAAGCTAAATCCACAAAAATGCCATTTCGGAGTCTCAGCAGGCAAATTCTTGGGCTATATGGTGACAAAAAGAGGAATAGAAGCCAGCCCTGAACAGATCAAAGCCATCCTGGAGCTAGAACCACCAAAAACGGTCAAAGGCATACAAAAGCTGACAGGAAGAATAGGAGCCCTGAACAGGTTCATCTCAAGGTCATCAGAGAGGTGCATATCATTTTACAACCTGCTCAGGAAGAATAAAGACTTTCGGTGGACCCCTGATCACCAAGCTGCCTTTGAGGATTTGAAAGCATACTTATCCTCTCCACCCTTGCTGGCAAAACCAATCAAAGACGAACCCCGACAAGATACCATTACCATCAGATCGCACAAGACACGATTCAGTCAAAGAAACGGATTGACAGCAACACCCTGTCTATTACGTAAGTAAAAGTCTACTAGATGCAGAGATCAGGTATGGCCTACTTGAAAAATATGTTTTAGCTTTAATTATGAGTTGTACCAAATTAAGACCATACTTCGAAAGTCACCCTATAATAGTCAGGACCAATCTTCCTATTAAGTCTGTACTTAGGAAACCAGAACTATCCGGACGAATGTGCAAGTGGTCAGTCCAGCTAAGTACATACAATATAACCTTTGAATCCAGGACAGCAATTAAGTCACAGGCACTAGCAGACTTTGTGGCTGATTTTAGTCCAGCCCTAGAACCCGACCTGATAAAAGAAGTAAATAGACTGACCAATGACCAGAAAGACCTAGAATGGACCCTGTTTGTCGACGGTGCAGCCAACATGAGGGGTACCGGCCTAGGCGTAGTACTAAAATCGCCACATGGGATAAGATAGTACAGGCTATAAGTTGTGCATTTGAAGCTACCAACAATGAGGCTGAATATGAAGCCCTAATAGCTGGATTAAAGGTATGTATTGACCTTGGTGTACAAAACTAAAAGGTACGTACTGATTCCCTCCTTATTTCAAACCAAGTAAATGGAGTCTATATTGCAAAAGACTCAAAAATGATGCTCTATTTAGAAGTTGTCCAAAATTTAAAAAGAAAATTTCATAATTTTAATATTGATCAAATACCTAGGGACTTGAATACCCAAGCCGATGCTCTAGCCGGCCTAGGATCCAATTTCAGCCCCCCTGATTTTGATAAAATCCCTATCATACATTTATTAGAACCTGTAATAAATAAACAAGATGAAACTTTCCCAATATATGTCGCCAATTCATGGACAAAACCTTACTATGATTGGCTCCAGCAGGGAATCCTTCCCCTGAATAAACAAGATGTCAGAGCACTTAAAATCAAAGCTGCTTCATATACTATTATTAACAATGTGCTTTTTAAGAAATCGCATGCAGGACCATACCTCAGATACTTGGAACCACAGGAAGCTGAACAGATACTATCAGAAATCCATGGAGGATACTATGGCAATCATAAAGGTGGCAGGAGCCTGGCAAGGAAAGTATTCAGAACAGGCTACTTCTGGCCTACCCTGAGGGCCGATTGCTTGGAATTCAGTTCTAAATGCGAAGCCTGCCAAATTCATAGACCATATATCCACCAACCATCTGAGGAGCTACATTCCATATCCGCTCCCTGGCCATTTATGAAATGGGGCATGGATATAGTAGGAAAACTACCTCAAGCACCCGGGCAAAAACTTTTCATGCTAGCAATGACTGACTACTTCTCCAAATGGATAGAGGCTGATTCATGCATGCAAGTCAAAGAGAAGGATGTCATAGCATTCATCAAACGTAACATCATATGCAGATATGGCATACCCTCAGAAATAGTATGTGACAATGGCACGCAAGTCGTGGGAAAAAGAACAGCAGCTTTCTGTGCTCAATGGAATATCAACCTGGTGACCTCCACACCAGGTTATCCAAAAGCCAATGGCCAGGCAGAATCCAGCAACAAAGTAATAATCAGTTGTCTGAAGAAGAAGCTAGAAAAAAGGAAGGGTAGATGGGCTGAAGAACTCCATTTGGTCCTCTGGGCTAACCGGACCACGCCTAAAACATCCACAGGCCAAACCCCCTACTCCTTGGTCTATGGGTGTGAAGTAGTAATCCCAGCAGAAGTCGACATCCCATCAACCAGATGCAGCCTGAATACAATAACAAGCAATACACCTCTAATGGAGGATAGCCTGAACTTAACAGAAGAACTGAGAGATGCAGCCAGCATTAGAATGGCAGCCTATCAGCAAACAGTGGCCAAAAGCTACAACAAGACTGTTAAAGTCAGAGTATTCAGGATAGGAGACCTCGTCCTCAGAAAAGTTTTTCAAAATACAAAGGAGAAAAACGCAGGCAAATTGGCCCCAACCTGGGAAGGTCCCTACCTGATCGACTCAATAGTCGGTCAGGGCGCTTACAGGCTACAGATCCTGGATGGCGAAATGATCCCCAGAGCTTGGAATGGTGCACATTTAAAACTATTTCACATATAAAATATATCCCCCAGCCCAGGTAAAATCTTTACCTTACCTCTTTTTGCCTGGCCTGATATGCAACTAAATGTATGATACTTGCCATTATATGAATAAATGTCTTATATGATTCTTCTTATTATGTGCCTAAATACTTGTTAATGTTCTCGTTTTTCTTTTTTCCCCTACCAAGTAGAATCTTCAATATTTGTTTAAAATAATGCATTTAATTAACACCTTACTTCAAACAAATTTTCAAGATTGAGGGCCACTCCACTAGCATACATATTACTCATATACAAAAAATATCCAACTTTCAGTTGCAAAAATAGGCCTTAAATTACTGAGCTCAGTTCAAATATACAAACTTGGGAAAACTTTTCCTGGATTGTATATCATAAATGGGTTATAAGCCCTCCAGACAGGCATGGGACATAAGCCCTCCAGAGAGGCAATAACCCCACCCATGACACAAAAGCCTGGCCAGATCCAGTGCAAGGAAACCTAGCCTGATCCAGTCAAATAACTGGCCCGATCCAGTACACATCCAATACTACAAATATGCCTTATCCAACTATCCAAAATACAAAGAGAAACCATCAAAGATCGATTGTTTAAAGATCGAAACAAAATGTTCATTTCAAAAATATCAACCCCAGAAACGACATACCCAAAATTACCCAAAAAAGAAACAAGTATCCATTCCATGAACATCCCCCCTGGATGGGTCAAAACAAAAAACAAAAACACAAGTCTAAACAGGTTTCGAATCAGAAACCGACCCACAACCTTCTACCATTTCCTGATCAGCAGATTTTTCCTTGGAAGGAGGAGAGTCTACTTCTTCTTCATGACCCATATTGGCCAAGTCAGGATACTGGGTGTCCAGAGCTGTCTCGTCCCGATCCGGATCCCACTTAGCCCTGTCAGATTCCGGATCCCTCATAGCATCAACCCGGCCTTTCCCAGAGAAGTACTGAGCAGCATCAGTAAGTCGTGCCTCCACCAGCTCCTTCTCAACACCAAGATCTTCATTTTTCCTCAGCTGATCCTGCATTGCCTGCTTCTCAGCAGCCAACTCTCTCTTAACAGCTTCAAGCTCTCCCCTTACAGCTTCGAGCTCTTGCTTGGCTGCTTTCTCAGCATTTTTTGCAGCCACCTCGCAAACCTGAGCAGCCCTAGATGCCTCCCTGGCTGACCCTAGCTGTAATAACCCGTAATTTAGTAAATGAGATATTAATAATTTATGTAATTTAATAATTAATTAAAGGTATTGCTAATAATAATTACAAATAAGACGTTAATTGAATAATAAAGTAAGTAAGCGAGTCGGAATTATACTTAAAAGTTAATTAAGCCTTGGGCCGTGTGATGTATATAATTGGGCTGATTATATTAAGGCCTAATATGAGTAGTAGTCGAGATTTGAATCGGGATTTACTAATAAAATAATAAGTATAATAATTATATAGTAATTATTATATAGTAATAATCGGAAAAAGGTAAAGGTTTCCTAATTGGCCTCATATGCTCTCTAATTTTAGACTATAAATACCTAATAATCTGAAAAGTAATTCATAAAAGAAGACAAGGATATTTTGGAGACGGGAGAAGCTATTAGCGATAAAAGGTAAGATCGAAACATAATTTAATCGTTTATTTACAATTCGATACACCGTAAAAATAAGACAACCGTATACCACCGTATAGACCACCATGATACACGACATTGACCTTAGTAGTTACGTTTGACCACCGTGAATCTAGTAAGCCTGTTTGTGACCATTTTTTACCACCTTGTGTGGCGGTGTGGGCGTCTAAAGGGTGGCTGCCGTGGGTAGTTAAGACGGGTTTAAACTCGTGTATACATGACGATTTGACCTGGGATTTGGATGGTTGTCATTGTCGGTATGGGGCGGTTGTAGTGGTGGTGTTAAGGTGGTCAGGGGTGGTGGTTGGTGCTGGTGGTAGCCGGAAGTTCGCGAAAACAGGGGGAAGGGTTTTAGGAGTTGTTGTGTCGGTTTTGGTGGTTGTGGGCTCCCTTGGTGGGGTTGTGGTCAGTGGTGGGACCACCGTGGGTAAAGGGAGACCACGGTGGTGGCCACTGGCTGTCGGGGTGGTGGTTTGGTTGTTAGTTTCGGGTTTAGAAGGGATGGTTATGGCGTGAAGGGTTGTGGGTAGCTGGTGGTGGCTTGGCTGATGGTTGCTGGTGGTTTTGGGTACGGTGGGGGGATGATGGTAACTAGTAGTGGTGGTAGTGGTGGTCATAGATAGGGGTTGAACGTGGGAACGTGGGTTTGTGTTTGTCGGGTTTTCGGTAATTGGTTTTGTTTGTGGTTGGTAGGGCGGGAGTTTGCGAGTTGTAGGGGGCGGTTGGGCTGGTGTTTGGAGGTTGTCGGGGGTCGTGGTGGTGCAAGCTGGTGGCGGTTGAGTTTGTGGTGTTGTTGGGTGGCAGGTGTGTCGGGAATGGTGGGTGTAAAGTGGGGTGGTTTACACGGTTTAAACCATGTGTATGGTTTGGGTGTTGTGTGATTTTCACATGAGTGTCGTGGGTTTGCATGGGTTTAGGTTTTATTTAAGTCGGGTTTTATTTGGGTTACTCGGGTATTAATAAAGTAGTCGGATCTTGACTTATTGAAACGGGTTTTTTATAATTATATTATACAAGATTATAATTAACGTAATTAATTAATTAATTAATTAATAATCGTTGAGTCGGGTTTCTATGTTGGGTTTGATGCGGGTTTTCGTATATCATAATAATTATTAATAATAGGTTATGAATAAAATATGATAATTAATAATGAAGTATAAATAAAGTAAATAATTAATATAATAAATTATAATTACAAATAAATAATTGAATTGAATTATATATTTATGTTAGGTGACGATTTGTGAAGAATTTATAGTCGGGTTCGTGTGCTTTAATTATTTGGAGCGCTTTGAGCTGCTTAATTGGATTTGCGTGCCAGGTAGGAAACTACTCAATCTTGTTTTGTTTATGCTACTAAAAGATGGATTAATTGTATATTGTGGAGGATTGGTGAAGGAGGGTTTAACTGGTTACAACGATCTTTTTGCCTAGCTGGATTTTCTGTCTTATGCCATTATTCTATATCACGTTTGTTTGGTTATATTACTGAGACTATCATTATTATTGATTGTTGTTGGAGTTGGGGGATGAGTTTGTGTGTAACTGATTTGTGTGTCCGAGGCGGGACTGTGTGTCCAGTATATCCGGACTGTGTGTCTGAGGCGGGACTGTGTGTCCTGGAGTATGACTGTGTGTCTAGAAGTGGAGTATGACTGTGTGTCTAGAAGTGGCTGTGTGCCGTGGGGTATAGTGGACGAAATGTAACTGTGGAATCTATTTGTTTATCAATGATATTGCGGGTTGCTTTATTCTTATTCATTGTTTAGTTTCCTACTCAACCTCATGGTTGACAGTGTATTCGTGAACACCTGCGGTGAACCGTTTTATGGGGAGCAGATTTGACAGGTACTAAAGATTAGCTGACTTGGAAGCATTGGGATGAGAGCTCAACTTGGAACCTTAGATGAAGTCTAGATCACATATAATAGTTATATCACTTATTTATTATTTCCGCTGCGAGTTGTATTATTTTATATTAAGTCTTAGTTGATCAAAATTGTAAAACATATGTAATCACTAAAGTTTTAATTTAAAGTACTTTGGTTTGTTGTACTTTGTTATTCACTACCTCGGAAAAACGAGATGGTAACAGTCCTATTTATTTGGGAAAGTCTAGCTAAAGGCTCCTCAATAAATGGGGGTGTTACAAAGTGGTATCAGAGCAATACAATCCTCAGGCCTAACTAATGAATAATAATGAACTTAGGATGTGTCTAAATAAAATGAACCACGGGTAGAAACTGTTAGGAGCCCCTCTTAGTGCGGTTAAGAAGCGCGCCTTAATTCGTACCATGGCCCTCTCAGTGTTGAACCGGGAACCCTGATAGAATACTTGAGAGTGAAGGGTAAATTAAAATGAATATTGTTTAGTTTGTCTTGGAAGTTCTTGTTGCCTTGTTTGAATGTTGTCTTCATTGATGACTGTGGTTACGGGTACGTAACTTTGCTTCTAGGGAGTGGATGTGATATGATTTTAAGCATTTGTATAAGCATGTGGGTATAAGAAAATATGTTGGCATATATGTGGGAGGTGTGAATATGATTAGACATGTAAACTATTAATTATTGTGTGGAATTGTGAAGAATGTGATTTTAGTTGATTTCACAAGATTTTTACCCTTGATTGTTTTGGCTGCCATTTACTATTTGTTTAAAATTCTTATACGAGATTTTTATGTGTGATACCCTTGTGAGTTAGATTTCATATGCCACTAGTCTCGTGTTCAAATAATATACGGTTTAGGAGAAATAAATATGTTAGTGGACAGTAGTCGAAATATTCCTGTACAGTGATGTTTCCGCGCCATGTTTTTGTAAAACTTGCCATTTAAAAACTGATTAATGATTTGTTATAATTCCAACTCCACTATTTGATAGACTCATGTAAGTTTTCAAATTGTTAAGCCACGTCGCAATTTAAATTTGTGACAATTAATAGTGATTTTTACAAATTGACCTAAGTTTCTGACAAGTTGCTGTAAAATTTCTGTTTCGACCAAACAATTTGTAAAATGCATTATAAATTAATCTTATGTGTTTTTGACTTGATTCTTTCTCTCATGCATTGTTAACTCGCTGTATTTTCTAAAAAGTAAAGGTTCTCAAGAATTAATTGTGTTATTAGTTATTTATGATTTTTAGAAGTGGTGACATGTTTCCTTGGTCTTGATAAATGAAAATTTTGTTTCTTGATATTTTTGAATTGTGTGAAGTAGATTACCATGTCTAGTGATATGCGTAATGTGTTTCCCTAAGCCTATACATATATTCACATTAAATGCATCCATGTCTTAGTTAGATATCATTATGAAGAAAAGATTAAACAAAACAATTGTGCGTATTTTGTTATAGATTATTATTTGGTCTGGCAATGTATTCATCGATTGCTAAAGTAATAAGTTGAGGTTTAAATAAACATTAGTTAGAATATCTTATATGATTAGTTTTGCTATTTAGAAATAAATCGAAGATTTTGATATTCATTACTTGGAGTTGTGTTGGAAAATAATAGTTGACTTGCGTTACGGTGTGTGTTCTTTACTTTGTGGCATTTCAACAATGATTTGGTTGTTCTTATTATTTGTTATCTCGAACTTCGAGGACGAAGTTTATTTTTAGGGGGAAGGAATGTAATATTACAAATATTTTGAGTTATTGTTGTGTTACCTTGTGATAAGATTGGCGTGACTGATAATCGTAAAATGCTTAATTGTGTTAGATGATGCTTAGTGATGAGGATGTTATAAGTGTTGTGGTAGTAGTTTTGGGCGAACTTCGGGACGAAATTCATTTTAAGGGGGGAAGACTGTAATACCCCGTAATTTAGTAAATGAGATATTAATAATTTATGTAATTTAATAATTAATTAAAGGTATTGCTAATAATAATTACAAATAAGACGTTAATTGAATAATAAAGTAAGTAAGCGAGTCGGAATTATACTTAAAAGTTAATTAAGCCTTGGGCCGTGTGATGTATATAATTGGGCTGATTATATTAAGGCCTAATATAAGTAGTAGTCGAGATTTGAATCGGGATTTACTAATAAAATAATAAGTATAATAATTGTATAGTAATTATTACTCCCTCCGTACCACACCAAAGGTAACGTAGGGACAAGTGGAGTATTTAAGAAAAAGTGGAAAAAGTAAGGGTAAAGAGGGAAAAAATAGGTGGGGTATGTAATTGTGGGTTTAATTGTGGGTTGATAGGTGGGGTATGTAATGGCATTTTGTGTAAATATCAAATAGGTATAAGGATAACTTGGTAATGTTGTGGACCAAATAAGGAATGTTACCTTTGGTGTGGTACGTCCGTTTATAGTAACTGTTACCTTTGGTCTGGTACGGAGGGAGTATATAGTAATAATCGGAAAAAGGTAAAGGTTTCCTAATTGGCCTCATATGCTCTCTAATTCTAGACTATAAATACCTAATAATCTGAAAAGTAATTCATAAAAGAAGACAATGATATTTTGGAGACGGGAGAAGCTATTAGCGATAAAAGGTAAGATCGAAACATAATTTAATCGTTTATTTACAATTCGATACACCGTAAAAATAAGACAACCGTATACCACCGTATAGACCACCATGATACACGACATTGACCTTAGTAGTTACGTTTGACCACCGTGAATCTAGTAAGCCTGTTTGTGACCATCTTTGACCACCTTGTGTGGCAGTGTGGGCGTCTAAAGAGTGGCTGCCGTGGGTAGTTAAGACGGGCTTAAACTCGTGTATACATGACGATTTGACCTGGGATTTGGATTGTTGGCATTGTCGGCATGGGGCGGTTGTAGTGGTGGTGTTAAGGTGGTCAGGGGTGGTGGTTGGTGCTGGTGGTAGCCAGAAGTTCGCGAAAACAGGGGGGGTGTTTTAGGAGTTGTTGTGTCGGTTTTGGTGGTTGTGGGCTCCCTTGGTGGGGTCGTGGTCAGTGGTGGGACCACCGTGGGTCAAGGGAGACCACGGTGGTGGCCACTGGCTGTCGGGGTGGTGGTTTGGTTGTTAGTTTCGGGTTTAGAAGGGATGGTTATGGCGTGAAGGGTTGTGGGTAGCTGGTGGTGGCTTGGCTGATGGTTGCTGGTGGTTTTGGGTACGGTGTGGGGGATGATGGTAAACAGTAGTGGTGGTAGTGGTGGTCGTAGATAGGGGTTCCACGTGGGAACGTGGGTTTGTGTTTGTCGGGTTTTCGGTAATTGGTTTTGTTTGTGGTTGGTAGGGCGGGAGTTTGCGAGTTGTAGGGGGCGGTTGGGCTGGTGTTTGGAGGTTGTCGAGGGTCGTGGTGGTGCAAGCTGGTGGCGGTTGGGTTTGTGGTGTTGCTGGGTGGTAGGTGTGTCGGGAATGGTGGGTGTAAAGGGGGGTGGTTTACACGGTTTAAACCATGTGTATGGTTTGGGTGTTGTGTGATTTTCACATGAGTGTCGTGGGTTTGCATGGGTTTGGGTTTTATTTAAGTCGGGTTTTATTTGGGTTACTCGGGTATTAATAAAGTAGTCGAATCTTGACTTATTGAAACGGGTTTTTTATAATTATATAATACAAGATTATAATTAACGTAATTAATTAATTAATTAATAATCGTTGAGTCGGGTTTCTAAGTTGGGTTTGATGCGGGTTTTCGTATATCATAATAATTAATGATAATAGGTTATGAATAAAATATGATAATTAATAATGAAGTATAAATAAAGTAAATAATTATTATAATAAATTATAATTACAAATAAATAATTGAATTGAAATATATATTTATGTTAGGTGACGATTTGTGAAGAATTTATAGTCGGGTTCGTGTGCTTTAATTATTTGGAGCGCTTTGAGCTGCTTAATTGGATTTGCGTGCCAGGTAGGAAACTACTCAATCTTATTTTGTTTATGCTACTAAAAGATGGATTAATTGTATATTGTGGAGGATTGGTGAAGGAGGGTTTAACTGGTTACAACGATCTTTTTGCCTAGCTGGATTTTCTGTCTTATGCCATTATTCTATATCACGTTTGTTTGGTTATATTACTAAGACTATCATTATTATTGATTGTTGTTGGAGTTGGGGGATGAGTTTGTGTGTAACCAGACTGTGTGTCTGAGGCGGGACTGTGTGTCCAGTATATCCGGACTGTGTGTCTGAGGCGGGACTGTGTGTCCTGGAGTATGACTGTGTGTCTAGAAGTGGAGTATGACTGTGTGTCTAGAAGTGGATGTGTGCCGTGGGGTGAAGTGGACGAAATGTAACTGTGGAATCTATTTGTTTATCAATGATATTGCGGGTTGCTTTATTCTTATTCATTGTTTAGTTTCCTACTCAACCTCGTGGTTGACAGTGTATTCGTGAACACCTGCGGTGAACCGTTTTATGGGGAGCAGATTTGACAAGTACTAAATATTAGCTGACTTGGAAGCATTGGGATGAGAGCTCAACTTGGAACCTTAGATGAAGTCTAGATCACATATAATAGTTATATCACTTATTTATTATTTTCGCTGCGAGTTGTATTATTTTATATTAAGTCTTAGTTGATCAAAATTGTAAAACATATGTAATCACTAAAGTTTTAATTTAAAGTACTTTGGTTTGTTGTACTTTGTTATTCACTACCTCGGAAAACCGAGATGGTAACAGTCCTATTTATTTGGGAAAGTCTAGCTAAAGGCTCCTCAATAAATGGGGGTGTTACACTAGCTGAGACTGAAGTACTGACTCATTACCCCTGGATGTGTGCAAATCATGGTTAACCTTGTCCAATTTTTCTTTCAAGCCAATGATTCTAGCCCGGGCATCCTTGAGCTGACAAGCAGTAATTAGCCCAGCATCCAAGCCCTATAGAAGGATGAAAGGAAACCAATTAACCAAACCGAAAGGAAAAAAGGCAATAGAAAAATACATAATAATAAAAGTATTAAACCCTTTGCAACTAACCTCCTTGACTTGAGAAGCAAGAGCAGCAGGCTTTGCCATAAGAGAAGACAGGAGAGCCACAACCTTAGTAGAAGATTCAAGGGCATTATCAGATAAAAGCTGGCCGCTGATATTGGCAGAAAAATCATTTATCTGTGCCCGAGCAGCGTCCATATCATCCAACTGAGCAGGCTCCCCCTGACGCTTCTTATTGGTTGGGCCTGAATAGGCTCCTTTTCCCCCTCTTCTTCCTCAAGGATAGTAGCCTCTCTTCTCCTCTTGGAAGGCTGGACAACCTCTGGGGACACAAGCCTAGGCGGCTCCTTATGAGGCTGAACATCAGAAACCAAAATATCAAGAGTCTTGTCGCTCCCACTACCAGTAGCCTCTTGACTCTTGGATTGCTCAGAAATCCTAGCAACCCCAGCCTTCAAGTCGGCTGCACTGAAGCTAGACAGTCTAGCAGAAGACCTATATACTGAATAATAATAATAATAATAATAATAATAATAATAATAATAATAATAATAATAATAATAATAATAATAATAATAATAATAATAATAATAATAATAATAATAATAATAATAATAATAATAATAATAATAATAATAATAATAATAATAATAATAATAATAATAATAATAAGCAGGAAAGAAATAACAGGAAGACAACAGTCAACACAAAAATATAAAGAAGACATACAGGAGAGAGCGGTAGAGCTAGGCTTGCCTTTGGGCACTTTAACTACACTCAGCTTAGGCTTCATGTATCGGGGCAACAAATCCCTACCCAGACTACCAGGCCAAGTCCTTTCTTTCTCGGGAAGAGCAAGAAAGGCCTCTATCCTTGAAATGGATTCCTCATCAAGAGGATTAAAGTTCCAGTCAGGTGCTGCAAACACCCCAAAAATACTCAGGTAAAAATTAAATATTTCGAATTCATACAATATAAAATGAAAATCAAGAATACAGGACACCTACCACTCTCTAAAGGAGAATATCTCAGATAATCCAGGCCAGACCCCAGGGTATCAGTCCGGATGAATAAGTAAGTCTTCGCCCAGCCTTTATCCTCTCCAGGATCCAGATTAGTAATTAATGGAGACATTTTTTACTTAATTCTTAAATTAAAACGGCCAGTAGAGGGGTTTTTCAGGTGATATACTGCCTTGATGTCATTTATAGTAATTGTAAGTTTATGTTTAGCACATAAATTCTCAATGGAATGGACAAGTTTCTAAACCATTGGCATAATTTGGAAGGGTGATACTTCCATGGCTCGGATAGTATCAATCATCAAAGGAGTAAAAAGAAACTTACAACCAGCCTTGAACGCTCATTCATAGATGTAGAACCAGCCAGGTGACACCCAATTAGCTCTGACCGGACAAGATTCAGGGATCCAAACCTCAACTGAATCAGGGATCAATTTTTTCTCCCTTAAAACCCCATCATAGTTCGTTTTCAACAGATTCTCTTCAGAAAAAGAGGATTCAAGTGATCGGAGAGCAGAGAAAACAGAATCCTGCTATTTAAACGCTATAGCACGAGCAGGAGGATCAATCTCAACCACCTCCTCTTCGTGGATATCTGCTGGTTCGGGTTCAGCTGCAGCCTTCTGAGAAGCAGGGCGTTTTTTTGGCTCCCACACTCTTTATTGTTTCTTTAAATAAAGATTTTTGTGAAAGATTAATGAGATTTATTGAAGAATTGCAGGTAGCGGACTAAATTCCTGGGAAGATAAGAAAGAATTTCAGAGAGAATATAGTGAGAGAAGTAGAAGAATTTTGGTGAAGAATAAACTCACCATCAATACCGTATTTATAGGAGAAAAATAACGGTGCAAAAACCCTAGAAATTGCAAAATTGTCAGCGTGACATCATGTTGCTAGTCGTTGCAGTGTTTAACGGTCACTAGAAGTCTAAGAGTCATTGAGTAATTGTGATTCTTTTTTATTTTTGAGCCCGGTAAATTGACATCTCACCCCTGGCCTGATCCAGCACGGGTAAAATGTCAAGGGGCAATTGTTAGGTCCAATTTAGCCCTGGTCGACTTGATCTAGCCGACTTAATTAGGCTGATTGGGGCAACCAGAGTCCGGACAATTACAGTTATTATTTGACAGGAAAACTGCTCAAGTGGCCTGATAGCAACAGTAGAGTAGCCTGGTGGGAATCTCCAGCAGGATGATTAATCAGCAAATCAACAAGACAATTATGCACATGCTCTATTCTTACGGAAGACCAAGTCCAACTACAAAAACGTTCAATTTCCATAAACTACAACGTGCAAGAGGAGAAAAAGGAGAAGTTCTTGAGTTAGAATAAGTCAACCGGATTAATAGGGCACATTCCCTATTAATCAGGAGATGGTTTCAACAACCAGGGGGAGCGTAAAATCAATTGTAACGTTAGAATAGAAAGAGTATAAATAGAGTGGAGGAACATTTGTAAAGGGGACGAAGCAATATACAAAAAACATATATAATTAGCTTGTTATTCTTTTTTTTTTTTTTTTTTTTACAGCAATTAGCTTGTTATTCTTACTACACTTTCTTCTCACTTTTCTTTATTATCATTCAACTTATCCAGGAAACATAAACATTATTGCTCTTATATAATTTGTTTCATTCATCACTGTACATTTTTCCTTAAATATTAGAACTAGATACCTACACTACTAAATCTTCAGGCCGGATCCTTTCAGGGGAATTCGTGCTAAAACAGCGCGCAATTGAGTAAGTTTGTCCCTCCATTGTGCTGGAATAAAACATAATATTTTATGTGACAGTAATTTTGTGGTCATTTACGAAGACACTAAGGACTTATCAAGGACTAGCTTTTCTATGGAACCACAAAAACGAGGCCAACACTACAAATTTGAGGTTTTCAATGCAAATAAAGAGCTACATAATGAAAACAGAAAAACACGTCTGGGATATAGATTTGTCAGCAAGGTCGGATCAAAACACAAATCAGTAACGTCAGTCAGTTAAATCCGACCCAACTTGAAAACAAACCATTGGTAGCTGATATTATGCAAAAAAATGTATGTTTAGGTTACAATGGTCAGCACTCAGATGTTATAGATTGTAAATAAGCCATATCTATTTACTAGAGCCATACGACTGATATCTGGATATTTACTACGACCTTTAGATTGTATCTCCATTATAAGAAAAATAATTTACTTTTAAATTGATTTGCAGTGGCAACTGCACGTAATGTGTAAACAAGAAGTGATCACCATACCTGCATCCTGATAACGCTCCTCAAGCGCAGCATCCAGCATGTTTCGCATTAGATTAAATTCTGTTGTCTCTACGCATGGCTTTCCACTAGGCCTGATTTAACCCAATAACGAAAAATGTAAGATTTTGCTACAGTATGTAGTGTTCGCACTCTAATATGTAACACCAGAGTAACACTACAATAACACTAGAATAATACTCCAATAACACACGGATAAAACTACAGTAACGCCACAATAACACGGAAAAAAAAGTAAAAAAAAAAAATCAAATTAGTAAAAAAAATCAAAGTCACACCGGAATAACATCACAATAACACCAGAATAACAGCACAATAACACATGGTAAAAAAAGAGTAAAAAAATCAAAGTAGTAAAAAAAAATCAAAGCGGCACCGGAATAACATCACAATAACACCAGAATAACAATACCACCAGAATAACAGCACAATAACACGTGGTAAAAAAAAGAGTAAAAAAATCAATGTAGTAAAAAAAAATCAAAGTGACAGCGGAATAAAATCACAATAACAGCAGAATAACAATACCACCAGAATAACATCACAATAACATGCGGCAAAAAAAGAGAAAAAAAATCAAAGTAGTAAAAAAATCAAAGTGACACTAGAATAACATCACAATAACAGCAGAATAACAGTAGAATAACAGCACAATAACACGTGGTAAAAAAAGGAAAAAAAAAATCAAATTCGTAAAAAAAATCAAAATAACAGCAGAATAACATCACAATAACAGTGGAATAACAATAAGAGCACAATAACATGTAGTAAAAAAATGAGAAAAAATTCAAAGTCGTAAAAAAATCATAGTAAAAAAAGCACAATGACACGAGGTAAATAAATAAGAGTAAAAAAAATTCAAGTAAAAAAAATCTAGTACAAAAAGAAAAAGAAAAAAAAGGTAACATAATGAGAAAATTAGAGAAAAAAAAGGCATAATAACACGAGTTAAAAAAAAGAGATAAAAAAAATTAAAGTAAAAAAAAAAGAGTAACATTAGAAAAAAGAGAAAATAAGTAAATGACAGTGGTTTTATATGACATGTAAGATTAGATCTTGGCCATTTATCTCTAATATAATCTAGTGGTTGAGATTTCAAAGCACAAACTCACAACTCACCATAAGAAACCAAACTCACAAGATCCTCTCTCTCTCTCTCTCTCTCTCTCTCTCTATATATATATATATATATATATATATATATAGTGTCAAGTTCTCCTAAGTCCCTTACATCTATTGAGTCCCTAAGTCTTCATATGGCCTTTGGATGAAGGAGATGGAGGGAGAAGATTACATCTCAATGGAGGGCTAGAAATGCATCTAATCTAATTAGCTCCTCATTGCAATTAAGTTACTCACTAATCCATTCATTCTTCATTATCACAAACTCCTTCCCTCTCTCTAAATCTCACAATCTCTCCTTTTTCTCTCATCTAACAAAACCAAACAATTACTCAAAAAAACCCAAAATAATTACTCAAAAAAAACCTAAAATTACAATCAAAAACAAAAAACAAAAAACACCAGGCCACAGCACAACCACCCGACACCCACCACCAGCCGACTCACCTCCACACCCCGACTCACCTCCACAGCCCCACCACAATCACCTACACGCGGCCCCACCACCTCCTGCTGCCGCGCGTTGACACCACAACCGCGACCCCACCTAACCAGCCCAACAACCACGACACCCCCAACCAAAAAAACGATGCTTGAAACCGATACCACCAATACCCTTTTCTTTCCTTTCAGATCTAGCCCGCCTCCCCAAAAACAACCTCCCTCCTTTTGTTTTATAGAAAAATGTGCTGAAGGAGATTGCGATTTTTTTTTTTTGTCTTACAGTGCAACATCAACAGTTTTAATTTTGTAAATGTATGGATCTAATATCAACATTATCGCTTAGCTTCAAGGCTTCAAGTCCTCTTACTTGAGTCTGTAGTTGCACACGCATGGAATGAAAACTTAATTTCTTGACATTTATGATTTCCATTTATGATTTCTTGACATTTATGATTTCTCGGCTCACTGCTTTTTTTTTTCTTTCAATTTTGTTTTTGTTTTGGAGTTTCCATTGTTTATATAATTTGAATTCGGTGTTTGGTTGTGTCGGATTTCGTTTTTTTAGTAAAAATTTCGTTTTGTGAACGGTTGGTTTTTTCATTTATTTCATCTGTTTTTTATTTCGGTTTTTTATTATTTTAGATCTAGTATTCTTGGTTTTCATTTTGGTTTTTATTATTTTAATGTTGTGGGTGTTATACTATATTTTAGATTTGGTTTTTTGGTTTTTATTATTTTAATGTTGTGGGTGTTATACTATATTTTAGATTTGGTTTTTTGGTTTTTATTTCGATGTTTTGGGTTTTATATTCACATTAGTTACACTTTTTTTTTGGTTAAAATTACACTTATCGTCATTAAAGTTACACTTTTTAGTATTAAAGTTACAATTACACTTTTTCCTATTAAAGTTACAATTACACTTTTTTTTGTTAAAATTACACTTTTTTTGGTTAAAATTACACTTTTTTTGGTTAAAATTACCCTTATTTCTGTTATAATTACACTTTTTCCTGTTAAAACTACACTTTTTTCTATTACAATTACACTTTTTCTTGTTGGAATTACACTTTTTCTTGTTACAATTACACTTTTTCCTGTTAAAATTACACTTTTTCTTGTTGGAATTACACTTTTTCTTGTCACAATTACACTTTTTCTTCTTACAATTACACTTTTTTTTGTTACAATTACAATTTTTATGTTAAAATTACACTCAATTCTGTTACAATTACACTTTTTCCTGTTAAAATTACACTTTTTCTTGTTGGAATTACACTTTTTCTTGTTACAATTACACTTTTTCTGTCACAATTACACTTTTTCTTCTTACAATTACACTTTTTTTTATTACAATTACACTTTTTATGTTAAAATTACACTCAATTCTGTTACAATTACACTTTTTCCTGTTAAAATTACACTTTTTCTTGTTGAAATTACATTTTTTTCCTTTAAAATTACACCTTTCTACTTTAAAATTACACTTTTTTCGGTTAAAATTACACTTTTTCCTGTTAAAATTACACTTATCTCTATTAATGACTAAAGTTACACTCTTGGACTAAAGTTAGACAGACTAATTTGGACTATTTGGACAATTTGGACTAACTAATTTGGACAATTTGGACTAACTAATTTGGACAATTTGGACAATATGGACTAACTAATTTGGACTATTTGGACGAACTAATGGACTAAAGTTAGACGGACTAATTAGGACTATTTGGACAATTTGGACTAACTAATTTGGACAATTTGGACAATATGGACTAACTAATTTTGGACTATTTGGACTATTTGGACGAACTAATGGAGTTTACGACTAAATTGAATACAATATTTACAACTAAATTTGGACTAAAATTATACAATTTTGGACTAAAAATACATTTTTGGACTGAAAATACACTATTTACGAATAATTTTGAACTAATAATACACTATTTACGACTAAATTTAGAGTAAAATTACACAATTAGAACTAAAGTTACACAATTCATTTATTTTGAGTCATTTAGATTGTGCAATTCTAATCATTGTCCACTAAAGTATAACTAAGTAAATTGATAGTGTGTGTATCTTTTATCATTTTATGAGTATAATTTTAGTCTACAAAAGTGTAATTTTAGTCTAAAAAAGTGTAATTTTAGTCTACAAATGTGTAACTTTAATCCACAAATGTATAAATTTAGTCTACAAAAGTATAATTTTAGTCCACGGAAGTGTAATTTTAGTCCATAAAAGTGTAATTTTAATCCAAATGTATAACTATAGTCCAAATTTGTGTATCTTTAGTCCAAATTGTGTAATTTTAGTCCAAATTGTGTAATTTTAGTCCAAATTTCTGTAACTTCAGTCCAAATTGTTCTAACTTTAGTCCAAAAGCGTAACTTTAGTCATTGAGAAGATAACCTTAGTAGAGATAAATGTAACTTTAATGAAGACAAGTGTAATTTTAAAGGAAAAAAGTGTAATTTTAACAGAAAAAAGTGTAATTTTAACGGAAAAGTGTAATTTTAACCAGAAAAAAAGTGTAATTTTAACAGAAAAAAGTGTAATTTTAACGGAAAAAAGTGTACTTTTAACAAGGAAAAAACTGTGATTTTAAGCAAAAAAAGTGTAATTTTAACGGAAAAAAATGTAATTTTAACGGAAAAAAGTGTAATTTTAACCGATAAAGTAATTTTAATAGATCCTAAATCACACAATACCAAAAGAAAATTTTAAATACGAAATTTGGCAAATATATATAACAAGACGGATATTAACAAAGTGATATCAACAAGAAAAAAGTAAAAAATGAGATTTCATAACTAATAGATTTAGTACTATAATTTTAACCGGAAAAACATGTGTAATTTTAACACAAAAAAGTGTAATTTTAACGAAAAAAAGTGTATTTTTAACAAGGAAAAAACTGTGATTTTAACCCAAAAAAGTGTAATTTTAACGGAAAAAAGTGTAATTTTAACGGAAAAAAGTGTAATTTTAACCGATAAAGTAATTTTAATAGATCCTAAATCACACAATACCAAAAGAAAATTTTAAATACGAAATTTGGCAAATATATATAACAAGACGAATATTAACAAAGTGATATCAACAAGAAAAAAGTAAAAAAATGAGATTTCATAACTAATAGATTTAGTACTAAAATCAAACTATAATTTGTAAGAATGTCAATAACCGGAAAAAAAAAAAAGACCAAAACATCAAAATTGAAAAAAAAAAAACGAAAATGAAAAAAAAAACGGGTCAATGAAAATTGATCTATTTTAGTAGATCTAAGATTAAAATAAAAAAAACTTACAAATTTGAAACAATATTATATAGCAAGACGATATAAGGAGAAAAAAACAACAAAAAAAATAAAAAGAACACCCAAACATCAAGTTTTAAAAAAAAAAAATTAAAAAATGACGTCGGGGCGGCGGCTGCGGCGGCGGTGGTGGTGGCGGCGGCGGTTGGCGCCTGTGGTGGTTTCCGGTGGGTGGTGGTAGGTGGATGGTGAATGAGGAAAAGATGAGTAAATGATTTATTTGAATTTTTTGGGTTTTTTATTTGTTTGGTTTTTTGGGTTTTTTTTTTCTTGGTTTTTTTGGAGAGAATATGGAGAAGTGAGATATAGAGAGAGAATAAGGAGATGTGATAATGAGTTGATGAATGAAAGATGAGGAGGATTAATGAAGTTAATGAGAAAATTAGAGGAAGATGACAAAATTAGAGCATTAACCTTAATTTTTGGGTTCTCATCTTAGCCCTCCATTTCCAAGATCCAATGGCCCATAATGGGACTTATGGACTCAAATGTAAGTGGAGGACTCATTTGATCTTATTACTATATATATATATATATATATATATATATATATATATATATATATATATATATATATATATATATATATATATATATATAGATTTAGGATCCGGTGAGAACGACTATTCGGTGAGAACGGTGAGAACGCCCTTTATAATAAAACCACACGCGCGTTTTTAGTTGTTCACAACCAAATTCCATCTCTCATTCTTTCCCAATCATATTTCTCGTAAAATTCTAACCACCCCATCACCACCTACCACCCTGCCATCCCACCTACCACTTTGACGTCATCTCCGGCGACGATAGCCAACTCCGGCGAGCAAACGTGGCAGAGGCGCCATCTCCAACGCCATCAGACGCCACAATCACCACGAAAAATCAATCAAAATCAAAATCACACAAATTGAAAAAATTGGGGATTTGGTGTTTGATTTTAGCGAAAATAGCGCAGAGAGTAGACAATCGCGAAATCCAAAAATTTTGAAGAGAGAAAAGATATTTCGCAAATCATTATGAATCTTAAATCATCAACTTAGTTTGTTATCATTGCCATGCTCGTAATTGTATTGTTAATGAGCGCAATTTCCGAATTATGGTTTTTGGAGTTAGTTTGGAATTCATCAATTGAAGAATCTTGGTCATTAAATCTACGATTTCTGCAAATCCGATGATGTCAAATTGACACACTTCCTGTCCAGGGGCGTCACGGGGAGGTCGGCGAGGTAAGATATGCGCGCACAGGAAAGTAGTTGTAGCACGTCGGAGTTGATTGTCGAGAGTCAGTTGACTGGTACTTCTCTGGCGACGTCGATGTTTGTCGGGCACGGATTCGTGTGGTGGTGGTCATGGTTGTGGGTTGAGTTGCTATTGTTGGTATTAGTGGTGGCGGCATGGTTGTTGGTGGTACGGCCGTACGGGAGTCAAAGAGCTCATGAATCTGAGGCTAACAGTGATAATGATGAGGACAGCGATTTTGAAGATGTAGAAATGGGTGAACTTGATGCTATCAACTTTGTAACACCCCCATACTCCAAGTGCCTTACCAGGACCACTCAGGTATAAGGATACTACCATCTCGGTTGCCCGAGGTACTGAATATCATAAGACAATAAAGAAACGTACTTTTAAAGTAATTATAGATTAAGTGATTACATGTTCAAACCAAAACTAATAAAAGGAATTACAAGGTTCTCATACGGTCTACAGCTAAAACTATCAAAGCTACTAGACTTCGTCGACACAAATGGAAGACTTCTAAGCGCCACGTGATGACTCATCCCACTATCCCATACGCGTCATATCACACCGCTCAATAATCGCTCACCACCCCCGAATGGATCACCACAGTTTTAAAACATTTAAACGGGTCGATACTAATCACACAATTCAATACATATATCAACAATAAGATAAACAGACAAATTTGAACCGCATCACATACACACACACACACACCACCAACTCCCATCGTCTCAATACCGACATCCACCGGACCACCACGCCAGTGGGGGACCGCAGCCGTTCCCACCTAAGCCCCGCTCATCGTACGAGCGATAACCCCGTCCCATTAATGTGCACATCCCCTTCCGTGGCGGGTTCCACGAAGGGCGAAACTAGGCGTGAAGTCACTCCCGCAAGTGACCCCACTCGGTAGAACGCATCTCGAGAACCATCAACAACCAATCACAATCACAATCACAATCACAATCATCATATCAAACAACTAACTACAAAAGACATCACCAATATCCCATTATGGGACTAATACGAGTAGGAAATCCTACGGAAAGCACAACACGCGAGACGGTATCTACAAATTTGTATCAAAACGGCTCCTCTACGAATTCTCCTCCTATCATACAACACATAAAGACTACACATCACAAACTACACACCAAAACCCCCAATTCCTAAATTAGGGTTTAACCAATCTTAACAAAACATTATAAAAACTATATTAAAAGCTTACCCTCGACGCAAGGAATCCAACGACACGAAAAAACGAAAGAACCGACCGTCGAACTTGGGAATTGCTAAGAATGCGTTTAGGAAGATGAAGTGGCTGCTTTCTCTCTTAAACAGGGTTTTAGGTTTTGTAAAAGTGATTTAAAACAATGACGGAAGTGTTTTATACTTTAATCGCATTATTAACAAAACCCGACAAAACGCCCCCGTAAATGGGCTACTCGATCGAGTAGCTAAGGTACTCGATCGAGTGCCCCTTACTCGATCGAGTACCCTAGTTACTCGATCGAGTACCCAACAGTCGAAACTATTCTAAAACGCAACTTACCCTTACTCGACAGAGTAAGGCCTACTCGATAGAGTACCCAAAGACTCATAAATACGGAGTATTACAGTCTTCCCTCCTTAAAAGGAACTTCGTCCCCGAAGTTCAACCCATACATAAAAACAACCATACAGACTCGACCAAGACACAACAATCTATGTATAACTGGTATGTACTTTCGAAAACTCGTATCATAATCATCCCGCCTACTCCACCACAACCGGTGACGGCATCACAACACCGCCACCAACAGCCACACCGTAGTGCGAAAATACCCGCATCACAACACTAAATATCGTGCCCGGATCACCACCCGAGGCACCACAACCACACCGATAGACATCACAACTGCATACAATTCCCATAAATACTGACTCAGCATAACTTCTCAGACAAGAAAAACTTACTTAAATCCACCTAAGTTGTTGTGTCTTGGTCGAGTCTGTATGGTTGTTTTTATGTATGGGTTGAACTTCGGGGACGAAGTTCCTTTTAAGGAGGGAAGACTGTAATACTCCGTATTTATGAGTCTTTGGGTACTCTATCGAGTAGGCCTTACTCGTCGAGTAAGGGTAAGTTGCGTTTTAGAATAGTTTCGACTGTTGGGTACTCGATCGAGTAACTAGGGTACTCGATCGAGTAAGGGGGCACTCGATCGAGTACCTTAGCTACTCGATCGAGTAGCCCGTTTCTGGGCTGTTTTGTCGGGTTTTGTTAATAATGCGATTAAAGTATAAAACACTTCCGTCATTGTTTTAAATCACTTTTACAAAACCTAAAACCCTGTTTAAGAGAGAAAGCCACCACTTCATCTTCCTAATCGCATTCTTAGCAATTCCCGAGTTCGACGGCGGTCGGTTCTTGTCGTTTTTCGTGTCGTTGGATTCCTTGCGTCGAGGGTAAGCTTTTAATATAGTTTTTATAATGTTTTGTTAAGATTGGTTAAACCCTAATTTAGGAATTGGGGGTTTTGGTGTGTAGTTTGTGATGTGTAGTCTTTATGTGCTGTATGATAGGAGGAGAATTCGTAGAGGAGCCGTTTTAATACAGCTGTAGATATCGTCTGCGTGTTGTGCTTTCCAGGTAGGATTTCCTACTCAGTATTAGTCCCATAATGGGATATTGGTGATGTGGTGTAGTTAGTTGTTTGATATGATGATTGTGATTGTGATTGTGATTGTGATTGGTTGTTGATGGTTCTCGAAATGCGTTCTGTTGGAGAAAAGGGGTATATATATAGTGTATGAAACAATATGAATATATATAGAAAGGAAATATATGGTACTTAGATTAATGTAGAGTCGCAAGGGACTGCTTTCCTTAGAAAGTATTTCGCCCCTTACAAGCCTAGGGAAACCGCGAAATCGATCGTAGGATAAAACTACACCGACCTTTGTATTCTTAGGCGAGAAAACAAAGAAACTTTCTTGTTTTTTGAATGGTTTGTAGAAAGGTAAAATCTGAAATTTTTCTTGTATATAAACTTTCACATATGTCCTCCTATTTATAGGAAAATATGCACCCTTTGACATTGGTGTGAATGCATGAAAGCAATTAAAGTGAATAGGTACATACCCATTCATTTTCAACAGAGCGTCGTTCCTGTTTTTCAAATTTATTACTCTCGATCGAATGACCAAGTTGGTCGATCGACCAATATGGCTTCTCGATCGAACAACTTGACAGTACTTCTTGCTTGATCGAACAGTTTGACAATTCTTCTTGCTCGATCGAACAGTTGGACAATTCCCCTTTGCTCGATCGAACAATCCCAGGCTAACAATTTATTCGATCGATCAATATGACTTAGTCGATCGATGTCTTTGATTCGACTACATTAATCGATCGATTAATGTTTCTTTTCCTTTTCTTCCGTTCATCCCGTTAGCTCCATAATTTGTTTATATATGAACGTGTACTCCACACTCCCGATTCATATTATAACATTACGAGCTTCCGTACGATTTTTACCACGATATCCAATTACATTTAAATGGTCGATGACACTTAAATCACCAACATTCCTCCCCCATTTAAGTGTAATCCTTGATTCGTCTTTAAATACCTACTAACCATCAAATTTGCGCATAAATGAAAATGTCACGAAGATTGAATTTTCACATAGTAAAATGCACGTTCCATATACTCTAGTAAAAAGGGTGTCTCTTAGGATTGAACCCTTAAACATATTGAATACATGAAGGCAAAATACACACAAATTACATTTAACAAATAAAGTTATATCTTGATACTTATTACAAGCCTAGTATCCTAATCCTCTCATGAGCGTATAAAAGCTTGAGTCCAAAAGCTTTCGAAGTCGGCTATACTTCACGTCTCACATAGGTGAATTCTTTTATCATGTACCTGCAAGTACATTTTTTCAAAAAATTCATTAAGAAGATAACACTTCATCCTTAACTCACAGCAGGTCCAAGTACATACCTTTCGGGATAAAACTTTGATGTACTTCAATCTTAAATAAAAGGCTTTCCACATTGAATTCTACCTCTAACATTGTATTAGAGGGGAATTGGGTATCCCAATACTTAAGGTTTAATGGACTTTAAACCCATCCCTAGAACCGACTTTTCAACTAAATGTTTTGCCAAACTTTTAGTTAAATGATCCGCAAGATTTTGTTGAGATCTTACAAAGTCTACCGAAATAACTCCATTGGAAATTAATTCTCGTACAGCACTATGTCTTACTCCGAGATGCCTTGATTTCCCATTATATATTTGACTATAAGCTTTAGCCAAAGTTGCAGCACTATCACAATGGATTGATATTGGAGATATCGGTTTAGGCCATATAGGTATTTCATATACCAAATTCTTAAGCCATTCCGCCTCTTTTCCTATTTCTTTGCCAAGGCTACAAATTCCGACTCCATAGTGGATGTCGTAATACAAGTTTGCTTTTTGGAAGCCCAAGAAATGGCACCTCCCCCAAGCAAAAAGACCCAACCACTAGTTGAAGAATGATCTTCAATATTGGTAATCCAACTTGCATCCGAGTAGCCTTCTAACACTGAAGGATTCCCACTATAGGTTAATGCAAAGTCTTTTGTACTCTTAAGATACTTTAAAACACGCATTACCGCGCTCCAATGATGACTACTTGGATTACTCGTGTATCTACTTAACCTTCCAACTGCATATGCAATATCCGGTCGAGTACTTGTCATAGCATACATTAAACATCCTATGACTTGAGAATACTTCAATTGTGACAATGGTAATCCCGTATTGGGCATTAGCTTTATGTTTGCCTCCATTGGTGAATGAGCAGCACTGCTATTTTCACAATTAAACTTTTTAAGTACTTTCTCAATGTAATGAGATTGTGACAAGGATATTCCAAGATTAGTTCTTTTGATCTTAATTCCAAGAATCACATCCGCTATGCTCATGTCCTTCATAGCAAAATTTGATGATAAAAATGCCTTAGTAAGATCAACTTGCTTTTGATCCGTACCAAAAATTAACATATCATCAACATATAAACAAATGATGACACCATTACCGGAGTTATCAAATTTGCTATATACACATTTGTCCGATTGATTAAGTTTATAACCATTAGACAAGACTACTTCATCAAATTTATGATGCCATTGCTTTGGTGCTTGTTTAAGTCCGTATAAGGATTTCACCAACTTGCAAACCTTATGCTCTTGTCCGGGCATAATAAAACCTTCCGGTTGTTTCATGTAAATTTCTTCTTCCAATTCACCATGTAAAAACGCTGTTTTCACATCCATTTGGTGTATTACCAAATTATGTATGGAAGCAATTGCTATTAATAACCTTATTGTAGAAATTCTAGCAACCGGTGCATAAGTATCGAAATAGTCTATTCCTTCCTTTTGTCTAAAGCCTTGAATAACTAATCGAGCTTTGAACTTGTCGATGGAGCCATCAACATGCATCTTTTTCTTAAAGATCCATCTACAACCTAAAGGTTTACATCCTTTTGGTAAATCAGAAAGAACCCATGTATTGTTTCCCATTATGGAATCCATTTCGTCATTGATGGCTTCTTTCCAAAAGGCAACATCTTGTGATGTCATTGCCTCTTTAAATGTCTTAGGATCTTCATCTATGTTATAACAATAAGCATATTGAAGTCCTAGTTCGTCCCTAGATCCTTCCACTAAATAAGTTTGGAAGTCCGGACCAAAGTCCTTTGCTTTTCTAGCTCTTTTACTTCTCCTAGGCACAACCACTTGGGAGGGGTTGACCGAACTTTGTGATGAGTTGCTAGCATCATTACTAATATTTGGCACTAAGTCTTTAGGCCTTTTCATCGATGTAAATCTTTCTTCATCGAAAATTGCATCCCTTGATTCAATCACGGAATGAATCGCAATAGAATTATTAGGTTCTATTACATAGAATCTATATGCTTTTGAATGCATAGCATAACCAATAAATATACAATCTATTCCTTTTTCTCCCAAAGTTTTCCTTTTAGGATCGGGTAGTCTTACAACGGCCCGACATCCCCAAACTCTAAGATAACTTAGATTCGGCTTCTTTTTGTACCAAAGTTCATATGGGGTTATGTCATTCCGCTTGTTTGGCACTCTATTTAATAGATAACATGCGGTCAACACGGCTTCACCCCAAAAACCTTCACTCAAACCCGAGTATGATAGCATGGAATTCATCATCTCTTTTAGAGATCTATTTTTCCTTTCCGCTACACCATTTAATTGTGGTGTGTATGGAGGAGTAACTTCATGTATAATTCCACAATTTGCAAAGTACTTAGGATCCAAGTACTCACCACCTCGATCGGTTCGAAGTCTTTTAATCTTGCTAGATTTTTGCAATTCTACTTCATTTTTATAAGTGATAAATTTATCAAGAGCCTCATCTTTAGTATGCATTAAATAGACATAGCAAAACCGGGAATAATCATCAATAAAAGTTCCCAAATACCTTTTATTTCCTAAAGAAGGAGTAGAATGTAAATCACATAAATCACTATGTATTAAATCTAGCATTTGTGATGTACTTACGATATTTTTAAAAGGTTGTCTAGTAATTTTAGTAAGCATACATGTCTCACATTTACGAGTTTGTAAATCAAATGGTGGAATTAAGTCATGTTTAGACATAAGAAGAAGTCGCTTATAATGAACATGTCCAAGCCTTGCATGCCATAAATTAGACGGAGATGTAGATGTAGAAACAATATACACACAATCATCTATTTTATTTATATTTAACATAAACATACCATTACAATAATAACCGAAACCTATAAATATTCCGGATTTTGATAATACATACTTATCCGATTCTATTACTTGTTTATAACCGGATTTATTTAATAATCCTCCCGATACTAAGTTTTTCCTTATGTCGGGTACATATAATACATCTTTTAATACTACGGTTTTTCCGGAACTAAATACTAAAGTAATATTTCCACGGCCTTGTATTTTTGCGGTTGATTCGTTGCCCATGTGAAGAATGGATCCGTCTTCTACCGGTACAAAATTTTTGAACCAAGAACGATTTTTGCAAACATGTCTTGTTGCACCCGAATCAATCCACCAAATTATTTCATCATCCTGCACATAATTTGCCTCATCAATAGATGTAACATAATTCTTACTAGAATTATTTTTAATACAATTTAAAATATTACCTTGGCTAGTAGAAGCACCATGGTCCTTAGACCCTTGTCCGGTGCTTTTCCCCGAAGTTTTCATTTTCTTCTTCCTTACTCGGCAATCCGCCTTAAAGTGTCCGGTTTTACCGCATATCCAACAAGCACTTTTTGGTTTCTTGTTCGGTTCATTATTAGTATCATTATAAGGGCGTTTCTTGCCTTTGCCTTTGTCCTTGTCCTTCCACTTAGAACTTTCCCCTTGTTCCACCATATTAATGGAGGAACTCTTAGCATCTACCTTTCCGGTAGGTTTGTCATTTTCTTCGGCCCTAAGGCCTTCCTCGACTTGGAGACTTCTACCAAGTTGGGCCAAAGTCATGGCTTCCTTTTTATGTTTTAATTCATGCTTAAAATTTTTCCAAGTCGGTGGTAATTTCTCAATAATACTAGACACGGACATATTCTCATTCATAGGCATGTCATATTGAGAAAAACGATTAATAATATGAACTAGTTCATTAAATTGTTCCGACACGGGACGAGAGTCCGTCATTTTATAGTTCATAAAACGACTTACCAAAAACTTGCTACTTGTGGCATCTTCATCCATATACCTCTTCTCCAATTGATCCCAAAGCAAAGTAGAAGATTCAACATGTTGATACATGTCAAATAGTGTATTTGACATACCATTTAATATATGTCCACGACATATATAATCATCATTCTCCCATTTAGCCTTTCTACGGAGGGCATCAATGGCTTGATCATCTTCCGGTTCCGGAGGACATGGTGTAGTAATCACATAGGCTACTTTTAAATGAGAAAGTTTGAAGTGCATTTTCTTTTGCCATCTACGAAAATCAATTCCTTCAAATTTTTCCAATATCTCAAACTTACTCTTTCCTTTCATATCATCCATGACAACAATACTATATTAATACACTATATTAATACTTATATAAAATACTTTCTAAGAATGTTGGAGAAAAGGGGTATATATATAGTGTATGAAACAATATGAATATATATAGAAAGGAAATATATGGTACTTAGATTAATGTAGAGTCGCAAGGGACTGCTTTCCTTAGAAAGTATTTCGCCCCTTACAAGCCTAGGGAAACCGCGAAATCGATCGTAGGATAAAACTACACCGACCTTTGTATTCTTAGGCGAGAAAACAAAGAAACTTTCTTGTTTTGAATGGTTTGTAGAAAGGTAAAATCTGAAATTTTTCTTGTATATAAACTTTCACATATGTCCTCCTATTTATAGGAAAATATGCACCCTTTGACATTGGTGTGAATGCATGAAATGCAAATTAAAGTGAATAGGTACATACCCATTCATTTTCAACAGAGCGTCGTTCCTGTTTTTTCAAATTTATTACTCTCGATCGAATGACCAAGTTGGTCGATCGACCAATATGGCTTCTCGATCGAACAACTTGACAGTACTTCTTGCTTGATCGAACAGTTTGACAATTCTTCTTGCTCGATCGAACAGTTGGACAATTCCCCTTTGCTCGATCGAACAATCCCAGGCTAACAATTTATTCGATCGATCAATATGACTTAGTCGATCGATGTCTTTGGTCGACTACATTAATCGATCGATTAATGTTTCTTTTCCTTTTCTTCCGTTCATCCCGTTAGCTCCATAATTTGTTTATATATGAACGTGTACTCCACACTCCCGATTCATATTATAACATTACGAGCTTCCGTACGATTTTTACCACGATATCCAATTACATTTAAATGGTCGATGACACTTAAATCACCAACACGTTCTCGGCTGAGTGGGGTCACTTGCGGGAGTGACTTCACGCCCTAGTTTCGCCCTTCGTGGAACCCGCCACGGAAGGGGATGTGCACATTAATGGGACAGGGTTATCGCTCGTACGATGAGCGGGGCTTAGGTGGGAACGGCTGCGGTCCCCCACTGGCAGGGCTGGTCCAGTGGACAGTCAGTATTGAGACGATGGGAGTTGGTGGTGTGTGTGTGTGTGTGTGATTCGGTTCGGCCTGTCTGTTTATCTTATTGTTGATATATGTATTGAATTGTGTGATTAATCTTGACCCCGTTTAAATGTTTTAAAAACGTGGTGATCCATTCGGGGTGGTGAGCGATTATTGAGCAGTGTGATATGACGCGTATGGGATAGCCGGGATGAGTCATCACGTGGCGGTTAGAAGTCTTCATTTGTGTCGACGAAGTCTAGTAGCTTTGATAGTTTTAGCTGTAGACCGTATGAGAACCTTGTAATTCCTTTTATTAGTTTTGGTTTGAACATGTAATCACTTAATCTATAATTACTTTAAAAGTACGTTTCTTTATTGTCTTATGATATTCAGTACCTCGGGCAACCGAGATGGTAGTATCCTTATACCTGAGTGGTCATGGTAAGGCACTTGGAGTATGGGGGTGTTACAAACTTGACTGGGGACAGTGGCGCAAAACAGAATGAAGATAAAGCAGCAATTGAATTACGGAAGCTAAAAAAGCTTGCTCTTCGTGCAAAGTTTGATGCACAATATCCTTTTTCAGTTTTTATTCTAAATTGCTCAAACTTTCCTGCTTTCTTCTATTATTCGCTTAAATTTGGGAAATTGTTATAAGTGTATCTAGTCCCCCTATTTCTGACTTTTTGTATTAGAGTACTATTTTTGTGTATTCAGATCATTTGTATTTTTTGTATCTAGCGTAGGGAAAAATGTACCTAGTACGAAAAAAATGTATGTGAAATGTTATAAAATGTACCCAGGATTTATGTAGTAAGTGAATTTATGGTAGTCTAAAGTATACATGAGATTTAGTGTATCTACTATAGATTAAAGTGTATCTACATTGTTGAAAAAATGTATCTAAAATTATGAAAAAAAAGTGTATCTACGATACATTAAACTGTACCTACTTTAGTTAAAAGTGTATATGAGATTTGGTAAAATTTTTTTTAAAAAAAAAGTGTATCTACATTCTTAAAATGCGTATATATATATATATATATATATATATATAGAGGCGGGATCTCGTGAGTTTGGTTCTTACGGTGAGTTGTGAGTTTGTGCTCACAAATCTATCTAGACCATTGAATTATACCAAGATCAATGATCCAGATTTTACGTCACCTTCCCCACTAATAACGTTTTTCCTGCTGTCTCTAAAAAAACAACTCCACTCCCCCAAAATAGACACAAACACACTCCCTCTCTGACTTTCAAGCTCGCACTCCTCAACCAGAAATCCCCAATCAAAACTTTTAACAATTTTGCAAATTAAACAGCACAGAATAATTATGGATCAAGCTAAGTCTTACAAATCTCCCAAAATCGACTCTCTTACCATTTTCGAAATCAAAAGTTGATGCTTGAATCGATCATCAAAATTATAAATTAGTTATGCAACCGAGATTCTCTTCTTCCATTCGATCTCGTCCCTCCAAAGTAAGGTTACCACCGCCGTTAATCGCCCCGAGTTTCTAGGCTTTGTCGGAATTCAGCCCGCTTTTCAGAATTCTGATCGGAGACTTGCGTTGCGGAGTCCGATTCAAAACAAATTATTTGTTTTGTTTCAGTTTGATGATTTTGATGTTGTTGCAATGTGATTCGTAGATGGAATTGGTGTGTTTGACTCGGAATTGCAGGTTGCTGGTGTCTGGTTGGTGAGCTTGTCAAAGACGAGTGTTGCTGGTGTGCGACGATGACGAGATGGTGGTTAATGTGGATATGGTGTTGCTCACTTGATGCTGTTTTCACCTTACTACTCTCCTCCTTCACCTGCTTTTCCATTTTTGGCTGTTTAATTTTAGATAAATGTATATACGGGTGTGTTGTATTGAGAATTGAGATTTGAGATGAGAGGGCGCGGCGTTAATTGGGAGGTGTGAGTGAAGGGTGCAGCGAAGTCGGGTATGGTAGATGTCTGAATTTGTGGGGGTTAATGGTGATGAAGCCATGGGTCCATCAATTTTTTTGTGGGAGTTAAGTATTTGAAGATGGAGAGGAGAATTGGGAAGTTTATGAGGAAGTTTGTGTTACCTGAGAATGCAAATATGGAGGCTATTACTGCTGTTTGTCAAGACGATGTCTTGTGTGTTACTGTTGAGAAACTTCCTCCTCCTGAACCTAAGAAACCCAAGACTATTGAGGTTAAGGTTGCTTGGATTATGGTGTAATCTTCTGCTAATTATGCTAATGTTATGTCAGTGTACTCTGTTTGTTTTTTAATGACGACGTTGTTTTAGTGTTTGTAATAATGTTGCAGTGTGATGTAATCAAGTTATGATATGAAGCTATGAATTTCTTTTCGTTAAAGGTGGTGTTTTTGGTCATTTTAGTTTGCCTCGATAATGATCCAGTGACATTGTTTTCTTTGTTACTTACTACTGAAATGTATTCCTAAATTTTGATTTGAACGGCAGTGGTGCTGAACTTGCTTAATTCGGATGATATCAAGGAAAAGGTCGTTTGATGTGGTGCTCGGTGCTAGATGGTGGCTGATGTGCGGGAGTCTTGAGTTCGCCGAAATCGAGTTCGGTTTGTAGAGAATTGGGACATGGTCCCTCGATTAACGAGGGAGAAGTGTGTTGGTGGTCGTCGCGGTGGATCTTTTTTCTGATGGGCGACGATGGTGACGAGTTTAGTGGTGATATGGGGTGGGTCGAAGTCGAAATGTTGATGATAAATGTTAAATAGTATCTCTCTCAAGTCTAACAAAATGTAGGCTGTTCTGATTTTCTAGACGATCAATTCTACTAATAATTATGCTTGTCTCTTTTGCTTTAACATTTGTATCTTTGAATGCAACGTCTATGATGGTTTGGCAGTTAGTTGAGATTATATATATACTGTAATTAATGGTGCAATATAGTGAATTTAACATCAGAGATGGTAAAGGCTTCAGATGTTGAACACAGGGACACACTACTCATAATAACACCAGAATAATATTACAATAACACCAGAATAACAATACCACCAGAATAACAGCACAATAACACGTAGTAAAAAAAGAGTAAAAAAATCAAAGTAGTAAAAAAAATCAAAGTGACACCGGAATAACATCACAATAACAGTAGAATAACAGCACAATAACACGTGGTAAAAAAAAGAAAAAAAAATCAAAGTTACAGCAGAATAACATCACAATAACAGCGGAAAAACAATAACAGCACAATAAAATCAAAGTCGTAAAAAAATCAAAGTGACACCGGAATAACATCACAATAACACCATAATAACAACACAATAACATGCGGTAAAAATAAGAGTAAAAAAATCAAAGTAGTAAAAAAATCAAAATAGTAAAAAAATCAAAGTGACTCCGGAATAACATCACAATAACAGCAGAATAACAGTAGAATAACAGCATAATAACACGTGGTAAAAAAAAAAAGAAAAAAAAATCAAAGTCGTAAAAAATCAAACTAACAGCAGAATAACATCACAATAATAGTGGAATAACAATAACAGCACAATAACATGTGATAAAAAAAAGAGAAAAAAATCAAAGTCGTTAAAAAATCCAGGTAAAAAAAAGCACAATAATAGCATAATAACACGAGGTAAAAAAAATAAGAGTAAAAAAAATTTCAAGTAAAAAAATCTGGTACAAAAAGAAAAAGAAAAAAAGGTAACATAATGAGTAAATTAAAAAAAACATAAGAGAAAACAAAAATCAAAGTGGTAAAAAAAGCATAATAACACGAGGTAAAAAAAAAAGAAAAAAAAATTAAAGTAAAAAAAAAAGTAACATTAGAAAAAAGAGAAAATAAGTAAATGACAATGGTTTTATATGACATGTAAGATTTGATCTTAGCCACTCATCTCTGATATAATCTTGTGGCTGAGATTCCCCCAACTCACAACTCACCATAAGAACCAAAATCACCAAATCCAATCTCTCTCTCTCTCTCTCTATATATATATATATATATATATATATATATATATATATATATATATATATATATATATATATATATATATATATATATATAGAAGAGATCAACTAAGGTCCTTATATATATTAAGTCCATAAGTTCTATTATGAGCCATTGGATGGAGGGAGATGGAGGGATGAGATCAACCCCAAAAAAGTGTGTTTATAAGCTAATCTCACCATCTCTCTCCTCCTTCACTAATCCACTCTAATTAATCACTAATTTACTATATATTTGTTTTCCACTCATCCATTTCTCTTTCATCTTACACATTTCATTTCTCTCTTCTCTCAAACTCTAAAAAAAAAACCCAAATAAATAAAAAAAACCCAAAAATCCAAATAAATAAAAAACCCAAAAAATCCAAATAAATCAAAAAACTCAAATAAATCATTCATTCCTCTCTTCCTGATTCACCACCACCCACCACCACCCCACTCGACACCAACTAACCACCCACCTCCCCCGCCGCCGCCACTCCGCCGCCGCCACCCCACCGCCGCTGACTCTTTTTTTTTTTTTTTTTTTTTTTTTTTTTTCAACTCGTTTTTTTTTTTTTTCGTTTTGTGTTAATTTGTATGTTTTGAGTTGTTTTTTCCATTCATAATTTTTTTGTCTTTTATTTTATTTTAGTTGTCTTTTATTTTGTTAGTTCTCTTTTTTTATTCATTTTCTTAAATCTCTTCTTGTTATACGTTTTTTTTAAGATTTCGTGTTTTAAATCTCTTTTTTTTTTGTGAGATACTTTTTTTTCATCTAAGACAAAAATGGACTAAAGTTATACAAAAATGAACCAAAGTTATACAAAAATAGACCAAAGTTATACAAAAATTGGACTAAAGTGATACAAAAAATTGGACTAAAGTATACAAAAATGAACCAAAGTTATACAAAAATGAACCAAAGTTATACAAAAATGAACCAAAGTTATACAAAAATGGACTAAAGTTATACAAATATGGATTAAAGTTATACAAATATGGGCTAAAGTTATACAAATAAGGACTAAAGTTATACAAAAATGAACCAAAGTTATACAAAAATGGACTAAAGTTATACAAACATGAACCAAAGTTATACAAAAATAGACCAAAGTTATACAAAAAAAGACTAAAGTTATACAAAAATTGGACTAATGTTATACAAAAAATTGGAATAAAGTTATACAAAAATGAACCAAAGTTATACAAAAATGAACCAAAGTTATACAAAAATGAACCAAAGTTATAAAAAAATGGACTAAAGTTATACAAATATGGATTAAAGTTATACAAATATGGACTAACTTTAGTCCATTTTTGTATAACTTTGGTTCATTTTTGTATAACTGTGGTTCATTTTTGTATAACTTTAGTCCAATTTTTGTATAACTTTAGTCCAATTTTTTGTATAACTCTAGTCCATTTTTTGTATAACTTTGATTCATTTTTGTATAACTTTAGTCCATTGTTGTATGACTTTAGTCCAATTTTTGTATAACTTTAGTCTTTTTTTGAATAACTTTGGTCTATTTTTGTATAACTTCAGTCCTTTTTTGTATAACTTTAGTCCATTTTTGTATAACTGTAGTCCTTATTTGAATAACTTTTGTCCTTATTTGTATAATTTCAATCATTTTTTTGTATAATTGTAGTCCAAATTTGTATAACTTTAGTCCAAAATTGTATAACTTTAGTCCTTATTTGTATATCTTTAATCCTTCTTTGTATAACTTCAGTCCAAATAAATATGAAAAATAAAAAACGACAATTCTAAAACCAATAGGTATTTAAAATAATATGAAAAATTTAAAACAAATCTAAAAATCTAAAAACTAGATCTAAATAAATAACAACATAACAAGTAAATAACAAAAAAAAAAAAAAAACCAACAACCCAACCCAACCCGAAATCTGAAATAAACCAAATAACAATAAAAAAAAACCAAATAACAAAACCAAATTTAAATATCGTGTGTATAACTCTAATGCACGCAGTGTATAACTTAATAGACAAGATGTATAACTTTAGTCCAAAAAATCAAATAACAATAACCAAATAAAAAAATACATAATAAAAACAAAAACAAAAAACAAAAACAAAACAAAAAACAAAGAATAAAAACAAAAATAAAACAAAAAACAAAGAAATCGAGCAAGAGGAAAAAAACAACAAAAACAAAAAAGCTGAATCTGAAAAAATGACAACAAACAAAGGAGAAGATAAAGAAAAAACAATAACACCAACAAACAATAACACAATTCAATATCAATAATATATAAGATTTAAAGAAAAAAAAAAGAAATCGAGCAAGAGGTGTATAACTTTAATGCACGCAGTGTATAACTTTAATAGACAAGATGTATAACTTTAGTCTAAAAAATCAAATAACAATAACAAAACCAAATAACAATAAAAAAAATAAAAAAAAATAACAAAAACAAAAAACAAAAAACAAAAACAAAACAAAAAAGTAAATCTGAAAAAAATGAACAACAAAGAATTTGAGGAGGGAGGTGAGGCGTGAAAGGAGGACGGGTATGACGGTGAAATATACAACAAACACAACCGCAACAACCACCACCATTTCGACCTTCCCCTTCCGCCCCCTAACGCCACCAACACCAACGACATAACACCAACGACAACACCAACGAAAAAAGCCTAAAAAACCAACAACAACAAACAAAAAAACCAATCAAAAGAACAAAAAAAAACCAAACGAAAAAAGACACAAAAAAAAACCAAATAAAACAACAAAACCCATCGAAATCCAAAGCAAGGACAACAAATTAAAATAAACAAAGAAACCAAAGCAAAGGAGGTGTGGTTCAGAGGTGCGTGCGGTGTTGGTGAGGAGGTGTCGGGTGGGTGGTTTTAGTGGCCAGTCGTGGTGAAAGTGGGTTGTGGCTGGTGGTTGTGCGGTTGTGGGGAGGCTAGAGGAAGGAGAAGGGGGTTGTTGTTGGGGTTGTTCACTGCAGGCGGTTGGCGGCGAGGAGGAGGAGGGAGGTTGTCGTGGGGAGGCGGGTCAGATCTGAAAGGAAAAAAAAAAAGGTAGTGGTGGGTGGTGGGTCGTGGTAATGGAGAAAGGAAGGAGGGAGGGAGGCGCTGTGGTGAGTGGTGGTGGAAGGAGGAGGAAGGACGGAGGAAGGAGGAGGGGCGGCTGAAGGCTGGGTTGTCGGGGTGGTTTGGGTGGTTTTATTTTGATTTTGTTTTTTCAGAGGAAATTGAGAGAGGATGAGAGAGAATGGGAAAATAGGAGAGAATGGGAGAAATGAGAGAGGGAGATTAATGATGGTGAAGGAGTAAGGAGATTAGAAGGATTAGTGGGTGAGATTAGTGAGATTCATTTTTGGCCCTTCATTTAGATCCAATCTTAGCCTTTCATCTCCTACATCCAAAGGTCCATATTAGGACTTAGGGACTCAATGGATGTAAGGACCTTAGAAGAACCCCTCTCTCTCTCTCTCTCTCTCTCTCTCTCTCTCTCTCTCTCTCTATATATATATATATATATATATATATATATATATAGAATTGGGATCACATGAGTCCACCCTATCTTTTTGAGTCCCGTGAGTCCACTTATGTATCACACTCTCTACACAAAAATATCACGATTTTTTTTATGAATAATTTTTTTTTTTTTTTTTTTTTTTTTTTTTTCAGTTTGTGATATTGTTTAGTTTAACTTTGATATTGTATGCGTTCAGTAAAAGAGTATCACAATTTATACAAAACAATATCACACCTTACAATAAACAATATCACTGGTTGTACTAAACAATATCACGGGTTATATAATACAATATCACTCCACTTAACTTAACTCCGCCTTTCACCATGTTTATTGTCATTCATCTTGTCCACCATTGTAATCCGCAATTATTTATATCTCCCCTGTCACATAGCTCAACCCCATTAGTTAGTATAACATATCGAATCGAATACAAAATACACAAAATTTATATTAACAGCTATAAAAAAATTTATAGCTATAAAAGACTTTTAACCAAGAATCACCTTCGAAAGCATCGAGTCATGGTCAACATAATAGCCCTAGCAAGAAATGGAAGGACGCAAAAACCATTGAAATTGAACAATAAATTAGATCGTCTTCCACAAAAATGGAGGAAAGTGAAGCTACTCATGTGAATCGGCGGAAGAATTGACGGATCTTTGCAAAAATGGTATTTATTGCTTTTAATCTTATATTCCATTCATTCATTCCATTTCAAACGAATTTTGATGAAAAAGGTTTGTTGATATTTCAGGAGTATGGATTTTCATCGGAGAGTCGACGATTTATTGTAAATGACATTGGTAATGAACCTCGAGAATGTTGAAACGACCTTCAATAAATGGTTAGTTAAAATTACGAAATTTTTTATACAAATTAGAGATTTATGTCGGGATAATCACTCTCACTCAAGCTCCCGTCTGTCTTTTTGTTAGCATCACGCCCGGACAACCTCAAGGATTCTGCCCCAATAAATAACGCACCCTACGATATTCTTGTGTATAGCGCGTGATACATAAGTGGACTCACGAGACTCAAAAATATAGGTGGACTCACCGGATCTTGCCTCTCTCTATATATATATATATATATATATATATATATATATATATATATATATATATATATATATATATATATATAGGGTCGAGATCCGATGAGAACCACTAAAATAATGAGAACTGTGAGAACCTCTAAAAGCCCTTAGATCTTAGACAAATGAAGGGATGCGATCATACCATTTTTTTTCCAAAACCACAAAACCACTGTCATTTATCGACAATGCTCTATGTCAAATTTCTCTCTCTCTTTCCGATCACCAATCTACTTTCACGAATAGAAGACAAGCTTCAATATTCTCTTGCTTCCTTCATCAATGGAGACGCAAAATAAACCATCTTCACCAATGTTATAAATTCGATGAGTTTGTTTAACTTCTCCATTAATTTCATAGAAATTCGACTTTATTTGTTTGGAATTTGTTAACCCGTCAACAAATTACAGTTGACAAGTTGTTGATTCGAGTTTATATACATATAATTGGGATACATAATTGAAATTGTGACTTATGTTTCTGAAATTAGGGTTTATGCTCATGAAATTGGTAATTTGGAGCATGAAGTTGGTAAATTAGGGTTGGGGGATTTCGAAAAATTGCCTTATTTAATTGGTTGAAATCATGAGATTGAAAACTCAATTTCGGGAACTAGGTAGTATTTTTCTGTTTGTAGTGTTGATTAAGTTCATTTATTTAGTTTGAGTCAGGGGTGTTGCTATTGACATATGCGTTTTTGGTAAAGTGCCTAAACTGGATGGATCATTTTTCTGTTTGTTAATCGGCTTCACCTGATACGTTCAATGATGGAGGTTTAATTTGATCATTAGTGTCGCAATTAAGGATTTCGATCCGTTAGTGCCAAGTTATCTATAATATTCAGGGAGTGTTGAAGCTATGATTCATGTGGTGAACTATGCTTCTGCTGAAGCCGAAATTATCTTCACTACTAGCAATGATTTGGTGAGTTTTATCCGGTGAAAAAGAGACGTTGAATGTATTCAGACATAATCATAACCTAGAATCAATCAGTCTATATTGTTTTAGGACGACGCAATACTAAAATTATATAAAGAATTTCACTGACCGGCTGTCACTTCAAGGTGTATGAAATATTGAGTGTAGACCGTTGAGTAGCCATTGGTGGAAAGATTGGGTCTCCTCTAATTAACCTACCAGAAGTAGAAATAATTGCAATGAGTAGAATCCAGAAAGTCCCACAAAACACAGATGAAGGGACTGTGTATTCGATTCCGGTTATGAACCTAAGTTGTTTTTGTTGTCTCTTACACTATAATGGTGCCAAGTTAACTAAACCATACTCCGCATTTGAATAACATGCTCATTTGTCCAAGGTCTATTTAGAAACAATGAACATTAATTCATTTTTGTATAATATATCTGAATAAACTCGAGGTTCATATCCCTTGCAGAAAATTTCATCATTTTGATTTTATTCTCGGGTAAATATTGGTGCTATCCATAGGGTGTTAGATGGAGCATAACTCTCGAAATTCTGTAATGAATGAAAATGACTTATTGAAAAGAAAGAACTCCTTTTGTTTCATATGACATGGTCAATTTGCTATGCATAAGTTACATTACAGTCCGTACAGTGTTGTTATAAGCACATTCAGGTAAGATAATATAAAATGTCGTGTATCTAGACTATTTACCAACTTAAAAATTACAGCAACAGAGAATTAAAGTGATAGATGTCCAAGCCTTTGTTAAACATGCACCATCCATACAAAGTGTATACTTTTATTTGATCTCATGTAAGAACTGTATTAATGTGTGAAATATTAGTTTCAAATAGTCAAGGTTGCCGTTGAAAGCAATATAGTGTAATTATTTGATCTCATGTAAGAAATTGTATTAATGTAATGAAATATTGAGTATAGACCGTTGACTTAGCCATATTAATTATTTTAAAAGTCAATTAGCTCAAATGGGAGAGCATTGTGCAATGCACAAGATGTGGGTTCGACTCCCATATTGGCTATGAAATACCAAATCTTTCTTTTACTCTATGAATGAAAAATAGTGTAATTGGTAATCCCATTTAATTCAAGTATGGCATTTATGGTAATAGTTTTGGTATATATTCTAGTCTTTGAAATGCTTGTATTGAACTTTTGATAATTACAAAGCTATTACACTGAGTCATGGTTGTTGCTCGCTTAAGTCTGATCATGGTATGCGCCATTGACCGCATATGATGATAGCCTCCTAAATAATTATGTTGTATTGCTTGCATCATAACACGTTCCTATCATTGGAATTGCGATTTAATAGGCTATATGGGACTCGAACCCATACCTTTGTGAAAAATTTCCACATTGCTCTACCATTGAGCTAATAGCCTTTAGAATACGCTAAATAAATACGAGTATGAAATAATGGACATATCATATGATTATGGCCCCCTAAATAACTGACATAAGTACACTGAAATGTTTCTCACATATTAGTAAGATATGTAATAGATACACTAAAATGCCTTAAAAGGCCGGCCAATACATTAAATCTCCTTCGGAGTCATTTCATTTATTTCATGCACATAGAACCCTATTTCATGCACATAAAACTTATTTCATGTATATAGAATTAAAATTAATGTCGTTAACCAACAGTAATTAGTATCATAATATTACCAACTGATGCAACTAAAGAACTTTTTAATGAACATAAAACCTTATTTCATGCACGTAGAACTCTATTTCATGCAAGTAGAACCTGATTTCATGCACATAGAATTAAAATTAATGTTCTTAACCAATAGTAATTAGTATCATATTATAACCAACTAATGCAACTGAAGAACTTTTTAATGCACATAGAACCTTATTTCATGCACATAGAACCTTATTTCATGCACATAAAATTAAATTAGGAGCCTTCCCCTCATTACCATTCGAACTAGAGCAAGACCAAAAGACACCATAGAGGGGAAGAGTGAACCATTTTAGGGGACAAGGGTTAGGGTAGAATTATAAAACTCTGAGGTATCATTTTCCGGAAAAGTAATTCAAAGGGGGATTAAAGAGAAAAAAGACGAAACGACGCATATTTTTACATATTTCATCCATTTACAAGGTTGTTTAATGCACATATATCGCTTTTTCATGCATCTAGAGGGCTACTTCATGCACTGATAGGGCCATTGCACTCTAAACTCTTACATTATTACTGGGCAGGGGATCAAAAATAAAAACACAAGCAGTCGTCATTCAAATAACGATCAAATACAAAAAAAAAGAGACAAAAATAATGCATGTACAAGGTTGTTTAATGCACATTTATCGTTTTTTCATGCATTTATAAGGCTATTCTATGCAGTGATAAGGCTATTTAAGCCTAAACCCTCATTGAAACAAATGGCACAACAATCTTGGTTGACCTTTAGAGTAAAATTTTCATAAATGTATGTCTAATATCTCTTCTTAGTACACATAATCAGCCCTGAGACCCCTCACATGCGTCACAACTCAAGCCCTTGACCAGCATCACAACTCGGGCTCCTTAACAACATCATAATTCCCGAATTTATAAGAAGTCAAAATTCTAAAAGCCATAAGAGATATGTCAAGAACCAGAGGAGGGTTTTCTTAAAGTATCATGACTTTGTGTTTCATTTGCTACATTAAAATAAACACAAACAAAATGATAATAATACACTAATTTGTCACTGGCACACTAAAATGTTTATAACATACATTAAAATAGGTAGTAGATATACTAAAAAGGTTAGCAATTACATAAAAAGAAACATCATCACACTAAATGCATAATAGAATTAAAAAGTCTCACACTTAAAGGAAAGTGCTCAAAATATAGCACCAAAGACAAACAATGGCTTAAACAAAAATTAAAAGTAATGAGGAATTCTAGGAAGTTATTACCTTCTAAATTGGTGATACCTTGAACCAGGGATGCAATTTTAGCTGTTTAGATACTGTTGGACCTTTAGTCCTAATTAGTTGTTTTGATAATGACAGTAATGATTTGTATGTGGACTTAATATTATAAACATATGCGTGTAATTGTGTGCTCAAGTCTTAATATAGAAAGTAACAATTACAATGACGCAAGCTTGAAGTTTGGCCCAAGGAGGTATAACTTCAAAAAGAAGCAATCTTGAAGTTTGGACCAAAGAGGTACAACTTCAAAGACATTTGATCGTAATATTCAAGATCAAGATCAAATAACAACCACAAGACTCAAGATGAGAGACTTATGAAGAGACGATTCGTGTACTGAAAATCTTCTGAAGATTAGATAGTATAGGTCGTCATCTGGTAATGGGTTTACTTTGTTTGATTTAAAGGTTAGTAAAGTTATGACCTCATAGCCATAACTTTACTGCTAGACAAAAATGATGCGTTAATTTTTGGAAAATATATTTTTTAATGTTTTATAAGAATAAGAGAGTATTTATATAATTGGAATTATTTAATTAGAATTTAAGTTGGATGTACTATCGGTTTGTAGCACGATATTTATGTCGTCATGCAACCTAGGGTTTCAACTAAATTCTATCTCGATTTGTTGTGAACAAGTGGAGGCCAAATTGGACTCATGAGAGCCCAATGATGGGCCGGTCGAAACCCTAGAGGCCGAACCACCACAACCCTAGCCTCCTACTTGTTCGTCAAGTTATTTAGGGTTTCACACCTTCTAGAATATTCTAAACCCTAATCTAAAAACTATAAATACCTCTCTTCATTCAACAATTATTTGTGACACACATCTACAACTTTCAAGAGAAAAATATTTAAGCAAAAATTATTTGAGCTTTAATTCTTATTTTACAAATTGCTTATACAAAAGCTGCGCATCATATTTGTCAATCACTCCAAGGAAATCGTTATAGGATACTAAGTACACAAAAATATTATACTCACTCGCATAACGTGAGATTAGTATTTGTCGTTGTGTTTTTCTTATTAACGTAAGAGCAATCTAGAGTATTTAGCGATAATCAATCTGAGTTATAATCATAGTGTTGATTATACGAGTGGATTGATAATTTTTGTAATCCGTAGAAACGTACTAAAAATTATTAATCGAGAATAGTGGACGTAGGTTTCAACGTGTGAAACTGAACCACTTCAAAAATCCTGTGTGTCTCTCTTTCTCTCTTTCTTTATTTTTGTTATTTCGATTTTGCGTTTATTATTAGTAAATTAATTAGTTTATTTTAATCAATAAAATCAAATAATTAATTTTACATCATATATTTCGAAAAAGTGAGCATCGTTTTTAATACTCAATTCACCCCCCCTCTTTCGTATTCGATCAATAGACTCCTCAATTGGTATCAGAGCCTCGTGCTCTTGATAGCCTAACAGCTAGATTCTGATCTTTTTTTTGAGTCTATTTATCGTTTTTCCGCTGCATTTATTTTTTTATCAAATGGATTCCAAACACCTTAAGTGTCCTATATTCAATGGGAAGAACTATGGTTTATGGAAGAATATGATGACCCATTTCATTAAGGGTAACGATTGGGAGTGCGGGTTGATTATCAAGAATGGTCCGAATAAGATCTTACTTGCAACCACTTGATACGTGCCTAATGTATAGTCTTTTTGGCCTATTCCAGCACGTATTTATATGCATTTCTATACTGTTTTTATAGTATTTTGCCCCGAATTGGCTACGTTGGTGTATTTTGTCCTTTTTGTAGGAATGATCGCGGAAGTAGCGGAACCATACTCCTTTTCGTCCTTTTTGCATGCATTTAGAGGAGACGGGATTGTCCCAGAGTGAGATGCTGCACTTGGAAGTGTCGTTGCACGCATTACAAGGCATTTGGGTGAAGACGTGAGCTGAATTGAAGACCCAAGTGGTCTATCGAGCTGTTTGGTGGTCGATCGAGTGGTTCCTAGGCTCCCTGAGGCTCGATCGAGCTATTCCTTACTCGATCGAGTAAGATGCACATGATCAAGCCCTCGATCGAGTACCCTGCTGGTCGATCGAGGGACTTCTGCTGAGATATTGGTCGATCGAGTGGTTTAATCCACTCGATCGAGAGGGTTTCGACATTGTGGGCTTTAATCAGTCTGTGTTTTATTTATTTCCGCATAAACACTTTGTGGTTTGGCTATTTAACCTATGATTTACTAGGTTATTAGTCATTCTTTTATCATCTCTTTTACTTTCTAAGTTTACACATTAGAAACTATCATTACTTTTCCTACGTTGCTTTTACTTCGATTTGCTACTCGACTTTCGGGATTGTTTCATTGGATTTCGTGTTCTTTACGCCGGAATTTGCTTGGATTGTAATTCCCTCTCTTCTTTCAATAATAATTAACCTTTCGTTGCATTAATTTCTTGTTGCCCTTATTTATTCTTTTGCCCTAGTTTATTTATTATTGAATTTTATTATTATTCCATTATGTCATCTCTTTGGGAAATTATCTCATTAGATTAATTATGAGTATGAGTAGCTAAACCCCTTCATGTTGGGATTAGGGGATCTGCGGTAGAATAATGACGACGTAGTGAATGAATTAGACGAATTGATTAAGAGACCCTGTCACTATAGCAATATAACCGTAATTCTCGACCTAGTTGAGTGCACGCTTCTATGTCACCCATTAATCTGCTACAATTAATCCTGGATCGAAAGATTGGACTAAATAGGCCTGCTATAAACAGTAGACTACCCTAATGAGGACGAAAGTTAAGTTAGTGGTATTTTAGGGTGGGAAGTGGACCGAAAGGACCTTCTAATATCCGTCTCGCATTAGTTAAATGCGAGTCATTTCTTCGCTAAGTTGTTGAACTACCGTAGTGAACCGAATTCCCGACATGTCCCCCTCTTATTGATAGTTTTAATTCACTTCCCCTTTCTTGCTCTCTGCTTTATTTCTCTTTCCCTTCAACTCCGTAGTTTAGAACCAAAAATTCAATCAACACCAATTGCTACCATAGGATTAGAAATAGATAGTCGTAGTTGCATTACCTCCCCGTGGATTCGATACTCGACTGCCTCTACTACATTTTTAGTTGAGACCGTTAGGTTTTATTTTTGACAGTGTACGCGACGGACGTGTCAAATTTTGGCGCCGTTGTCGGGGAGGCAATTGTTCAATTTACTAGCTGTTTTATTTTTAATTCTTCTTTTAGTTTAACGAACATCGTTCCTTAGACTATTCTTATATCTTGTCTGTAGTTCCTTCATATGCGCAGTCGTCAAGGTGGGCCACTACTACCTTTTGATCCCGAGATTGAGAGATCTCTGCACGTAAAAAGGAGACTATTCCAAGAGCAACAGGCAGAGGAAGAGCCTAGTTCTCGTGGTAGCTTTTACGAGAACGAGCTTTTCGAAGACAATCCACCGTCTTCTCCGCCTTTCCAATTCATCCGTTGAATCTATCACTTTCCCAGATTTTCCCGAAATGGCCGAGGAAGCAACCATTGCTAGTCACTCCGAGCCCACGGCTGACAATCTCTATAAGGGGTTTGAACTGCCGGAGATGCTAGGAAGTTCGAGCCCAAGCCGCATACATCAATATGGTCGAGAAAAATCGGTTCGGGAGCTGCGAATCAAGACGCAGCTCAAAGATATGGAGACTTTCATTGATTACTGCTGCTCCATACCTCCTCCCACCGGCGTGACAGCTGATCAGATCAAAGAAACTATGTTCATCTTCTCACTCCGCGATGCTGCAAGGGAGTGGTATAGGGATTTAGACCGAGCTGCTCACGGCATAACAGATTGGAATTCGCTAGCATTGGCGTTTTATAAGAAGTACTTCTCTGCTTCGAGAACCATCGCCATTAGAGCTCAGATAACAAGTTTCAAACAAGGGCCTGACGAGAACTTCCACGAGGCATGGCTTCGATTTAAGAAACTGGTGCGGACCATACCGCATCACGGTTTCGAAAAGTGGAGCCTGTGTAACCATTTTTACAATGGTTTATATGATGATCGAGGGGCTATATTAGATCTTTGCGACCAATGATCGATTTGCTGACAACTTGGGAGCAACCAAAGGGTGGAAGATTATAGATGATTTAGCCACTCATAGGGCTGAATATGGGAATTCAAGAGGAAACCAAACGAGAGCCGTTGAATCCTCTTCGATGCCGCATTAGAAGCCCTTACCGCGAGGTTCGACAAGTATGAACTAGGGGGAGCTCTCAAGGGAGGAATGTACCATGTTAATGCTATGACAGACGGTCCCTTCGTGCATGCGAGGTGTGGGGTAGATGGACATGTCGCTGATTATTGTCCTAGTCCTTATGAGCAATGTGCTGCCTTTCAACATTACAGGCAAAACAACACTCATTACGAGCCGAATATCCACCCCAATCTGAGGTGGAGTAACCAGAACGTGCTCAACCCCACCGCCCCTCCAAATCAGCCGCAACAGCCCTATATTCCTCCACACCAGAAGCAACAAGGCTATCAGAAGCCTCCGTCCTTCAACCCTCCTAACCAAGGTGCTTCGTCATCTAGTGGGGTGAGTGAGATAGGTGAGTTAAAGTCCATGATGCAGTCCATTGCAAAGCAATTACAACAGAAGGACACGGCATTCAAGGCACTTGAGACTCAAGTTGCCCAACTGGCTGAAAATCAATCTTCAAGGAAGCCCGGTCATCTACCGACTCAAAATGACAAGAACCCAAATGAGACGGTGCATCTGATAGAGTTGAGAAGCGGTCTTTCTTACGAGGGACCGGAAGTACGAAATCGGACCAGGAAGTCATCGTCGCTGATGATGAACAGTGTTCTGTTAAGAGAAAAGGACTCACGACACAAGAGTTACTCGATCGACTGAAGTCTAATGCTCGATCGAGTGGAAATGGTGAAGAATCTGGTCGATCGAGTAGAGTTCCCCTCGATCGAGTGAAGCGAAAAAATGAGGTTGGTCGATCGAGTGGTAAGTTTGCTCGATCGACTGAAGCAGATGAAGAAACTGCTCGATCGAGTGAGCACATTGCTCGATCGAGTGATATTGATGACGGGAAGCTTATTCGAGAGCCTGCTAGTGCTCGTTTAAGCGAGGAATTACCAGAAAGGCCTCGTTCGAGAGGTAAGAAGCGTCCAAAGGATACTGAACTTGCTCCGGAAGACACTTTGGAAGCGAGAAACAAGGGGCTCGAGATTCCAATTACGGTTCCCTTCCCGAGGCGGCTGCAGAATACCAAGATTAATCAACAGTTTGGCAAATTTGTTGAGCTTTTGAAGAGTTTGGAAGTTTCGTGCCGTTCACTTTGAATTGTCGACTAAGGTACCCTCTTATTTACGATTTATGAAAGAAATTTTAGCACGTAAGAGGACTATAAATGATAATGAGACCGTAGCTTTGACCGAGGTGGGGTCACCCTATTCCAAAATAAGCTACCTCCTAAGCAATCGGACCGGGTAGTTTTTCGATCCCTTGTCACATCGGTATGCAATTGAGTGATAATGCGCTATGCGATTTAGGCGCTAGCGTAAGTGTTCTACCTTTATCTCTAGCTAAGAGACTTGGTGTGACAAAGCCGAGTTGCACCAACATGATCGTCCAAATGGCCGACCGTAGTTTATCGCGGCCACTAGGTGTAGCGAAGACGTACTGTTCGGATCGGGAAGTTCTTTATTCCCGTCGATTTTGTCGTCTTAGATATCCCGAAGATGTGCACACCCCTATCATTTTAGGGAGACCATTTTTGTCCACCGCCCGTGCGGTAATAGACGTCGGGGAAGACTTTGACCTTCCGGGTAGGGGGGACGAGGAGCCGACTTTCCATCGGTCCAAGTTCCGAGGGCTCCCATGCAAGCTCGGCCTTGCAATGCCCTCTCTTCCGTTGACCCTATTATTAACACTCCGGATGAAAATTTGGAGAATATTGTTTATTATTGCTAACCCTCCGCCTCATACTGAGAGCAAAAAGGAGGAAAGCTCGTCTGTTCTCCTTACTGCAGTACGGATGAAGGCGAGAAAGGAGTGTCAAGGACATGGTGCAACCATTATCAATCAAACTGGAGCCAAGGATGCCAAAGAAGATGACGGAGGGGCGAACGAAGACATTCGAACCTACATAGATTGGAACTATGTTCCTCCTCCTCTTGCAAAAACAAGATAATTCAAGCTCATGGAAATCAAAGAGGACGGTCAGTATCGCTGAAGTGACATCCTCCAGTCAGAAGCCCACGAAGGGGCTACTGAAAGCTGATGGGAATTAAACGGGGAAATGCCCCGTGTAACAACTTGTAATAGATATTCGTTTGAATTTCTTTTGAATTTCTTTATTACGTTTTTAATTAGGACAATTAGTTTAGACAATCCTTTAGCTTAGACTGAGACCATAGACTGTGTTTTCTGCGTTTTTGGTATTTTGGGATATGTTTGGATATGTTTTACGCAGGTTTGGGGAAGATGCACGCAATTCGAGGAAGAAGGGACGAAATTCAAAGAGTCCACACGAGGAAGTCCTCGATCGAGTACTTTTTGTACTCGATCGAGTGGAAAATGGGTCGATCGAGCCGTCTGGCTACTCGATCGAGGAAGGCCACAGAGGAAATGATCGATCGAGAGGGTTCTTACTCGATCGAGCAAAGGGGACAGCAAAAGTCCTCGATCGAGTGATTAAAATCACTCGATCGAGTGAAATGAACAGTTGGACGGAGTTTTCTATACTTAACTCCTTATTTCAGTTTTCATTTCTATTTTATCCCTAATTTCTCCTAACACCTTCCTAATTGCGATTTACATCTCCTCCAAATCCCCATTTCTTGCCCAAAATTACCAAATCCATCACCTACATTCTATTGCTAGCTAATTAATCTTCAATAACCCCTTATTTTCCCCCTCTTTTGTGCTCGTTTTCACGGTTTTTAAAGGGGATTAGGGTTTGCGGGTTTTCAATCGAAAATCCGCCTTTGTTGATTGTTTTTTTTGAAGTTTAATTGCTTGTATAGGATCATCATGATCAAGTAAGTGTTTCTTTCACACTCTTTGCAATTTCTCTTCATTTAATTCGAATTTTTTGAGGTGATTTGAATTAGGGTTCGAAAATCCATGTCTAGTCGATTTTGTTTCGACTTAATTGTGCTTATATGCCCTTAATTAGCTTGTTGATGATCTTTTCGCGATCCCTCGCTGTTTCTACATGTTTAATTCGAATTTTGCGCGATTTCCGCGATTAGGGTTCCTGTAAGTCGAATATGTCGACTGTCAGACGGTCCTTCTGTTGCCTTGCTTGCTTAACTTCAGTCCATGCTTACTTATCACTGTTGTTAACTGCCGTTACCGTCCCCTATCGCCATTACTTGATGTGAATTATTGGGAAATCCCGTGCTGTGAGTAGAAATCTTCGACTGTTAGGAGTCATACATGCTCCCATATTCGTTTTTATGCTGTATTAGCCCTTTTGCAGTCACTATTTTATCATATTATCACCACTCGCATGCTGCTCTTCGAAATTCTTGAGGAATTGTTTGGTTTTGATTGCTGTACGTCGATTTTTTCGACTAATAGGGCCATTCTTTTTGCTGTCACATGCTGGTTAACGCTTCATTTTAGCCACGGTTAGCAGCTACCTTCTCTTATCATGCCCTTGATACTTTGCAGGATGGATACTAGTTCTCTGCCTTCTGCGAGTTCATCCTCCAGTCCATCCGTGACCGAGCCAGTGGTCCCTGCTGTTGCCACTAGCTCCGCCTTGGTCACCACTGCAGCACCAGTTCTACTTGTCTCAGCTGCAGGGACAGTTTACTCCGCAGCCCGCTCACCGGGAGCTCGATTCGGTTACACCGCCATTACTCCTACCGGGCCTTTCTCTCTCTTGAGATCTGCGGATTCACGCCCGTTCCCGCGCACCGGTATCTTTGCCACCGAGGCCACACCAAAGAGGCTAGCCAGCTTAGCCATCACTTCCAGCCCTTCCGAGGTCACATTGTTACGGGGAGGGCGCTCTCACACCTTTACCGAAGATGCCCACGGTACGTTTCACTTCAGAGGCTCACCGGAAACGGTTAACCGCTTTACTTCGTTGCCCCCTCTCCCCCACCCGTTTCCTTGCGCGGACTGACCTAGAGACCTTAGGCATTTATGAGGAGGTCTGTAGTTTGTTGAACGGGACGGGTATGTCGGGTCTGATTACCATGCAGGAGGCTACTATTCGTACCCTTACGTACGAGTTCTTTAGCTCCTATTCCTTTGACACCGACTCTTATGATGCTGACCACTCCAGTTCCTGCATTCACTTCCGACTCCGCAATGAGTCACACCACTGGACCTTGGCCAAGTTTGGGCAGGTTTTAGGACTAGTTAGTGACGGTCCCACCGCCCCACCTCGAGACCTCCTTCAGCCACTTTGGGCTGCTCTTTCTCACACCCCCTTCCACTCACGGAAGGGAGCTCACGTTCACTTACCTGCGCCTGCTATTACTACTTGCGTCATAGGAGAGATCATGTTTTTGGGCGCCCTGAGTCCAATAACATGACCAACACTGAGCTAGCAATTCTCGCGGGGTACCTCAACATTGACTACGGTACCCCGTTTGTTCTAAACATTGCCTATCTGGTAGCTCAGCATTGGAATGGAATTGGGACTCGGGTCAAGACCGCTGTTGTCTGCGGCGGGCTAGTTACTAGGATTGCCCGCCACCTTTACCCCACTGACCCCAGGCTCACTGCACCTGATGAGATGGCTTACCTTGACTTGGGAGCCATGACCGACTTCGCTTGGTTCCCAAAGGCGAAGGGGAGTGCGAGGACGTGGAAGATTTGTGGTTCCACGTCTGTTACCTTGCCATGCTCTACCCTTCCGCCACTTTTACCGCTCCCTACTGCTGCTGAGGGAGCGAGGCCACCTCCACCTACCTACCACCTTACCTTCACCCCTCCTCCTTCTTCTAGGAAGAGGAAGCGGGAGGCCGGAGCATCTTCTAGCTCTCAGGCTCAGACTCAGGCCCAGGCTGGATTAACCCCCACGCCTCAGCCTACACCCACTCAGACTCATACTCTCCCTCCACTTGACCCTCCTTCTGATCCGGCCTTTCCGGCCAACTTTGTCTGCCCTCCTGTTTTAGGGGCGCCCGAGGTCATGGACCAAGGGCGTCGTGATGCCGTGCTTTCAGATATGTGCAGGTACATTACTGAGATGAGACGGGATATGGCTTTGGCTGTATTCCCGCTCTACAAGTTCCATATCCGAGCCCGGCGACCGATTCCAGAGGGGTGGCCGCATCCCTCCTTCTACCGATACCCAGCGGACGGGTACCCTCCACTACCTTCTGACTCAGAGGAGGAGCCGGAGGAGACAAAATGGTAGCACGAGAGGTGCGATTCTGGCGAGAGGGCGGAAATGAGCCGCCAGAGAGGAGGAGAGTGATCCTCCGTTCGTGCCCTGGTCCGGAGGATCACCGAGATGACGACCGAGTCTCCCCTTGTTTGTTGCTGGTTTGGGGAGACCGTTTTGTTGAGTCGGAGTACCTGGGAGACGGCGGTACCGACGACGAGTAGCTACTGGTCTACTCACTTCCCCAGTTTTCTGGCTGGTTTGGGGAAGTTCGTGTTTTGTATGTTTTCTTACTCTTTCTATTTCGTCTCCTTTATTTTTCTTTTATTGGTTGTATACTCCCATCCCCCATTTTTCTCATGGTGTATCTTTGGAGGACAACGAGGGCGTTGTCCGTTTTGGTTTGGGGAGGGTATTGCATCCTTTTGAGTCCGCATCTGCATTTGTTTTGCATTCACGTTTAATTTTTCGATTTGCATTTGTTGTTTATTTTCATAAAAATCAAAAATCCAAAAAATTAGAAAATGTCAAAATTCAAAAAATTTCACGTTTATTTTTGCAATTAGGTTGAGTCGGAACGGTAGATTCCCGTGATGAAATTGCACTATAACTTGTCAATTCACTTGAGCCTTGCACTTTATTGATGGTTTTTAGCTCATCATACGCATAATCTACGAATTTACTGTTCAAATAATAGCCGACTGTCTAGACTTGACCGATAAATTGGCAAACTACTTAAAAATTATGAGTTTTTAGAGCCATAATTGGTGCCATTCATGACCAGTTCATTAGGAATTTTGAGAGTAGTACTCCTTGCATAGCATGTTCGTCTCATTTGCACATTTATGACATTCAATTTCTCGTCAAATGCACATATTCGGGTCTGCGGTTGGTGTCACATGCAGGGAGGGTCTTGCAAATTCCCCTTTCTTTACATCTTTCACCCATTTAGCTCCACATTGACCAAAACTTGCCTTTATGACCCATTAGCTACATTCCAAACAAGCCTGCCTAGTCAAGCTAGTTAGTCTGTCCTTTTGTGGTATGTTTTCCATTGCAGTTTGGTCCGTAATTCCTGTTTGGAGTTGGTGTTTGTGTTAAGGAAGGAGGAAGAAAGAAAAAAAAAAGTATTGAAAAAGAAAAAAAAAAAAAAGAGAAAACGTGAAAGAAAGAAGAAAAGAAAAAAATGTGAAAAAGTTGTACCCTCTTGTCAGAGTTGAGAAGATGTTCGAAGATGTACAATCGACAAGAGGGTTGGTTGTTTCAGATTAGTTGTTTCGAGACGATGTGTTTAAAAAAGGGAACTTTGTGACCGTCTGACTCCTCCACTCTTATTCTATATTTTTGAGGAGATTGTGCTTTGAGTCTAGTGAGTTTTGTGCCAAGTGAAGGGTACCCGTGTTTAGTCTTTCATCGATTGAGATCCGGATGGTTTACCATGGTCCTGTTAGGAACTAGCTTGACGCTTTTACCTCCACATTTCCATAACTTGTTTAGCCTTTTCTCACCTGAACCTCACTATTCCCATACTATTTGTAAGCCCTCGGCTGTGACGGACATTATTGGTTGGAGTGTGTGCATTAGTACTTGAATCGTCTTTCATTTTTGTTGCATGCCTGCTATGTAGGTCGCAGTTAGGTGAGTGACTGTCCTTTCTTCTCTCTTTTACATATTACATTTGCCCTTTGCTTCATGAGAGAAGAGTGACCACGTGAGAGTCCAGTTTTGTTGGTCTTGCAAGGTCGATAGGTCGGCTTTATTTACGAATGACTTATAATTCGTTTGCGTATTGACTGCTTAGCTTTAACCGTTGATTTTCGTTGCATTAAATCGGTTCAAGTAGACAAGTTAAGCTAGCTCTGAGTTATCATTTCCGTTCCATTAGTTTAGTTTTGAGTTTACTCGAGGGCGAGTAAAGGTTTGGTTTGGGGAGATTTGATACGTGCCTAATGTATAGTCTTTTTGGCCTATTCCAGCACGTATTTCTATGCATTTCTATACTGTTTTTATAGTATTTTGCCCCGAATTGGCTACGTTGGTGTATTTTGTCCTTTTTGTAGGAATGATCGCGGAAGTAGCGGAACCATACTCCTTTTCGTCCTTTTTGCATGCATTTAGAGGAGACGGGATTGTCCCAGAGTGAGATGCTGCACTTGGAAGTGTCGTTGCACGCATTACAAGGCATTTGGGTGAAGACGTGAGCTGAATTGAAGACCCAAGTGGTCTATCGAGCTGTTTGGTGGTCGATCGAGTGGTTCCTAGGCTCCCTGAGGCTCGATCGAGCTATTCCTTACTCGATCGAGTAAGATGCACATGATCAAGCCCTCGATCGAGTACCCCGCCGGTCGATCGAGGGACTTCTCTTGAGATATTGGTCGATCGAGTGGTTTAATCCACTCGATCGAGAGGGTTTCGACATTGTGGGCTTTAATCAGTCCGTGTTTTATTTATTTCCGCATAAACACTTTGTGGTTTGGCTATTTAACCTATGATTTACTAGGTTATTAGTCATTCTTTTTATCATCTCTTTTACTTTCTAAGTTTACACATTAGAAACTATCATTTACTTTTCCTACGTTGCTTTTACTTCGACTGCTACTCTGACTTTCGGGATTGTTTCATTGGATTTCGTGTTCTTTACGCCGGAATTTGCTTGGATTGTAATTCCCTCTCTTCTTTCAATAATAATTAACCTTTCGTTGCATTAATTTCTTGTTGCCCTTATTTATTCTTTTGCCCTAGTTTATTTATTATTGAATTTTATTATTATTCCATTATGTCATCTCGCTTTGGAAATTATCTCTTGTTAGATTAATTATGAGTATGAGTAGCTAAACCCCTTCATGTTGGGATTAGGGGATCTGCGGTAGAATAATGACGACGTAGTGAATGAATTAGACGAATTGATTAAGAGACCCTGTCACTATAGCAATATAACTGTAATTCTCGACCTAGTTGAGTGCACGCTTCTATGTCACCCATTAATCTGGCTACAATTAATCCTGGATCGAAAGATTGGACTAAATAGGCCTGCTATAAACAGTAGACTACCCTAATGAGGACGAAAGTTAAGTTAGTGGTATTTTAGGGTGGGAAGTGGACCGAAAGGACCTTCTAATATCCGTCTCGCATTAGTTAAATGCCCGAGTCATTTATTTGCTAAGTTGTTGAACTACCGTAGTGAACCGAATTCCCGACATGTCCCCCTCTTATTGATAGTTTTAATTCACTTCCTGCTTTACTGCTCTCTGCTTTATTTCTCTTTCCTTTCAACTCTGTAGTTTAGAACCAAAAATTCAATCAACACCAATTGCTACCATAGGATTAGAAATAGATAGCTGTAGTTGCATTACCTCCCTGTGGATTCGATACTCGACTGCCTCTACTACATTTTTAGTTGAGACCGTTAGGTTTTATTTTTGACAGGTACGCGACAGACGTGTCACCACTGATGGCACTACCATCGAAAAGAAGGAAGAGGATTATATTGAGGCGGATTATAAAAAGGCTGAGAAGAATTCAAAAGCAATAAGTTTGCTGCAAAACGGTATGATTCCACCTGAATTCGATCGTTTCTCAACCAGTTCATCTGCCAAGGAAATATGGGATGGTCTAGAATTAGCCTATGAAGGAACCGCTGTTGTCAAAAAGCAACGTATGGCATTCCTAATGCGAAAATACGAGCTGTTTGCCATGGAGCAAAATGAGTCAGTTGACAGCATGTCCTCTCGCTTTTCTAGTATCGTTAATGAGCTAAAGAATTTAGGAAGAACATTTGACTCCGAGGAAATTGATAGGAAAATTCTTAGAATTATGTCTCGCAGATGGAGACATAAAGTGTCTGTTATAGAGGAATGTAAGGACCTAACTTCGTTATCCTATCAGGAGCTACTCGGAACCTTAATGGCTCACGAGATTACTCTGAACAGGATGAGGAGGAAGCTGGTACAAACAAAAAGATGGCCTTACAAGCTGAGTCTAGCAAGATTAATGATTCTTCAGATATTGAAGATGAAAATGTGTTGTTTGTTAAATGACTTAGGAAAAATTCCTTCAATCGAAATCAAAATAAAACAAATAACAAAACAAAGCAAACTCCCAAGAAAACTTCTGAGTCAAAAGGGTCCTTCTCTAACCGTGGATGCTTCAAGTGTGGTGATAATGATCATATGATCAAAGATTGCCTCACATGGAAGAAAATAAAAGACAAAGATCAACGTAGAAAAACAAAGAAGGAATTCAAGCAAGTTATGATGGCATATTGTTGGGAAGACTTGGACTCTGAAGATGGCGAATCCGAAGATGAAGAAGAAACTGCCAATCTTTGCCTAAGCAACGTCAGTCTTGACCTATTTTCCGACAGCGACATTGAAAGTAATATTTCTAATGTTGAGATGTGTCTTGTTGGAAATTCAGATTCAGATTCGGAGGATGAAGAGGTAAGTTTTCTTGAACTTAAAAAGCAAGTTAAGAAACTTCCTAAGAGTACCTTAATTAAGTATTTTGAAGAAACCCTTGATCATTGTCATGAACGGAAATTAGAGTTAAGAGACCTTAAGGAACAAATTCTAGACATTGTTGAGGAAAACCAACTTCTAAAAGCTAAAACCAAAAAGCTCAAGTCTAAAGTTATGGCTACCCCAGCTATAACTTCAGACATGACAAATGCTGAAAAAAACGCCCTTGAATCTAAAGTTAAGGCTAGTGATGCCATAACTTCAGAGCTCAAACTCAACATTAAGCATCTTCAAGCTAAAGTTACAACCAATGATGTTATAACTTCTGAGCTGAAGAAAGTCAATGAAATTTTAAAATATGAACTTAATGACAAAGATAGTGTGGTTTCCGAACATAAGAGAGAAATTACATTTCTCTCTAGGCAATTGAAAGAAGCTAGTGATAGTATGTCTGAACTTAAGAAACAACATGATAATGAGAAACGTGTCTTGAATGAACGTTTTGATAAATTTCGTGAAGATTTTGAGAAAGGTAAATCTTCCAAGGATTCAAGTGTAGATCATTCGAAATGTGAAAAAGAAATTGAGTCCTTGAATGAATTACTCTTACATGCACGAAAAGTTCATGATAAGTGGGAAGGAAGCACAAAGGTTTTAAACTTCCTTACTGAACAATCTGATAATAACATGAAGATGGGACTTGGTCATGAATGCTATAGCCGTAGACACCATAATAAATGCAAATCTAATCCTTCTGATCACGATTTCAGAAAAAGAAAATATGTTAATCTTCTAGAATACTTGATTTGCAATTACTGTGGCTCTACTGGACATATTCAAATAAATTGTGTCAAACTTGCTTTGGATAAGCAAAAGAATGTCAATCTGTTAAGACTTGTGAATTCATAGTGGAAGATGATGTCTCAACTATAGATGAATCTAACAACAATGAAGAACGTAATAATGAGTTTAGATGGACTTATGATATGGCTTTAGTTTACTCATCTGTTCCTCCAAAATCAAACAAAATAAATGAGAATCAAAAGCACACATTCAAGTCTAAAGTTTATAACACTAAACCTAGAGTGTCTCATGAAGGTATTAGACCCAGAGCTACTTTTTTTAGAACAAAACCTAGAGTACCTTATGTTCCGATTGTTAGACAAAGACCAAGACAACCCAATGTTAAAGCCAAAAGAATAATAAGTCAAGTATGGGTTAGAAAGGATCAAATCTACAGAGTCACTAACCATAAAGGACCCAACTTAGCTTGGGTACCTAAAAGCTGTATTTGACTCATTTGCAAGAAGTAGTGAAAAAAAATAATCTATGGTATCTCGACAGTGGATGCTCGAGACACATGACAGGAGACATAAATCTTTTTTTTTTCACTAGAGCCCTTCTTTGGTGGCAAGGTTACTTTTGGAGATAACAAGAAGGGTAGAATTATTGGAGTAGGAAAAATTAGAATTTCAACCTCTCATTCAATCGATAACGTATATCTGGTAAGTGGTCTTAAACATAACTTACTTAGTATTTCTCAATTATGTGACAAAGGTAACAAAGTTGTTTTTCAAACCGATGTTTGTCGTATCATAATTGAAGGTACTAGTAATGTTTTACTTGAGGGTCACCGTAGGAGGAATGTGTATATGATTGACTTAAATGTTGTCAATACAAATTCCTTCTCGTGTATGAAAGCAACCTCAGATGATTCTAGCTTGTGGCACAAGAGGTTTGCACACATTAGTCCAACTATTTTCAAGAAACTTAAGTGGACCTATGAAAGTTAGATCCTCATTTAAACCTAAAAGAGTAGTTAGCACTAAACGACCACTTGAGTTGGTACACATGGATTTATGTGGACCTATGAAAGTTAGAAGCCGTGGTGGATCAAAGTATGTATTTGTTCTAGTCGACGATTACTTGAGGTATGTCTGGCCAATCTTTCTTTCCTCTAAAGATGAAATTTTCAATGAATTTGTGGTATTAATGAAGCTTGCCCAAAATAAATATGATAAAAAGCTTATTTCGATTCGGACGGATCACGGCACGGAATTTGATAATCAATTGTTTATAGAATTTTGTAGGTAAAATGGTGTAGGACATAACTTCTCCGCACCACGAACCCCACAACAAAATGGTGTCGTGGAATGTATGAATCGAACCCTAGAGGATATGGCCCGTACTATGTTGTTGTGTAGTGGCCTCCCTAGAAGTTTTTGGGCAGAAGCTGTTAGTATCGCATGCTATGTGCATAATAGAGCTATAATCCGACCTATTTTGAAAAAGACTCCCTATGAACTTTTAAGAGGGAGAAAACCCAATATATCACATCTCCGTTGCTTCGGAAGCAAATGCTTTGTTCACAATAATGGAAAAGACAATTTAGGAAAATTTGACCCCCGAAGTGACGAAGCTGTTTTTCTGGGATATTCGGATCATAGTAAAGCTTACAAAGTGTTCAATAAAAGAACCTTGCGCATAGAAGAAAGTGTTCATGTTCACTTTGACGAAGATAATGTGTTCGATAAAGTTGAAAAGGAAGAAGAGGATCCAGATGAGCCCGATTTCTTTTTAGCAAGAAATGATCCTTTAAATGAAGATGAAAATATTCAAGGTATCAATGGTGAACTAGATAACTCTGCAAATGATCCTAAGATAAGTGATGAGTCCGTAGTTAATAATACTATTGACCCTTCCTTAAATAAGGAAAGAGATCTTGAAGTTATACCTAATGATGTTGTAACTTCCGATCCAAATCATGATAATTCTAATAAAGTTAGTGATACTTCCGAAGAAAATCCCGAGTCTAACTCAGGGGGAACAAGTCATGATTCCTCATCTGCAGATGGTACGAGTTCATCAAATGATAATGATCCTAGAGTTCTCAAAAAGTGGAAACATCAAAGCTGGGCCCTTTGGACAAAATCCTAGGGGATCTAGAACAAGGCATTAAAACTAGAAGGTCCTTGAATAATTTCTGCTCGTTCTTCTCTTTTCTGTCAACCATTGAACCTACCAATATCAAAGAAGCTCTTGCTGAACCTGATTGGATAACTGCTATGCAAGATGAGCTTCAACAATTCGAACGCAATAAGGTATGGCACTTAGTGCCACGACCTAGTGATCGAACTGTTATTGGTACAAGATGGGTGTTCAGAAATAAACTGGACGATGCATGACTTATTACAAGAAACAAGGCATGACTAGTTGTCCAAGGCTACAATCAACAAGAAGGGATCGATTATGACGAGACCTTTGCACCCGTAGCAAGACTTGAGGCTATTCGTCTCATTATTGCCTTTGCTGCTCATAAAGGAATGAAATTATTCCAAATGGACGTTAAGACTGCATTTCTTAATGGCTATTTGAAAGAAGAAGTTTATGTAGAACAACCTCCCGAATTTTTAGATAGAAAGTTTCAAAACCACGTTTATAAATTAGACAAAGCTTTATATGGTTTGAAACAAGCTCCAAGGGCATGGTATGACAGATTATACAAGTTTTTATTACAAAATTATTTTAAAAGAGGATCTGTCGATAAAACCTTGTTCCTAAAATCCGAGGGTTCTAATTTTCTTGTTGTGCAAATTTATGTAGACGATATAATATTCGGTTCTACTAATGAAAAATTGTGCAAGTATTTTTCAGATCTAATGACTTCTGAGTTTGAAATGAGCATGATGGGAGAATTGAAGTACTTTGTAGGTTTAAAAATTCAACATACAAATGATGGTATAAAGATTCACCAACAGAAATATATCAAGGAACTAATTCGAAAATTCGGTATGAAAAATGCAAAATCTTACGATACACCTATGATACCTGATAAGAAGATAACTATAGATGAACATGGTAAGTGTGTCGATGAGACTACATATCGAGGTATGATTGGTTCACTTTTATATTTAACTGCAAGTCGTCCTGATATAATGTATAGTGTATGTGTCTGTGCGCGATACCAATAGTGTCCTAAAGAGTCACATATGATTGCAGTTAAACGTATCTTGAGATATTTAATTGGTACATCAAATTTGTACTTATGGTATCCACTTGAGTGTAATTTCGATCTAGTAGGGTATTCAGATGCAGATTATGCAGGATGCTCTTTAGATAGGAAAAGCACTTATAGGTATGCAACGTTTGTTGGATCTTGTATCATCACATTGGGATCAAAGAAACAAAATTCATTTGCAATGTCTACTGCTGAAGCCGAGTATGTATCTGCTGGACTGGTATGTTCTCAATTACTTTGGTTAAAGCAACAACTATGTGATTATGGTATAAATGTAGGTCGTATGCCTATTATGTGTGACAATACGAGTGCTATAGTAATTTCTAAGAACCCTGCTTAGCACTCGAGGACCAAACATATAGATATTAGACATCATTTTCTACAAGATCACGTAGAGAAGGGCAACATTTCACTTGAATTTTGTAGTACCGAAAGGCAATGGGCTGATATCTTAACTAAGCCGTTAGCTAGAAAACGCTTTGAGTTGTTGAGACTAGAGATTGGTTTAATTAGCAATAATTAAATCCGTCATAATTATGTCTGGGAACCTGAATGACTGGCTAGGAAGATGAGATTGTATGATTGTGTCCGTATATTTTGTTGCAAGTTTAATTATGTTAAATAATGTTTATTTTAAGTGTTATATCTTGCTTATGTGTATGGTAATATTTAATATTCTGTATAATCACATATTCTTATAAAAAAAAAAATTTGACAAAATCTACAATAGAATGCCTAAATATAATAAAGATATTTCTATCTTATTATATTCCTACACAAATCTCTATCCTTGCCATATTCTTGTAACCACCTCTTCACAATCCTACCTAAACACAAACTAGAGGATTCTTTTCTTATTCTTATCATATAAGAAAAAGGAGAAAATACCAAAAATAAAAAAAAATATAGTGCCGAAAAAAAAAGGAAAGTGCGAAAAAAAAAAGAAAAAAAGAAAGTGCGAAAAAAAAGGAAAGGCACGGAAAAAAAAGGGAAAGTTGCCGAGAAAAAAAGGGCACCGAAAAAACAAATTATAGAAATTGGTATTATTTTCTTTCCTTAGAATTCTATGGTTACCAAAACACAAACTCCTTAATACCCTCTTAACCTCTCCATAATTCTCATCAATTTAATCATCTTCTTCACCTAATACACCTTCAAAACCTTCAAAATTAATAATGGCAAATCATCCTACAACCCGTTTTCAATCCAAGAAACCCGTTGTTGTTGGAAAGAAGGTAACCCGATCACCTCTGAGAACCACCCGCTCCGTCACGCCACCCGAGACCGGTTCACGGTCACCACGGTCCGCCGCCGACCGCACCGACACCGTAAATTTACCTATAGTTAGCAAGAAGAGAAGGTTGATTAAAGGTAAAGGAAAATTGGTTTCGGAAACTGGGGTAAGCTCGAAAACTGAGAGCTATATACTTCAAGATGGTTCTTCACGTGTTCTTTACGCACAGCATATGGATGATTACACTAACAGTGGACTGAATAATCTTCGATTAACTCAAGTAGAATGAAGGAATATCAATCAAGTTGCTCAATACCGCATTCACACAGGACGAGTATATTCGGTTGATTGGTTAAAGTAATATAAAGCACTTGGGTTCTTTAGGAATTTTCTCAAAGATCAAGGTTGGGAGAATATTGTTGCTGTAAGTGGTCCAGTCTTTCCTATTGAGGTATATCAATTTTATGCCACTGTTCAATTTAAGGAAGGAAATTTACTTGCTGTGGTTAATGAGACGTCTATACGTGTCTCAATTGGTGATTTTTGCGACTTGGCTCGAATTCCTAGAGAGGGAATCAAAATTAATCCAAGCGTAGAATGGGGAAGTATGTCGCCTGACGACAGATTAGTAGTGAAACGATATTTCAAACAAGATGCGACTTCGTCTGAAACTATTTTAACAAATAAATTGTCGCCTTATTTGAAATTCTTTTTGACCTTTATTTGGACTACTATTGTTCCACGAAAAGAAGGTCGAGATAAATTTGGGGTTCATGAGATGATTATTATGAATGTAATACTACGGATTTTCTTTGGTGACTACTCGACCGAGTAGAGCCTACTCGGCTGAGTAGTGCTGTGGTCGTAGGTTGTTTTGGTTCTGCCGAGGAATACTCGGCCGAGTATAGTGAATACTCGACCGAGTACGGGATACTCGGCCGAGTATACACTTTACTCGACCGAGTATCCGGTCTGGCGAAGCGTATTTTGACGGTTTGATTGGGAAACGTTTAGGGTTATTTTTATATCCTGCGTCAGTTTCTAAAACATTATTTCAAACATCATCATTTTGACAATTACCCTAATCATTTCCTAATCACTTCCTAATCATTCCCTAGCATCGTGGTGTGTGCAATCTTCGTAGTTTTGCGTATAATTCCTCATCCTACTGTTGGTAAGTCCTTTTCTATGTTGTTTGTATTCTTTGGGGTTACTGTATACATACATGGAGTTGGGAATATGGGGAAATTGTGCAATATGTAATTGTGTATGTGATTATTGTATAGGAGAAGACTTCGTAGAGGAGCCTTTCTGATTGTCCGTGTTTCGTGCTACTGTTGGTTGCTAAGGTAGGGTTTTCCCTACTCAGTTTACTGTTCATTGTTAAGACATGTTTGTTGTGTAACTATTGTTATCTGTTGATCATCAGAGTATGGAGGTTGTTGTGATGATGTTGGTGTGAAGATGTTGTGACGGCTGTGATGTCGTGTGATTGTGATTGTGGTGGAGTCACTTGTGGGAGTGGCTTCACACCCTAGTTCGCCCTTTGTGGAACCCGCCACGAGAGGGGATGTGCACATTAAGGGACAGGGATTGTTTGTCGCTCGTTGAGGAGCTGGACTAGGTGGGATCGGCTGCAGTCACCCACTGGCGGCGAGGATTACCTGTTGTGATGGGTAATCTGGCAGGGCTACACACTTCGGTGTGTAGTCGGTTATTGTGTAAGCACGAAAGATTGGGATTGGAAGATGATTAGCTGGTTACCCTATTGTTTGTCTTATTTTGTTTGAGTAATAATGACCCCGTTGTTGTTTGTGGAATCTGCGGTGATCCATTCGGGGATGGTGAGCAGGCTTGACAGGTATTGCTAGTGATGAGCTTGGGGACAGTTATGGGAGTGTTGTCATCACCAGTCATAGCATCACCGTCTGAGTCTTAGTTTTGATTTCTTTTATTGTCAGACATTGGAGTTGTATTTTGTTGAATAAGTTTTTGGATTTGGTTGATGTAAACTTTTATACTTTACAGTACTTTAATAAATGTGCTCAGTTCAGACGCTTTCGATATGTACTAACCTCGGGCAACCGAGATGGTAACACACTTTCATGGCAGGAGTCGCAAATTGGCCCTCACTAACTCGAGCCGGTAACATGGGGAAGTGTGATGAGAGTTGAGTCTTGTATGTACATGTGTGTGGAGATGCATGTTGATAATAGTTGATGGTTGAAAGTGTGTGTGTGGAAATTTGAAAGTTTGATGATTGGAGAAATAGTGGAGGTGACGGGTTTGTGAACTTTGGTGCATTGCATTTAGCATGTGCATGATTTGTATGAATATATGTTTATAACATGGCAATCCGTTCCTGTTGATATATGTTTGTTGGGGGAACACAGAAAGCATGATCGGGGACTTTTACTGTTTTAACCCGTCTACAGTGTGGCTCGGCCGAGCAGGGCAGGTACTCGACCGAGTAGGGAGTACTCGGCCAAGTAACCAAGCACTCGACCGAGTGTTGTTTGGCAGTGAGTAGCAATGGCTACTGTATGTGCTACTCGGCCGAGTCAATAAGTATACTCGACCGAGTGTTGTTTCTGGGTTTTTGACATTTGCTTCTGGAGTCGAATACTCGACCGAGTATCTGGGATACTCGACCGAGTAGTCGTTACTCGACCGAGTAGTCGTTACTCGACCGAGTATCGTAGTATACTCGGCCGAGTGTTCCTTTGGCGGAAGATCGTTCCATTTTGAGCCGTAGGCTTTTGTGCTTACGTTTCCTTATTTCTTATCAGCTCAAAATGCCGCCCAAAAGAACTCCCGCGCAGATCCAAGCTTCTGAGATGACTCTTGATGAGGTTGCTCGCATGATTGAGCACCAAGAGGCTCTCCTTGAAGTTCTCAAAAATGTGGGAAAGGGGAATGAGAAGTCGATGGATGCTACTCAGCTCAGCATCATCATTGCTCGTTTCAACCCTCCCACATATGAGGGGGTAGGTGAACCAATGCTACTCGAAAAGTGGCACCGTGAGATTGGAGCTCTCATGGAAATGGTTAAGTGCCCCGAAGACATGATCGTTGAGCAGGTAGTATACTACCTGAGAGGTGAAGCTGCAGTTTGGTGGCAAAATGTTAAGCAAGTTGCTAGAGCTTTTTACCAGGCTAAGGGAGCTGTTCCTTGGTCTGGGTTGAAGAGTGCTATGAGAGAGCAGTTTGTGCCGGAGCATATCTGACACAAGATGAGATCCGACTTTGATTCCTTCACCATGACTGAGGAGATGACAGTCACTGACTACTATCATCGGTTCCTGGAGCTATCTCGTTATGTTGAGGACATGCAGCTAGGACAGAGGGGTTTGGCTCTCCGATTTGAGAGGGGTTTATCTGCCAAGATCGTGAGTCGTATGCCAGCCGGGGTTGCTACTGACCTCAAGGAAGTGTACCTGAGAACGGGTCAAGATGAGAGAATGGTAGATCTCTCAAGAGAGATCGATGAGAGGATTGCTGCTGAAAAGAGGAAGGCTGACAGTTGAAGCAACAGTCAGTCGGCCAACAAGAAAGGGAACTTCAACCATGCCAAGGCTTTTTCTGGTGGAGCTGGTTTCTCGGGAGGATCTCGTGGCTGGGGAAAGAATGGAGGTCGGAGTGTGAGTGACAACTCTAACCTTACATGCTTCAACTGTGGTGGTGTAGGCCACAGAAGACGGGAATGCACGAGCTACAAGCCCGACACTGGTTCAGGAGCTCGGCCAGGGAATTTCTCTCAAGGGCCAACTCCGAGTTTTGCTAGTAACCGACCGGGAGGTTCATGGGGCAACAGAGGTGGGCAGGGTAACCAGGGCAGTTATAATCGCAGTGGTGGTGGATCATATCAGCGCCAGAACAACAACACCACCCAAGATTCCGCAGCTAAGCCAAGTACCTCCAATGCTTCGGTTCAAGGTGGGGGACAGAAAAACAGTGGAAAGCTTTTCATGATGGACAAACAGGAAGCACAAGATGATGCTCATGTAGTTACCGGTACCTTTCTTGTTCATAGTGTACCATCTTTTGTTTTGTTTGATTCAGGGGCTACACACTCTTTTGTGTCTAAGAGTCATGCCATGTCTATGGGTTTGGGAAAGTTTGAGGTTGTAAAAGATGATGTGTTCATACCTTTAGGGGAGTCTGTGTTGTGTCTCAAGTTGTATAAGGGTGTATCCATGGTGGTTAGAGGGGTAGACTTACCGGTAGATTTGTTAGAATTTCCCATGGATGGGTTTGAGGTGATTGTCGGGATGGATTGGCTGGGTAAGTATGATGCCAGGATAGACTGTCGGCAAAAGAGAGTGTCCTTAAATTGTCCCAAGGGTGTTAAGGTGACCTATAGAGGTTTTGTGGTAAAACCTAAGTGTAAGTTCATAGCTGTGATGACTTTAAAGTCATGTTTGAGGAAGAATTGCCCCTTGATTCTCTGTCATGTGAGAGACCACCGAGTAGAGCCGCCGACAGCTTCTGAGATATCTGTGGTGAGAGAGTTCGAAGATGTTTTTCCTGAGGAGATACCGAGTTTGCCTCCCAAGCGGGATGTTGATTTCAGCGTGGAGCTTAGACCGGGAACGAGTCCTATATCCAAAGCACCTTACCGTATGGCACCTAAAGAGTTGGCAGAGTTGAAAAAGCAGATACATGAGTTGCTAAGCAAGGGTTATAACAGGCCTAGTGTATCACCGTGGGGAGCCCCAGTTCTTTTTGTAAAGAAGAAGGATGGAAGTATGAGACTGTGCATTGATTACAGAGAGCTCAATCGTGTCACAGTGAAGAACAAGTATCCGTTGCCTAGGATTGATGACCTGTTTGATCAACTAAGTGGAGCAGGTGTGTTTTCCAAGATTGATCTGAGGTCGGGATATCACCAGCTGAGGATAGCAGATGAGGATATTCCTAAGACAGCGTTCCGATCTCGATATGGTCACTACGAGTACGTGGTAATGCCTTTTGGGTTGACCAATGCACCAGCAGCTTTCATGGATTTGATGAATCGGATCTTTACACCGTTTTTAGACAGGTTTGTGGTTGTCTTCATCGACGACATCTTAGTATATTCTAAGACTAAGGAAGATCATGAGGAGCACTTGAGGATAGTCTTGCAGACCCTGAGAGAGAATCAACTTTATGCCAAACTATCTAAGTGCGAGTTCTGGTTAGAGGAAGTGGCTTTTCTGGGCCATGTGATATCTAAGAAGGGGGTATCTGTGGATCCTAGTTAGATTGAGGCCGTAACCAAGTGGGAATCGCCGAAGAATGTTGCTGAGATTCGGAGTTTCTTAGGCCTTGCTGGTTACTACAGGAGATTTGTGAAAGATTTCTCTACCATAGCATGGCCTATGACATCTTTGATGAGAAAAGAAGTCAGGTTTGTTTGGGATGAGAGTTGTGAGACGGCGTTTCAGACCTTAAAGAAACGCTTGACCACGGGGAGATGTTTTGTCGGGTTTTGTTAATAATGCGATTTAGTATATAATTACTCCTGTCACTTTCTTTAAACACTTTTACAAACCTAATTACTTTCAAAAGAGAAAACAAACTACGTTCTTCGCATCAATCGCATTGTTAGCAAATCCCGGAGCTTGGAAGGTCGGAATTCGTGGTTCTTTATACCTTTGTAATCCTTGCATCGAGGGTAAGATCTACATACTGCTTTTATAGTATTTCGTTAAAGTTAGTTAAACCCTAATTTGGGGATTTGGAGGTTTTGTTGTATTTCTTGGTTGGTAGTGATTATGTGATTGTATGTTAGGAGGAGGATTCGTAGAAGAAGCCTTTTGATATCAGCTGTTGAGATCGTCTGACTGTGTTGCTTTCCAGGTAGGATTTCCCTACTCAGTATTAGTCCCATAATGTGTTGTCGGTGTTTTGTGATTGTTGAATATCATCATACTCGTATTGTGACGATTGTTGGATTTGGTTGATGATTGTAGTTGTGATTGTTTGTATCTGTATGTGTTCTTCGGGGCGCGTCCCTGGCTGAGTGGAGTCACTTGCGGGAGTGGCTTCACGCCCATTATTCGCCTTCTGTGGAACCCGCCACAGAAGGGATGTGCACATTAAGGAATTTGGGTTTATCGCTCGACGGAGATGAGCGGGGATTTGGTGGGTACGGCTGCGGTCCCCCACTGGCGGTGTGGAGTGACCTGTTGTGATGGGCACTCTGGCAGGACTACACACTTTTGTGTGTAGTCAGGATTGTGGAGTTGGGATTGGAGTTCGGAGTATATGTGATGATTGAGCTGTTTGTTTACTGTGTTGTTGGTTTTTATAAATTGTGTGATTAGTACTTACCCCGTTTATTGTTTTAAAAACTGTGGTGATCCATTCGGGGATGGTGAGCAGTTGTTGAGCAGGTATAAGTCGAGTCACATGGGATAGCTGGGATGTGCCACCGTCTGATGATAGAGTCTTCCGCTGTAGCATGATTAGTTTATTAAACATTTTATTTAGCTGAGTAGACAGTTGGTTTTGAGAACATGTAACCATATTTTGATACTTGGTTTGGATTGTATTCTATTCACTAAAGTTATACTATTTAAATGTTGTTTCGTTATTGTCTTATGATTATCATTGCCTCGGGCAACCGAGATGGTAGCATCTTTATACCTGAGTGGTCCTGGTAAGGCACTTGGAGTATGGAGGTGTTACAAAATGGTATCAGAGCGACGATCCTGAAACATGTAACCAATGAATCTAATGAATATAGGGAGTCAATAAAAATGAACCCGGGGTAAAGGTTTTAGGAGCTAATGCAAAGACTTGGGAGACGTCCTAAAGTCGCGAACTCGCCCTACAATTTTGAACCGGTCACATGGGGGGTATATGTCAAGGTCGTATGTGATGCTTGTTAGCTTGAATATGGATGTGATGATGTACATTGTGAATTGTTAGATGTTGGGAGTAGAAGATTGAAATTGTGAATGAAAGGTTGGTGAAGTATATAAAAATGTTGTTTGAATAAGAAGCATGTTGGATGTTTATTATGTGGCATTTGATAACATGAAATAGTTGTTTTGTTGATCATATGAAGAGTTGTGTAGAATCGCATGCTTAGCTATATTATAATGTTGAGTTTATAAAGTTGTATAGTACGTTGGGATATGTGAGATAACATGCGGGTAGTATATACGAGTCGGCATGACTCGATCGAGTAGGGGGGGCACTCGATCGAGTAAGTGAGGTACTCGGTCGAGTGGGTCTGACTCGATCGAGTGGGTATCTGACGTTTTTATAACCAGAATCGTGTTTTTGGGCACTCGATCGAGTACATAGGGCACTCGATCGAGTAGGGGGTCACTCGATCGAGTAGCTGTGTGCTACTCGGTCGAGTATGTTAGAGATCAGAAGGTCTGTTTTGGTTCTGGAGTCGGGGCACTCGATCGAGCGTGGTGGGCACTCGATCGAGTAGCCGCTACTTGATCGAGTAGGTTTAGGCACTCGATCGAGTGTGTTCTGGGCAGTCTGTTTTTGTGTTTGGGGTTATAGTGCGTGTGTTTATATCTACCCCTTTTTCTTATATAGTTTCAAGATGCCGCCTAAGAAAAACGCTTTGTATGCGAGAGCTGAGACCATGAACATAGATGATATCGTTAAGATGTTGGAGCATCAAGATGCTCTTACAGAGGCCCTTAAGAGAGTGGGGAAGGATAAGGAGGTTGATCACTCTAAGATCAGCCTGTACATAGCAAGATTTAACCCAAAAGAGTACAAGGGGTCCGGGGAGCCAATTCTTCTCGACAATTGGCATCGTGAGATGGAGAACATACTAGACCTGGTACACTGTCCTGATGAGATGAAAGTAGAGCAAGCTGCGTTCTACTTGAGGGAAGCGGCTGGTGAGTGGTGGGATAAGGTGAAGGTGGGTGTTAGGGAGATGTATGCGAACATGGGGCTGCCTGCTATATCTTGGGAAGAGTTCCGGAGGGCTATGAGGAGAGAGTTTGTGCCCGAACATGTGAGGAGTAAGCTGAGAGAGGAGTTTGATTGGTTTAAGATGACATCTGATATGTCAGTTGCTGAGTACTATAAGTTGTTTAATGAGAAGTCCAGATATGCTGAGGACATGGGTTTTAGTGAGGAGAACCTAGCGCTGAGATTTGAGAGGGGGTTGACACCCAAGATTATGGATAAGTTACCCATGGGAGTCCTTACTAATGTTAAGGAAGCTTATGAGAGGGCTGGGAGAGCTGAGAGGTTGGTGGAGATGGCCCGGGAGAGAGTAGGGGAGAAAAGAAAGTCTGAGAGTGAGGGTGGTAGCCAATCTAATTACAAGAAAGGCAACCACAATCAGGCTAGAGCGTTTTCTTCTGGTTCAGGGTTCAGTGTTGGGGCTTCCTTTGGGCGTGGCCGCCCGAGTGGTAGTGGTAGTTAGGGTATGACCTGCTATGGCTGTGGCGGTGTAGGCCACAAGAGACATTAGTGCACGAGTGTACCTGGAGCTTTTCAGAGACCGGCTCGGGGGAGCTATTCTCTGGGTCCGACACAGAGTTATGCGAGCAACAGACCAGGTGGGTCGTGGTCTAACCGGGGAAGTCAGAGCAACCAGGGTGGAGGTAACAGCAATGGCGGTAATTCCTATCAGAAACCTGCTACGAACAACAACAACAATCAGGGGTCGGGTGCTAAACCGACCACATCAGCCAGTACTGTCCAGGGAGGTGGACAGAAGACCAGTGGAAAGCTGTTCATGATGGACAAGAAAGCAGCTGAGGATGATGCACATGTTATCACTGGTACTTTTCTTGTTAACGGTATTCATACCTTTGTTTTGTTTGATTCGGGGGCGTCTCAGTCGTTTGTATCTTCGAGTCATGTTAAACGGTTGGGTTTGAGGGTATATGAGTCTGTAAGTGAGAAAGTTTTTATACCTTCGGGTGAGTCTGTATCTTGTGGGAGGTTGTATAGGGATGTACCTATGATAGTTGGGCAAGTTGATCTACCTGTAGACTTGCTAGAGTTTCCTTTTGACGGTTTTGAGATGATAGTCGGGATGGATTGGTTGGGAAAGTATAAAGCTAAGATAGACTGTCATCAAAAGAAAGTGTCTTTGAGAGGTCCTAAGGGTGTTAGTGTGTCTTATCGTGGGTTTGTGGTCAAACCTAAAGTTAAGTTGATTGCAGCTGTTACCTTGAAGTCTTATCTGAGGAAGGGATGCCCTTTGATCTTGTGCCATGTGAGAGATGACCGGATAGAGAGTCCGACAGTTGATCAGATACCAGTGGTGGGTGAGTTTTCAGATGTCTTTCCAGAGGAGATTCCGGGGTTGCCACCGAAGAGGGAGATCGATTTCACGGTCGAGTTGAAACCGGGGACGGGGCCAATCTCGAAGGCACCGTACCGGATGGGTCCTAAGGAGATGGAGGAGCTCAGGAAACAATTAGATGATCTGATAGAGAAGGGATACATTAGACCTAGTGTATCACCGTGGGGAGCACCAGTTCTTTTTGTGAAGAAGAAAGATGGGACCTTGAGGTTATGCATAGATTACAGGGAGCTGAACCGAGTGACGGTAAAGAACAAGTATCCTTTGCCAAGGATAGATGACTTGTTTGATCAGTTGAGTGGTGCATCAGTCTTTTCCAAGATTGATTTGAGGTCGGGGTACCATCAGGTGAAGATTAGAGAGGTGGAAATACCAAAGACAGCTTTCACGTCGAGGTATGGCCATTGATACGTGCATTTTATATAGTCTTTTTAGGCTTTTTATGCACGTATTTCTATGCTATTATCGTAGTTTATGCTACGAAATGCTCCGAATATGCTACTTTGGTTTGTTTTGTCTTATTTGCAGGAATGGACCAAAAAGTAGTGAAATCAAGCCTTTTACCGTCCGTTTAGCATGCATTTGGAGGAAGAGTGAATTTGGAGCGGGAATGTAGCAATTTTGAGATGCGCAAAGAAAAAAGATAGCTAGGCGAGCAAAGGAAGAACTTCAAATTGCTAGTGCCTACTTTGAAGAGCCATATCTCGAGTTCTACCACTGATATTCAGGTGATTCCAATTGGAGATGAAAGCTTGTCCTCTTAGCTTTCCAACGCCACAGGAATCGCTCTGTTTTCCCAAGTAACTAAGAAATGGAAGCCGTTTGAAGTTCAGTGCGCAAAGCAGGAAATTGTTGCTGGAAAGTACTCGATCGAGTACAATTTTACTCGATCGAGTCCTTTTTCTACTCGATCGAGTAGTTGTATTTTAGGATTTACTCGATCGAGTAGATTTTCTACTCGATCGAGTGGTTTAAGCTTTAGTTTACTCGATCGAGTGGTTTTAAATCACTCGATCGAGTGGATTCTCTTATGGGCTTTGATCCCGTGACACTTTAGGTTTAATTTCGTATTAGCTTTAGTATAAATAAGAGATTAGCTTCGCTAATCAGGGGGTCGGCGATTATTGGTGGACTGTTATTCATTCATTCACATATTACGACATTCATGATGGCTTTCTTTCCTCTATTCTCTGGATCTTAAATCTCTGTAACTTATCCTTCTTCTTCTCTTTTAATTTATGTTATTTCTTGCATCCTTAAATCTCTTTTCCTTTAATTCCTTTTCATGAATAGCTAATTTGCATGCTAGGATTAGGGAATCTATAGCATAGATGGACTAATATGTTTTAGATCTGGAATTGGTATTAGTAGAATTGCCTCATAGTTGTTTTAATTGTTACATCTAGCGAATCGACCGGCCGGAGACTAGCTAGATAACTTGGGAATTTCTGACCTAGATCGAAAGATTGGAAGGGAATATACCTAATTATGAACAATAGACTACCCTAGTGGACCGAAAGGACCTAGAGTTATTTATGCATTAGATTACTCTAATGAGGGCGAAAGTTAAGTTAGAAGTAATCTAGGGCGAATAGAGACCGAAAGGAGATATTCACTGCCCTTCTATGAGTACCCAGACTGGACCTTAGCTATTCTAGACCGTTATAGCTGTAGTGACCCGAAATCCTAGTATCTTTCTCTCTTATTACTCTGCTCTTATTTTCTTGTACTCTTTCTCTCTTTGCTTTAGATTAGTTTTAGATTAATTACAATCAATCAACCTCCGTTACTCATAGACTAAAATTAGACAGATAAATCTCATTTTGCCTCCCTGTGGAGATCGACCCTACTTGCTGCTAGCTTCTGTTAGTTGTATTTAGGTTTATTTTTGATACTGCGACGACCGATATCAAATTTTGGCGCCGTTGCCGGGGAGGCAGCGCTGTTTTATCTGTTTTTTTTAGTTTATTTCTTGTCTCAGGGAACTTCAGTTCCTTGAGACCGTTCTTATGTCTTCCGTTCTCAGATTTCCGCATGATGAGAACGAAAGCTTTGGTGCTTATATAGACAGGTTGGAGGAGTTTCTCGAACCAAGACGAGGAATTCTTTCGGGACTCCAAATATGCCAGTCTATCATCAAGGGAATGAATGTCCCTACGCGACCATACCTCGAGGCTAAAGGTAAGGGGGATTTTGATGGACTCCCCACAAAAGAGGTATTAGTATTTTTTTGATTGGTTTGCTGCTAAAACTGTTAAACCCAATTTCTCTCTTCATGTTGACTTAGACGTGGGGATGGGTGAGACTTTAGAGACCAATCTAGAGGATGCCATAATTTTTTACGGAGACATAGAGGAGACTTCTAGCATGGTTGACAATCCCTTCTATAGGGAAAATCTAGAACCCTTTTATGATTCTTTCACAGACAGTGAGGACGACTGGGAGGGTCTCTTTGAGAACTTCCCTACTGACGAGTCTAGCGCTAGGGGGAGTGAGGAGGCCATTTTTGTCTGTCTTGAGGTTAAATGGGATAGTTACGATGATATAGTAGATGAACCTATTATAGAGGACCCAATTGACCCAATTGCGTTTACCGCCCCTTGCATCTGGGATGAATACCCACCTTCCCCTTTAGCAGACCAGATTCCTCCGCCTCACCGTTTCTACCCGTCTGAGCATCTGAATTCTACTCGCGTTATTTTCGAGTCCAATGCTCCTGAGCTTTTTCCACTTGCGGTTAAGTCCAGCTTTTATATTCCGCCCTTAGCTGGAGAGAGGAATAATTTTGTGGATGTTTTTAGGAGCTGTCATAGGAAATTTGTTAGACTTAAATGTTATTAAATTTTAATTTCCTATGCTATCACTGTTTTATGGTGCTACTTACAGTTTTGTGTAGCACATGCGCAGTTATTTGATCGGTTGTTGCGCGCTTTGAGCTGTTTTGACCAGGCTAATTAGAGCAGCTGGATGAAAAAGAAGGTCGAGCTGGGACCTGTCTGAAACTAGCGCTACCCGGGGGGCAACCTGGAGATTTATTTTTAGTTGTTTTTCAAACATTGAATTTTATTTCAGTTGTGTGTAATAATTGGTCTTCGTACCATAGACTATATCAGTATGCTTGCTTTGTTAGTTTTGCAGGCTGTTTTATTGCGTCTTTTGCAGGAATATACTAAGGATCACTCGATCGAGTACTTTTTGTACTCGATCGAGAGCTTTTGCTGCTGAAATCACTCGATCGAGTACTTATTCTACTCGATCGAGTACCTGCAAAAAAAAAAAAAAAAAAAAAAAAAAATTACTCGATCGACCACTAATCCTCTCGATCGAGCTGTTTTGGACGCCCATTGCTTGGATTAGCTTCTTGTGACGATGTTTCGGAGCTATTAGTGACCTCCCACGTTGCTGGCTGGTTTGGGGAGGTCCCTTATTCGCGCAATCTTGTGAGCTTTCCGTATTTACTCTCTTTCTCTTTTAGTTTGCATTTCCTTTCCATATTTTGGTACAATGAGGGCATTGTACGGTTTGGTTTGGGGAGGTTATGCATCCATATCTGTGTCTGCATCTTGTTTTTATTGCATTTCTGTTATCACGTTTAATTTCAGTATGCATTGTTGTTTATTTTCATAAAAATCAAAAATCTCATAAAAATTGAAAATTTTCAAAAATTCAAAAAATATTCACGTTTATTTTTGCATATAGGTTGAGTCGGAACGGTAGATTTCCGTGATGAAATTGCACTTTAACTTGTCTTTTTACTTGAGCCTTGCACTTTATTGACAGTTATTAGCCGAGTCTTGCGCATATCTACGAGTTTTTGTTCAAATATAGCTGACTGTGTAGACTTGACTTGATAAATTGGCAACCTACTCTATAAATTCTGAGTTTTAGAGCCTTATAACTGGTGACATTCATGACCGGTTTACATAGGAATTGAGAGTAGTACTCCTTGCATAACATGTTCATCATTATTGCACATTTATGAAATTCGATTACTTGTCAAATGCATACATTCAGGTTTGTGGTCGGTGTCACATGCAGGGAGGTGCTTGCAAATTTTCCCCTTTTCTTATATTTTTCACCCATTTAGCTCCACTTAAGCCAAATCTTGCCTTTTTGACCCACTAGCTACATCCCAAACTGAGCCTGCCTAATTAAGCTAGTTTAGCATGTCTTTTGTGGTATATTTTTCCATCTGCAGTTTGGCCCGTGTGTATATGATTGGAGTTGGTGGAAATTGAAGAAAGGAAGAAAAAACAAGAAATTGAAAAAGAAAAAAATGATGAGAAAAACGTGAATGAAAAAAAAAACAAAAAAAAAAATTGAAAAAAGTTGAAGTTCACGTGAACCAGAAAGAAGAAAAGAAAGAAAAAAGAAAAAAATTGGATTGAGTTGTATGAATAAAAGAGACCGACTGTGTTTATCTCTATCTTGTGACGGTCTCACTCCTCCGTTTAATCCCATATTTTTGAGGAGATTGTATATGAGATTAGTGAGATGTGTGCCAAAGAAGGGCACTTGTACTTTATTTTACAGTCAGTTGAGGATTGGATGGTCCTATATGGTCTTGTTTAGGAACTAGCTTGACGCTTTACCTCCACATTTCCATAATTTGTTTTGCCTTTTCTCACCTGAACCTCACTTTCCCATATCATTTGTAAGCCCTCAGCTGTGACGGACATTGTTGGTTGGAATGTATGTGTAGTACTTGAATCGTCTATCATCTTTGTTGCATGCATGTTATGTAGGTCGCAGTCTAGGTGAGTGACTGTTTTCTCTTTCTCTCTTATACATATACTTTCACCCTTTGCTTCATGAGAGAAGAGTGACCACGTGAGAGTCCGATTTTTTTGTCTTGCAAGGTCGATAGGTCAGCTTTATTTATGGACATCTTATAATTCGTTTGCGTATTGACCATTGTAGCTGTAACTGTTGATTTTAGTTTGCATTAAACTGGTTTAAGTAGACAAGTAATAGCTAGCTCTGAGTTATCTTTTCTGTTCCGTTAGTTTGCATTTAGTTTACTCGAGGACGAGTAAAGATTTGGTTTGGAGAGATTTGATACGTGCATTTTATATATTCTTTTTAGTCCTTTTTATGCACGTATTTCTATGCTATTATCGTAGTTTATGCTACGAAATGCTCCGAATATGCTATTTTGGTTTGTTTTGTCTTATTTGTAGGAATAGACCAAAAAGTAGTGAAATCAAGCCTTTTACCGTCCATTTAGCATGCAAGGAAGAGTGAATTTGGAGCGGGAATGTAGCTATTTTGAGATGCGCAAAGAAGAAAGATAGCTAGGCGAGCAAAGGAAGAACTTCAAATTGCTAGTGCCTACTTTGAAGAGCCATATCTCGAGTTCTGCAACTGATATTCAGGTGATTCCAATTGGAGATAAAAGCATGTCCTCTTAGCTTTCCAAATCCACCGGAATCGCCCTGTTTTCCAAAGTAACGACGAAATGGCAGTCGTTTGAAGTTCAGTGCGCAAAGCAGGAAATTGTTGCTGGAAAGTACTCGATCGAGTACAATTTTACTCGATCGAGTCCTTTTTCTACTCGATCGAGTAGTTGCATTTTAGGATTTACTCGATCGAGTATATTTTCTACTCGATCGAGTGGTTTAACCTTTAGTTTACTCGATCGAGTGGTTTTAAGTCACTCGATCGAGTGGATTCTCTTAGGGGCTTTGATCCCGTGACACTTTAGGTTTAATTTCGTATTAGCTTTAATATAAATAAGAGATTAGCTTCGCTAATCAGGGGGTCGGCGATTATTGGTGGACTGTTATTCATTCATTCACATATTACGACATTCGTGATGGCTTTCTTTCCTCTATTCTCTGGATCTTAAATCTCTGTAACTTCTCCTTCTTCTTCTCTTTTAATTTATGTTATTTCTTGCATCCTTAAATCTCTTTTCCTTTAATTCCTTTTCATGAATAGCTAATTTGCATGCTAGGATTAGGGAATCTATAGCATAGATGGACTAATATGTTTTAGATCTGGAATTGGTATTAGTAGAATTGCCTCATAGTTGTTTTAATTGTTACATCTAGCGAATCGACCGGCCGGAGACTAGCCAGATAAGTTGGGAATTTCTGACCTAGATCGAAAGATTGGAAGGGAATAGACCTAATTATGAACAATAGACTACCCTAGTGGACCGAAAGGACCTAGAGTTATTTAGGCATTAAATTACTCTAATGAGGGCGAAAGTTAAGTTAGAAGTAATCTAGGGCGAATAGAGACCGAAAGGAGATATTCACTGCCCTTCTATGAGTACCCAGACCGGACCTTAGCTATTCTAGACCGTCATAGCTGTAGTGACCCGAAATCCTAGTATCTTTCTCTCTTATTACTCTGCTCTTATTTTCTCGTACTCTTTCTCTCTTTGCTTTAGATTAGTTTTAGATTAATTACAATCAATCAACCTCCGTTACTCATAGACTAAAATTAGACAGATAAATCTCATTTTGCCTCCCTGTGGAGATCGACCCTACTTGCTACTAGCTTCTGTTAGTTGTATTTAGGTTTATTTTTGATACTGCGACGACCGGTATCAACCATTATGAGTATGTGGTGATGCCTTTTGTGTTATTTAATGCACCGACTGTGTTTATGGACTTCATGAACAGAATCTTCAGACAGTTCTTGGACAAGTTCGTGGTGGTGTTTATCGATGACATCTTAGTCTACTCCAAGACTAAGGAGGAACATGAGGAGCATCTGAGGATTGTGTTGCAGACCTTGAGGGAGCATGAGTTATATGCTAAGCTGTCCAAGTGTGAGTTCTGGTTAGAGAGAGTTGCTTTTCTGGGGCATGTCATCTCTAAGGATGGGGTAGCTGTTGATCCGGCAAAGATTGAGGCAGTAACAAAGTGAGAAGCACCAAAGAACGTTGCTGAGATTAGGAGTTTCTTGGGTTTAGCTGGATAATACAGACGGTTCGTGAAAGATTTCTCCAATATTGCTAGACCTATGACAGCGTTGATGAGGAAAGAGAACAGGTTTCGTTGGGATGAGAGTTGTGAGACAGCGTTCCAAACATTAAAGGAGCGTTTGACCAAAGCTCCTATCTTAGCATTGCCTGAAGGGATCGAGAACTTTGAGGTTTATACAGATGCCTCAAAGAACGGGTTGGGATGTGTGTTGATGCAGAACGGTAAGGTGATTGCCTATGCTTCTAGGCAATTGAAGCCGTATGAGGAGAACTACCCTACACATGATCTAGAGTTGGGTGTTGTGGTATTTGCTCTCAAGATTTGGAGACATTACCTTTATGGAGCGACCTTTAAAGTATTTTCGGATCACAAGAGTCTCAAGTACATCTTCACTCAAAAGGAGTTGAACATGAGACAGAGGAGGTGGATGGAGCTGATTGGCGATTATGACATGGATATTATCTACCATGAAGGGAAAGCCAATGTTGTTGCTGATGCTTTGAGTAGGAAGAGTGTACACTCTTTATGTACAACTCTATCTTTGATGAGATTGAGAGATGAGGTGGGGAGGTTTGGGATTCATATGATGTAGAGAGGGGATGCCATGGGAGATTTGACAGTGCAGCCTGATCTTTATGATGATATTCGAGGTAAACAGGCGTTGGATCCTAAGATGGTTGAGTGGAGAGCTGGAGTAGAGAAAGGGACAGTGTCTCGATTCTCTATTCATACAGATGATAGTTTGAGGTTTGATGGTAGGTGGTGTGTCCCTGATGATGAGGAGCTGAAAAAGACAATCATGACAGAGGCACATTGTACACCGTATTCAGTACATCCAGGTGGTGACAAGCTGTACAAGGATTTAAAGAACACGTTTTGGTGGCCTGGAATGAAGAAAGAAACAGCTGAGTTTGTGGCTCGTTGTCTGACATGCCAGAGAGTTAAAGGGGAACAGCGACGACCACATGGTAAGATTCAGTCTTTAGAGGTACCTGAGTGGAAGTGGGAATCCATTTCTATGGATTTTATCGTGGGTTTGCTGAAAAGTAAACAAGGTAACAACATGATATGGGTAATAGTGGATCGACTGACCAAGTCAGCTCACTTTGTGCCAATGAAAGATACATGGACTAAGGCACAGTTAGCTATGGCTTATCGGAAGAATGTGCTAAAGTTAAATGGAGTTCCTAAGGACATAGTATCTGACAGAGATGCGAGATTTATCTCAAGGTTTTGGAAGGAGTTGCAGGAATCTTTGGGAACAAAGTTAAAGATGAGTACAGCATTTCATCCTGCGACAGACGGTCAGACTGAGAGGACAATTAAGACTCTTGAGGATATGTTACGAGCTTGTGTGATGGACTTTGGTGGTAGCTGGGAACAGAGGCTGGATTGGATAGAGTTTTCTTACAACAACAACTATCACACTAGTATTGGCATGGCACCGTTTGAGGCTTTATATGGGAGGAGATGTAGGAGTCCGATTTGTTGGGACGACAGTGCTGAGGCAGTGGTTCTAGGACTAGAGATGGTACGTGAGATGGTTGAGCAGATTAAGATGATCAGGGAATGGATGAGAGCAGCTCAGGATAGGCAAAAGAGTTATGCAGATCTTCATCGCCGGGATATAGAGTTTAAGGTTGGGGACAAGGTTCTTCTGAAAGTTTCTCCTATGCGTGGGGTTATGAGATTTGGAAAGAAAGGCAAGCTGAGTCAGAAGTTCATAGGCCCTTATGAGATCTTAGAGCGGGTTGGAGAGGTTGCTTATCGTTTGGCTTTACCAGCTGCGTTGGAGAGGGTACATAATGTGTTTCATGTATCTCAGCTGCGGAAGTATGTGAGTGACCCGTCACATGTGTTAGAGGCAGAGAGCTTAGAGCTAGATGAGTCCTTGTCATATCTTGAGGTACCTAAGCAGATTCTTGACCGGAAAGTTAGGAAGACCAGGAGCGGTGAGACAGTTTTGCTTAAGATCCTTTGGTCTAACCACGAGTCTGAGGAAGCTACATGGGAGGCAGAGGAGGCCGTGAGAGAGCGTTACCCTTTCCTTTTTGATCAGGTATGTATGGTTACGGGGACGCAACCTTGTTTCTTTTAGGGGGGTAGGAGATGATCGCGAAGAGTTTTTAAGAGCTTTTATATCTTTTTATGTTGTGTCGAAATGTTTGTTGTGGTTGAGTCGGGTTGAGTTTGGGTTAGTAACACGTTTTATGTTGAGTTTTGTTTTGGTTGTTTAGTCGGGAGTGTAGTAGTGTGTGTCTTTGTTTTGTTGTGGTTTGAACTTCGGGGACGAAGTTCTTTTTAAGGAGGGAAGACTGTAATACTACGGTTTTATGAGTCTCTGGGTACTCTGTCGAGTGGCCCTTACTCTGTCGAGTAAGGGTGTGTTGCGTTTTAAAAATAGTTTCTGACCTGTTGGGTACTCGATCGAGTAACCTAGATACTCGATCGAGTAGGAGGCACTCGATCAAGTATGTCAGCTACTCGATCGAGTAGCCGGTTTACGGGGAGATGTTTTGTCGGGTTTTGTTAATAATGCGATTTAGTATATAATTACTCCCGTCACTTTCTTTAAACACTTTTACAAACCTAATAACTTTCAAAAGAGAAAACAAACTACGTTCTTCGCATCAATCGCATTGTTAGCAAATCCCGGAGCTTGGAAGGTCGGAATTCATGGTTCTTTATACCTTTGTAATCCTTGCATCGAGGGTAAGATCTACATACTGTTTTTATAGTATTTCGTTAAAGTTAGTTAAACCCTAATTTGGGGATTTGGAGGTTTTGTTGTATTTCTTGGTTGGTAGTGATTATGTGATTGTATGTTAGGAGGAGGATTCGTAGAAGAAGCCTTTTGATATCAGCTGTTGAGATCGTCTGACTGTGTTGCTTTCCAGGTAGAGTTTCCCTACTCAGTATTAGTCCCATAATGTGTTGTCGGTGTTTTGTGATTGTTGAATATCATCATACTCGTATTGTGACGATTGTTGGATTTGGTTGATGATTGTAGTTGTGATTGTTTGTATCTGTCTGTGTTCTTCGGGGCGCGTCCCTCGCTGAGTGGAGTCACTTGCGGGAGTGGCTTCACGCCCATTATTCGCCTTTTGTGGAACCCGCCACAGAAGGGATGTGCACATTAAGGAATTTGGGTTTATCGCTCGACGGAGATGAGCGGGGATTTGGTGGGTACGGCTGCGGTCCCCCACTGGCGGCGTGGAGTGACCTGTTTCGATGGGCACTCTGGCAGGGCTACACACTTTAGTGTGTAGTCAGGATTATGGAGTTGGGATTGGAGTTCAGAGTATCTGTGATGATTGAGCTGTTTGTTTACTGTGTTTTTGGTTTTTATAAATTGTGTGATTAGTCTTGACCCCGTTTATTATTTTAAAAACTGTGGTGATCCATTCGGGGATGGTGAGCAGTTGTTAAGCAGGTATGAGTCGAGTCACATGGGATAGCTGGGATGTGCCACCGTCTGATGATAGAGTCTTCCGTTGTAGCATGATTAGTTTATTAAACATTTTATTTAGCTGAGTAGACAGTTGGTTTTGAGAACATGTAACCGTATTTTGGTACTTGGTTTGGATTGTATTCTATTCACTAAAGTTATACTATTTAAATGTTGTTTCGTTATTGTCTTATGATTATCATTGCCTCGGGCAACCGAGATGGTAGCATCTTTATACCTGAGTGGTCCTGGTAAGGCACTTGGAGTATGGGGGTGTTACAGCCATCGTCAAGGTTTTAATAACAGGAAAAATCGTCCTCCCAAAGCTGATGCAAAAACAACAACCGTTGAAACTGGTGACAAAACAAAAGCTGGTGCAATAAGTGGAAATAGAAAAACAAAAGCTGCTAAAACCAGTACGAAAAAGGGTGGAGGTGCAGGTGAGACTGAGAGTTCCAATAAGCAAAGTGGTACAAGAATAACTAAAATTAAAAGGTGGGATCGTGAAGCAATGATAAAATTCATGTTCCATGAAAAGATGTACAAGATTGAACAATTCTGTGAGGGTCACAATCACCCAGTGACGCCTGTCAAAAATAAGGAATTTGAGAAACTTGCTGACAATATAATCAAATGAACGAATATCATAAGCAATTGATTATCCAAAATTCGAGATTGAATGTCGGGGCTAGTTTAACATACAAATAATGCAAGGAACAAGCAGAGGGTTTCGAAAATGTTGGAGCTACCCTTACGCAGTTCAAGAATTTCCAAAGGAATGTAAAGTGTCTACTTAATGGCAAGGATGGACATATGTTCATCTCTCGTTTAGAAACCCTCTGAGAAACAAAAGGGTTGGTATTTTCATATGAAACAGATGCTGACAATGCTTTGACAAGAATTTTTTGGACAAATGCGGATTCCATCAGATGTTACGCATTCTTTGGTGATGCTATTTCATTCGATCCAACCTATGGAACGAACAAATATAACATGAAATTTGCGCCTTTCACTGGGATTGGCAATCACAAAAAGTCAATAACATTTGGATGCGTGCTTTTAGATCATGAAGACGATGACTCATTTATTTGGGCATTTCAGCAGTTCCTGAAAGCAATGGGTGGCAAAGAACCCAATTACATCATCAGTGACCAAGATGCCGGAATAATAAAAGCAGTTCCAGGTGTGTTTTGAATATCTTACTTTTGTGAAACTGGTTATTTATTTGGTGAATCTAGGAACATTATTCGTGAATCTTGAAGTTTATTTTGTGAATCATAGAGCGTGTTTTGTGAAACTTGATCATAAGTGGTTAAAATCATGTGCTTTGCTCTTTTCCTTATTTTGTGAATCTTAGGGCTTGTTTTGTGAAACTTAGATCTTGATTTGTGAAACACACAGCTAATATTCTTAAACTTGGTCATAAGTTGTTGAAATTGCCTATTTTATTATTTCTCTTATCTTGTGAATCTGAGACCTTGTTTAGTGAATCTTAGAGCTTGATTTGTGACCAAAGATCTCTGACAATAGATAATTTGGATTTTGTGACTTGCAGCCGTGTTCAAAAAAGCAAGACATCGCTTTTGCATGTGGCACATTATGAAGAAAGTAACAGACAAGGCTGGGAGCACAATTTGCAAAGAGACTGATTTCTTAAGTCGTCTGAACAATGTTGTCTGGAGCGAGGACTTGGAGCCTAAGGAATTTGAAGAGAATTGGGCTAAGGTCATTAGCGAGTTTTCGTTAGAAGAAAATAAATGGTTGACTGACAAGTTTGCGGAACGAGATCAGTGGATACCCGCTTATTTCAGGAATGTGCCGATGGGAAACATTTTAAAAACCACACAAAAATCAGAGAGTTCGAATAGCTTCTTCAAGAGATTTGAAAATAAATATGGGACTCTCGTAGAATTTTGGATAAGATGTGAGAGTGCCATGGACCAACAAAGGCACAATCTAAAGCTTCTTGAAGCACAGAGCCACAACTCAATGCCTGAAACCCTATTCGGGTCAAACTGGGAGGCCCATGCAGTGAAGGTCTATACACATGAAGTGTTCTTTGACTTCCAAGAGGAGGTTAAATTTTCGGTAAATACATGTAGTGTTTGTGGATACACCCCACCGGATCCAGTAACTAACTTTGAAGTTTCAATTGTTGAGGACGCAAACAAGCGAAAGAGATATGCAGTTGAGTACAATAGGAGAATAATGGATGTCCGTTGTGCATGTAAATTGTTTGAAAGGAAAGGTATCTTATGCAACCACATCATTTGGATTTGCTCGGGAAAGTTTAAGGAAATACCTGAGAAATACATTTTGCGTAGGTGGAGTAAGAATGCACTCAGAAACCCAGTTTATGATTTGAATGGAAATCTACTGGAAAACTATGATCTTACTGGTAATAGTAAATTTGGAATGTCTCGGGTGTGGTCTGATATTTACGCAACTGTTGGTATGCTCAAAAGAAAAGAAGAAGAGTCAGATATGAGAGAGTTTGTCAAGCTAATAAAAGAATTCTGAGAGAAGTTGGAGCCAAACCCAAAGCCTTTGACCAAAGAACAAGAATTGGAGGCCCTTCTCAACTGCAAGGCTCCAAAAGAAATCAAGATCTTACCACCTAATGTCTCTAGAAACAAAGGTAGCGGTAAAAGGATGGTGTGAGATCCCTGAAAAAATCTCCTTTTTGAAAAATATGTAAATAATATGGAGTCGCCAGTAGGTTTTATAAAAAACATACAAAAAATAATTTAACGGAAAAGGCCCTTTTGATCCCTGGTATGGGGACTGATCCGTCACTCCGGTCTGAACCAAAGATTGCAGATTCGGGGGTAAAGGTACGGTCAAGGAAGGTGTTAGGCACCCGGACCGCCCATCAAACTGACGGCCTCTACTATTTATTTGTAATATTATATATTTGACAAAATTAAGACAGAGAAAAGGAAAAAACGATACAAATTATATACAAAGACAAGTAGATGGGTTAGTTTAATAGTTTATATACAATTATACGATAAATAAATAAAATAAATAAAACAACGAAATAGAAAAAAAAAGTAAAGAAAACTTATTTGATGTCGGTACCCTTGGGCCTATGTGGATGTTGACTATGAATAAAATTGACTCTGTCGTTAATTATTGGCTCTTATGCGCTTATATGAACTGGGACAATTTATGTGAATGGTTTGATTTGAAACTGGGACAGTATATTTGAGACGGTGTAATATTTGGGATCTGGCCGTGTCTATGTCAATGATGGTCTTTTTTATTTCTTGTGTGTTCCCCCTCAAACTGTACGCAGGAGCATATATTTATACTAATCAGGCTAGAATTTCACCATAATTGGTTAACCGAAAAGGTGAAGTTGTTAGCACATAAACTTTCTTATTTTTCTATCCTTTTTTTATCCCATATGCTTAGATAGATTTGCCTTAACAATTTCTCTGATGTCGGGTTTCCTATTTATCATGATACTCTGCAATTCTACATAATTCATGATAATAAAGCATAAGACAGACAAATCTTGTCCCCTCGCAACACTTTTTCTATATCCTAAGAGGAATAGAAACTCCATCTTTTATAAATTTTTGAATGAAAGTAACAAAGCACGTAGTTCCGAAGCGATAATACGGATTAGGCCCAATTAGTTATTAATAAGTTGGGTTGCCTTATTATTCGATCCAATCTAGCTAAAGTTGCAGTCAAGAATGCTAATAATTTAAATTGGTTATCGATTTGACTGAAGGAAAAATGAATGGCTTAAAAATGATTTTGTGTTATTTTGAATGGTTTCTCGGAAAATAAGCGTAAAGAGCCATTACTTATAACATTGTCAATTTTCATTTAGTCATTAAATTTGAGCCTCATCATCGGGTACCCGTAAGGCTAGGTAGACAACTTTGAGGTGTCAACAGATGGTGAGCAGCAAAAATAAGGCAAATATGAAGGCAAAAAAACCGAAAAGGTTGTGTGCTAAGTGCAAACGCATGTCACACCACGATAAAAGAAATTGTCCAAATGAGTTTGCAGAGCATCCTCCTGAGAATCAAGTATGTATAATTCTACTCTTGTCTTTCCATTTTAGTATTGCTTGAAAACGCAACTACTATTGTCTACTAATTCTTTTTTTTTTCTAAAAAAAAGTATCTAATAAAAGTTTGATTCTTCACATAAGGAGACACACCGGAAGAAGAGGAAGAAGAGGAAGAGGTCGAGAATGAAGAATGATGTAATGGAGTATTCTTAAGCAACGAGAATAGAGATGACGATTGAAGAAGACAAGTTTTAAGCTCGTTTTATTTTTTGTCAATGTTGTGAATCCTGTGAACCCTGGACCTTATTTTGTGAAACTGGAACGTAAAATTGTGAAACTTTGTTCTGAATCTAGCATCAAGCGTTTTTATCATTTCAGACCTTGTTCAGTGAATCTTGTGAATCTCAGACCTTGTTCAGTGAATCTTAGGGCTTGTTCTGTGAAACTTAGTCGTGGTTTAAAATCATCTATTTTGCTCTTAATTTTGTGAATCTCGAACCTTATCTTGTGAATCTCAGACCTTGTTCAGTGAATCTTAGGGCTTGTTATGTGAAACTTAGTCGTGGTTTAAAATCATCTATTTTGCTCTTAATTTTGTGAATCTCAGACCTTATCTTGTGAATCTCAGACCTTGTTCAGTGAATCTTAGGGCTTGTTCTGTGAAACTTGGTCGTGGTTTAAAATCATCTATTTTGCTCTTAATTTTGTGAATCTCAGACCTTATCTTGTGAATCTCAGAACTTGTTCAGTGAATCTTAGGGCTTGTTCTGTAGAACTTGGTCGTGGTTTAAAATCATCTATTTTGCTCATAATTTTGTGAATCTCAGACCTTTTGCTCAACTCAATGACAATGTCAATGTCAAACTTGGTCGTGGTTTAAAATCATCTACTTTACAACTATCAAATATCTTTACAAGAGTTGATGAAGGCAACAATCTTTACTGGAGCTCAACTCAATGTCAAATTAGCTACATAAGTCACATAAGTGACCCTGAAAAATTATTACTACTTTACAACTATCAAATATCTTTACAAGAGTTGATGAAGGTAACAATCTTTACAGGATCCTCGACCCACTTTTGCATATTATGACTTCACGGACAATTGTCTTCTTTAATTAAGCACCTATACAACCAAAAACAAGTACAATCGACTTATTTACGAAATATTCGCCAAAGTTATGAAGAAATGAACTTCACATAATTTTTAAGACAATGAAGTGTACCTTTTTAGTATTTTTATCCCATTTAAGTAGTTCCAATATGATCGATTTTCGATATTGTGTCAATTTCTGCAAAGAGCGACATATATTAATGAAGTATATAGACAACCAACCTATCTTTATTTGGTGAACATCAAACCTTGTTTTGTGATTCTCAAACCTTGTTCAGTGAATCTCAGAGTTTGTTCAGTGAATCTCAGAGCTTATTGATTTTAAACCACTTATAATGACCAAGTTTCACAAAAAAAGCTCTAAGATTCACTGAACAATGTCTGAGATTCACAAGATAAGCCTTTATTTTCGTATACTAATGAACTTACCTCAAAATATTCACTTTTGGTTCATAAACTATCTGTTGGAATATGTGTCCTCCGACAATAATGCGATCACAACTGTTGATCATGATGATCACATGTTTAAGTCTCATTTTAAAGAATACAATTGGGAAGTATTTTTTAATGTCAACTGGTCCACACATATCGGTAATGATTGGCTGACTAGAGTTTGACATTACTGTCGTGAGACGGTGGTGACCAGTTGATCTCCTTAGGTCATACCTATAGGGTAACACTCTTAATTGATCATTCAATTGATCGTATTAAGATACGGGTCAATTAAATTACTTAAAATTGACGGATGATTTTGGAAGTTATATTTACGTGTCTCATTGAAATTTGATACGGTCTAAGTAATAGAATTGTTTTTATTACTTAGATGAAATTATTGTTTAAGGAAACAATTGCATTTGAATGAATAAATTATTATAAATACAAGATGTTGTGATTTATAATTGGTAAATTATTTTGGTACAATTAATTATGAATTACTAAGTCGAGTTTGTATATGACGTATTTTTATTAATGCGTTGATTTTTAATATGTTAAAAATACATAACAATTTTATGTGACATGTGACATGTGACATATGACAAATTGACAATTTGACAAAGATAAAATGGAGTCCATTTTATCCATGTTAACCGAAAATAATGGGTTGATTAGGAAAATATTAGATTAATTATGTTAGTGGTAAACATAATCATGTTTGCCTAATACTAGCCATGCAAGCCTACATGTTCTTGTGAAGGCAACCTTGTGCATGCATTGGCTCCTTCTTTTCCCCCCTTCCACCCGGTTTTGAGAAGAAAAATCCCATGGGTTTTTCTTCTTATTTTACCTAATATACACTATGATATTGACTAGTGTATCATTCATTCTAATTCACATATAAAATAAGAATTTTAGAGAGATAACATCTTCCTCCTCCCTCTCTCTTAACCGAATTTATAGAGAGACCAAATAATTTTTGGGTCAATTTTTACACAAAATTAATATTGTTCTAGTAATAATAATATTAATTTTATTAAGTTGTTATCTTGGGTATAAAACCTTGGGAGGGATTCTACACTTGAATCCTAGTTCATCCAATTAAGGAAAGCTCAAGAACAAGAGAGTAGGAGAACTCTCTTGTGCCCTTTGATCCGAAATAACAATGTAAGAATGAAGATTTCTTCCTTATTTTACTTATTGTTTGCATGCATAAGATCACCTTTTAATTTATGACTAAATTAAAATCTTGGAATATATGAATATGTTAAGTAAAGAGATCTAGATTTCTAACAAGCGGTATCATGAGCCTTGGTTGTTTGCATGCAAATCGGTTATAGTTTTTCCGAGTTATACGATTAACATATAAAACTTGTTAAATTTGTGTTATTATGATATATCACGAAAATAATTATGCATGTTAAAGTTTCTGGTCCTAAAATATTTTTAGGATATTTTGGTTAATTTATGGATTTTTAGTGTTCATCATATATAATAATGGCATTAAAAATATGATTTCATGATTAAAATGTCATTTTCGGACTAAAATTATCTAAACTTTGAATTTTCCAGTGTTTTTTGGATATGTTATCACATATATTATTTTGAGATGACCTGTAAATTTTCATAGTTTTTGGAGTTTTCATGCTCGAAATATGGATTTTTCATGATAAAAATCGGTTTTAGATGAAAAATAGGTTAATATGAGATAAATTTCGAATCTGGTCATATAAATTTAGTATGTTGTCACATGCAATTTTACAAGATTTGTGTAAAATAATAGGCTATATTGAAGTCTTCATGCATGATTTATGAATTTTTGATGAAAAATAGCATAAATAGTGACTTAATTAGTGAATAATTGCTAAAACATACTCCATGACTAAGGAAAAATGTAACATGTTGCTTTTTATTATATTTTTCAGATATAAAATTGAAAAGTTGATGAATATAATTTTTCTCATGTTTTTATGATTATTATTGATAAATCCGATCAACCGCAACATAAGTTTTTCCGATAATTTCGAAATTTTTAACCTAAGTTATTGAACATTATGAGTGTCATGGTATTTTTACAGAATTTTCATAAGTTTAAATTTCAAATTTTTGAATTTATTTGAAATTTTGTGATTTATTTGAAGTTTATAGCATTTTATTGTAATTTTGAGTCCATTAATGAACAATTTTAAGAAATATGAGTTAATTATAGTAAAATAGTTAGTGAAGACTAATTTTGAGTCCTAAGAGGTTAGGGTAATTAACTTGTGCATAAATATGAATTTATGTAATTTTTGTGATTATAAAACGTTGAATCACGCAAATCCGTATAAACCGTGTAATATACGATATTGGCTCCTTAAAGGCGATTTAGCATAAAATTGGGCATGTTCATACATATTATAATGCTGCATTTTATTTATGATTGTCATAATTTTATTTTATGTAATTTTACTTAGTATGGCCTTAGTTTTAATTGGTATTACCCGAAATATATGGGAATATCGATTCGGTTGTAATTTATTGTGATCTCGTATCACCGTTTTGTAATTTAATAGATTTATTTTATTTTAATTACAAATGTATAATAGGAAATTATGTAATTTGTTATGTAATTTATTTATTCCGGAGTTCCTTGAAGACGGTGTCATTCAAGATGGCGATACATAAAGACGGTGTTACCTCGAGATACGTGCCAAAACCGAAGTTCAAGGGACCAATGGAGTTGGTTTCCGAATATGTAATAGTTAATTAGATTTTCTATTTAAGGAAGGCCATACTAGGATTTATTTTATGCTTTGCATTTTATTTATATGTTGCATGCATCGCTAAATCGCCATAACTAAAACATGCATTGTCATTTTTAATCGAGTTTATCGACCGTGTCAATTAAAATTATCGTAGTTCACCGCTTTAGTTCACTTAAAACGTGATAGATAATAAATTGACATGACCTCTCGCTAAAATAATCAATTGAGACATAGCCTTACCAAATAGTAGAAACCATGAAAACCTATTTCGCGAGGGAGTGCACTCGGCCATCCCGCGGTACAAACCTTGTTACGTAGGGGAAGTGGGTGATAAATGTCTATCCACCGAATTCATGTTGATGAGGGTTTCATCGGCTATCCCGTGCCCAAGTTAATGTGGGTTTGGATCATGGACACATTTATTCGAAATTTGGATTGAACTCAACAAAAGTTTTTGATAAGGGTTTTATCGGCCATCCCGTGCCCTTGTCGGATGTGTTTTGGGCTATAGATAAATATTAGAGTAATTTTATCGACCGAGAATTCTAAAAGTAGAATCGATTAAAGAGTTAGTCCACCGAGTTATATTGATAAGGATTTCATCGGTTATCCCGTGCCCAAGTTAATATGAATTTGGATCTCGGAATCATTTATTATAGTTGGGTAGAGGTCACTATATAAATGCTCATATCTTGTTAATTTATTTACAAGTATGATTTAAAAAGACAAATGTTAATATTTCCTTTTCCTCCATACTTGTAGTTCATTACAATGAATCCATCAAATGCTACCGCACCGATAACTATTGAATCTTACCACAATGTTTTTGACGACGTTTGCTCCAACAATGTTTTCGACACTACTAGAGAACTTCATTTTGGGATAGGTTCGGATGGAAACCTTAACTTCATCACTTTTACTAGACCACCTACTACTACTATATCTCGTTTGAGCCTGTCTCAGGAAGACTACCTCATACAATCTATAGGGTCTTTGTCTCTGGAAGATAAAGATGCCAAAACTAGTGGGAGCTCAAGCAATCAAGTTCTTGCTTCAAAGGGCAAAGAGTTCAAGAGGAAGGGAAAGAAAGTCAAAAACTTCAAGCAAGTTAATGATGAGTGCCATTATTGCTATGGCATGGGACATTGGCTTAGGAATTGTCCCGTATATTTGCGAAATATAAGGGAAGGAATCATCGTTCCAAAAGGTAAAATTCCTAAGGAAATTTATGTTATTGATATAAATTATACTTCCACTACGACATGGGTACTAGGTACCGGTTGTGGTTCTCACCTTTGTAATCATTTACAGGGTTTAAGAGACGTGAAGAGGCTTAGCAAGGGAGATGTGGATCTACGCCTTGAAAATGGAGCTCGATAGGCGGCCGAATCCAAAGGAACTTATGTTTTAGCTTTGCCTAACGGATTTGAGTTGTATTTACAAAATTGTTTTTATGTGCCTACACTCTCTAAAAACATTATTTCAATCGCCATGCTAGACATGGACGGTTTTTGTTTTGTCATTAAGAACAATCGTTGTACTATTTCGAGGAATGATTTGGTTATAGGCCAAGCTTCTTCCATCAATGGCATTTACATTTTAGAAACCTCAAATCCAATTAATTATATCTATAACATTCAATCAAAGAAACTCAAATCAAGTTGCCCAAATGAAGCGTTCATTTGGCATTGTCGATTAGGTCAAATAAACGAGAATCGCATCAAAAGATTAATTTCGACTAATGTGATTACACCATTTGATTTTCAATCATATGGAACATGCGAATATTGCCTTCTTGGCGAAATGACTCGTAATCCTTTTAGTGGTAAAGGGACACGAGCTAGTGAACAATTGGGACTCATACATACCGATGTATGTGGACCAATGAGTATCACCGCTCGTGGAAATTATGACTACGTTACAACCTTCACCGACGACTTGAGTAGACATGGGTATGTCTATTTAATGAAACATAAGAGTGAAGCGTTTGAGAAATTCAAGGAATTTAAAAACAAAGTAGAGAACCAATTGGACAAAAAGATAAAAGCACTACGTTCCGATCGTGGTGGAGAATATCTTAGCCTTGAATTCGATTCACACTTGAAAGGTTGTGGTATTATATCACAACTTTCTCCACCTGAAACACCACAACTCAATGGTGTTGCCGAAAGGAGAAATCGAACCCTACTTGATATGGTTCGATCCATGGTGAGTCAAACCGAGTTACCAAACTCGTTTTGGGGATTTGCAATCCAAACTGCAATTATATCTTTGAATAATAGTCCCACTAAAGCCACCGGAAAGACTCCATTTGAGATGTGGAGAGGAAGAGTTCCTAATCTATCCTACATGAAAATTTGGGGATGTGATGCTTACGTCAAGACAAAGAATGACAACAAGCTTGCCCCAAGATCCGAAAGATGCACCTTTGTAGGTTACCCCTCGAATTCTCGAGGATACTACTTCTACAAACCTCAAGATAACAAAGTGTTTGTGTCTTGCGAGGCTGTCTTCTTAGAAAGAGACTTTATTTCTAAGAGACAGAGTGGGAGAAATTTTGAACTTGATGAAGTTCAAGAGCCACAAATCGAGGTAGAGACGCAAGAAGATGTTCCTTCGTCGTCTAACGCGGTTGTCCCTCCTCCACTAAGAAGAACGGGTCGAGTAATTCGCCATCCCGATCGATATGTGGGACTTATCGAAGAAGATGGAACACTCGATGTGTTGCTTATAGAAAGTGACGAGCCCGCCACCTACAAGGCCGCAATCTCTAGTCCAAATTCCTTCTTATGGCTTGAAGCCATGAAGTCCGAAATGGATTCTATGCTTGAAAACCAAGTTTGGGACTTGGTAGATTTGCCTAAAGGGGCAAGACCTCTTCAATGCAAATGGATATTCAAAGTAAAAAATGGCATAGAAGGACATGATGATGTCTACAAAGCTAGGCTAGTGGCAAAAGGATTTACCCAAGTCCAAGGTCTCCATTATGATGAGACCTTCGCGCCCGTAGCCATGCTAAGATCCATACGGATTTTGTTAGCGATCGCCGCATTTCATGATTATGAAATATGGCAAATGGATATCAAAACCGCTTTTCTAAATGGGCATTTAGAAGAGGAGATGTACATGATACAACCCGAAGGTTTTGTTGATTCTAAAAATCCTAACAAAGTGTGCAAGCTTAAGAGATCCATTTATGGTCTTAAGCAAGCATCTAGAAGTTGGAATCATCGATTCAATCATGTTATAAAGGAGAATAGTTTCACTCGAAGTGTTGAAGAACCATGTTTATACATGAAATTTAGTGGGAGCAATGTTGTGTTCCTAATCTTATATGTCGATGACATACTACTCATTGGAAACGATATTCCAATGTTGTCTTCTGTTAAAAAGTGGTTAGGTAACCACTTCCAAATGAAGGATTTAGGAGAAGCACAACGCATATTAGGTATCCGGATCCATAGAGATAGATCCAAGAGGATATTGGCACTAAGTCAAGAGTCTTATGTTGATAACATTCTTCGACGGTTCAACATGGACAAATCAAAAAGGGGTTTGGTACCTATGGTAACTGGGACTATATTGAGCAAGACTCAATCTCCCTCCGAACCCCATGATGTTGAACGCATGAAGATGATCCCTTATGCTTCCGCTGTTGGATCAATCATGTACGCCATGATATGCACACGTCCTGATGTCTCGTATGCCTTGAGCATGACGAGTAGATATCAAGGAAATCCAGGTGAGAGTCACTGGATTGCCGTCAAGAACATCCTTAAGTACTTGAGAAGGACTAAGGATTTTATCTTAGTGTTTGGAGGAGACACCGAACTCCGTGTTAATGGTTATACGGACTCGAGTTTTCAAACGGATAGAGATGACATGAAATCACAAGCTGGTTTCGTTTTCATGCTCAATGATGGTGCCGTTAGCTGGAGAAGCTTCAAGGAAGTCGTGACCGCGATTCAACAACGGAGGTCGAGTACATTGCAGCATCAGAAGCTGCCAAGGAAGCTATGTGGATCAGGCAATTCACGGAAGGTCTAAGATTAGTACCTACCGCCAATGATCCCATCACTCTCTATTGTGATAATAGTGGGACGATCTTCCAAGCTAAAGAGCCAAAGTCTAGTAATAGATATAGACATGTACTTAGAAAATATCATGTAATAAGAGATTTCATTGAAAGAAAGGAAATTGCGATTTGTAAGGTTGGGACGGATGACAACATAGCCGATCCGCTCACCAAGCCTTTATCGCAGGCCAAGCATGATGGACATGTTGCGTCCATGGGACTTAAACGTGTACCAAGTTTTTGTTAGATTTTGAAATGAAATAAAAGTGTTGTTTTTGTTCATGTTAACAATCACATTTGTCTTTTATCTTTAATTTATACATTGTTACATCCAAACGGGTTGTAGTGACAATTGAACCCCGTTAAAGTGAACACGGATTAACATAGTATTTGCCCATAGTCATTTGTATGAGGTGACGTCTCGAAGTGACTAGAGTGTGATGCGATTGATGGCAAGTTCAAGTGCCATAGAGTCATGTGAGATGACTAGTCGATCACATAGGCAGACTGTTAGGAACACTTTGTCGGGCCTTATGACCGCTTATAGAGTTCTGGCAAATTTATATAGCCTGGTCGTGGCAAGAGCTACTATAGTATTCTAATTAGTCGATTCTTTTGACTAAAGACTGTTTACCTAAGATGGCACGATTTCGATTAACTTTGATTTGTGTTACTACGACCTTCGTAAATGGGGTCAAATGGGCATATTTTGGGTTATGATGGCTGTGGCTAGTCAAAGGGAATGAGTGCGATAGGAATTGTCCACCCCTAGTCAGGGTTATAACAATATCTCAAGGCCACTCGAGGAGTAATGAACTTGAAATGCGTGGCCACGCTCGGAATGTATCCATGGTGGATAAATCCGGTCAATCAGTTATTCTCCAGATCGAGGAAACCACTCTCGATATGATCACTTGAAAGTACGACCTGAAAGGCACCTTGCATTGAGTGGGAGATAGTAATAGGACAAGAGAATTGGTGACGCACACTTGTCGAGGACAAGTGGGAGATTGTTGGATTATGTGTCCTCCGACAATAATGCGATCACAACTGTTGATCATGATGATCACATCTTTAAGTCTCATTTTAAAGAATATAATTGGGAAGTATTTTTTACTGTCAAGTGGTCCACACATATCGGTAATGATTGGCTGACTAGAGTTTAACATTACTGTCGTGAGACGGTGGTGACCAGTTGATCCCCTTAGGTCATATCTATAGGGTAACACTCTTAATTGATCATTTAATTGATCGTATTAAGATACGGGTCAATTAAATTACTTAAAATTGACGGACGATTTTGGAAGTTATATTTACGTGTCTCATTGAAATTTGATACGGTCTAAGTAATCGAATTTTTTTATTACTTAGATGAAATTATTGTTTAAGGAAACAATTGCATTTGAATGAATAAATTATTATAAATACAAGATGTTGTGATTTATAATTGGTAAATTATTTTGGTACAAGTAATTATGAATTACTAAGTCGATTTTGTATATGACGTATTTTTATTAATGCGTTGATTTTTAATTTGTTAAAAATACATAACAATTTTATGTGACATGTGACATATGACAAATTGACAATTTGACAAAGATAAAATGGAGTCCATTTTATCCATGTTAACCGAAAATAATGGGTGGATTAGGAAAATATTAGATTAATTATGTTAGTGGTAAACATAATCATGTTTGCCTAATACTAGCCATGCAAGCCTATATGTTCTTGTGAAGGCAACCTTGTGCATGCATTGGCTCCTTCTTTTCCCCCCTTCCACCCGGTTTTGAGAAGAAAAATCCCATGGGTTTTTCTTCTTATTTTACCTAATATACACTATGATATTGACTAGTGTATCATTCATTATAATTCACATCTAAAATAAGAATTTTAGAGAGATAACATCTTCCTCCTCCTCCCTCTCTCTTAACCGAATTTATAGAGAGACCAAATAATTTTTGGGTCAATTTTTACACAAAATTAATATTGTTCTAGTAATAATAATATTAATTTTATTAAGTTGTTATCTTGGGTATAAAACCTTGGGAGGGATTCTACACTTGAATCCTAGTTCATCCAATTAAGGAAAGCTCAAGAACAAGAGAGTAGGAGAACTCTCTTGTGCCCTTTGATCCGAAATAACAATGTAAGAATGAAGATTTCTTCCTTATTTTACTTATTGTTTGCATGCATAAGATCACCTTTTAATTTATGACTAAATTAAAATCATAGTATATATGAATATGTTGAGTAAAGAGATCTAGATTTCTAACACTATCATCGTACAGGGCACTCAACCACTTCAACAGAAAAACTCCACAATCATAACTAGACAAAAAAAAAACAGTAAATGGTTTAAAATCAACAAACTCAAAATAATAACTATTGATCTGTTAACAAAAGGAAAAAGATACATGCTTACATACCTTGTTGTTTGTTGAGGGACTTCGAGATTGACAAATTCGTTCGTGTGCAGGAACTCCAAAGATTTATATGACTCTCCCAAAATAGATGAAACATGATGTACCTGAAAAAGAAAAGGCAATAACAAGATCAAAATATATTTTGGAGTATACTTTTAAAAGAAAAGGCAATAACATTATTTTGGAAAAAAAAATCATACAAGCTCTTTGGCATGCTTGTTGTCAGGATCCACATTAACACCCACGCATGAGTCAAGAATGAAATTTTTTCCCTGCTTTATATCACAGACACAAGCCCACCAATGCACCGGCGGCGTGTTACTATGGAAAGGGATAAAAACCTGAGATAGTAAATGTACAAGACAAACCAAGAGATTAATGCTATAATAAGGAAAATAAGGTCCAAGATTCACAAAATAAGGTCAAGGATTCACAAAACAAGTTCACAAACTAAGGTCCAGGATTCACAAAATAAGGTCCAGGATTCACGAATTAAGTTCCATGATTCACAAATAAGTTCACAAAATAAGTTCCAAGATTCACAAAATAAGCTCCAAGATTCACAAAATAAGCTCCTAGATTCACAAAATAACGTCAAGGATTCACAAAATAAGTTCACAAATAAGTTCACAAAATAAGTTCAAAAAATAAGCTCCAAGATTCACAAAATAAGGTCCAGGATTCACAAAATAAGGTCAAGGATTCACAAAACAAGTTCACAAACTAAGGTCAAGGAGTTCACAAAATAAGGTCCAGGATTCACAAAACAAGGTCCAGGATTCACGAATTAAGTTCCAGGATTCACAAATAAGTTCACAAAATAAGTTCACAAAATAAGTTCCAAGATTCACAAAATAAGCTCCAAGATTCACAAAATAAGCTCCTAGATTCACAAAATAACGTCAAGGATTCACAAAATAAGTTCACAAATAAGTTCACAAAATAAGTTCAAAAAATAAGCTCCAAGATTCACAAAATAAGGTCCAGGATTCACAAAATAAGTTCACAAAATAAGGTCCAGGATTCACAAAACAAGTTCCAAGATTCACGAAATAAGGTCCAGGATTCACAAATAAGTTCACAAAATAAGTTCCAAGATTCACAAAATAAGCTCCAAGATTCACAAAACAAGTTCCAAACATATCAATGACCTACAAATAAGTAAAATAAACATCACAAATATCCGACCTTGTCGATATGGCTACCAGCAAGTGGAGTGTAACTGTACTGTATGTATGGACCCCAAATAACGGGGTTGTTTTCTCGATGAAGACCCTACAAGTCAGAAGAAGGCAATTTTAGAAACAAAGCAACTTTAAGAACGCAAAATACTTGAATATCAACATATAAAGGATTTGAGATTGACAAATATTGTTGTTGGCAAGTAGAGTAAATTTCTTCTACTGAGTGTGCACTTAATTCCAAATATATCAATGACCTACAAAATTAAATTTGTTAAGAAACATACACATCGAGTGACGTGAACAAAATGAAAACATGGGCAGGAAAAGGAAAATAATACTCGGAGGTTACTTACCTCATCTATAATAAGGCCTTTGGGTCCAAGGCTATGCAAAGGTTCTCTTGTGACTTCCATCCACGGAGTGGACACCATAACATCACTTCATTATTGATAAAATTCAATTAGTAGATATATTTATTACAATAAATAAAAATCAAAAAATCAAAGCAAAAATATGACATTACTGTTGAGTTTTCTTTGATTTCTTTCGAACAAAATTCAGCAATTCATTGTCAGTGTATTGAGGCCATTCTAGTGCATCATTTTGTACTATTTCTCTGGATAGGTTCTCTTGATCGCACGCCCTCAACTCCTTACTGGCAGATGGTTTATCGAGGCCAGAAACAATTGGTGTAGAAGGAGGATCACTGTTCCCTACCACAGGAGGAGGAGTAGAAGTCGCAAGAGTAGCTAGAACAGTAATGGTGGGGTGAGTGGACTCACTGTTCTCAGGACATGTAATAATTTGATCGCACGCCCTCAACTCCTTCCTGGCAGATGGTTTAGAAGGAGGATCACAGTTCCCTACCACAGGAGGAGGAGGAGGAGGAGGAGGAGGAGGAGGAGGAGGAGGAGGAGGAGGAGTAGAAGTCGCAGGAGTAGCTAGAACAATAACAGTGGGGTGAGTGGGCTCATTGACGAAAGGGACATCATCAATAGCACTGGAACTTGTTTGCATATATCTTTCACTTGTTCTCCTCCTATTATACTCAACCCACCGTTCTTGATTATGATGATCATCCGCTACCACTGTGGGCTCAGAATGGTCAGGTTGTTCATCATTGACGGGAGGGACATCATCATTGACGGGAGGGACATCATCAGTAGCAGTATTATGAGAGGGAGATAAAAGATGATCAGGTTGTTCATCAGCTTGAATACAAGACGTTGAAGGTTCATCAAGTGGTATGATTTGGCATTCTGGTTTTGGTGGTGGACGACGTGACTGTATTGGTTGCAAAGCTTCACCCATCACGTCCAATGCCTCCAATAATTCAGTTAGATTATCCCCACTATTACCCTCCACACTCTCCTGGACATTACCCTCCACACTCTCCTGAACATTACCCTCCTCATCATTGTCTTCTTGAGATAACCTAAAACCATCTGCCATACCATCTACAGCTGCAACTAGTTTAGAAACTGTTGCTGAGGAAGGTAGTTTGCTGAGAGCTTGGCTAGCAAGAGATTTGTACTCCATGAAAGTTTGAGCCATGACCTTTGCGGAAAACGCAAGTTTATTAACAAACTCAGTACTACTATCTGAATTATTAGGTAAAGGAGGATCAACCTTTGTGGAAAGTGCAAGTTTATTAATAAACTCAGTAGGAGGATCAGTAGGTTCTTCAACTTCAGAATGTTGTTGTTCACTTGTTGGCTTTGAAGACTGCCTAAACTCAATAGTAGGCAAAGGTGCACTCGGTGGCTTTGAAGACTGCTTAAACTCAATAGTAGGAAGCAACAAAGGTGCACGTGGCTTATGCTGAGTGATGACCATAGGAGGCTCAATAGAACCCTTGTTGAAAGTTTTATTGTCCGATTTTTTGTCATTCACTTCCTCCTTAAGTCTCTGGGATATAGCTTCTTTAGTCCAAGTTGAGAGCATTGGAAACTGCCGAGTAACAAGGCGTGATTTGAAGACACATCGGTCTAGATAAATAAAAACCAAGACCATAATAGGTCCACCAAACCAATTTTCTTTCAGCTTTTTGGTCTTCCACTCCTCCTTTTGCCAAGACTCAACTTGTTCAGCCAATTTACATTTGATGAAATTGCACCAGTTGAATTCGGAGATCAACTCAGTGTTTACCAAACTTTTAAGAAGCCTCAAACTTGCCCGATTGCCTACAACACCGCCTAAAAGAGCATTGAAGATATAAATGATGAAAGTGCGTTTGAAATCATCTCCACCATCTCTTTGTGTAGAGAGCTTTTCCATAATGTGTTTGAGCTCAATGGAACTACCTTTGTATTGACTTCTGAACTTCTCCAAAACAGACACATAAGAAGGGCACTTAACTCCTATTTTTGCTTCTACGACAATGTTTGGACCCGTTGGCAATCCCAGGCACAGATGGATATCTTCCTCTAAAACAGGGAGTTTCCCATCACACAACGATCCTTTAAAGGGGTCATAATTTGAAACTAGCCAGTACGCCAAGTGACCCGGAACAACATCTGTTTTAAGATGCAATAGAGAACCAAATCCCATTTCTTGTATAGCTTCAATCTGCTTATCTGATGGTGGATTCTCCTTATTGTTGAGAAAGTGGTAAAGCCCAGCAGGAGACATCCGAGTCCTCAACACAGGCAGTCTGTCTTTGTAAATTCTTGTCTTTTTTGTAGCTGGCTCAGAGAGTGGTTCAGTAGCTTCAGTAGGTGCTTCAGTAGAATCAACAGCTAGTTCAACACGTCGCTTCATTTTAGCCTGCTTCCTATTATGCACCAAGTAAGACAAAATAACATCAGAACTAAAATCCAAAATGTAAACATTTTAAGTAAGTTTGACAACAGAGAAAGTGATTTCATCCACTTATTAACAAGTATAACAATATTATCTTCCAGTTTCACAAAACAGGGTCTGAGATTCACACAATTAGGTCCTAGATTCACACAAGTAGGTCCTAGATTCACGAAATGCAAATGAGATGTAGCTACTGAAAACTTAACCAACAATACATTTAAAACTGGCAATATAGAAGGATAAGATAATGAAAACAGAGAAGGTGATTTCATCCACTTATTAACAAGTATAACAATATTATCTTCCAGTTTCACAAAACAAGGTATGAGATTCACACAATTAGGTCCTAGATTCACACAAGTAGGTCCTAGATTCACAAAATGCAAATGAGATGTAGCTACTGAAAACTTAACCAACAATACACCTTCTCTGTTTTCAACAATATTCAATACAAAACCCAATCTTTCCCAAATACTCAGTCTCATTTATTTGCTCAATTATTGGCTCATTTATTTTCTTATTAATCACCATCCAAAGAACATGCATCCAAAATAACGAAAACCATACGCAAGAGAATCGAAATATACTAAAAAAACCCTAAACCCTCAATAACAAAAACCCTAAACCCTCAATAACAAAAACTGGCAATATAGAGACTACTAAAATTGAACTAAATAAGCAAGAGAATCGAAATATACTAAAAAAATGGAAAGGAACATACGAAAAAGAGGAGAAATCGACTTCAATTATGCTCGCAAAAACCCTAAACCCTCAATAACAAATACCTGCATAATAAAAACAATAATTTGACGAATTAAAGAAGTTGATTGAAAATTATGGTGAAAAATACAAAACAAAAGGAGGATGAATCGAAACTTGAGAAAGTAGATAGAAAATACCTAATTTTCGGATGATAGCGACAGTAGAAACGGTAAAGTTAATGGCAGACGAAAGCTCAAGGATAATGGCGGATAATGGCGAAGACGGAAGTGAAATTGGAGCACTGAATATGGAAGTTGAAGAGAGAGACAGTTAGTGAATATGGAAGCTCAATGATATTGGCAGATAATGGCGAAGACGGAAGTTAGAAGTTTGTATTTCTAATTTTGAAATTGTGAAATTTTGTCATGATAGTGGATCTTTACTTAAGAAGTTTGTATTCCTAATTTTGTGAATCTTGGAACTAATTACGTGAAACTGGAGCATGAAATTGTGAAACTTGGTCTTGAATAGTTGATCTTCACTTAAGATGTTTCTTTTACTCAATGTTGTGAATCCTGGAACTTATCTTGTGAAACTGGAACATAAAATTATGAAACCTAGACCTGAATCTAGCATTAAGTATTTTTGTGAATTTAGTCTTTAGTCTTTTTTATAATGTGGATTTTGTGAATTTAGTCTTTAGTCGATGTCATTGTTTTCCAATGAAGTAAAGCCTGAATCCAGCATAATTTCCCAATTTAGCCTGAATCCAGCATCGTTTCCCAATGAAGTAAAACCTTTAGTTGATGACATTAAACATGTAATTATGCCAAAGGTATATCCAGACCTGAATCCATTAATCATGTAATGTACATAATACAGAAAAAGATGCGAATGAAATGCGAAGGCTTGCATTAAACATCTTTGTCTCTCAATAAAAGACCGTCATACAAAGTACAACCGTCTCATCTTATGGTCAAATCCAAGTTTCACAATTTCTTGTAGCATTACATTTTCGACTACTCAATACATTCTCGACTACTCAAATACAAGACTATAGACTAATCAATTCATCATGGTTAATGAAACACCTATACCATTACAAACAAACAAAGGTCATATGGCCGAATTTCACCATTTCGAATACTGAGTACATCAACACAAGATAGATATAGCAGGCCTGCTGAAGCAAACGGATGTCCGCCAGTGACCACATATCCATCGGAGAAAGATCATTTGCTTGCAAAAAGACTGTCATGTCATCAATGAAACACCTATACCATCAAAAACAAGTAACAATTAAGAGATTTTCACCCTACTTATTTACAAAATGTTCACCAAAGTTATGACCAAATGGACTTTGCATTAATTTTAAGTCAAGCAAGTGTACCGTTTTTGTATTTTTATCCCATTTAAGAAGTTCCAACATTATCTTCTTTCGATAGTCCGACAAATTTTGCATAAGAGATTTTCATACAGTATATATTTAATATGTAGCAATGGCAAGGTAGGAGGCAAAACCCGTAAATTTATACCTCAAAATATTCAGTGTTGGTCCATAAACTTTCATTGTCCAACGCATCCAACCATTTCAGCATATACACTCCACAATCAAAACTACAAATAAATAAACATTTATGAGTAAAAGAAACATCTCAAGTGATAAAAACACAAATATAACCTAAAAAATGAAGATACATGGTTACATACCATGTTGTTTGTTGAGGGACTTTAAGGTTGACAATTTTGTTCATGTGCATCAACCGCAAAGATTTAAATGCAGATGAATCGCCACAAAGAACAGATGTAACTTGGTACAACTGGAACATGAAAAAGCCAACAAAGCATAAAAATATGACAGGGTTATATTTTTAAGAGACTAAAGATAAATACTCCAAAATATTTTGGGAAAAAATCATACAATCTCTTGGGCTGTGTGGTTATCAGGATCCGCATGTAAATCGGTGCTTGAGTCGAGGATGAAATTTACTTTTTGCTTTAAATCGCAAATGCAAGCCCACCAATGATGACACTTATCGGTATGCAGAGGGATAAAAACCTGCAATAGACAAACCAATTAACAATACACATGAACGGAAATAAATAAAGAAGAAAATAAATAGCAAAATAGGGATCTTTGACCTTTTCGATATTGCTACAATCAAATGGAATATAATCAGACTTCAGGTATTGACCCCAAATAGCTGCGTTGCGCTCGGCATGAACGGTCTGCATGGGATTTAAAGTAGGACCATTTTAATAAACCATAGCGGAGCAACATTAAGAAAGCAAATACTTGAATATCAACATCTAAAGGATTTGAAGCTCACATATACTGTCGTTGGCAAGTAGAGGACATCTGATCTACCGAGTGTGGACTTAACTCCAAACATATCAATCACCTACAAAATCAAATTTAACAAAACAAAGGTAAAGGATTCACAAAATAAGGTCCAGGATTCACAAAATAAAGTCCAGGATTCACAAAATAAGTTCCAGGATTCACAAATTAAGTTCACAAAATAAGTTCCAGGATTCACAAAACAAGTTCCAGGATTCACAAAATAAGTTCTAGGATTCACAAAATAAGTTCACAAAATAAATTCCAAGATTCACAAAACAAGTTCCAGGATTCACAAAACAAGTTCCAGGATTCACAAAATAAGTTCTAGGATTCACAAAAAAGTAAAATAAACATCATAAGTGAAAAGAAAATGTAAAATGAAACAAGAAAAGAAAAATGATACTTACCTGATCCATAACAAAGCCACGTGGTCCAAGGGTCTGTAAAGCATGTCTTGTGACTTCCATCCACGGAGTGGAGACCATAGCGTCACTTAAATATTGAGGAAATGCAATTAGTCAATATCTCTCACAATATAACTTTTATATTGTAAAATCAAAGCAAAATAATATAACTTTTATATTGTAAAATCAAAGCAAAATCATTACAATTTAGTTTTTGCCGATTTTGATCTGCAAACATAATCTAACAATTGCTGGTCACTATAAGGAAGTGGTCGAGAGCCACTGCCATAATACGAACATATAAGATTATTTAATCAACTAAAGTACTAAAGAATGTAAAGGTTTTGCAAGAAAATTTTGATAATTTTAAAAGAAGAAGGTTCTTACAGCGGTACACGACTTCATTCTAGTGCATCTTTTTTCACTCTATCTCTTAATAAGTTCTTATTACATGTAATAATGTGATAGCACACCCTCAATGCAAAACGCTTCACCTGAAATTCCTATAAATAAAAAAAGGGGAATAATAAGGTGTTGCAAACTTATAAAAATTTATATTTATCAATGTATAAATAGAGAGTAAAAGTTGAAAAAGTAATCTTACGGTATATATGGTTATTAGACAATCACTTTTGTTTCCTTTGTAATTCTCCAATATGTTCAATAAATAGAGGCCATTATCAATTTCATCAGAAGTTAGATTTGATTTTGGGATAAACACTTCGGGCGTCCACAAAATACTTGTCAGTGCTGGCAACTTTGGTTTAAAAAGCCGGATGAGCTTTTCTTTCTGTATCAACAAAAGAGAAATTAGTCTTTCTTAGCACAGGTATAAACAAAACTTATAAGTTAATCATGTAAGATACAAGACTGTAAAAACAGACACTAGAAACAAAATTGCACCAGTTAAACCATACATCTTAGTTTGTAAAACTTGGAGTGAAATGGTAAAGGACCACAGGTTCACAAAATAAGATCTAGGATTCAGAAAATAAAGGCCTACTTTCACAAAGTCCCCTATTTTACCCTCTTCCTTTTTGGTGAACCTCGGACCTTGTTTTGTGAATCTCATACCTTGTTCAGTGAATCTTAGGGCTTGTTCTGTGAAACTTGGTCAACATAAGTGGTTTAAAATCATCTATTTTGCTTTTAATTTTGTGAATCTCAGACCTTGTTCAGTGAATCTTAGGGCTTGTTTTGTGAAACTTGGTCAACATAAGTGGTTAAAGTGATAAGATTCACAAACCTTGAGTGTAGGCTTCACAAAATAAAGTTCTTCATTCACAAAGTCAATTCCTAGTAGAATCACAATAACACACATTTTTCTAAGCAAAATGGAAACAATGGACGTACCACAGGTTGTATTAAACCACAATAATCAACAGATCTGCCTTTCATAGGATGGATCATTTGCATTTTGCTACTTTTAGTTCTGAGGTCGATACAAATCAAGAAAGGTGGGCATGAGGCGGAGACTATTGGAGCGCAAACCTGAAAAAGGACAAAAAGTCACTGAATTAAAAAGACAAAAATGCAGTGAATAAAAAAGACAAAAATGAACTTAAGTTGAAATATAAGAAGACCAAAATCAAAGACTTACTAGTTGAACTGCAGAAACATCTACATTGGAGAGACACTGGGAACAAAAAATAAGATCAGTATGAGTAAAGACACTGGGAACAAAAAATAAGATCAGTATGAGTAAAATAGTCTTGGAGAATTGGATAAAGTAGAGAGTAATAAAACTAACACTTTCATTTCTATACGGCACAAATAAACGAGAAGGGGAAGTCCGGGATTTGAATATCTCAATACTATTCAAGATCTCACAATACACGCCTATGACATGAGATGATATCCGATCGCCTTCAGCCACACTCTTCAACTGGCTCCTTGTCAAAGTCTGACATTGACTTTGGAAAAGAATCTCCATTTCATCATGTGATTCGCCAAGTATAAAATCTAATACTTGTTTCTCAGCTTGATTCAAATCCTTAACAATATTAAGATTTCTTTGCAAATAGGGCGATCGGAAAACTTCAGCTGGAACTACAACCCTCCTCTTACCACGACCCGGAACATCCTCTTCAATTGGTAATGGAGATAAGGGAAATGGGATTGCGGCAGTAGTTGAGGTTTTGCAAGGAACACTGGCAATCGACTTTGCCAAATGACGTGGCGAATATAGACATTACCGACAGATCGTTTACTGATAGATGGTTTATCAATTGTTGAAACAAGTGGAGTATCTGGTAGGGAAATAACATCAACAGTTGTGTTCCGTACCACAGTAGTAGGAGGAGTAGGAGGAGTAGCTGTTATCTCAATAATTGTAGGCTCAGTGACGTCCTTGACAGGAAGAACATCATCCAGAGCAACGTGAGAGGATGTGTTCCCTACCAAAGTGGGCTCAGTGAAAGGAGGGATGACATCCACAAGGAGGGATAACACAGCAGCATATGTGTCAGACTCAGGTTGAGAAGATGTTGCAGGTTCAGGTGAAGACAACAAATGGTCATCAGTTGCTAGGAGCCTAAAGGATGGGTATTCTGCATTTGGTGGTGGTGAATGATGTGGCGCTATTGGTTGCAAAGCTTCACCCATCGCATCCAATGCCGCCAATAAATCAGCCTGAGTCCACCCATACAAATTATCCACATTCTCCCCACCTTTCTCCACATTCTCCCCACCTTTCTCCAAATTCTCCCCACTTTTCTCCACATTCTCATAAATATCGTCAACCACTTTCTCAACGATATTCTCATCCACAATGTCCGAGACTTTTTCCTCATTCTTCACATCCTCCACATTTTCAGCATCATCCTCTTGTTGAGATAACTTAAAACCTTCTGCTATGCCGTCTACAGCTGCAACTAGTTTCTTCACTGTTGTTGAAGGCAGTTTGGAGGGAGCTTGACTAGCAAGTGATTTGTAGTTCGCAAAAGCTTGAGCCATTGTCTTTGCGAAAAGCGCAAGTTTATGGACAAAATCACCAGTGCCTTCATTCCCAGGCAGAGGTAATTTTTCAGCTTCAGCTTCAGATGCTTTATCTTGAATTGTTGATTTGGAAGACTGGCCGAGCTCAATCTTTGGAGGAGGAGGACACAACTGTGGAATGTGGTGGTTGATGACCATTGGAGGCTCAATAGAACCCCTGCCGAAAGTTTTCTTGTCCGATTTTTTGTCATTCACTTCCTCCTTAACTCTCTTGGATATAGCTTCTTTTGTCCAAGTTGAGAGTGTTGGAAACTGCCGAGTAACAAGGCGTGATCTGAAAACACATCGGTCAAGATAAATGAAAACCAAGACCATAATAGGTCCACCAAACCAATTTTCTTTCAGCTTTTTGGTCTTCCACTCCTCCTTTTGCCAAGACTCAACTTGGGCAGCCAATTTGCGTTTGATGAAATTGCACCAGTTGAATTTGGAGATCATGTCAGTGTTTAGCAAACTTTTAAGAAGCCTCAAACTTGCGTGATTTCTTACAACACCGCCTAAAAAAGCATTGAAGATATAAATGATGAAAGTACGTTTGAAATCATCTCTACCATCTCTTTGTGTAGAGAGCTTTTGCATAATGTGTTTGACCGCAATGGAACTACCTTTGTATTAACTTCTGAACTCCTCTAAAACAGACACATAAGAAGGGCACTTATCTCCAATTTTTGCTTCTTCGACAATGTTTGGACCCATTGGCAATCCCAGGCACAGATGGATATCTTCCTCTAAAACAGGGAGTTCCCCATCACACAACGATCCTTTTAAGGGGTCGTAATTTGAAACTAGCCAGTACGCCAAGTGACCCGGAACAACATCTGTTTTAAGATGTAATAGAGAACCAAATCCCATTCCTTGTATAGCTTCAATCTGCTTATCTGATGGTGGATTCTCCTTATTGTTGAGAAAGTGGTAAAGCCCAGCAGGAGACATCCGAGTCCTCAACACAGGCAGTCTGTCTTTGTAAATTCTTGTCTTTTTGTAGATGGCTCAGAGAGTGGTTCAGTAGGTTCAGTAGGTGCTTCAGTAGAGTGGTTCAGTAGCTTCAATACGCCCTCAACACGTCGCTTCATCCTGGCTTGGCTTGCTTCCTACAACTCAGTAAAGCCTATTATTCACAAAGCAAGGGAAATAAGTTCACAAAATAAAGAAAACTTCACTATATTTAGTTTGTTTATTATTTAAATTAATACACCAAAATTCATTAATAAGGAAATTCATTAATGTTATGGTCAAGATTCACAAAATATGTTCCAAGGTTCACAGAATAAGTACCAAGGTTCACAAAGTAGATACCAGCATTCACAAAATAAGTTACAGCAGTCACAAAATAAGTTAGAAGATTCAAAAAATAAGTTCACCAAATAAGTTCCAGGATTCACATAATAAGTTCCAAGATTCACAAAAGAAGTTCCACAATTCACAAAATAAGGTCACAAAATAAGTTCCAGGATTCACCAAATAAGTTCCAGAATTCACAAAATAAGTTCCAAGATTCAGAAAATAAGGTTCACAAATTAGATACCACCATTCACAAAATAAGTTCCAGCAGTCACAAAATAAGTTAGAAGATTCACAAAATAAGTTCACAAAATAAGTTCCAGGATTCACAAAATAAGTTCCAGGATTCACATAATAAGTTCCAAGATTCACAAAAGAAGTTCCACAATTCACAAAATAAGGTCACAAAATAAGTTCCAGGATTCACCAAATAAGTTCCATGATTCACAAAATAAGTTCCAAGATTCACAAAATAAGTTCCACAATTCACAAAATAATTTCACAAAATAAATTTCAGGATTCGCAAAATAAGTTCCAGGATTCACAAAATAAGTTCCAGGATTCACAAAATAAGTTTTTATCATTTAAATTAGGGGGTCGGGTGTCCTAAAACAGGACGGGAAAGGGTTTAGGGTTGGATTAGGAGAACCGCTACCGCGGCTCCGCCTAATCCAACCCTAAACCCTTTCCCTTGTTACTCATTTGAGGGGCATGAAGACCAAAAGACACTTTACAGGGGGGACGGATGAACCCATTTTTTGGGATGGGATTTAAAGTAGGGGGCCGGGTGTCCTAAAACGGGACGGGAAAGGGTTTAGGGTTGGATTAGGCGGACCGCTACCGCCGGTCCGCCTAATCCAACCCTAAACCCTTTCCGTTGCTACTCATTTGAGGGGCAGGAAGACCAAAAGACACCCTACAGGGGGTACGGGTGAACCCCTTTTTTGGGACGGGATTTAAAGTCGGAGGCCGGGTGTCCTAAAACGGGACGGGAAAGGGTTTAGGGTTGGATTAGGCGGACCGCTACCGCGGGTCCGCCTAATCCAACCCTAAACCCTTTCCCTTGCTACTCATTTGAGGGGCAGGAAGACCAACAGACACCCTACATGGGGCTACGGGTAAACCTCTTTTTTGGGACGGGATTTAAAGTAGGGGGTCGGGTGTCCTAAAACGGGACGGGAAAGGGTTTAGGGTTGGATTAGGCGGACCGCTACCGCGGGTCCGCCTAATCCAACCCTAAACCCTTTCCCTTGCTACTCATTTGAGGGGCAGGAAGACCAAAAGACACCCTACAGGGGGGACGGGTGAACCCTTTTTTTGGGATGGGATTTAGAGTAGGGGGCCGGGTATCCTAAAACGGGACGGGAAAGGGTTTAGGGTTAGATTAGGCGGAACGCTACCGCGGGTCCGTCTAATCCAACCCTAAACCCTTTCCCTTGCTACTCATTTGAGGGGCAGAAAGACCAAAAGACACCCTACAGGGGGATAGGTGAACCCCTTTTTTGGGACGGGATTTAAAGTAGGGGGCATGGTGTCCTAAAACGGGATGGGAAAGGGTTTAGGGTTAGATTAGGCGGACCGCTACCGCGGGTCTGCCTAATCTAACCCTAAACCCTTTCCCTTGTTCAGTGCATGAAAGAATATGTAAGAAAACAAATACAAAATTAAATGGAAAATCAGAAGTAAAGAACATTGCATTATACATAGAAAAGTGATCCATGCAAATATTTAAAACATAGTACAAGATTACATGATAATTTATGTTATCCAAAATGTTAAACTAAGACGTACATAATTATACAAAAGGTTGACACTACTACGAAATTATACAAAATAACAAAAGGGCAAAGTTAAAACCTTAAAGTGCAAAGCCCTAGTTACACAGATAGTACATTACAAACAAGGGACAACTCTAGGCTATATATACAGCATCAAAGGTAAGTCAAGAAAAGATATATTTGTACGAGTGACTAGTAAGTCAGCAGCAATACCAATGGCTATATCTCGTTCTTCACTCGGCGTAGCTAAAACATGCAATGACTCATTAACTGCACTCCGTGCAACATCATCAAGAGCATTTAGATGAGTAATCTGAGATGGAATTTTTGCTTGGTGATAATGCAGTAAGAATTTAGCAATCATATCCTCCATCATGAAACATTTGCATATTTGAAAGACTATTCTAGGACCCCTACGAATAGTCCGAACACCATTCACATCATTTATGTCTACAGAAAGCCAATATGCCATGGTGACCCCAGGTGCACTTTTGTGGATCAGAAATAGTTGAGCCCAATTTCGACAGACGAGAGCCATATGTGCTTTATCTTCGTAATGATCAATTTTATAGAAGATTTGTCGCATAAGATCTTGATTATTAAAAACAGAATGATATGCTTGGTCAGGCACTATAACTTCCTTTAACGGCGAAAAGGAGAAATCCATAGCTGTTTGTTTTTCAGTGACATAAAGTTCGCGAAATGACACTTGATCTTGGTCAAGAAGATTAACAACACAACCATTGCACCAACTTGTCATACTTGTCTATGAAACAAGTGAAATACAACTATTAATTAAACAAAAAAAAAATGTGAAAATACAAAACCCAAATTCCTAATTAGTTGGAATAACAAGCTGGGAAAATAAACAAAGGTGAAGGAGGGTCACAAAATTAGATCTAGGAATCACAAAAGCAGGGAAAATAAAAAGATTTAGATTCTCAGACCTTGTTTTGTGAACTTCAGACCTTGTTCAGTGAATCTAAGGGCTTGTTTTGTGAAACTTAGTCATTATAAGTGGTTAAAATCATCTATTTTGCTCATACCGTTATTTGGTGAATTCATAGACCCTGTTTTGTGAATCTCAGACCTAATTCAGTGAATCTAAGGGCTTGTTTTGTGAAACTTTGTCATTATAAGTGGTTAAAATAATTTATTTTGCTCTTTTCTTCTTAATTTGTTTCTTTGCTTCTTTGTAATCTCATACCTTATTCAATGAACACTCAAGCAACAACAGCAGAAGACAAAGTAGCTAGTGTAATTTATGCAAAAATCTGTAATTTATGCAAACCTTTGAATAATCTCAAACCTTATTCAATGAGAACTCAAGCAACAACAACAACAACAACAACAACAACAACAACAACAACAACAACAACAACAACAACAACAACAACAACAACAACAACAACAACAACAACAACAACAATAACAACAACAACAACAACAGAAGACAAAATGCAACACGCAACCAAAGAATGACAAGCTAATCACAAAATACCGTACTCAAGCAGGCAAAAACTGGCAAAATAGAGGCAAAACTACTAAAATTAAAAATGAAGCAACAACAACAGAAGTGAGATTAAGTTTGAAGATAATATAACAATAAGCTACTGGTTTCACAAATCTACCTCCTAGATTCACAAAATAAGTTCTAGGTTTCACAAAAGCAGGTAAACGAATCTTAACAAACAGATGACAAACATTAAGTCCAAGTGAAAAATGAACAATAAAAATGAAACTTCAATTCAAATAAGTTTATAACCTAAAATTTAACTAATTAATGAAGTTTATAACCTAATCATTAAGAAGGTAAACATGAAATCGGCCATAACTAACAATGAACAATAACAATGAAACTTCAATTCAAAGAATAATTAAGCAGATAAGGAACGCATAAAAATCGATGGAAGTCGAGTGAAGGAAAATAGTAAAACAAGAGCAAAACTCCTTAATTAACCTAATTAATGAAGTTAATAACCTCTGTACCAAAAAAAATGAAGTTTATAACCTAAAATTTAACTAAATAAGCAAAAAAATCAAAATCTAGTAAAGAAATAGAAAGGAACATACGAAAAAGCGGAGAAATCGACTGCAATTGATTTTATGCGTTCCTACTGTGTTTGATTATGCTCACAAAGCGATCAAAACCGTCATAATAACAACAATAATTTGACGAACTAAATAAGTTTGGAAATTAAACTGAAAAATACATAATGAAAGGAAGATGAATCGAAACTTAAATTAGTAGATCGAAAATACCTAATTTGTGGATGATAATGACAGTACAAAACCTCAGCTCACTGATAACGGAGGTCGAAAGCTAAAGATAACGGCGGATGGAAAGCTCAGTGATAATGGCGGACGGAAAGCTCAGTGATAATGGTGATGAAGATGCTTTGAAGAGAGAGAAAGAGTGTTATTCAACGAAATGCGTAAATGAATTGTTATTCAATGAAATGTGCGTGTGTTTGTTGGAATTAAATAGGGGACACGTGGCATCATCTTATGAGTCTATAATATTTAGATCCAATGGTTTAGAATGAGTATGTAAATTACCTCACCCTAAGAAGGGTGCCTCACGAGATTCAATTTATATATATATATATATATATATATATATATATATATATATATATATATATATATATATATATAGAGAGAGAGAGAGAGAGAGAGAGAGGCAAGATCCGGTGAGTTTGACACTTTTCGTGAGTTTCCTCCGCATATATAAGCAAATGAGTTGACAAAACCCAATTATCAAAATTTGAGCCGTCATAAGTTTCCCAGCTCTTTCTTTCTCTTTCTCCCCCTTTCTCTCTCTACGATCAAACACTCTGTTCATCAAAAAACCACGCAAAATTTTTTCATCAGTTCTTCAAATTTTGATCAACAATTCATTCATTATTTTGATTTTTTCAATTAAAACTATCAATTTGCTCATCAATTTTCGAAATTTGATCAACAATTCTCCGAAAACCCTAATTCTTCAAATTCGACTGAAGGTATTGATATTTCTTCCGATTTCTGATTTAATAATCGAATAACTTCAGTAATTGAATCAAATAACAAATTATGATTTGATGTACGTGTTTTTTCCATAAATTTCAGCTTCAACGATGCTGAATTCAGACGATCAAACGCTTACTCTGCTTGATAATATTGCTGATAATCAAACAACGATGAATTCAGGTGTAAATTTGTGACATAATGTTGATATAATAACTGTTGTTATTAGGTTGATAAGTTTTTTGTTAAAATTGCTGATTGCATGAAGATTGTTTTCATATTGTTACTCATTTTGTCGTTATAATAACAACTACATAATATAACAGTAATTGCATGTAGGTTTTTATTCATGATATCATTCAATATCTAGTATTGAATAACTGGATTACAATAATACAATAACTGCCTTACAGTATTAAAATAGCTTTGATATTAAATTAAAATAACTGTGTGTGCATTGTGGTGGACTAGGCTACCAATTTCACTAAAATTCTCCCCTCTCTGATAGAATAATTTCATTTGTATAATACAATAACTGCATTATAACGTTAAAATAACTGTTGTAGCAGAGATTGTTTTTTTCATAATAAATACTATTTTATAGGATCTGGCAAAAAAATCCTTATAATAATTACTCTTTAATAATGAAATAACTTTAATACTACATTAAAATAACTGTGTGTGTATTGTGGTGGACTAAGCTACCAATTTCACTAAAACACTCCCCTATCTGATAGAATAATTGCATTTGTATAATACAATAACTGCATTATAACGTTAAAATAACTGCTGTAGCAGAGATTGTTTTTTCATGATAAATACTATTTTATCGGATCTGACAAAAAAAATCCTTACAATAACCACTCTTTAATAATGAAATAACTTTAATACTACATTAAAATAACTGTGTGTGTATTGTGGTGGACGAGGCTACCAATTTCACTAAAACCCTCCCCTCTCTGATATAATAATTGCATTTGTATAATACAATAACTGCATTATAACGTTAAAATAACTGCTGTAGCAGAGATTGTTTTTTTCATAATAAATACTATTTTATAGGATCTGAAAAAAAAATCCTTACAATAACTACTCTTTAATAATGAAATAACTTTAATACTACATTAAAATAACTGTGTGTGTATTGTGGTGGACAAGGCTACCAATTTCACTAAAACACTCCCCTCTCTGATAGAATAATTGCATTTGTATAATACAATAACTGCATTATAACGTTAAAATAACCGCTGTAGCATAAGATTGTTTTTTTTTCATAATAAATACTATTTTATCGGATCTGACAAAAAAATCCTTACAATAACCACTCTTTAATAATGAAATAACTTTAATACTACATTAAAATAACTGTGTGTGTATTGTGGTGGACTAGGCTACCAATTTCACTAAAACCCTCCCCTCTCTGATAGAATAATTGCATTTGTATAATACAATAACTGCATTATAACGTTAAAATAACTGCTGCTGCAGAGGTTGTATTGTTTTGTTTTGTATAAATCTAAGATATTGAAATTAATATTACCATAACAGTTCTCCTGTTTTAATGTTTCCAGGCATTGAAATTAATATTACCAATGCAACAACTTTTTCTACACCTATCACTAAGCGCCTCGAAACAGAGAAAATACTATCCATAATCTGGGATTGAGATATACTCCATGTGGCAGTGAGGAGTGGAATAGGATGGTAGAAAATGGTTTCTAACCTGCTCTGGGGTTAATGTTTGTAAAGCTGGAGGAGGCAATAGAGTTTTACAATTTATATGTTGTGGCTTTTGGTTTCATACCAAGAAAGTACACACAAACAAGATTCCGTGATGGTTTGATAGACAAAAAATCAATGGTCTGCAACAGACATGGATTCAAAGAGGATCGCAAAAAACTCAAACCTGTTGTTGAATTTGAAAACACAGAAGAGAAAAAGAAGAGGAAAAGATCTGTAGAGCCAAAGAAAACAAAAATAACAAGATTTGGTCGCAAGGCAAAAATACGGTTTTGTGCTGTATTCAATGACCTTAAGGAGCTAATAGGGTATGCTATTGATACGTTTTATGAAGGTCATAATCACATACTCTGCTCACTCAAAGAACGGGAATTCCAGAAAAACGTAAGAACACTTAACCTTTACATGAAGCAGACAATTGTTAACAATTGTAAACTCAACATCGGGGCTACGAAGACATTTAGAATTCTGGAGGAACAATCAAATGGGTATGCAAACATTGGTGCATCTCTCACAGAATTCAAGAACTTCAAAAGAAATATTAAATGTTATATAGGTGAAAAGGATGCTGACATGATTCTCGATTATTTAAAGGCGCTTTCTGAATCACAAGATGGCTTTTACTATGCTTATCAAGTTGATGAGGATAATTGTTTGGCTAAAATCTTTTGGGCAGATGCACAAGAAAGAATGAATTTATTATTCCTTGTTTGGGGACACCATCACCTTTGATCCTACTTACGGTACTAAAAAGTACCACATGGCCTTCACCCCATTCACTGGTGTTGACAACCACAAAAAATCAGTGACTTTTGCTGCTGCACTTGTCGATCATGAGAACGATGGGTCATTCATTTGGGTGTTTAAGAAGTTCCTTGATTGTATGGGCAACAAGGAACCTCAGTTCATTCTTACTGATCAAGATCCGGCAATTAAACTCGGGGTGCGTTCTGTATTCAAGAAAGCAAGACATCGCTACTGCATGTGGCATATAATGAAAAAACTTACCGATAAAGTTGAGTCACAGATTTGTAAGGAGACTAACTTTGTTGAGCGGATATGTGGAGTTGTTTGGGATACTGACTTGGAACCCATTGAGTTTGAAGAAAAATGGACTCAAGTGATTAATGACTTTGAGTTGAATGATAATACTTGGTTGACATACATGTATGGCAAAAGGCACAAATGGATACCTGCTTACTTTAGGGATTTGCCTTTAGGCTGCCTTTTGAAAACTACACAAAGATCAGAGAGTCAAAACAGTTATTTCAAAAGATTTGAGAGCATAGATGGCACACTTGTAGAATTTTGGTTGCGTTTTCAGAGTACAATGGAACAACAATGCTATAATCACAGATTTCTTAATTCTGCAAGTGACAGCACATTGCCACATGTTTCTTCTAAGACAATGATTGAGAAACATGCCTCTAAAATCTACACACATACTGTTTTCTATGAGTTCCAAGAGCAAGTGCAAATGGCTCCCTGTTCGTGTGCCGTTAGGGGGTTTTCTGAGCAAGGAAACATGCACATTATAAATGTTGAAGATGCCTACAGGAAGCATAGAATATTTCAGGTTATTCAATTTTATAAACATAATTGTCTTTTTACTTTAACATACAATAACTGTGATAAAAGAATACAATAACCGTGTTTTACCATTAAAAAAACTGAAGGACTTCTACCTTGGTGTTAATTGCTAGTCTGCATAAAATAATTCATGTTGAACTATATAATAACTATGTTTGCCTTATAAAATAATTACACTGTAATGCAGGTTGCTCACAATAACGAATCAAAGGAAACAACATGTACGTGCAAGATGTTTGAGAGGAAAGGAATCCTTTGTAAACACATTATATGGATTATATCAGGAAAAGGACTGCAAAGCATACCGAAGCAGTACATCAAAACCAGATGGACGAAGAAATCATATAGAAAGCCTTTGTATGGACTGGATGGAAAGTTATTGCAACACTACGATCCCACTGATTTGAGAAAGTTGGAATTATCAAGGGTATGGTCAGAGTTTTATGCAACAATAAGTGTTCTTAACTCGAGGCCTGAAAATCAAATCAAGGAGCTAAGTTTGATGCTTTTACAATTCCGAGAGAAAATAAATCCAACCAAAGAGAGCTTGACAAAGGAACAAGAACTGGAAATGCTCTTAGTTTGTTTAGCAAAATCAAATATTACTGTTCTTCCACCAAAGATTGCAAAAAACAAAGGAAGCGGCAAGAGAATGAAATCAAACAAGGATAAGGCAATTGAGAAGGCGAGCAAACCGAAAAGGCTATGTAATAACTGCAAACAAATGGGACACCGTGACAAGAGAAACTGTCCAAATCCGTTTGTTGAGCATGCTTTGGAGGAAGAAGATGAAGAGGAAAATGAAATGAAGGATGAAGATGAAGAAGAAGAATGAAAAATGCATTACGCTTTAAAATAATCAAGATTACGTTTTAAAATAATCCATATTATGCTTTACAATAACCGCAAGATTGCAAAATAATTGTGTTAGACTTTTTTACAAATAATCAGGGGTATACTTTACAATAAGTGTGTTAGACTTTTACAATAATCAAAGTTATGCTTTACATTAATTGATGTTGAATTTTTTTGCAATTGTTATGATTTTGTTCATTTAATAATACCTTGCGCTATTACAATAATCATGTGAAAACTATACAATAATCACAATTATGCTTTACAATAATTGATGTTGAGTTTATTTGCAATTGTTCTGATTTTTTTCCATAAATATATTAATTTGATAATGCTTTACAGTAATTGGTAATGCTTTACACTTGCCAATTTGTTACAATAATCAAGGATATGCTTTAAAATAATTTGGGAAGAGCTTTACAATAATCAGATACATGAAAGCTTTAAAATAATCAGAGGTATGCTTTAAAATAATTGGGCAAACGCTTTACAATAATCAGCTACATGAAAGCTTTAAAATAATTGCATTTGATCATTTGAATAACTTAATAATCATGTGAAAACTATACAATAATCACAATTATGCTTTATAATAATTAATGTTGAGTTTATTTGCAATTGTTCTGATTTTTTTCCATAAATATATTAATTTGATAATGCTTTATAGTAATTGATAATGCTTTGCACTTGCCAATTTGTTACAATAATCAAAGATATGCTTTAAAATAATTGGGGAAGAGCTTTACAATAATCAGATACATGAGAGCTTTAAAATAATCAGAGGTATGCTTTAAAATAATTAGGCAAACGCTTTACAATAATCAGCTACATGAAAGCTTTAAAATAATTGCATTTGATCATTTGAATAAGTGTCTGGAGATATTACAATAACAGCTTATAGGCATTACAAAAACACTATCTTGTTCAGTCAATCAATAACAGCTACATCAAATTTGTTCAGTCAATCAATAACAGCTATCTAAACATTAGATTATCCAACAAATCCATCTAGAATTGTTCGCTAAATCCATCTAGAATCAATCAATTGTTCTTTTATGTGTTTCGCCGAGAAGGACCAGTAACGGCTGTTGTTTTAACCCTTTTCCTCCCTGATCTTCTGTCTTTTAAAAGATCTTTCTCTACTTCCAATATACTCCGCCTCAAAATTTCCACTTCTTCCAAAAGAGACGCTCTTGACTCGTTGACATCTGACATCAACAAAATAGCCACCATCTCAAGCCATATAGGAATCCTCTCAACTTTCTTCTTAACCGCATACAATCCTTGCTCGTGCTTCCCTTCATATGTGAGCATGTGAAACATGGTGAAAAATCTCGATTCCTTATCAGCCTTGACATTCGCTTTCCATTCAAAATCAACATTCACGAATGTAAATGTGTTAATGAGAACTTCTTTTGCTGTTTTCCTTGTATCCAAAAAGTTATAAAAACAATCAACCTACAGCATGTACAAACAAAAAAAAGAATTAGAAAGCACGACTATACAATAACAAGTTTAAAACAATACAATAACTTTGTTACAACAATACAATAATTCTGACTGAAAATAGGATTTGTATATGATCAGGAGTTAGAAAAACGTACTGCAATCTTTGCAAGTCTGTAAAAATCGGATTTTTCCCAATCTTTATGCGACTATGGTCCAGCACATCAACCATCTTGTTCATAAAGTTCACACAAACACAAAAGTAGTACTTCTCTAAAGACAACGGGATGAAGACAAGGTCCACATCGATCTCAGAGTTTACAACATTTTCACCTAAGAAATAGGACCAAAACCGCACAACCTTGTCTTTCTGGCTGTCAGTTACAGCATCACTATCCCCTCCTTGCTCTAGCATTTCTTCAAATATTCCCTATAAATACCACAAAAGTGTGAAGAAAATTGAAGATAAATGATTAAACATTCTACAGTAATTGCACAATGAAAAACAGATCATACCATATGTTCTGTCCCAAGAAACATCATCACTGGCGCTTCTTTCTCTTTAACCTCCATGAAATTCAAGACAACTTTTCCCCAACATGGCTTTCCCCAACAAAAACATCATCACTTGTGCCAACATGGCTTTCCTTTTGTTTTTCTTTTTTTCCCCCAAAAACTTTTCCCCCAAATTTGTGCGAGAAAGTCAAAGCTTGCCTTTTACTTTACCAAAATCACATCCTGCAATTTCAATTAACAATGGCAATTCTCAATCAAATGACCAAACTCCATCTTAAACCATCAATATACCCAATTTCTCATCTTATTTTGTTCTCTCCTAAATTCCATAGCCAATTCAAGCTCTCAAATCAACAATTCATGGCTGCCAATACCGAACTCGACACCGAAACACGAGTCCAACAGCAGCTCCACCACCATTTATACACATCTCATCACCTACCTACATCACCAACATCCTTTCTCCGCCTCACCTCTGACCCGCCACCAGCAGAGCAGCAACCACGACCTGCTCCTCCGTCTGTATTGCCCAAAAGTTTCCCAGAAGTTCACCAATTGAGTCACCATCTCAGCGCGAAACCCGATCCCGAATCAAGAAGAGCTCAAGCCGCCTTTAAACTTTCCCCAGCATAACTTCCCTCCATTACTTTCCCTATATAATCCACTCATTCCTCAATCTTATTTTATTAATCCTCCAATGTTCTTCACCCTCCTTTATTTTTCTCTTATTTTCCTTTAATTATCCATCTTAACATTATGGAATGACTCAATTTAAGGGTTTTGTTGAAAGGGTTTGAATGAGAAGTGTACAAATGATGCTTTGTGTTGTTTATTTGATGAGGTGAGAGAGTATATAGAGTTGGCAGCCATGTTGGCATAAGATGCCAAGTCAATGCCAAAGAAGCATCCTTGTTGGCATAAATGACATGCCAAGGTGGCACTTAACAGCCAAAACCGTCTGTTTAGCCAAGTTTAATCACGGATGGGAGTCACTTATTAAGTTTAAGGGTACAGTTGATAAGATGCCATACGCAGGGGTACAGTTGGGAAAAGTGAAAACCACGGGGGTACAAATGGGAAAAACCCTAAAAAAAATAACTACCAGCTACAATAACTGAGTTTTCATAATACAATAACTATGTTAATGTAATACAATAATCGATTATTGTATTACAATAACATAGTTATTGTATTATGAAAACTCAGTTATTGAAACTTGTAAAAAAGATAGAATAATTGAACTTGTATAATACAATAACTGCAATACAGTATTAGAATAATCACAGAAACTTGTTTCTCATTGGGTTTGGAGAAAAAGGAACATACTCATTTGCAAGATTGTAATCATCCAAGAAACAATAATCAACAACTTGTTTCTTCTTGCTTGGCATGGCACGTGTATATCTGCTGTTAGCCCTCATAACTTTTGAAACAACAACAAGATTTGTATCTGCCTTGCCACAGTTTATTGAGCAACCAAGACCATCAGAGTTCGGTCTACTACCTCGGCATGATCTAATCATCCCAGCGCTCATAGGTGTATCAGGCATACTCTTTTTCCCATGCCCCGGAGTACTTACACCATCACCCAGTTTCTCTACCATAACCCTAGCATCTTCCAAAGCATCTGCTTCAGCCCTTGTCGCTTCCAACTCAGCTAGCTTACGCTTCTCAAGCAAAACAGGCAGCAAAGGTGCCTTTGTCTTTGTAAAATCATCAACCAAATCCAACAACTGTTTCCTAATTTTGTTGATATCGGCTAAAACCAAGATGGCCGCTATCTCAGCTATATATATGATCCTTTTCAATGGGTCATGCAACTCTGATTTGAACAATTTCCCAACATAAAACATCATATGAATCATGACAAAAATACCACAATCCAAATTCTGGGACCCTTCCGATGTCCACCCAAAAGCAACATTTAAAAATTTGAAATTGCAGACCTCACTGCCTCTTTCAAACCCTTTGTCGACAAGAAAACTACCAAATATTTCAACCTGGTTACATTTTTAAATCAAAATTCATCACTCAAGAACAAAAACATAACTAAAAGAAGTAGATGAAAACAAAAACTTATAATAAGGTACATACAATAGAGTTGGTAGCCAACACCCAGTTACTATCTTCAAAATCATCATATACACGATTGTCAAGATAGTCCACAGTCTTCCCCACAAAATTAACAACAACACAGAAAAATGATCTCCAAAATGAACAGGGATAAAAACCTGGCATGATAAAACAAGCGTACATAAACCTTTGCTGTTCTCAACGATAAAATAATCAACAGAAGAAAGAAAGAAGAGAAAGGATTGGAAAAATTACCAAATCGGCACCAATGTCAAGAGAACCTTCGTTGTTCTCAATGACAGTGTCCCAAGCATTACAAATTTCCTTTCTGTATAAATCTTTCTCATCATCAGTAAACAAAGAAGCCTATGAAAAATATTACCACACTATAAGAGAAAATGAAGTATCACAATTGAAAAAACTTGGTTAACTGAATACAATAACTACTATTCTGCTTTATAATAACTATCACAACAATAACAGCTTTCATAATACAATAACTGAGTTTTCATAATACAATAACTATGTTATTGTAATACAATAACATTGTTATTGTAATACAATAATCGATTATTGTATTACGATAACATAGCTATTGTATTATGAAAACTCAGTTATTGTAACTTGTAAAAAAGATAACTGAGTTTTCATAATACAATAACTGAGTTTTCATAATACAATAACATTGTTATTGTAATACAATAATCGATTATTGTATTACAATAACATAGTTATTGTATTATGAAAACTCAGTTATTGTAACTTGTAAAAAAGATAAAATAATTGAACTTATATAATACAATAACTGCAATACAGTATTAGAATAATCACAGAAACAATAAACAAAATTGAAGAATAGGAAAATTGAAGAATAGGAAAACTGTTTTAGCTGAATAAAATAACAGCTAATATACTTTACAATAATCAAGTAACTACAATAGAATAACTGTCATAACCATTGTAAATTTACTGATACAGAAATTATATAAAAAAATTTCACATACCGAATGACTTGTACAAAAAAAACTTCTCGTGGGGATAACCCTTTCCCGCCTTGACATGTCATTAAGTAAAAATGACTAGCAATCAATCACGTTCGATGTGATCATAGTCTTAGCGAGATGTGAAATAATGTCATCTCGAGTTAACATGTTGTGAAATGAAAACACAACCAAATCCTCCCTGCCACATGGAAACAAATTATATAGTAAAGACAAAAACCCAAACAACAATAAAAGCTTTTAAAAAGTAGATATATTAGCAAAAAAAAAAAAAAAAGAGAAACGAAAAACATATAATGCTTACCCAATTAAGTAGGTCATGATCGTGCGAAAAACGGTAATCAAGTACGGTCTTCCTCCGTATTAAAATAGGAGCAAAAAGCTCCTTGTACTCGCACAAAAAAATGAAACTACAATCGCATCGTAATTGGGTGATTCACAATTTAAATCACACCCTATACCACAATTCCCAAAAACGTATGCTCGGGCATAACGTCCGAATGCGACGAGTAAGCATTTATAACAGAATTATCTTGCATTCTATCCCCAACAACAGCCTCGTTGACAACTTTGTTAACAACGTCATCCACACTACTCAAGTCCACAGCTTCATTCTCAACATCAATATTATCAATGCCGTCATTAGTTGGCACCTCCTCATTCGGTTTCTCAACCGCTACATCAGGGATCTTATTTTTACCTTTCTCCCGAGAATAAACCACCTTATATTTTTCTGGATCAAACACTAAACCCCCATTCCTTTCATCTTTTCCCTTTTCATGCTCCCCCTTTTCATGCTCCTTGCAAAAACTTTCATACAACGGCAGTTTACTTCCCACCTGTTTCATTTCCTCAGCTTTTTCACAAATAAAATTAAAATATTTAGTGAACAAAGAATCATCGTCACTAATGAAAGCAGGAGTCGAAGAAACTGAAGTGGCTGTCGAAGAATCTTCAACTGTTGAAGAACCACAATCCTTTCCCATCGCTTCCTTCCGTTGCGTGTACAAATGGAGAAATATCTCAACATCCCTCTTCATCATCAAAAGATGTGCTTGGGAAACCTAAGAAAAAAAAAAGAATAATTATACCAAGTCTTTACAATAATTATACTAAGTCTTTACAATAATTTACAATAATTGAAAAAATAACTGCTACAAAGCTTTAAAATAACTACACTACACCTTTACAGTAACTACACAAAAATGATGGAAAGAATGATTGGAACTTACATCAGCAGCCTTTGCTCGAATAACATCATCAGTATCTAAACAACAGCGAGTTCCGGATACTTTTTCCCGGTTCGGGTTTATCAACGACCGCACATACCTCGGCGACTTTTGCTTCTCTTAAGCGTTTGCAGACAGGATACACACCATTGACATATTCCCCATTCCCTAGCAAACCAGAATTGAGCTCTGAAATACCCCTACTAACAAAAGACTTCTCATCCCAGTACTTGATAAGAGGAGTCTCAGGAGACATTATATATTCATTATGTTACCTTTTTTTCTTTTTCTTTTTGTACCAGATTTTTTTTTACTTGAATTTTTTTTACTCTTATTTTTTTTACTTCGTGTTATTATGCTGTTATTTTGCTTTTTTTTACGACTCTGATTTTTTTCTCTTTTTTTTTTACCACATGTTATTGTGCTGTTATTGTTATTCCGTTGTTATTGTGATGTTATTTTGCTGGTACTTTGATTTTTTTAAAACTTTTGAGCTTTTTTTCCCTTTTTTTACCACTTGTTATTGTTCTATTATTCTACTGTTATTCTGCTGTTATTGTGATGTTATTCCGGTGTCACTTTGATTTTTTTACTACTTTGATTTTTTTTACTCTTTTTTTACCGCGTGTTATTGTGCTGTTATTCTGGTGTTATTGTGATGTTATTCCGGTGCCACTTTAATTTTTGTGTTATTGTGTTGTTACTCTACTGTTACTGTGATGTTATTCCGGTGTCACTTTTGATTTTTTTTACTACTTTGATTTTTTTTACTCTTTTTTTTTACCGCATGTTATTGTGTTGTTATTTTGGTGTTATTGTGATGTTATTCCGGTGCCACTTTGAATTTTTTACTACTTTTGATTTTTTTACTTTTCTACCACATGTTATTGTGCTGTTATTCTGGTGTTATTGTGATGTTATTCCGATGTCACTTTGATTTTTTTTACTACTTTGATTTTTACTCTTTTTTACCACGTGTTATTGTTTTGTTATTGTGATGTTATTTCGGTTTTATTTTAACTTTTTTTACAGTAAAATAAGCAGCAGGAGACCTTGGTTCAACATTATAGTTTCTACAGTATGGCAACCAATGTTTAGAGAAAAGGGAAGCCTCATAAAGCGCATGAAATGTTAGAATTGATCCAACGTCATCGGACAAGAAGATACTTAGCTTCTCGGGTGGATCATCGTACGCCATTACCGAAAACAGTGTTGATTACCATCAATGGTGGCTCTATCTCAGGGTCTGCTATGCATACAAATATGCCACCTTTGGCAACTCATCTTCGTGCCTACATATTATATATATTATTATATACCATTGATTAAAATGAAGGAGACGGAGGGAGTAATTAATATAATAATATGTATGTATGTATGTACCTGATAGAAAGGCGGTCTTTAAAGGGATATCTATAGGCACCGTTTTTGCAGATTCACACCTCAAAAATGACATTGGCTGAGGATGTCAACCTAGAAGAATTTATAATGAGCAAGGATGATCTGTCTGGTGCTGATGTAAAGGCCATCTGCACTGAAGCTGGGTTGCTTGCATTAAGAGAACGTTGTATGAAGGTCAATCTCATTCCTCCCTTATATGCTTCTTGGCTTGTCTTAGTTTGCTTCTTTTTAGATTGTACTCCTTGACAAATTGTGCCGTGGCTTGCTAGCTGTGACAGTTCATTATCTCTTTTGGTAGTGAGTCTTGTGTGAGTCCATCTAACACACGAGACCAACCCACCCTGTATCGATTCCTTATTTATTCACACTCCATAGTAGTGAATGAGTTTGTCTCACATGTGAGACCAAGTGTCTCATTATGTTTTGTGTTCTTTCGGAAGAGTTTACTCGAGAAAATACCGTTTAGACTAAAGCTTGTGCAGTTATGATGCATTTCAGATGATTCACGCTGATTTCAAGAAGGCGAAAGAGAAGGTCATGTTTAAAAAGAAAGAGGGAGTGCCTGAAGGCCTTTATATGTGAAGTGTCTGCATCTGTTGCTGGCTATTTTAAGAACTCGGGCTGTGATGTTTCCGTTAAACTAATCCTGTATGAAAACCCAGATTCGACACCGAAAGCGAGTGCGAAACCTGATCAGCACCAAAGCAGACCTCCGATACCACATTACCACCACTCCGTCTTTCATTCACCTGCTCCTCCTCCAATTGTCGGAGCCCTATTCGAATCACCAGTAGTACCAAAACCAAGCCACAAGTACCATAAACACCATCATTAGCACCACCATATTCCCCGTCACCAGCATGACAATTCACCAATTCACCTGGACAACAAAAGACGACCATCAGACCAATTTTAAGCTCCACCGGGATAACTAGCGAGCTACTGCTATTGCCAATTTGTTTTTCACCAAATTCCCAGCCAACGTAATACAATACATATTCTTCCAAACAACTGAATCATGTAAATAAAGGCAAAATAAGAATTAAAATAAAAAAGATATAAAAGGGGGAATTTAATAGTACCTTTGAGCAAACTGACAAATCTTAATGTGTTTTTGAGAGATTAAACGACGTCGGATCTTTAAAGCAAGTATTTATGTTCTTCTCAACCCCAGAAAATATGAGACCTCCGGCAATTGGACCACGCCGGCGGCAACAAATCTTCAACGTCGAGTGATTTCGGGCGAGTTTTGTGATTAGGATTTTTGATCGGGTGGAGAAGTGGTGTTTTGGAGAGTGGAGCAGCACCGTATGATTTGGGGGTTTTTTTTGGTTTAGATAGAAGTTAGAGGAGGTGTGTTCAGTGGATTTGTATCATGAAGATGTCAGTGTTCCTCTTTTGCATTTTTTTTAATATCAGGAGGTTTAATCTCAGCCTTCTATTTCCTCTTGTTCAATGGCTGAGATTTGTGAGCACACAAACTCACAACTCACCGTAAGAATCAAACTCACGAGATCCCGTCTCTCTCTCTCTCTCTCTCTGTATATATATATATATATATATATATATATATATATATATAGGAATGAGATTATGTGAGGATACACTATCTTTTTGAGGATTGAGGATTTCGTTATAATATCAGAGGTTGTTCAATATAATATCACAGGTTATTCGATAAAATATCACAAAAAAAACACCTGTACAGAAAAAAAAATTATAATTTTTTTTTAAAATTTTTTTTTTTGACAAAGGTCAGATTTTTCGTGATATTGTATTGATGAACCTGTGATATTGTATTCACTAATCCTCAATCCTCAAATATTTAGAAGTTCTCACCGGATCCCGACTCTCTCTCTCTCTCTCTCTCTCTATATATATATATATATATATATATATATATATATATATATATATATATATATATATATATATATATATATATATATATAGGATCATATCAGTTTGGTTTTTTTGGTGAGTTACCCCTCTAAATCTGAACCACTAATCTAATCTAAGATGGATGGCTGAGATTAGATCTTACTCAACCTACAAATACCCACTTTTCCCTCAATCTCCTCCATTATTAGAAAAAATCACTCTCTCTCCTCCTTCAACCACTAAAAACCAGAACAAAAAAATGAATCGATAAAATCTTCATCAATTTCGTTCAAGTTGCAGCTAGAAACTCAGTTTCATCATACTCCTTCAAATTCATCATCAATTAACGAGATTTCGTCGTCACTTTCGCTTCATCTTCGTATTTCTCTTCAATTTCACATAGGTAAGTACTACTTTTGTTTTTCTAGATCTGATTTGTGCGTTTTCATTATCGTTCTTATCTAATGTTCGTTTCATTCTCGTTGATTCGTTGTATATTTGCTTGTTCTTATGTCTTTGTTGTTAAATTACTCGATCTCATTGTTTTTGCCAATAATTTATAAGGTTTTGAGTTTGATATGAGAATTCTAAATGATTTGTGCATTTTCATGTTGTTTGTAAGGTGTTTGAGTAGGTTTTTTGTTATTCAATTGTGTGTTTGTATCTTTGATAATATCTCGGATTCTGTGGTTAATTTGTTAATAGCAGTTATTATATTACTTTAACCGAGTTATTGTATTATTCAAACTCAGTTATTGTATTTTGTATTTACTTCTTGTTTGCTATGTTTGAATATATTCTGTTAATAATAGTTATTGTATTGCTTTAATCGAGTTATTGTATTATTCAAACTTAGTTATTGTATTGTTTTAACTTAGTTGTTTTAAATTTGAGTTGTTGTAAGATGGCGTATTCTTATATAATCTGTTTAAGTTGGTTATAATAATATTACACCTCAATTATTGTATTGTTTTAACTTAGTTATTTCAATTTGGAGTTATTATTGTGGTCTCATATAATATGCTTATAGTCGGTTATAATAATATACTTTACTTCTCTAAAATATCCAGTTATTTTATAGTTGTTTTACGATTATTTCAATACTTATAGGTGGTTATTGTATATCAGTTGCAAAGTTATTTATAGCTTACCCCCTTTTGTTTTTTATTTCTTTCAGTGAGCTTTTGTTGTCTGCTGGTTCAACCCTCATCAATCGGCAAGACATGGTTCTCGTTGGGAAGAAATACTGGTGGAAGAAACGTGGAAGCAACAGCAAGACGCGATTTTCATTGGAAGAAATATTTTAGACGTTGTATTGTAGATAAATATATGTAATATTTGTGATGCTACTATTGTTAGATGTATTATTTGAAATGCATAGATGTAATTAAGATGATGCTTAGATATAATTTGTTGGAGATGTTTAAATGTAATGTGTTGGAAACAAAATCGTTATATAATGAAAGTAAGTGGTTTTTTTAACCTTGTTATATATATATATATATATATATATATATATATATATATATATATATATTATTTCATTTTTCAGATTTTGCTATTGCATTAACCAATCTCAATTATTGATTGAATGAAATGACTAGTTATGCAATTAAACAAGATAAACAAACACAAGATAGAAATTTGAGTATATTTGAATTTCATATCAATACAATAACGCGATTTACTCATTACAATAACTGACTTTCTACACTACAATAACTACAAATACCAAAGTTTTACATTATAATAATTGAGTTTCTATATTACAATAAATGAGTTTCTACATTGGAATAACTACAAATACTAGAGTTTCTACATTACAATAATTGAGTTTCTACATTACAATAAATACAAATAACAGAGTTTATACATTATAATAAACTCGGTTTTCTACAATACAATAACTATAAATATCAGAAAAGATTATTCTTAGTAAACAACTAAGTTAACTATAAAATAACTACATTTCTTCATTAAAATGACCAAGTATAGACATCAATTTTTCCACTGAATGTCAATTATCCGCATCTATCGTGATTCCACCTACAAATCACCAAAAAAGAGACTATAACTTACCATAACACTCATGAAGCAACTACAAACTACAATACATGAGTTTTGATAATACAATAACTTAGTTAAAGTAATATAATAATCGAGATATAATGTTACGACAACTAACGAGTGAACATGAAATTTGAACATATTTGAGTTTCATCTCAATACAATAACACAATTTATTCATTACAATAACCGAGTTTCTACATTACAATAACTACAAATACCAGAATTTTACAAGACAATAAATGAGTTTCTACATTACAAAAACTGCAAATCACCAAAAGACTAATTATAACTTAACAGATACAATAACTGAGTTTTAATAATACAATAACTGAGTTTATACATTAGAATAACTATAAATACCAGAGAATATTATTCTCAGTAAACAACTGAGTTAACTATAAAATAAGTACGTTTTTGCATTACAATAACCGAGTTTCTACATTAAAATAACTATATATAGCAGAGAACCTTATTCTCAGGAAACAAGATATTTTATTACAGTAACGTAATTATTCTATCATACAACATCAGTTATTCTATTACACGACTTCAATTATTCCGTTAAGCATCAATTGTTCGTGTTCAACGTCATTCCACCTGCAAATCACCCAAAAAATATACAATTAATCGAAATACTAATGTTATTAATCACGAAAAAAAACACATAAATCATAAGAATTTGTTATTTAATTCAAATATTGCAGTTATTCGAGTATTAAATATGAAATCGTAAGAAATATTCATACCTTCGTTTTGATTTGAAGAGTTAGGGTTTTCGAAATTTGAGTATTAAGAAAAAATTGAGAGTTTCAATTGAATTAATCGACATTGTTAATGAATTTTGTGTAAACCTCTGAAATTTACAAAAAAAACGTGATGAATCGATGAATTTGTTGATCAATTTTGAAGAATTTTTGTGCGATTTTTTTTATCATAATAGCGTAGGAATAATTTTGGTAGTAAAGGAGAGAGAGAGAGAGAGAGAGAGAGAGAAAGAGAGAGAGAGAGAGAGAGAGAGAGAGAGAGAGAGAGAGAGAGAAGTAGGATCCGGTGAGAACGACTATTCGGTGAGAACGCATATATAGTCTACCTTTTAACTTAACATCAGACTAAATAATTCGCTGGGTTGAATTGTGTTGTTAGTTAATACCCATTATTAATGGCCCAAAACAATCAAACACCAACATCCCACATAAACAATTCATATCCATTATCCACTAGGCAAAACATATGTCGACAATAGTGCTCCACATATGACCTCTGTCGACAATCAAGATGACGCAGGCAAATCGAGGGCTACTTCAAGCGCTCTCCGTCAACAGTGATCCTTTTTCACCGATCCACGGGATATATTAATCTCTCTCCGTCAACGGTGCTTCAAGCGCTCTCCGTCACCGGATATATTAATCTCTCTCTGTCATCGACCTCGGCCCTTTCTTTTATGGTCCTCTATATTTTCCTCTATTTCCTGGCATCATCGGAGCTCCGCTTGATCCGCCACTAATGGTGGTTGATGTAATCTTTAGTCGAATTGGTGAATAGCATACGGCAAGTCGCCGGGGGCAACAACCACACATCCTCCCCTTTGTTTGTTTTCCGCCTATTTAAATGTATCTGCACTAAATTTTGATGTATGTAGCCACTAATTTAATGTATCTGAACATAGATACGCAAAATTAATCTGTAGGTACATTAATAGTGGTTTGAGATACATCAACATAGTAACCAGATACATCAATTTCCTGTACCTCAAATCGACTTCGTAGCAAATTTTGTAACTCAAAGTGATCTGTTTGCACATTGAATTAACATACGTATTTAATTTTGGACAAGCAACAACATGATTATGTGGATAGATTCTCGAAAATGTTGTTTATGTTTAATAAATAAAACTACAAGTGGATCAAGATGTTCTACGTATCATTTGCTTTTGTTTTTTTCCCTTTATCTATTATTGGAGGGAATAAATTAATCTTTCAACAATTTTGTTTCTCACTTGCCGGCATTAATATTTCAACAGATGTTGGGTGGAAGGAGAAATCAGAGGTGTCGATGAAGAGGAGATCTCCATCAAGTGGTACGAGTAGTGCTACGTGGCCTGAGACCGCTGAGGGTCGGTTGACGATGGTGATGGTGTGGGTGAAACGTTACCGTTTCCGGCAGTTAAATTCGGCGTGGTTGTGCAGCATCTGTGCAGGTGAGAACAAAATCATAGTGTGTGTTGTGTGAGGGTGATGCACGATTATTGATTGGTATTGAACCAAGAGAGAATTGTGACGGTGGTGCGTGTAGTGGAGCAGGTCTGTTACGGCGCTGCTTTGTGGGTCGTCGGTTTAATAAATTAACTGTGATGGGTATGCTAGTGCGAAACTGAGGTCGAGTGAGTACTCTGAGGAGGAGCGATTCCGAGACGGTTAATAGAATGTTGTTGCTTGTTGGTTTATGAATAAGTATGGTGGTGGCGAAAGCTCCAGCGCCGACGTCATTTAATGATGGGAATGGGAAGTTGGAAAATAAACAACAAGGGAGAAGTGGAGCATAGTGGTAGGAGTGTGGGACTGTACGAAAAAGAGTAGGAGTAGCTGGCGTGTTGTCTGTTTTAATAAGGACCCTGGATTAGTATGTTCTCACCGTTCTCACCGGATCACTAAATCATATATATATATATATATATATATATATATATATATATATATATATATATATATATATATATATATATATATATATATATATACGAGGATCCCGTGAGGACAATAAATATTTGAGGATTGAGGATTGCATATAATATCACGTGGGTTCTTCAATACAATATCGAAAAAAATCGGACTTGTCCAAAAAAAAAAAAAAAATTATAAAAAAAAATAATTTTTTTTTTTTGCGCAAAACTATTTTTTTCGTGTGATATTGTTTGAACAACCCGTGATATTGTATTGAATATCACGAAAAAAATCGACTTGTCGAAAAAAAAAAAAATTTATAAAAAATTTTTTTTTTTTTTTTGCACTATTTTTTTCTTGTGATATTGTTTGAACAACCTTTGATATTGTATTGAATATCACGAAAAAAATCGGACTTGTCAACAAAAAAAAAAAAATTATAAATTTTTTTTTTTTTTTTTTTTTTTTTTTGCACTATTTTTTTCGTGTGATATTGTTTCGAACAACTTTGTGATATTGTATTGAATATCACGAAAAATCGATTTGTCAAAAAAAAAAAAATTTATAATTTTTTTTTTTTTTTTTAATATTTTTTCGTGTGATATTGTTTCGAACAACCTTGTGATATTGTATTGAACAACCCGTGATATTGAACGAAATCCTCAATCCTCAAAAAAGATATTGTATCCTCACATGATCCCATTCCTATATATACATATATATATATATATATATATATATATATATATATATATATATATATATATATATATATATATATATATATATATATATATATATATAGAGAGAGAGAGAGAGAGAGAGAGAGTAAAGTTCAAATGAGTCCCTCATATATTTTGAGTCCATAAGTCCTCCTTACATCTCTTGGATCTTCCAATACTGATGGTTGAGATTGAAAGCAAGAAACACACTTAACACTAATTAGTTTCCTATACACTAATAAATTGTAGTTTCTCTCTCTAGCTTTAATTATACATTCACTAATTGATTAATCTACCCAATTAACACTATTTTTGCCTTCTTATATTTTCAAGTTTTTACAATTTTTTTTTTGAGAGAAAGTTTATACAAATTTTGTGACACTTTTACTGTTTTAAAAGTGTAATTCTAACAAAAAAAAAAGTGTAATTTTAACAAAAAGAAAGCTGTTTTGACGGATATTATTTTCAAATTTCAAATTTTGAAGCAAGTTTACGATAAATTTGAAATTTTGAAGCAATTTTACGTTAATTTTTGAGAAATTTTAACACAACTCATTCTAAATTGAGTGATTTATAAGTGTAACTTTTGTCTTTTAGAAATGTAACTTTACTCCATTAAAGTGTAATTTTTGTCCATTAAATTGTAATATTAGTCCAGAAGTGTAACTTTAGTCCATTAAATTGTAATTTTAGTCCAGAAGTGTAACTTTAGTCAACTAAAGTGTAATTTTAAGCCATTAAATTGTAATTTTAGTCCATTGAGAGTATATATCTCTAGTTCATATTCAATGTGTAACTTTAATCCATTGAGAGTGTAACTTTAGTCCTTTGATAGTGTAACTTTAGTCCATTGAGAGTATAACTTTAGTCCTTGAGAGGGTACCTTTAATAATAGAGAAAAATGTAACTGTAACAGGAAAAAAGTGTAATTTTAATAGGAAAAAGTGTAATTTTAATGGAGAAAAGTGTAATTTTAACAGAAAAAAGTGTAATTTTAATAGAGAAAAGTGTAACTTTAATAATAGAGAAAAATGTAACTGTAACAGAAAAAAGTGTAATTTTAATTGAAAAAAGTGTAATTTTAATAGATAAAAGTGTAACTTTAATGGATACAAGTGTAATTTTTATGGAGAAAAGAGTAATTTCAATAATAGAAAAAAATGTAACTTTTGCAGGAAAAATGTAACTTTAATAGAAAAAAGTGTAATTTTAATAGATAAAAGTGTAATTTTAATGGAGAAAAGTGTAACTTTAATAATAGAGAAAAATGTAACTTTAATAGAAAAAAGTGTAATTTAAATGGGAAAAAGTGTAATTTTAATAGAGAAAACTGTAATTTTAATAAATGTAACTTTAATAGAGTAAAGTGTAACTTTAACAAGATAAAGTGTAACTTTTATAAATAGGGAAAAATGTAACTTTAATCGAGAAAATTGTAACTTTAATTAAGAAAAATGTAACTTTAATAGAGATAAAAAACACCAACAATCAGATCTAAAACTTAAAAAAAAAAAATTAAAAACTAAAAACAAAAACACAAAATTTATACTTTATCGACATAAAACAAAAACTTTAAAAAAACAAAAAAATCAGATCTAAAATTTTATCGACATAAAACAAAAGGAGGGGCAATATTCACATCTCGTCCAAAACAAAAGTACATGAACTTGCCAATGTGAAAATAAAAGGAGGGGCAATATTCACATGTCTGTGATTTGCTATTTCTGGTGAACAAATCATTGGTGAACAGCAAATCTGATTTGCAACTGGTGAAAAGCAAATCATAAAGCAACTGGTGAACATCCCTAATATTCAAATCTGAAAAACTGTTATACGTGAACACTTTTAAAACAAAAACTTGCAAAAATCATAAAGCAAATCTGAAAAAGCAAATCATAAAGCAAATCTGAAAAAAGAGAAACGGGGGACAAAATGAGGGGCTGACGGAGGACGGTAGGTGGCAGGGGGGGTGTTGGTGGTGGTAAGGCAGGGGAGGAGAGTCTGTGATGGTGACGGGAAAAGGAGGTCGTGGTTGGTGGTCGTTGGTGATGGTGGTGAGGCAGGCGTGAGAGGGAGGTGGTTGTCGGCAGATCTGGCGTGGGGGAGAGGGTCGTTGGTGGTGGTGGAAGCGTGGTTGTGCGTGGCTGTGTGGAGGTGGTGGTGGTTGGTGGAGGAGGTCGTGGAGCAGATCTGTGCGTGAGGGTGAGAGTCGTGGCTGTGTGGAGGAGGTCGTGGGGGTGGTGGATGCGTGGTTGTGCGTGGCTGTGTGGAGGTGGTGGTCGGGGATGGGTCGGGGTCGTGGCTGATAAGGCTAAAGTCATATCACCAAATCAAAATAAAACTATCTCAAAACTAACAAGAATATCCAGTGGTAAGACAGGTATCGAATCCACAGGGAGGCGGTAATAGTGAGTCTGTAAATATTTAAATTGTCTAAAGGTAACCGTTTACTTGGGGGTTTGTTTTGTTTGTTGTCTAACCAACTAATTGCGAGTAATTAAAAGAGTTTAAAACAATGATATTAAAGGTCTAGGATTTCCGGTTTACTAGGTTAATTATATGGGGTCTCTTAATCAATTACTAGATCTATCAAGCTGTCTAAGGTCACAAGATCGGTCGATTCTAATTATGCCCTTTAGATCGATTCTAACATGCGATCGCTATAATTAGATACAATCTATTTGATTATCGCAACCTATATTAATTCTAACCCGGTTGGTGAAAGGATTAATTCGTTACACTGATTAACAATTCAGGCCTAAGTTAATTAACTAGAATAAGAACAATAATCAAACGACAACTTATATGATTTTTCTAGCAATTAATCAATTTCCCCTTTCTAATTAACCTAGATCCCCTTCATCCTAGATGAGGAATTTAGCTACTCATGACTAAAGCAATAACAACAATAATGATAATTGAAGACATGATTAAAAACATGAAATAAGAACAATAATTGAATAACATAAACTTGAATGATTAATTGTTGAAGAAATATTAGTACCGTAGCAAGGAAAGATTAAAGCTAGAGAGAGTATCCAGCCGTTCTAAGCAAAATAAAGCATAACCTAATAATAACGTACGAGTTTTTAATTTATAATACAAGATAACTGATTTAGGAAAATCCGGAAATAAATTTGCCAGAGAGGTTCCTCGATCGAGCCTGAGGTGACTCAATCGAGGACGATTACTCGATCGAGCCTCAGGGGACTCGATCGAGGAACCAACTACACAAAAAGATTCCTTCGTTTCTTCACTTCTAGCCCTCATGCTACCTCGTTCTTCGTGCCATGCTTCGTGTATTCCACTATGCCATCTCCGCCATGCTCATCTTAGCTTGATTATCCTCATAATGCGTCATTTCTGCATTAAAAATAAAATAGCGGCAGTATCGACAATTCACTGAAATAAGGCATATAAATTATATAAAGGCACAAAAACGGTATATAAAATGGTGTGAAAGGAGCTATAAAAGCATATATAAAAGTGATACATCAAACTCCCCCAAACCAAACCTTTGCTTGTCCTCAAGCAAAGCAATCAAACCAAACAAAGGACAAACAAACAAATGGTTAATGAATAACTCAGAGCAAATGTCTAGGCACATACAAATCCCAGCTATCCACATCTATAACAAAGTAATGACCAAAAATTGTACCAATAAAATGAATTCAAAGGCACGGGTAACAGATTAACGCAGCTCTACTCAAGATGTGACATGATACCGAGACTTAGCCAAATGCTTTTCAACCTTGCAAGACAATTTTGTTGGAGTCTCGCGGTTTCACTCATGCACTCATAAGGGGTGAGATATATGTAAGATAGAAAGAATAAAGACATTCACTCAACTTATGGAACATGCATGCAATCTAATGTGATAGAAGATTCTCCAACTAGTGCGCATTCACAATACAGACCAAGTACATGTATCAAGGACAAAATGGTGGTAAAGTGGCATGGGTATAGAAGTGGCTTGTGCAAAAGCACGTATGGGTATGTGTGGCTCAGGTGGTAGTCGCAGCGCTAAACCAATAGCCAAATCTAATAATATATAAAACAAACATCCAACTGGAGAAATTATCTTAACTTTGACAACATATGAGAGAATGAAAAGACTCTCTAAATGTGCATTAGACTCCAGTAATTACCACTCATGACCTCCTAACAAAACTTGATGAAGCAAAATTTTTTTCTTTTTGTTTTCTTTCTTTCTTCTTTTTTTTTTTTTTTTTTTTTTTTTTCGATTTCCCCTTTTTTTTCTTTCGTTCTTCTTTTTTTTTTTCAATTGCTTCATAATATTTTTCTTTTTCAACATAGGAGGTCACACAATTGCTACAAAAAGATAGCTACTACCCACGTGACAATAAAAGTCCCAACCCAACCAAAGCAGCTATAACAATAAAGACTCAGGCAACTGCGATTGTCCCGAAAAAAGGTAGGCAAATTCTGGAATGTAGCAAAGAAATAGGATATAAAATGGTTACATGGTTCAAACGGGCTAACAAAAACTGGGTAATGTATGGCATATTTGAACAAAAAGAACCGCCTTTCCTCATGTACTCAATCATATGAACGCGCAAAAGCTAAGAAACTAATGTCACACTTATGCAGTTTGATATTACATATTCCACAAGGAGACCACACTCTTCAGCCTAAATAACAATGAGACCGGTTTATTAATGTTCCCGGCCTAGGAAGCTCTAAAGACCTCAGAAATTTAAGTGGTTTACCAACAAAATAAAGTCAAATTTACTCGGCATAAGGCATATTGTGATGGTCAAGACTTGAGTAAAGAGCTTTGTTCATCATAGCTAACGGGTCAAAACAATGTACATGGACAACTAGATGGGATTTAAATGCAAAGACAAAGCAAATTATCATCATTGCTAAACAATTCACCAAGACTCGACTCAAAATAAATAAAACATGTTTTTGTATTTTATAAATTTTTCAATTTTTTTGGATTTTTTTTTTACACACAACAATAAAATAAGCACACAACAGAAATAAATATCCTCCCCCAAACCTAAATGTCACATTGTCCTCATTGTGACACCTACAGCATAGCAATCACACAGAAATCCAGCAACCTATAGGACACAACTAATAAAGGGAAGAGGGAAAATAAGAAATGCAATAAAACAAAAACAAGAAAGATAATACCAGCTGTAATGCAAAAGCCTACCCCAACCCAGCTGGAAAGTGAGGGATGTAGTGACCAGTTGTCACTACTGAGCTCCATCATCATCATGAAGGTTAGCTTCATCGAAGTCATCAATCTCAGCATACATAGCCAGCGGCTCAGGGTCAGTAGCAAAAGTACCACGGCCTTTAGAATGGCCAGCTCGTCTACCTCGGCCTCTAGAACGGCCACCTCTTGGAATAGCTGCTACAGCAGAAGTAGAAGCTCCAAACTGACCAAACTGCCCACGCTATGAAAGAGGAACACCCACATCCTCGGGAAAGACAGAAGAAGGCTGATGGGGACGGAATGGAGTGTAGAAAGGACGACCCAAAGCACCATAATCAGTACTAAACTGTCCAAACTCAGCAGGAGTCACTCCATAAATGTGGAAGACATAGCTATCATCACCAGGTGTGGTGTAGTAGCTAGGAGAAGTGCCTATGTACTGTCCCCCTGCAGCAAGAGTCATAGCCTCTATCTGCTCCCACATACGCCGCTCAGTCAATGCGGTGTTGATACCCTCATGAATCCTCACCTCTCTCGCAAGGACTAGGTCAAAGTGATAGCCCTGGGTAGGATAGGCTGTAGGAGGTGGAGGAGTGGGCTGGTAAGAACCAGGTAAGTGGGTGGCAGGCTGACGACGTCTCCGACGCCCACCAGTGGTAGTAGTAGTGCTAGAACTGGGAAAAGTAACCAAGAGATCCTGTGGAATCAAATAAGTGACAGGTGGGGGTCTCTCCCTAGCTGTACTCTCCTCAAGAGGGTCCACAGCCGGCAAACGATCACAAGGCAAAAGCATGTAAGAATGACCTCGGACCTTCCAATAATGATCCTTCCCGTTCCTAATGTCAATGTAAGAGATATCGTAACGCAGGTGGTCGTCACCAGCTAAGGGCTCATGGTCATCCATAGGCTCATAGGGGTCGTCTCCCCGAAAATCACATAAAACCCGAGCAATCCTAGTAATGAGGGCACCACAATCTAAATCACCATGTTTCCCAATCATACGGTCAAAAGATTGGCAAACAAGAGCAGGAGGAGAAAACTGGAAAGTCCTCTCCTGAAATGGGTTCAAGTAACTGGCTATAATCAAGACCTCTAAGGAAGAGGCCTTGCTCTTGTCATGCCTCCCGTAAAGCAAGTAACTCAAATACCATAGAAAAAGTCGAAGACAAACATGCTGAACATCCAACAAAGACATACTACTAACGTCTGCATCCGCATAGCCAGTAAACAAAGGAAAATATCGGATTGCAGACATCCCACTACCATTATATAAATCCCCATCGGCATGCTTATCAATCCCCAGAATTTCGGAAAGACGGTCAAAAGTCAAAGACCGTTCTACATTAAGCAATCTAAACCGAATAAGATGGTCATTAGGGAAATAAGCATATGAGCTCAAAAACTCAAGGGTCAAGGCAGGATATGATAACTCATGTAGTAGAAAAAGACCCTGCAATCCAATCTCAACAAACATACCCAACATAATGTCATCAATCTTGAAGGTTCGCAAAATTTTCCGATCCACACACCTAGTGGCATTCATGGTTTTAGTCATCAAGAACTCGAACCTATCCCGTTGCTCCTTGTCACGGAACTCAACAAAAGGATAATCGTCAAATGGTGATAAATCCTCCTCCTCGGAAGACTCCACCACCTCCGGCACCACCTCCGGTTGACGAATAGGAGCGCTTCTCTCCCGTGTCCTCTTGTTTCCTTGTCTAGTAGACGACATTATATACAAAATAGACAAGTATACAATCATACCCCAACCAAGAAGCAAAAACAGTCCCGTTTTTTGGCAAATATGGGTCGAAAAATCGATTTTTAAGACCGAAAACCACAATTAAACCATCCAAAAAGCTAGGGGATCATGATTATATATCAAATAATGAAGATTCCAAGCATAAGAACACAATTTCTAACCAATTTAATGCATAAATTCAACCCGGATTTTGAAGAACCCTAATTCCCAAATTAGCAAATTAGGCATTTAATTCAACAAATAAAGGGCTAAAAAGCAAGGAAATAGCAATTGTACATGAGCAATGGAAGATTCGAAGCAATAAACTCAAGATTTAAGCAAGAAATTTCAGATTTTTCGGAAAAATTAGAGGGCAAATCGGGAGTTACCTTAGCAAATAGAGCAATAAAATTGCAAAAATAAGCACAATAGATTTATGTAATCACTTAATATGCAAACAAACACAAATTTTATGGGAGATTTGATGATGAATGACAATGATGTAGGAGAGAAAGAGGAGTAGCAGGCGGAATATGCAGAAAAAGAATGACGAATTAAGAAGGGATTGGAAATATTAGGAACAAATAATAGAGAAAACCGGCTTTGAAAATAACGCGGAACCCAGTTCACAAAGGTGCCTCGATCGAGCCTGAGGTGACTCAATCGAGGAACCAATTTCAGAAGATGCCAACTCTCGTTTTAAGGGGTTTTAATTCCCTTTGTTGGTGCCTCGATCGAGCCTTGGGTGCACTCGATCGAGGGGGTTGGTGCCTCGATCGAGCCCAACTTGACTCGATCGAGGAACCTGCTGATGGCGTCTTTTTTCGTCGTTTGTTATTCTTAGCTGTAAAGACGTCGAAACCTGCACAAAATACCTTGAAAGCATATCAAATTCCCTCCTCTCATCTCTCAAAGTGTGGGAAATCATATGTATACTTTCCTTAAACTAGAGGGATTATAACGAATTTAACAATGATGATCAATGGTCATAAACAAAATACATAAACAAAGTATAAAGGATTTAGAATTAACCTTCGGTCCTAGCAAAATTGGCCTAAGAACAATATCAAAATTGATGTTCGCCTATTAGTTGCACCTAAGACGATATGAGATATGCCCCTTGATTATGCTAGAAATCGATCTAAAATTTTCTGTAAAATTTAGTTGTTTTTGTGTTTTTTTTCTGATGAGAGAGAGGAGGCAAGGTCAAGAAAAAGCATTAGGGTAGAAATAATTCTCTCCCTTTCTTTTATACAGACCGAAACTTGGAGTCAATTAGGAAAGAAAAATCCTTCCTAATTTTCGGCCAAACTGACCGAAATAAGGAGTATCTCCTCCTTATTTTTGGTCTTTCCAAAAATATATAATATGTGTTGAATTGTCATCTAGTGAGGATCGAACCCAAGACCTCTTGGTTTGTGTGCCCTCACTATTACCACTATGACACATTCATCTTGTTGATATTAAATATAACTGATTATATTTAATTACGAATTAACAGATTAATTCGTCCAAGCTAACATTATATACATTTAATTAAATATAACTTATTATATTTAATTTACGAATTGACAGTTAATTCGTCTCAACTAATATTATTTAATTTTCATTAAATAATTATCTCATCAACACATTGACTAACTTTTTAGTCATATTGGGCATCAATGTGATTATATTTCTATAACCACATTTCTCAAACACATCCTATAGGTGTGACCTTTAGGGACCAGTTGATCACCGCCATCTGTATGATAATAACGTCAAACTTTCTAGCAGGCCAACCGTTATTAGGTAAACGTTAATCAACTGATTAAATATACGAAGTATACCCTTGTGAACCTGTAAGAGATTTACAAATGTTATCACACTAATTTGTGGAGGACACAAGCTCCAACACAAAGTTCAATGAAAATAAATGCAATGCTTAAATTTAAATCCTAATTTACAAATTAATAAATTACAATGTCCGAGCTGCCTCTCGGTAGCGCTGGTTTTTGCGGTCCCGCACGACCGTAATTCCTCATCAGTAAGAAAAATCAATGGCAAAGAGGTCAATGGCCTCTATTACCCCAGCATGAGCTCCTTCATAGTAGACTTTCAGTCGTTGCCCATTCACTTTGAAGGTCTCTTCTTTGTCAGTTTGCAGTGTAACTGACCCAAATTTGTTCACATCAGCAACAGTGAACGGTTCAGACCATTTACTCCTCAGCTTACCTAGAAACAAACGCAAACGAGAGTTAAATAAGAGAACTTTCTCACCAACATGAAATTCCCTTTGCAAAATATGCTTGTCATGCCACTTCTTCGTTCGCTCCTTGTACACTTGAGCACTATCATAGGCATGCAGTCGAAATTCATCTAGCTCATTCAACTGCATCAGTCGTTTCTCACCCTCCAGTGAAGGATCCATATTCAGCTCCTTTATGGCCCACATAGCCTTGTACTCAAGCTCCACAGGTAAATGGCAAGATTTGCCATAGACTAGCCGATAAGGTGATGCTACAATCGGTGTCTTGAATGCAGTACGGTAAGCCCACAAGGTGTCATCTAGCTTTCGACTCCAATCCTTTATGTTCTTGCTTACTACTTTCTCTAAGATCTGTTTCAGTTCTCTGTTGGAAACCTCCACTTGTCCACTGGTTTGAGGATGATAAGCCAATCCTCTACGGTGTGTAACGCCATATTTCTTCAAGAGAGAATTGAGATGACGCTCATTGAAATGCTTTCCTCCATCACTAATCACCGCGCGAGGCACTCCAAACCGTGGAAAGATAATTTTCTGAAACATCTTAACAACAGATTTAGCATCACAAGTGGGGGTGGCAATTGCCTCCACCCATTTAGAAACGTAATCTACAGCTACTAATATATATTGATTCCCATGAGAAGTAGGGAATGGCCCTAGGTAATCAATGCCCCAAACATAAAAAATCTCCATCTCTAAGATTCCAGTTTGAGGCATCTCATGCCTTTGCAAGATATTACCCGTTCTTTGACACGCATCACAAGAACGGACAAAAGTAGTAGCATCCTTTAAGATAGTAGGCCAATAAAAACCCGATTGCATTACCTTAGCAAATGTCCTAGAAGGACCATGATGACCACCATAAGAAGAAGAGTGACAATGAGAAAGGATGGCATGTACCTCACCCTCTGGAATACATTGTCTGTAGATACCGTCTACGCACTCCCGGAACAGATATGGATCGTCCCAGAAATACCGCTTCACATCATGTAAAAATCTCTTCTTCTGCTGATAGGATAAATCAAGAGGAAGCATACTTCCTACCAAGTAATTGGCATAATCTGCAAACCATGGAGTATTTGCAACTACAGCTAGAAGTTGGTCATCTGGAAAAGAGTCATCAATGGGCAGAATCTCTCTTCCTGCAAATCTCAGCCTAGACAAATGATTTGCAATAACATTCTCAGCACCAGACTTATTGTTGGGACTAAAAATTGCATTTTTTGTCAAGGACACGTGTTAAACAACAAGAGGAGAAAATAATTAGGCTGGGATTGATAATATGGCAAGAAGGGGTCTGTTTAGGTCTTTTTTACCTAAGTCGATTTAGGGTCAATGTAGTCTATATTCGTTGGTCGATTGTATGATGATTTGTATGTTAATAAGTAAACGGGAAATAAAGTGCGTAATGTAAATTGACACGTAAGATTTTGGTGACGCGGAAAACCCAATGTGGGAACAACCGCGGGAGGGACGGTACCCTGCCAAGTATTGCACTATATGATTTGGAGGATGATTACAATTATGGTACGAAGCTAATCCTGCTGGCCTTAGGTGTCAGGCCTGCAAGATCGAGAATGAACGTATATTATTTGCCGAGATGTGATCTTGAGTGTTGATGTACGAATGCGGGTGTTTTGTGAATAAATGTCCTTCTTGATTTCCTTCTTCTGCTATTTATAGGGTAAGAACCCTAGATATACTCTATCTCGAATATGGAAAGAGAATATTATTTCCATAAGGACTTCTTTCCTAATCCGGATTCCCTTGCCAATTCTCCCCGATCTCCCTAACTTCTCCCTAACTTCTCCCTGACACTCCTTTCCTTAACACGGGCGCCTACTGTGATGGGCTCTTGATCCTTCTTAAGCCCGTTCTCCCTTCTCCTGACTGCGGGCTCCCATCCTCCTCACATCTTCTCTATAATCTTTATTTCACCAAGTGGGCTTTCTTTATTACGCTATTTTTAGCCCAAACAGTTTGCCCCAAATTTCTTGCGAAGTACGCCTTCAAGTATCGAGCAAGGAATTTACGTAACCAAATATTTAAAACCCTACGCCGTCCTTTTACTCCTTCCCATGCAAGTCGTCTTTCTCCTCTTTCTCCGCACCCAACTCCCTCTCTCCTCTTTGTAACCCCAACGTCTCTCTTCCACTCTCATTAATCACTCCAAATCATTTCAAAAAACTCTCTCTTAAACCCTCAATCTTCTTCCCTTTAATCTTCATCAGCTTCACTGTTCCCTCCCTCGTCTTCATCATCAGGTAATCCATCTTCTTTCTTTCTTTCTTTTAATCTTCATTTTCTTTCTCCATTATGGGCAAAACTCGACAGTCTTCGTCAACCTCGACGCCCTCCAACCGTAATCTCGACCCTACTTTCCCTTCTTGGGGACTTTTCAAACACCCACATGATTGTGACTCCGCCCTAACTCCGGCCGACATTCCTAGGATTAAGAGTCTGCTCGGTCTTGGTGACGGGGTGGATATCGCCATCCCTGAGCCGAGACAGAAAGCTGACGCCCTCCGTCCGGGGTGGGTTTGTTTCTATTTGTACCCATTTAAATACGGCCTCCATTTCCCTTTCCCTAAACTCGTCCAAGATTTTATCTTCACCAATAATTTCGCCATGGCACAAATTTTCGCTGCCATATGGAGAGTTCTTCTCTATTCTCTGGCTGCTGGTCAGAGTACTGGCAAATCTATCACTCTGGGCGATCTGGCCCATATGTATAGCATCAGATCCCTGGGCAGGGGTCAATTCTCCTTCCGGGGCCGTGGAGAGGCTCCCTTCAGACATGTGTCAAAATCCCGTGATGAGAAATGGTTTGAGGACTTCTTCTACGTGAGGAAGGACTCCATCCAGCCTCCTGCCGATTATATTTTTGAGAAATGGGTTCTGACTTCGAGTAAGTAGCTTTCCTGCTACCTGATTTGTTTTATCTCGCTGCTTACTAGCTTACTTCATCGTCTTCGTGCAGGCCCCTGTGACCTTACCCGTATCGGTGCCAAGATCCCTGCCTACAGCAAGCTGTTTTGCATTTCTGAATCTGAAAGAAAGTTTCCAGACCTGCTTCCTGGTTTTTCACCTGCTTCTTCCTCCAATCCTCCTCAATCAGCCCACAGCATGTCTTCCGGTAAGGTTTCTGTAACCACTTCTATTTACATGCCGTTGCTGCTGATGTTTTAAGCATTATGCTGTCTGAGACTGTGTATGCTTGCAGGTTCAAAAGTCGATCAACTGGAACTCATCCTCAAAAGTGCTAAAAGAAAGAGACCTTCTGTTAGCCCTGATGTGGCCTCTGCCTCCAAGAGGAGTGCTCATGCCGCCTCTTTTCAGACTCCTCCTGCAGTTTCTAGTTCTGCTGCTCGTGTGCCCCTGGAGGTCGATCCGTTATCTCGCCATCCGCCTACTCCTCATGCCAGTCCCCGTGCTTCTACTAGTGGAGGCATCATTGCTCATTTTCCAGAAGGCTTTGGGAATGTGGACAAGGTGCCCTACTGGCCGGAGATTGATCAGCTGCTCTTTCCTCCTGTTGAGGAAACGTTTTCGGAGTTCTCCCCAGAGGAGATGGCTGAAAATGACGTGCACAATGCTTTCATGGTAAATATTCTTCCTTTTCTACCTGTCTGTCTGTCTGTTTCTTGTTTAAATTCTACCTCCCAACTCTTTTGTTGAATTCTGGTTATTTATGCCCCGGACTTTTCAGTCTGCACTCTACAACAGGAAGATGATCAACATAGTGCGGACCACCAGTCGTGCTACCAACGCCAAGAACCAGGAGCTGAAGGAATCATTTGCGGATCCGCACAAACGGGTTGATCGAAGGAGCGTGTGGTGGAGCGAAGACCGAGCTTGCTTGTCACCAAGAAGAAGTTGAAGGAGGGAGCTGATTAGTGCTCGAACCCGGCGGTGTGCGGACTTTTCCGACTCTCAAGCGGTTTGAGGAAAGATCAGCCGATCTCCCGGCCACCAATGTCGATGCTTATGCCACCTGGCGGGGAAAGATCAGTGGGATGCGTGCTGCCCTCGAGGAGGCTCCCACCCAGCAGGCCATAGAGGAAGAGGAGAAGCAGCTGGAGATGCTCTACCCCGCTCAACCTGATCTGAGCATGCTGATGCCTAAGGTTGGTGAGGTGAATTCTCTGCGTTGGGGGCCGAGCGAGTTCTTTGGGGGTGATCTTTGGAATGTCCCGGATCTTTGTTGGCGGAGCTCAGGGAGCTATGGCGGCTGAGGATATGCAAGCTGGTGCAGTACCTGAAATGAGTGGTCAGCAGGCAGAGGAGGTACCAGAGGTGGAGGTCATTAATGTGACCGATAATTAAGTTTTTATATTTTGATAAACTTTTTGGCGGTCCGCCCCGGAGGTGGCGGACTTTGTAAGTTTTTAAACTTGTTTTGTGTTTGCTTCGCCAGGGTGGCGGTTTGAACTTGGGGCCGTATTTTGGCCATATTTTGAATGCCCCTTGTCATAGTTTGGCAAGGTTTTTACATATTGTGTACTTGTTTGTTTACTCTCCCTGTTTTAGGAAGTTTATGCCATGTCAGCTTGCTTGACTGATTTAGGCGAGTCCTGTTACCCTGAAAAGGCTAACGTTCGACTCGGCCTAGTGCCGTGTCACCGATGGCGATTTAGGCGTATGCCGCAATGTAAGGAGGAGTGGCCGTGTCAACCCGGGCCGATTTAGACCCGACTGAAAAGACGATCCAGACCAAGCTAGGCTGCCGTGTCGGCCGGCTGGCCGATTTAGGCGTATCTGCATTTGTGGACTACTTAACCTTGTTCATGACGCAAGGTGTGTTCGTCTCGTTTATACCAAAGTGGCGTCATTGAGGCAAGTTTATCGTCGATCTAGGACCGGATGGAGACGCTGCGGGATTCTGGTAGCGCAGATATCCCTACGTTCCATGTTCATTTTTGCATGCATGCTTTGGGGCCCGATTAAGTGCGATTAGTGCGAGCTACGTCCGGGGGGTGGTATCAAGGGTAGGCCGGATAAGCGTATTCACCATCAACCAGGCTCCCTTTCGTATGTTCCACTATCCGCCTGGTGAGGGTGCTCCTTGTGGAGAAAATAGGTTAGGCATGTTGGAGTGCCATGTGCCTTGTCACCCCGCGTTGGCGATTGTGATCTGCTAGACATCCTTTCAAAGTACCATAGATACCGAGAATTCAAAGTGATGTACTTAGAGAAGCACGAAAATAAGAAAATCTATTGAAATGATGTGAAGTACCTGTCGCCATCTCATGGGGTACCAGAGCAATTGTGGTCCCAGGACGCTGCCAGACCACACCATCCAATAGTAGTTTAAAGTTTTAAAACAACTAAAGACACCAGAAATAAGAGTGAAACTGGCAGTATGCCTACTACCGGATTTTTATTTTATCTTTAAAAATGATTTGGCTTCTCATAGTACATTATTCTGAAAGCTAGAGTCTACTTATTATCAAAAGTAATATCTCTTAAGGTGAAGTATGTTCCATGGGCGTTGTATGATTTGACCGTCCATAGTCATCAGTCTGTATGCACCATGGCCAACAACTCCTTCTACCTGGTATGGTCCTTCCCATTTGTAGGCGAATTTGCCTGCTTTTCGATTCTTGGTGTTCTGGAACACCTCTCGGAGAACCAGGTCTCCTACCTCCAGGAGCCTGACCCTTACATTCTTGTTGTAACTCCTGGCCACAGACTGTTTGTAGGCAGCCAGACGGATTTTTGCGCTTGCTCTCAGCTCTTCAACTGTGTCCAGGCTTCTGGCCATCTCTGCATTGTTCAGTTCCCTCGTCATATTTTCATACCTATGAGTGGGAACTAGAACTTCTGATAGAATGACTGCTTCTGCGCCAAACACCAGGTGAAGGGTGTTTGACACTGTTGCTATCTTTTTGGCGTCGTCTGTCGACCATAACACTAGTGGCAATTCATTCGCCCACTTTCCTCCTAACTCCTGTAGCCTCCTTCTTAGATTGTCCATAATGATTTTATTGCTGGATTCAGCTTGTCCATTGGACTTTGGAGTCCTGAGTGCTGACTTTTTTAAGGTGATGTTCCACCTGGCACAGTATCCTTCAGTATCGTTTGAGATGAATTGTGAGCCATTGTCACATATGATTTATGATGGGATACCAAATCTACAGATGATGTTTCGTTTTATGAATGAGATGACCTGTTTGTCCTTTACTTCCGTGAATGCTTCTGCCTCTATCCACTTGGAGAAGTAATCCGTCATTGCTAGCATCCAGGTTTTGTTTCCTGTGGCCCATGGTAGAGGGCCTACTATGTCCATGCCCCATGCCATGAATGGCCAGGGAGAAATAATAGGGTGCAGAGGTTCTGCTGGCTGGTGAATCATTGGTGCTGAGCGCTGGCAGGCGTCATATTTTCGTGCGTACTCTGCTGCATCTGCCTTTATTGTAGGCCAATAGTATCCCTGTCTGAGGGCTTTAATTGCCAGACTCCTGCCCCCTGCATGGTTTCCACATTCGCCACTGTGGAGAGCATGAAACACAGTCTGTGCTTCTTCCTTGTCCAGGCACCGTAGGTAGGGACCTGCTAGCGATTTTATGTATAGTGTATCATCAATGAGTACGAACCTGGAAGCCTTTATTTTAAAAGCTCTCACTTCCTTCTTATCGTCTGGTAGCTTGTTGTGGCGCAGCCAGTCTAGGTAAGGTGTGCGCCAGTCGTCTGCTGGATCGGCTTCCTGGTCAGGCGCCTGCCTGTGTGACCGAGAGCTCTCACCTTCCTCTGTAACTGCTTGGATGTCCTTTTTGTTTTGCGGATCTTCCAGTTCACCTCTGTCTATTTCGTCTGCTTTCTGGATAGAAGGTTCCAGCATATGTGCTATTGGAATACTGGATAGCTCTGTTGGTTTGAATGTTGCCCCCAGGGTTGCTAGGGCATCTGCTTCCACGTTCTGGTCTCTGAGAACCTGTTTAAGCTTGCAAGTTTCAAATTTTTGTTTTAATTCCTCTGCTACTTTCAGGTATGCAATCATCTTCGAATCTCTGGCTATAAACTCTTCATTCACGTGGTTAACTATTAGCAAAGAGTCACTGGATATGAGCAGGTGTCTGACCCCTAGCTCCAGAGCTAGCTTCATTCCCAATATCAAGGCTTCGTATTCCGTTTCATTGTTGGTTGCCTTGAATTCACATCTTACAGCTTGTGCTATCAGATCTCCCTGTGGTGATCGCATGATTAATCCTACACCTGCCCCCCTTTGGTTGGAGGCTTCGTCGATATGCATCTGCCAGACGTCTGTCTGCTTGCTTCTTTCTAGAGTGAGGATTTACGATATCGCCCGGTTCGGATGGCTGGACTGAAGTCTGACACAAAATCGGCCAGTGCTTGTGATTTAATTGTTGTTCTAGGGTCGTACTGGATGTCGTATCCACTGAGGTGTACTGACCACTTAGACATTCTTGTTGACAGTTCAGGCTTCCTCATGATAGCTTTTAGCGTGTAGTTTGTCACAACATGTATGATGTGTGACTCAAAATAGGGACGCAGTTTGCGAGATGCTACTACCAATGCTAGTACTAACTTTTCAAGGGATGTGTACTGGTCTCTGCCGACGCGGCGAGAGACTTGCTCACGTAGTATACTGGCTTCTCCCTTTTCTTGCTCTCGACTAGGACGGCGCTCGCCACCTCTGTGACGGCTAGGTATAAGAATAATGGTTCTCCTGGTTTTGGTTTTGACAGCAGTGGCGGGCTGCTGAGATAGTGCTTCAGATCTCTGAAGGCTTGCTCGTGTTCTGGGGTTCATTCAAACTTCTGACTCTTCCTTAGTACGTCGTAAAATAGCCTGCACTTGTCTGAAGACCTTGAAATGAACTCGTTCATTGGTCGCTACCTTCCCAGCTAGCCTTTGAACATCTTTAGGCTTCTCCGGTGATTCCAGCTGTAAGACAGCTTTGATCTGCTCGATGCTGGCTTCTATCCCTCTTTGAGTCACGATATAGCCCATGAACTTGCCAGAAGATACCCCGAAGGTGCATTTAGATGGGTTTAGTTTCATCTTGTATTCCCTGAGGGTGCTGAATGTTTCTGCTAGATGTCGCATATGATCTTTAGCTTTTTCTGACTTCACCACCATGTCATCAATGTACACCTCCATGGTTCTTCCTATTTGTTCTTTGAACATGCGGTTAACCAGCCTTTGATATGTGGAGCCTGCGTTCTTTAGGACGAATAGCATGACGTTGTAGCAATATATTCCTCTTTAGGATATAAATGCTGTCTTCTCTTGATCTGCAGGATCCATCTTGATTTGATTGTATCCACTCCATGCGTCCAGAAATGTTAGCATCTCATGTCCAGCTGTTGCATCTACCATTGCATCAATATGAGGCAGCGGGAATGGATCTTTGGGACACGCTTTGTTGAGATCAGTGAAGTCCACACATACTCTCCACTTCCGATTCTTTTTAGGCACCACCACTACATTAGACAACCATTCTGGGTATTTCACTTCTCTTATCTTCTTTCTTTGCCAAAGTGTCTACTTCCCCGGTTGATTACCTTATTTCTCTCTGCTGCAAACTTTCTCCTTCTCTGCTGGATGGGTTTACACTTTGGGTCCACGCTAAGCTTGTGTGTTATGATGGATGGATCTATGCCTACCATATCATCGTGTGACCATGCAAAGCAATCCATGTTATCTTGTAAGAATTTGACTAGCTGCTGTCGTAAGCTCCCTGTGCATCCTGCTCCAATGAGCACGGTTCTCTCTGGGTGCAACTTATCCAGGTTAATCTGGTCCAGCTCTTCTGTCGGGGGCTCGATGTATTCGTCCTGGACAGGCTGCTTCTGTAATTGCTATGCGGGAGGGCTGGCAGTGCCCTTGAGTGCCTTCATGTAGCAGCCTCTAGCTTCCTCCTGATCTCCTCTTATCGTTTCTACTCCCCATGGGGTGGGGAACTTTATGCACTGGTGATATGTTGAAGGGACTGCTTTCATCCGTGCGACCATGGTCTTCCTAGGATGACGTTGTAAGTAGAGGGGCCATCTATAACCAGGTACCTGACTTGCTTGTTGACTCCTCCCACATAGGTTGGGATGACTATCTCACCTAGCGAGCTGGCTGTTTCCCCGCTGAAGCCTACTAGCGGAATAGTCTTCTTCTGTAAATCCTTCTCGCTGAATCCCATGTTTTCTATGGTTTTCAGCATGATTAAGTTGACCGAGCTTCCTGTATCTACCAAGACCTTTCTTACTGTGCAGTTGGCCATTGACAAGGTGATAATAAGTGCATCATGGTGCTCTCTTTCGTCGTATGTATCTCCCTCATCGAAGCTGACTGCTGGCAGATCATTATGAGATATTCTGCAAGAATTGGCTGGTCTGTCTCCTTTGGTCTCGGTGGCATGCCTTTTAGCTGTTGAGTATGTCAGGCCGCTTAAGTTTGAGCCGCCTATTATCACGTTTATAATTTTAGTGCATGTGGGTGGAGTGCAAGCCATGGAGCCTACCTTATCATCTTTGCCCCACGTGGTAACAGGTGGCTCGGCTTTCCTTGTTCGTACAGGCGCTTGATCTCTCTTCTCAATGTATAGCGGTCCTCGATTGTGCCCAATATCACGGTGAAATTCGCACTTCTTCTTGCTTTGTCCTTTCTCCGGGCTTGCTCTCCCTGCGGTGGGTTAGGCCACCGACTCGTCTCCCATCTCTCTAAGTGCCTTCAAGATTCCTCCGATACCTGTAGTGAACCCATATTCTGCCAAGGTGGGGAGTAGTTGGTTTTCCTTGATTTTGTTGACTCCCCTCCCATATGGCCTGTATCTCTCGTCCTTCTTGTTGGTAGTTTGCTTTCTTCCTGATTTCTCCACGGCTGAAGTACTAGAAATACTTGGCGTGGTCCGTAAGGTCTGCGGCTGGATATCTTCCTCCGGCTGATCGCGGGTTGCCTTCTCTTACTTTGCTTGAAACTATGGCAAGGATGCATAGTCACCGCTTGTATAGATCGTAGTCATGGTGGAGGCCTCTTACTCAAGGCTTCTCTGCTGTTGAGATATCACACTCTCGTCTTTGCTACCTTCTCATTGTTAAATGCGGTATTGTATTCTCCAATGCTCTCTCCCCCCCGGACGATTCATACAGGTCCCCTGTGCTTCTATGGCTTTACTGCTTTTGCGAACTGTTGAGTAAATGCGTTTACCAATTCAGCAAATATAGATATCGACCTGTTTGGCAGGCTTACAAGCCATCGAAGTGAAGGTCCCGTTAAGGTGGACCCGAATCCTTTGCACATGCAAGCCTCCTTGACACCCTATAGTCATTTATTACCGTCATCATTTTCTCGCTTGTATTGGGTGACATGATCAAAGGGATATCTTTGTCTTCAAAGAGAGGCATGTTTGGATTTGTGAATCCTTTTGGCATGACTGTGACGGATATGGTGTCCACGAATGGTGAGTCGGCATAGCTGTCTAGAGCTGCTTTCTCGAGTGGGGGTGGTAGCCCTGGAACCCTGCTCAGCATCTCTTTTAGCTCCAAGTACTGCTGGTTAGTTATATTGGCTGAATTTGGGATGCGCTTTGTCACCGTCCGCGCATATCTCCTCCCGATTCTGTTCGGAAGGTTACGGTAAGTTCCGGCGCCAAGGGGTTGTGGTAACGATTGTCCCCTGCTGCCCGAGTTCACTTGCTTTGGATTGACCGGATCCTGCTGCTTTGGTGTCGATCGATTCTTTGTGGGATCTGGCGACGGAGAGGCCACTGTTTGTACCCCCACGCAGCTTTTGCGCTTGACTATCTGGCGTGAGGTATCCTAATCCTCGTTGGGTTATCCTTCCATCTGATGGTGTCGTAGCCAAATCCAATCTTGTGATTATTTCAGCTGGTATCTGCCTGATGCTCCTTGCGTCAGATCTACCAAAGGAAATCTTCCTTCACCTGCCTTGTTTGCTGGAGTGTTGGACTGCTGCTTTAGGAGATCAATTTGTGCCCGAGCTCTCTCAGTATCTCCTTCTTACCTCAAAGATCTCTGCTCTCCTTTGATCTTCTCTCATGTTTTCCATAGCTTTCTCGAGATTTTCCACGCCGGCGAGCGAGAATCTGCGTGGGGCCGGGCGGCGGAGTGACGCCTGAGCTTGATGTTCCTTTGTCTGATCTGGTCTGGGCTGAGACAACAGGGGTCCTGGAGGTAGAGAGGCTTTTGTTGTCAGTGATTCTTGGGGTGTGTCCGGGAGCCTGCATGGCCACTGTCGATGTTGGACTTTGGGTAGACGATGGTGGTGGCGATGGCTGTCTGCTCCTTGACATGGCTTCAGATACTTGCTTTTCCATTGTATATTCAGAATATCAACGATTGACGACCACAATGCCCCACGGTGGGCGCCAAACTGTTTAGGTCTTTTTTACCTAAGTCGATTTAGGGTCAATGTAGTCTATATTCGTTGGTCGATTGTATGATGATTTGTATATTAATAAGTAAACGGGAAATAAAGTGCGTAATGAAAATTGACACGTAAGATTTTGGTGACGCGGAAAACCCAATGTGGGAACAACCGCGGGAGGGACGGTACCCTGCCAAGTATTGCACTATATGATTTGGAGGATGATTACAATTATGGTACGAAGCTAATCCTGCTGGCCTTAGGTGTCAGGCCTGCAAGATCGAGAATGAACGTATATTATTTGCCGAGATGTGATCTTGAGTGTTGATGTACGAATGCGGGTGTTTTGTGAATGAATGTCCTTCTTGATTTCCTTCTTCTGCTATTTATAGGGTAAGAACCCTAGATATACTCTATCTCGAATATGGAAAGAGAATATTATTTCCATAAGGACTTCTTTCCTAATCCGGATTCCCTTGCCAATTCTCCCCGATCTCCCTAACTTCTCCCTAACTTCTCCCTGACACTCCTTTCCTTAACACGGGCGCCTACTGTGATGGGCTCTTGATCCTTCTTAAGCCCGTTCCCCCTTCTCCTGACTGCGGGCTCCCATCCTCCTCACCTCTTCTCTATAATCTTTATTTCACCAAGTGGGCTTTCATTATTACGCTATTTTTAGCCCAAACAGGGTCCATTGGATCAAAATAAAGAAGCACACTATAAATGATAAAGCAATTAATAGTCAAAGAGAAGAAAGAGGGAGCCTACATAGTTGACCCCTGAAAAAGGGTAACGGTTCCTGAAGGCCAGGAAGCTGTTTCGTGGAGGCCCAGCAGGAGCTAACCCTAGAGGTGGCCATTATAAAAGGGGAAGGAGATCAATCAGAAAGGATCATCAAGCATTTCATAGTGAACAGCGACAAAAATTACACTATCCTCAATCTAAGAAATCCTTCCTTTGTTGTTCATTGAAATTTCTTCCACTGTTTCCTTACTTGCTAAATATTCCGATTATAGTGCTAATATTGGCGGGATTCCGACTCCCCCCGCGGTTGTTCCCTCACCGGGTTTTCCGCGTCACCAAAAACTCATTGTGTCGATCTTTCTTTCGTTGTCTTTTACCTTATTTTGCACCGTAATTCTTTAATTCACTCGCAGCTGTAGACGATCACTTTGACCCGCTAATTTAAATAACTAACCTGTAAATTTTTACCAAAACAATTTGGCGCCCACCGTGGGGCCCTAGTGATCGTTCTTTCATAAACCAAAATTCAGCAACCCGCCCGTCGTCATGTCTGGCGCCAGCACGAACCCGTCCAGCACCCAGGGGGAACCTCCCCACACTACTGGAGGAAGGCCTCTCCCAGCAACCACGGGATCAGTCACCGCATCACCAGCAGCCAGCCAAATGGCCCCCGTCAGCGCATCCCCGAAATCCATGCCGCCACCTTTCAAGCCACCGTAGGCGCCTAAAGTATCAGCAGCACCCAGTGTGACGAGATCCAGCAGGGAAAGCAGTCCCAGCAGGACCCAGATTCAGGAGACTGCATCAGGAGGAATTCCCAAAAAATCAGGAGCCTCATCACCAGACCCCATGCGAGTGGTATTAGAAGGAATGGACACCCTGCACAGGGCCATCGAAAGCTTGAGGAAGGACAATCAAGATCTCAGAAACCAGATTGCAACAGTAACTCGGTCTCGGACGTCGCCAGCCGCGCTGCCTCCACCTTCTGAGGCCCCACTCTCAGCCACCAGTGCAGGATCATCCCGGCAGATTCCATCAGAACTGGTCACAAGACTGGATCTTGAAGGACTACCACCCAGAGGAGCTATTGAGCCCAGTGGATTAGGGTTCCTGTCTTTTGATCGACCACTCAGCTTGCAGCCGACCCCAGGTAGTACTCTGTCTAATAGTCAGCCAGGGACTAACTTGCAGTCTTTTGGAGGAACACCCGTCCAGCAGGTGGCAGGATGGTATCCAGGACCCAACACCAGTATGATGAATCCAGCAAGCGGCCATTTCTCTGGAGGGACCGGGGTAGGAGGAACCTCTTCCCAGCAGGTACCAGAAGGGCAACCAGGGACCATCACCCATGAAACACCTTTGGCAAGTCAGCCAGGCAGCCAATTCCCAGGAGGAGCCTGGCTTGGAGGCACACCTGTCGGTTCTTGTCCGCGAATATCTAACCCTCTTGCAGGAACGGGCAGCTTACTGGAGCAACAGTACCAGGACTTAAGGGACCTGATGTACAGGATCCCAGGTGTAGCACGACCCCTAGAGAAGGCAACGCGTGATAGCTATGCAGACTCCCCTTTCGTGGAGGACATAGCCCTTGTTGGAGTTCCCAAAGGATGTGTGCCGCCAGCCATGACACTCTACGACGGGACCACGGATCCTCTTGACCATATCAACCACTACAAACAGAAGATGATGGTGATCACCACGACAGGCTCCTTGAAAGAAGCCTGTATGTGTAAAGGGTTTGGATCCACCCTGTCCGGAGCAGCCTTGCAGTGGTTCGTCAGCCTGCCCAATAAAAGCATAACTTGCTTCGCCGACTTAGTCAATGCCTTCCACCAGCAGTTCGCCAGCAGCCGCACACCAGAAAAGCAAACCAGCGACTTGTACCGGGTAGTACAGGGACCTGAGGAGGCTACCAGAGATTTTCTGAACAGATTCAACAGAGAGAAGGTGGCAATCCCCCGGTGCAACATAGCCACGGCCATAGAAGCTTTCCGCCAAGGGGCTCCGCCAGGACTCAGACTTATATAAAGACCTAGCCAAGTATCCGTGCACTACCTTTGAGGAGGTACAAACAAAGGCAATAGCAGTCATGCGGCTGGAGGAAGACTTAGGGCCCAGGAGAGCAACTTATGGCACGGATCCTACATCCAGAAAGGCACCTGTAGAGAAGCAGAGCGAAAGAGCCAAACCCTACAGCAAGCCTGTGAACAAAGTTTCTGAGGGACCAGGGGGAAAGAATAACTCAGAGCCACCTCCGAAAGTAAGTGAGTATAAATTCTCAACTAACCTTGCAGGAGTACTCAAAGCCCTAAAGGAGATACGGGGAGTCAGATGGCTTAGGAAGCGGGCTAATGAGCGTCCTAACGATAAAAGGGATTCCAGCAAGAGGTGCGAATACCACGACGACATAGACCATGATACCGATGAATGCTACACCCTGAGGAAGGAAGTCAAATTCCAATACGATCGAGGAAACTTAGACCACCTCTTACCAGGAGGCTCCACCAAAATTAATTCCATTAATCAGGTTCTGCCTTCTCCTCCACCTGTTTGCACTAGAATTGTGAATGTTATTATAGGAGGCTCGAAATTGTGCGGCCTGACTTATTCAGCAGCCAAAAGGCACGGCACACAAACCAAAGGAGACAAGCCAGATTTTTCCTGCAGGATCAGCCGCCAGGACCTCCCAGCAGTCACCTTTGATGAAACAGACGCACAAAACACCCCGGAACAACACCATGACGCTCTGATCATCACCATCCCCATAAGGAACTGCGAGGTAAGAAAGATCTTGGTGGACACAGGAAGCTCCGGGTCAACCTGATTATGCTGGAAACACTCAAGGGCATGGGGTTCAGTGAGAAGGATTTGGCAACGAAGGAGGTACCTTTGGTCAATTTCAGCGGCGAGACAAAGCACTCTCTAGGATAGATTGTCATCCCAACTTATGCCAAAGGAGTCAACAAACAGGTGAGATACTTGGTTATCGATGGGCCCTCTACTTACAATGTAATTCTTGGCAGGCCTTGGATCCACGACATGAAGGCAATACCTTCAACCTACCACCAATGTCTAAAATTCCAAACACCCTGGGAGTGCAAGAGATACGTGGGGACCATGAGGATGCTAAGAATTACTACAAGATAGTCCTGAAACCAATAACCCGACCGCCAGCATAGCAATTACAGAGCCAGCGCATCCAGGAAGAATATTTCGAGCCACCTCAGGTAGAGCTGGACGAAGTCAGCCTGGACGAGCTGCAACCAGAACGAACCGTACTTATTGGATCGGAATGCACAGGTAATGTCCGTCAGGAACTTGTTCAATTATTGAGGACTAATATGGATTGCTTTGCCTGGTCCCACAACTATATGATAGGAATAGACCCTGGCGTGATAACACACAAGCTAAGCGTGGATCCAAGTTACAAACCTGTCCAACAGAAGAGGAGGAAGTTTGCCCCAGAGAGGAACCTGGTTATAAACCAGGAGGTAGACAACCTGCTCGCTGCTGAAAAATTCAGGGAAGTCAAGTACCCGGAATGGTTATCTAATGTGGTGGTAGTCCCAAAAAAGAATGGCAAGTGGAGGGTTTGTGTTGATTTTACAGACCTAAATAAAGCTTGCCCTAAAGACCCGTTCCCTCTACCACACATAGAAGCCATGGTGGATGCCACAGCAGGTCATGAAATGCTCATATTCCTGGATGCATGGAGTGGCTACAACCAGATCAAGATGCATCCTGACGATCAGGAGAAAACGGCATTCAGGTCAGAACGAGGAATCTATTGTTATAATGTTATGCCTTTTGGTCTAAAAAATGCAGGTTCCACCTACCAACGGCTGGTAAACACAATGTTCAAAGAGCAAATAGGCCACACCATGGAGGTATACATCGATGACATGGTGGTAAAATCGAAGCAAGCTACACAGCACGTCGAGCATCTGGCTGCAACTTTCAGTACCCTGAGAAAATATAAAATGAAGCTGAACCCATCAAAGTGCACATTCGGAGTCTCCAGTGGGAAGTTCCTAGGATATATGGTCACCCAGAGAGGGATAGAGGCTAGCACCGATCAAATCAAGGCCATACTCCAGCTAGAGTCACCTCGAAAGCCGAAGGATGTGCAGCGCTTGACAGGGCGGGTGGCTGCTCTAAATAGGTTCATAGCAAGGTCCTCAGACAGATGCAGGTTATTCTACGACATCCTGAGGAAGAGCCAGAGGTTCGAATGGACGGAGGAGAATGAGAAAGCACTCAGTAAGCTGAAACAGTATCTGAGTACTCCACCACTCCTATCAAAGCCGGAACCTGGAGAACCCTTATCCTTGTATCTCTCAGTAACCGAGGTGGCCGTCAGCGCAGTGCTAGTTCGAGAGCAGGAAGGGGTACAGCATCCAGTGTACTACGTCAGTAAGTACCTGCTGCCTGCAGAAACCCTGTAGAATGGCCAAGTGGACCATGCATCTAAGTGGCTACGACCTGAAATTCGAGCCTCGAGCAGCAATCAAGTCCCAGGCTCTAGCAGACTTTGTCTCCGACTTTTGCCCCTCCCTCCAGACGCAGGCCGAGAAGGACATCCTCACTCTAGAGGAAGACAAAAGAGAGCAGATGTGGGAGCTGAATGTAGATGGAGCTTCCAACATAAAGGGAGCAGGAGTTGGTCTGGTCCTGAAGTCACCCCAAGGGGACCTCTTGGTCCAGGCAGTTCGGTGCGAATTCAAAGCTACCAAAAACGAAGCAGAATATCAAGCCTTGATCTTGGGTCTGCAGCTAGCTCTGGACCTAAAAATCAGGCACCTCCAGGTATACAGCGACTCCCAACTTATTGTAAACCACGTAAATAACTCTTATGCAGCTAGGGACCCCACTATGATAGCCTACCTATAAATAGTGCAAGAGTTGAAACTCAGGTTCAAAACCTTCAACATCAAGCAAATCCCCAGGGACCTGAATGTGGAGGCTGATGCCTTAGCTGCCCTGGGGGCAACATTCAAATCAGGTACAATCTCTACCATACCTATTGTTTTAGCACGATTTTCCCTGAAAGGATCCGGCTTGATTATAAAGTAATTAGGGTATCTAGTTCTGTAAATTAGGGACAAAATTATAGAAGAATTATAGATGGAGATTGAATATAGATAGTGTTATTGTATTTCTTTGATAAGCTGATTACAAATCTTGTATGTAAGTATGAGTATTCAGTAGTGAATAATGAGAAAAACCATATATCTTTTACAAATGTTAAATAGTGCTATTTATACTCTTCAAAAGTTAACGTTGGATACCACCCAACGTTCTTCTTGACCGTTCTCAGTTGTTAGCTAGAAAATAGGGCACATTTCCTATTTATCCGCTTGACCCAGTCTTCTTCAACAAACTTTGGCTTATATTCCTTTGCACGATCTGGTACGTGGAAATATACTATTCTTAGAGTTGGACTTGGTCTTCCGTGATAATAGGGCATATGTATAACTGTCTTGCTTGCTTGCTGATCAGCCGTCTTGCTGGAGAGTTTCATCAAGCTATCTTAGTATCATTATCGCTTTTCTTCCTGGACCTTAACAGCTTATTTATCCTCTGGTGTTCTTCTCCTGTCAAATAATAACTATACTTGCCTGGACTCTGGTTGCCCCAATCAGCCTAATAAGGCCAGGCTGGGTTATAATCAGACCAGGCTAAATTGGGCCTAACACCTATCGTCCACGTACTAGAACCTGCAATATCAAAAGCAGGACAGAACGAAGAAAACACAGCTAGCTCACCGCAGTCACAGGAAGCAGGGGTGTTAACCAACACCACCGGTCAGGAGGAAGCTGCTGACTGGAGGAAACCCTACCAAGATTGGCTACAGAATGATATACTCCCGGCGGATAAAAAAGAGGTAAGAGGCTTTAAAATGCGAGCTTCCAGATTTGTGCTGATTGATGGTATCTTGTTCAGGAAATCCCTCGCAGGACCCTACCTGAGGTGCCTGGATAAGGAAGAAGCTCAGGCTGTTTTGCATGCTATCCACAGTGGTGAATGTGGAAACCATGCAGAGGGCATGAGCCTGTCTAATAAGGCCCTCAGGCAGGGGTATTTCTGGCCTACGATGCGTAAAGATGCTATGGAGTACGCAAAAAAGTGTGATGCCTGTCAAAGACATGCACCAGTCAGCCACCAGCCTGCAGAGCCTCTGCACCCAGTTATTTCACCTTGGCCCTTTATGAAATGGGGAATGGACATAGTAGGACCACTACCCAAGGCCCCAGGAAACAAGGTCTACATGCCTGCCATGACAGACTACTTCTCCAAATGCATAGAGGCAGAGTCGTCCTCTCAGGTTACTGAGGCCCAGGTGATATCTTTCATTAAACGCAATATCATCTGTAGGTTTGGTATTCCATCTGAAATAATATGCGATAATGGATCTTAGTTTATTGGCAATAAGACAGAAGCATTTTGTGCTAGATGGAACATTTCATTGCAGAAATCTACCCCCAGGAACCCTCAGTCCAATGGTCAAGCAGAATCCAGCAACAAAATTATAGTGGAGAACCTAAGAAAGAAGCTGGAAGAGATTGGGGGCAAATGGGCAGAGGAGCTACCACTGGTCCTATTGGCTGATAGGACCACCCCTAAAGTTGCAACAGGACAAACCCCTTTCAGCTTAATATTCGGAGCTGAGGCAGTCATCCCTTCAGAGGTCAGGGTCCCTACCCACAGATACGGGTGCCTCACAGAGGAACGGAATCAGGTGGAAATGGCAAGCAGCCTAGACACTGTGGATGAACTCAGAACCAGCGCCCAGATCAGGATAGCTTCATACAGGCAAACGGTAGCCCGGAGCTACAACAAAAATGTAAAGGTCAGGACTCTGCAAGTAGGAGACCTGGTCCTGAGGAAAGTCTTCCAGAACACTAAAAACCGGCGAGCAGGCAAATTTGCCTACAATTGGGAAGGACCGTACCAGATAGAAAGTATCGTCGGAAATGGAGCCTACAGGCTCATGACAATGGAGGGTCAAGTAGTCCCCAGATCGTGGAATATCATCCACCTGAAAAAATATTATATCTGAAGTGACGAGAATAGTCAGCAACCAGGCATGTAGTCTGTCGGATGCAGCCCCATCAGGTTCCAGGCTTTCGTTAAGTGTTCTTATCTTTCTGAGAACCCCGATTTTTAGTTCAGTTTTAAAAGCAATTTCTTTTTTCAGGCACCTAATCAGACCTTTTAAGTTTAACTAATGTATTTAAAATTTTGAGCCGTAAATAAATTTTTTAGCATGTTTTAAACATTAAGAGACCAAGTTTACCAATAGAACATTTTTTGACCTACTTTTAAATTTTTTGGAAATCGTGTGTTCCAGGAAAGAGGAACCTATGAGAACTAATCTGATGGAGTTTTGTATCCCCATACAGAGAAGCATGGACTCATGACTAAGTACCCACAGATCGGACGAGCTAGGCTCCTGCAATGCTTAGTGATCATGCAAGCGAAGTTCCTCTGAATAGAGGGGCAGTTAGATCCCTGGACCTCCAATCAGCGAAAGCCGGCAACAAAACAACGAGAAAGGGTGCACGCATGATATAACGAATGTACGCCAGAAAATGGTAGAATATTAACTAAGGCGCCTGAAACGGCAAAATATCAAAGTACGCTTTGCTCCCGTGAGCGAAGCCAAAAACATACCGAAAATTATCCAAAAGCTAATAAAAGTTTCATGCCACACAGGGCCCAGGAAATAAAAACTAAAAAAACAGGAAGGAGGTCGGTTCAGGAACCTCATCAGTCCAGCAAGACATGCTCCACTTCCGTAGCAGAAGCTGGAACATTTTCAGAAGCAGGCTGAACGATGGAGTTGTCCTCAGGAACCAGATTGTCAGCTGGATGGGTTCCTCCCTGGACCACTTCCTCCTCAGCAGCAGAAAAACCTTCATCCTCCTCCAGAGCATCAATCTCAAAGTCCGACAAGATTCCCAAATCAACTTTCTCGGGGAAAGAGTCTGCAAACAATCTCTCTTCCTCCTCCAGATCCCAGGACAGGTGCTTCCCCTCCTTGTACTCCTTGATGCAGGCAATCTTCATCTCCCAGGAAGAGCAAGCGGCAACATCAGTCAGGGCCTTGGATAGATTGGCTTTCTTTTATTTCAGGACCTTGTTTTCAGCCGTCAGGGATTTGTTAGCCTCCAGAACTTGAGCGATCTGCTCCTCGGACTCCTTCAAGCTGATGCGGACTGAGTCAATATCCCCTCGGAGGCTAGCCTTCTCCTTCCTCTCCTCACCCAGCTGGTCAAGAAGCTCCTTCTTCTCCGTCTGAAGAAGGCATACGTCATCTTCCAATTTAGCAAGCTTCTCCCGGATAAGGAGAGATATCTGTAAAGACTGGTAGAAAGAATAAAAACCCTCAGTAAGAGTAATTTACAAAAAAAAAAAAAAAACCTTAACTCAAAAGCGTGCTCAGCTTCCAGATCCGCCATCTCCCTCAGGGGCCTCTTCTCCAGTGATGAGCGAGGGCCGGGAAGCATTAGCCGTTCCAAGTAAGGCCAGTGTCCGAGGGCCCTAGACCGACCAAACCCCTCTGGAAGCTTCAAAGTCATCTCAGCAAGAGGAGCGCTAGGGGTCACAGGGGTAGGACGCTCACTACCTTCAGGAGGCAGGAACGCTAGGGGTGTGACTTCAGCAGCGGCAGAATCAGAGGAAACGGCGGGCCTATTCGAACAGGCAGCCTCAACGTCCAGAGAGGAGTCATTCTTCCTCTTAGAAGCAGGCTTGGGGACACCTCCAGCAGCCCTCTTCCTCCGCTGGGCCAATATCATCTGTAACGTAACCTTGGGTCTAGCAGATTCTGGAACCAGAAGGGTCAGGAACCAAAAGTATGAAGAACCAGAAGTACTAGGAACCAGAAAGTCCAGGGGCCAGAAATGCAAAAGTCAAAAAAAAAAGGCATACCTGACATCACAACTTCTTCCTCCTCCTCTCCGTCGATAGAAGGTGTTCCACCAGAAGAAAAGCCAAGCAAGCGATTGAACGATCTTTGATCATGAGCCAGACCAAATAGCTTGGTCAAGGAGGCAGTCTTGTCAGGAGAAGGTATAAGACGGTTTAGGCCTACACGGAAAAGCAAGTAAGGAAAGTAAGCAAACAAAAGAAAAGTCGTAAAAAGGAAATAATAGATATCTGCAGTAGATCGCCACTCAGAGAACACATAATCGACTGGAGGAGGGAGAGAGCTAATCTCCACAAAAATAAAACGACAAAACCAGTCAGAGTCATTGGGCTTAGGAGGAAAAATTATGCAATGCTCCTCGTTTTCCCGAACACGCAAGGTGACTTGGCCGTGCCCCAAAGACCTCACCATAAAAAGGTGACCCAAGTCCCCGAGATCGATCCCGGAACCATATAAATCGTTCATAATACACAGGGGAATTAGAGTACGCCAGGCATACGGAGCAACTTGACACATAGCTAAGTTATTTAGACGAAGGAAATCTTGGATTAATTTGGTAAAGGGAAACCTCAAACCCAAGGAGAAAGGATAAAAGTATAAGCAAGTCCACCCCGGCCTTCGGAAATCGGCCCTCTGACCCGGAAGTGGGACATGCACCACCACGTCGTCGGGAAACCCAAACCATTCCTTGATTAAAGCAAGGTCATCCGCTTCAAAATCAGAATCACAGGAATGCGTCGGGGAAAGGATGAAGGCCGAGGGAAACAGGTTATGTAAATCGGGATTAGAATCAGAAACAAGGGAACTGAAAGATCGAGTACTTTTGCGAGCCATAAAAAAAAGTAAAGAAGGAAAAACAGAGGTACCTGAAGAAAGACGGAAGTCTTGAAGATGAAAGAAAAGGAAAAGTTTTTAAGAAAATGGAAAGTGGAAAGAGAAAAGTAAAATCAGGGAAGTTATAAGGGAGTAGCGAAGAGTGACGGTTGGATAGGTAGTCAAGGAAAAGTAAAGAGGAGAAGTGAGGAGTCATGTCACATTAAAAACAGGCTGCTCCAAAGAAAAAAATTCCCGCCCAAGTTCACTTACATGGGAATTTGGGGACAATTGTTGGGACTAAAAATTTCATTTTTTGTCAAGGACACGTGTCAAACAACAAGAGGTGAAAACAATTAGGCTGGGATTGATAATATGGCAAGAAGGGGTCCATTGGATCAAAATAAAGAAGCACACTATAAATGATAAAGCAATTAATAGTCAAAGAGAAGAAAGAGGGAGCCTACATAGTTGACCCCTGAAAAAGGGTAACGGTTCATGAAGGCCAGGAAGCTGTTTAGTGGAGGCCTAGCAGGAGCTAACCCTAGAGGAGGCCATTATAAAAGGGGAAGGAGATCAATCAGAAAGGATCATCAAGCATTTTACAGTGAACAGCGACAAAAATTACACTATCCTCAACCTAAGAAATCCTTCCTTTGTTGTTCATTGAAATTACTTCCACTGTTTCCTTACTTGCTAAATATTCCGATTATAGTGCTAATATTGGCGGGATTCCGACTCCCCCCGCGTTTGTTCCCTCACCGGGTTTTCCGCGTCACCAAAAAATCATTGTGTCGATCTTTCTTTCGTTGTCTTTTACCTTATTTTGCACCGTAATTCTTTAATTCACTCGCAGCTGTAGACGATCACTTTAACCCGCTAATTAAAATAACTAACCTGTAAATTTTTACCAAAACACTTATCACGAATTTCTAAATCAAATTCTTATAATAACAAAATCCATCTAATAAGTCGTGGCTTAGCCTCTTGTTTGGTTAAAAGATATTTTAAAGTTGCATGATCAGTGTGAACAATAACTTTAGAACCAACAAGATAAGCTCTAAATTTGTCTAAAGAATAGACAACTGCAAGAAGCTCCTTCCCCATAGTAGCATAGTTGATCTGCGCATCATCAAGAGTCTTAATTGTATAGTAGATGGCATGTAACACCTTATCTTTTCGCTGCCCCAAAACAGCTCCAACTGCATAGTCACTGGCGTCGCACATAATCTCAAAAGGAAGGCTCCAATCCGGAGATCGGATTATGGGAGCTGAGAAAAGAGCTTGTTTAATCCTGTCAAAGAACTTAACACACTCATCAGTAAACACAAAAGTCGTATCTTTATGAAGTAGTTGAGTTAGAGGTTGAGCAATTTTAGAGAAATCCTTAATAAAGCGGCGATAGAACCCTGCATGACCAAGAAAACTACGCACACTTTTAACATTAACCGGGTACGGGAGTTGCTCAATTACATCAACCTTAGCTTTGTCCACTTGAATACCCTTACCTAACACCAAGTGACCGAGTACCACCCCTTCAGTAACCATGAAGTGGCACTTCTCCCAGTTGAGAACAAGGTTGCTCTCCTCACAAATTTGCAAAAACTTTAGTCAAGTTTCTCAAGCAAACATCAAAATCAGTACCATACACACTGAAATCATCCATAAAGACTTCCATGATAGACTCGATGTAATCAGAAAATATGGCCATCATACAACGCTAAAAAGTAGCAGGAACGTTACATAAACCAAAGGTAATCCTCCTATAAGAAAATACACCATATGGACATGTGAAAGTGGTCTTTTCCTAATCGTCAGGATGAATGGGTATCTGAAAGAAACTGGAGTAGCCATCTAGGTAACAGAAATAACTATGACATGCTAATCTCTCTAACATTTGGTCAATGTAAGGAAGTGGGAAGTGGTCTTTCTTAGTAGCAGTGTTCAACTTCCTATAGTCAATGCACATCCTCCACCCTGTAACAAGTCTAGTAGCAATCAATTCATTCTTATCATTCTTTAGTACTGTAGTACCTCCCTTCTTAGGTACAAATTGGACATGACTGACCCATTTAGAATCAGATATAGAGAAGATAATACCAACATCAAGTAATTTTTGTACCTCTTTTCTTACCACCTCCTGCATTGGAAGATTTATTCGTCTCTGACCTTGTGCACTAGGCTTGTGGCCTTCTTCCAAATGAATACGGTGCATGCAAAAATCAGGACTAATACCTTTCAGATCATCAATGCTATACCCAATGGCCTTTTTATGAGTTTTCAAAACAGTCAACAAAGCAGATAGTTGACCTTCAGTTAGGCTAGCATTGACAATCACGTGATTCATTTCACAGTCATCAAGGAATTCATACTTAAGATGAGAGGGAAGGGGCTTTAGTTCAGGTTTCTTTACCTCAGTTACCTTAGGTGTGGTACCCAAACTGTATACCTTTTTATGAGGGCATTCCTCTCCAGTTAGAAGCCTCTCAATTTGATGAACTTCTGAACTCCATGAACCCGTCTGATCAGCTGAATCCGAAACCAGGGCAATCTCCAGAGGATCCATGTCCAAGCATAACGCTGACGCTAGCTCATAAATCACAAAGAGCTTTACTAATAGCAAGATGACCAATATGACAAGGGATAGAAAAACTTCACGGGTCCTTTAATTTAGGTGGTGAATTGATTGGCAATATGGCACTGCACTTATGAGTGTAAGCAATAGCTTCCACCGCATCAAAGGTTCTCTTCCTTGTCAAAATCTCCTTCATGAACTTTGCATAAGCCGACACTTGAGTAATTAATTTTGTGAAGGGAACACTTACCTGTAGATTGTTCACGACCTCCATAAACTTATCGAACTGCTTGTCCAGCTTGGATTTTTGTTGTCGATGAGGAAAAGGTAGTGCTATAGTAATGGGCTCGGCTTGCTTGACCTTAGAATCAAGTTTTGAAACACCATCGTCTGTCAAGGAGGTGCCTCGATCGAGCCTTGATGGGACTCGATCGAGCACACTGGTTCCTCGATCGAGCCTGGGCTGACTCGATCGAGGAACCTCAGCAAGTTCAGCTTTGTCGTTATTTTTGCTTTTATCGTTAGCTCGTGTTTCAACTTCATCAGGTTCTTTCTCATCATTACTTCTATTCGCCTACCAAACATCGAGTTTTTGTTGCGGCTAGTGCAAAGTTCTTAGAGAAAGAATTTCTCGAGAATAAGTCAAGTAATAGAATCTTCAAGCTGTCGGAGATTCAAAAACCAACAATGATAAGGCTAAAGTCGTATCACCTTAATCAAAGTAAACCTAAACTACTACTAACAAAATAGCTAGCGGTAAGTCAGGGTCGAATCCACAGAGAGGCGGTGATTATCTAGTTTGTTTATATTTAAATCTGTCTTAAAGTAACCAATTGCGGGGGTTTGTTTTGTTTGTATGCTAACCAACTAATTGCATGTAATTTAAAGGGTTTAAAACAATGATATTAAAAGTCTAGGATTTCCGGTTCACTAGGTCAATTATATGGGGTCTATTAATCAATTGCTAGATCTGTCAAGCTGTCTAAGGTCATAAGATCGGTCGACTCTATTATGCCCTTTAGATCGATTCTAACATGCGGTCGCTATAATTAGATACAATCTATTTGATTATCGCAGCCTATATTAATTATAACCCGGTCGGTGAAAGGATTAATTCGCTACACTAATTAACAACTCAGGCCTAAGTCAATTAACTAGAATAAGAACAACAATCAAACGACAACTTATATGATTTCTCTAGCAATTAATCAATTTTCCTCTTTTAATTAACCTAGATCCCCCTCATCCTAGATGAGGAATTTAGCTACGCATAATAGAAAGAATAACAATAATAGTAATGGAAAACATGATGAACAATAATAAATATAAACAAGTAATTGAAATAATAATTTAAGAAAGATTAGAACAATACCGTAAAATAGCAATGTTTAGATCCGGAAGGAAGAACAATGAATATAAACTAAAACTAAGTATTTGAGAGAGTTTTCTAAGGTAGCTATACTAAGCTACTAGAATAAAAGCATAAAAATAACCAAGAGAACGAGTTTAGGTATTTATAGTAGTCATAACCGACTTAAGGAAATTTGCGGAATATTGCGGAAACTAGTGATTCCTCGATCGAGCCAAGGTGCACTCGATCGAGGCACCAATTCCCAGATACCCCAACTCTTGACATTGCAAAGTTTATTGATTAGGTTGGTTCCTCGATCGAGTCGAGAGTGACTCGATCGAGCATGAAGTTCCTTGATCGAGCCAATGTTGACTCGATCGAGGCACCAATTTCCTACTTCGCGCACTGAACTTCAAACGGCCGCCATTTCTTCGTTACTTGTCAGAAGCAAGCGATTTTTGTGGCGTTGGAAAGCTAAGAAGATAAGCTTTCACCTCCAATTAGAATCACTTGAAAATCTGTTGTATAACTCGAGATATGGCTCTTCAAAGTAGGCACTTGTAATAAGAAGCTCTTTTCTTCGTGTTTTCTTCTTAACTTCTCTTCCTTCATTCTTATGGATTCTCGTGCCATGCTTCGTGTATCCCTTCATGCTCACTCCGCGATGCCCATTTCATTCCTTTGCTCCTCAGATGCATCATTCCTGCATTAAACATCAAAAGGCAGAAGTATCAACATTCTAACATAAAAGGCATGTAAATGATATAAACTAGCACGAAAACCGTATCAAAAGTAATTAAGGGGAGGCATAAATATGTATATAATTATGACTCATCAAACAACCGAGGAACAGATGGAGGAAGATGTTCCTTCAACTAATGATACGGTTAATATTCCTCAGGAACCTATGAGGTCGGGTAGAGTCTCTAATCCTCCAGACAGATACATTGGTATGGTCGAGGAAAATGACGTTTTGCTCCTAGAGAGTAATGAACCCGCTACCTATAAAGGTGCCATGACCTGTTCCGACTCTAAGCTATGGCTTGAAGCCATGCAATCCGAGATGGACTCCATGTATGAGAATGATGTATGGGATCTTGTTGATTTACCTAACAAGGTACGACCTCTTCAGTGCAAATGGCTTTACAAAATAAAGCATTCTGTAGACGGGCAACCAGATACCTATAAAGCACGACTAGTGGCAAAAGGTTTCACTCAAGTGCACGGATTGCATTATGATGAAATTTTTGCACCCGTAGTTATGCTGCGTTCCATTCGGATAATCTTAGCGATTGCTGCTTTTCATGACTATGAAATTTGGCAGATGGATGTGAAAACCGCCTTCTTAAACGGTTATTTGGAGGAGGAATTGTACATGGTACAACCCGAAGGTTTCATAGATCCTGTAAATCCTAAGAAAGTGTGCAAGCTTAAACGTTCCATTTATGGACTTAAGCAAGGTTTTCGGAGTTGGAATCATCGTTTTGATCAGGTGATAAAAGAGTATAGTTTCACTCGATCGGTTGAGGAACCATGCTTATATGTCAAGTCGAGTGGGAGCAAGATTGTTTTCTTGATATTGTATGTCGATGACATACTCTTGATTGGGAATGACATTCCTCTCTTATCTTCGGTAAAAGGATGGTTGAAGAACCATTTCCAGATGAAAGATTTGGGTGAGGCACAACGCATATTGGGAATTCGTATCTATCGAGATAGATCACGACGGATGTTATCACTGAGTCAGGAGTCTTATTTAGATAAGATTCTTGAAAGGTTCAGCATGACCAACTCCAAGAAGGGGAACCTTCCAATGACTTCTGGGATGCATTTGAGCAAGTCTCAGTCACCTACGACACCGGAAGGGATCGAACGCATGAGTCGTGTTCCTTATGCATCAGCCATAGGATCAATCATGTATGACATGATATGCACACGTCCAGACGTGGCATATGCATTGAGTATGATGAGTCGGTACCAACGCAATCCAGGTGAAACACACTGGATGGCTGTTAAAAACATCCTTAAGTACCTACGGAGGACTAAGGATTGGGCATTGACTTATGGTGGAGATACTAAGCTATGTGCAATCGGTTACGCAGATGCTAGCTTCCAAACGGATCGAGATGATTCGAAATCTCAGTCTGGATTCGTTTTTACTCTTAATGGTGTTGCGGTCAGCTGGAAAAGTTCCAAACAGGAAGTTGTAGCAGATTCTACTATCAATCTGAGTACTATGCCGCTTGAAGCAAAAGAAAGAAAACTATATGGATGCGTCAATTCTTACAAGGACTAACCATAGTTCCTAGTTCGAATGACCCAATCACCATCTATTGTGATAATAGAGGTGCCATCTTCTAGGCCAAGGAGCCTAAGTCTAGCAACAAGTCTAGACATGTACATCGGAAGGCTCACCTGATCCGTGATTACGTGGAGCAAGAGGAGATAGTGATTGACAAGATTGCTTCGGATGACAATATCGCGGATCCTCTCACTAAGCCATTGAAATATGATAAGCATGAAGGGCACGTTATTTCCATGGGAATTAAACGTGTTCCTGAGTTGTAGTAGTTGATTATGAATTCGATACATTTTCCTTTTCATATGCTATTTATAACTTCATCGTATTATTTCATATTTTGTTTTTCATGTGGATTGTATGACAACATTGAACGCCACAAAGTGAACTGAATTACATTATATTTGTTTTGGTCCGTAATCGCCTACATGGGCTGATAACTCTGGCTATTATATTGTGAAGTTGATTGATGGTGGGTTCAACGAGCCATAAGTCAAACGGTTGGCTGATCGATCACAGATGCGAGTTATAACGATACCTCGTAGGACAATTGTGACAACGTAATGGAGTCCTAAATGTTTAAAACCATTCGGTGCCAGGTCATGGATTGGACGTCCATTGTGTTCCTAGAGTCGATTCTTTTGACTATCGACTGTCTCTTGAGATTAAGGCAGTTTTTGGGTGACTTTGGTTCCTTTCTCATAGTCGACCGTAACAGGAGGCTAAGCAGATTTTTACTGGGTCATTTCATACTGTGCTTGTATCTGCATGATTCGAGTTGAAGAAAATATCAAACCTTTATCAGGTTTAGTCATTTCTCAGGGCCACTCGAGGAGTTGTAACTGAAATGCATGGCCATACTCGAATGATGATTCGTTTATCAGTTAAGTTATTCTCTAGTCGGGAAAACCACTCTTGATATTGATCACTTGTAAAATACGACCTTTGTGAATACGGATTTTGCAAATTGTTTTACATTGAGTGGGAGAAATTAAGGATATGAGAATCGGTTATCGCACATACACTTGTGAGGACAAGTGGGAGATTGTTGGAGCTAGTGTCCTCCACAATTAGTGTGATAACGTTTATAAATCTCTTATAGGTTCACAGAGTATACTTAGTATTTTATCACTTGATTAACGTTTGCTAATAACGGTTGACTTGCTAGAAGTTTGACGTTATTATCATACTGATGGCGGTGATCAACTGGTCCCTAAAAGTCACACCTAAAGGATGTGTTTGAGAGATGTGATTGTGTGAAAATATAATCACATTGATACCTTATATGACTAAAAGGTTAGTCCATGTATTTGACTAAAAAGTTAGTCAATGTGATGATGAGACGATTATTTAATACAATTAAATAATATAAACTGAGACGAATTAATTGTTAATTCGTAAATTGAATATAAACTGTTATATTTAATTAATGTATATAATGTTAGCTTAAACAAATTAAGATGTTAATTCGTAATTAAACATAAACGGTTATATTTAATTAGCAAATTATAAATATGCGATATTTATAGTTAATGTATATATTATACGATATTGTCATAATAAATGATGACGGACCTAATAAATCGACTACAAACTGTTGTGTGTGGACTTATTAATACGTGACGACATAAATGACAATTGATAATTATACACATTTTATACAATATGATAACTACCAAAAATAAGAAGATTTCTCTCCTTATTTTTTCGGTGGGTTACTCGGTCAAAGAGAGGAAAAAGAAGAAAAAATATCTTCCCCTTATTCCTCCTATTTTCGGTTATATTAGGTGAGAGGGAGGATTATTTTTCTGACTTGATTTTTGACCTAATACTCTCATCAAAACTCTAAAAATAATTTAGCAATTAGGGTTCTCTCTCTAGCAAGAACAAGGGCATTTCTCAAAGCATTTTGGATGCAACAATTAGGAAAATATCGATCTTGATATTTGTTCTTAGGCCAAATTTCTAGGACCAAAGGTTAATTCTAATCTCTATTCTTTTGTTTATGCAATTCGTTTATGACTCGTAATTTCATATTTCATAATTTCGTTATAATCTGAAATTTTCTTGATGAAATATACCGATATTTCCACATCATCTCCATTGGAATAATCAATTAAATGAACTCAATCATGAAGTTTAATCAATCCTCTCAAGGTTATACATAACCATTGTCTCAAGGGCTACTCAAAACGAACTCTAGGGAAGGCACTCAAGGTTCTTCAGGGTGCGATCAACTTTCTCCAGTTCTAACTCTCGAGCCCTGTCCATACCTCCTAAGTTCTTTACTAACCGATGGCTTCATCTAGGGAACCGTTAGATTAACAATTACTCCGTATTTGTCACTGCAATAAGAGCTCTTCCTGCAAAACTTGGTATCCAACCTCTTCAGAGTTCATAGTTTGAGTCCTCGATGTCAAAGTCATTTTCACTTTCCGAGTCGCTACAATAAGAATGGAGTAAATTATTAGCCTTGGTCTTCACATTCAACAGACTCGACAACAACAAAACATTTGGGTAATCCTTATTAAATCCAGCTACACGCCTACACTACACCACATTATTATACAAGGGAGCACCAACGAATAATGATCTTACTTGGTCTTCTTGCAGTGTTGACTGAGATCTTCGCAAAGCACCTTACCCATATCTCCTTGTTTGACAAATCCTTTCTTCAACTCGACCAACTATACCACTCAAATCAAAATTCAGAACTCGTATTTTCGCATGGATAACCATTATAATAAATGAAACAAGAGCACATGAAAGACACTCACCTCATCTTCAGTTTCCTCCAAAGAACCTTTGCTCCACTTTTTTAAAAACAGATATATTAGAAACCTCTTAATTCAAGAAAATGCCTGCAAAATAATCGAAAAGTGTTCTCTTTCGTAAAATACCTACCTCCCACAGTAAGATGATATATCATTGGAACGCAGTAAGATGATATATCATTGGAATATGCTTTAGCTTCTTGTCTCTCATGTGTTGTCAAAATTAAACTAACTTAGCTCTTTACTAAACTCTTTACTCATACTTGTAGTTTGGTGTCGTTAATTACCTTTATTTCCTCACATAAAAAAAAATCGAGTTCAAATACTAGTGCAAAGGTTTTCTACAACTTTCAGTATACAATTTCAAGTATTTCAAACAATCACCATGCTAACTCAATGTGATTTCTACAACGAGAACTCGAAACCAGAGTTGGATCGACTGACATGAATCTAATATTCCCCTGAAGACTTACCTTCCTCAAAGAAAAACAAATGTAAAATGTGGTTGTTCATAGATGAATATGAAGTACCAACATTCTCATCTACTTATTGACATCAATGAGCTTGCATTGAACCAACAAACAATTAAATTAAATTTCAACAAATAAATTGCAAGTACTCACGCAAACATCAATATTATACCGCTCAACTGCAGAAATTAAGTATCATTTACGTATAGATAAATTAAATTGCAATCTTCACACGAAATGAATAATTTATTCAGAATTGAGACCAGAAAACATCAACAAATTGCGATCAATGACAAAAGAATAACCGAACAATAACGTCATTTTCAACGTGGTTACCACCTGAACGACCACAAACGCTTTTGATTCGAAGCCTACTATTACCCAGATACACATATTAACCAATGTATACTTAAGCATATGCACCATCAGCATGAATTACTGAAACATGGAATACAAGCAACCAACAACATTATTGTATTCCTCAAGATTGCCCATAAAGCGAAGTAAGGTATAGTAAGCACACAACCTACCAATTAATTAACATGAGACTATTTCCAGATGACTCACAATGAAAATTGGTAAGTGAATCACGTCAAATGACCGCTTATAACGAACATTAACCAAAAGTGCAGAAAAACTGAAAAGATGATAAAAATGAATGCTGAGCAACTACCTTAATCTTCTGAATGTAGATGTCCATGAACCTGGATGTGTGGCCTCGATATCGATCAACAAACAAAAACTTCCTGATCCCTTTTCTATTAATTTTATATGACAAACAAATCAAAGAAGCAGCACCAAGAAGAAGTTGTGAGGTGAGAATTTCATACTCAAAATCCCTAACTTGGTAATCATCACAAATTGTGCAGTGTAGTCAAAACACTCTACGCTTCTATAAAGAGACACAATTAATCCATACAAACTCAATCAATTTCACACAACTTCGACAAAATACTTCAATTGCCAAAATAGGGACTCAATTAATCCATACAAAAACTAAATAACAACCCAACTAAAAATTGAGATTTAGTTTAGATTAGAATAGAAGTGAAAAACTGATCTTAATAACAATGGCCCAATTAATCTTAATATACAAGTTCTTAATAACAATGATCTGAAACATTCTTTAAAATGACCTGACGCGGGTCAACTGACTCGGAAAATTACACAAATTGACCTGTTCATAAAATGGCACAACAAGACTGCACTCTAAATAACCTAATCTAAACTGGAACGCGATGACCTTCTCAGGTCTAACCGCAACTTATCACAGGACCATTTTACCAGAACCCAAGCAAAACATGGTTAGTTACCTGTTTCACCGGTGAAGACAATATTTTTAGGATGTCCATTGATAAGTATGCCATCAGGGATAGGCATAGCTTGTCCTAAGTCCAACTTTTTTCGAAGTACCTGCAAAACAACAACAATTTAAGGTAAAATCAACAGCTTCAAACCTATAAAATAATAGGTTTGGGATATTATTAAAAAATCTAGCAAGGTATATGAGTGTATCTAGATTACCAGATATGTGTATCTAGTAAGATAACAAAGTGTATCTAGCCATTTAAAGGAGTGTATCTAGTTTGTCATAGATGTGTATCCAGCAATTTAAAGGAGTGTATCTACCAATTTAAAGACATGTATCTAGTAATTTAAAGGAGCATATCTAGCTTGTGAGATATGTGTATCTAACTAGGTAAATGAGTTCTTAGTTTAGTGGCGAAAAAGGTGACCGGCCTGACTTAAATGAATTGTTAACTAATTTAATTAAATATTGCTCGCTATTTTTGCTTAGGGAATAATAATCAATAAACATCTGCATAAAATGTGAAGGTATGTAATGCTCCGTGGAAACACAATGTTTTACTCGTATGCTATATTTGATGAAAACAAGGATAGCCTTCCCTACAGATTGATCAAATATGGGCTGTTTCTAAGCTTGAAAGCCACAAATAAGTTCTTTGCTATTTTCCTGGGATTACATTATAAGAAAGAAATAGTGTTTAACTCGTACATGAAACTAATTAATTTACCTGAAATTAAATGAATGATTAGCTATTAAACGAACTACGCTTCACCATTGTCGTATCACCTGAGCTCTGCTTTATTCATGATCTTCCAAGAAATAACGATAAGTACTAGAGTTCCACGATGTCTAATTTGGAGGCAAAAATCACATTAATCCTGTCAAAATGTAACATAATCAGAACTCTGGAAAAAGCATGCAGCAGCCTTTACGAGTTGGTCCTGTATACTTTTAAATAGAAACGAAACAAAAATTTCACAAAGTTTTATAACATGAATGACAGGATAGTAAGTATCTGAGCAAACGAGTTATTATGATACGATATCTTGAGCAAACGAGTTATTATGATACGGGGTGGAGGGTTATTTTGGTACGGGTTCTTCGCATTCGATTTGTTTTGGTGCTTAGCTAGAGCACGATAAATTAATTAGTTTCAGTACGAGTTAAATTAGTTTGCTGCTAAAAGAAAGCATAAGACAAAAGGTTCGCAAAAGGAAAGCACTGCTTCAGGTGAATTTCACTATTCAAAATTGGTCAGGTTTCAATACATGGCCATATCAGACAGAATGCAGCACATTATGCTAGTGCCACAAGACCGCCACTCTCACAGTATACATTATAAGAAAATGATACAATATCAGATGTTATTGGCAAAGGTAAGACACAGATAGCTAAGTATAAAGTTGTCGGGAAATTTAGAGCCATAAAATGGTATACCTCGACATTGTTCACGATTTAATTTCGTCGACGGACGACTAGAACATCGTTGTCAATTTTTCCGACAATGAACCCAAATCCGCAACACTGGAAACACTTATAGCTCTCCAACTTTATCTCCACAACTACCACATAATCTGTCAGTAAGAGGATCATACATCTGATGTACTACCTCCAATTCTATAGTTTTTGAGCATTATAAAAAAGTTTTTGAGTTTTATTTTAAAGTTTCTGATTTTCACTATGAAGTTTCTGAGTTTATTCACTTAAACATTTAGCTCTAAAAAATTACAATAAAACTCAAAAACATTATATATAAGTTTAGTTAAATTTGAGTTTTGACGGAAAAAATATTAAAATTTAACTTATAAACTTTATTATACTAAAAAAAAAAATACACATATGCTCAAAAACAAATAAAGTTTTAGGTAATAAGCTTAAAAAAAATTACATATATACTCAAAAAATAAAAAAGTTAGAGGTAGTACATCCGATGTATGTTCCTTTTTCTCCATAATCTGTGTACCCAATAGTTTTAGCTTGTGTACCTATTAGGATAACCTTGTGTATCCGAGCTCATATTTTATGCAACCACCACCTAACCATAAATTACCACTGCCTACTACCGCCATACCAACACCGCCGCCATACCAACACCACCGCCAACCCCTATGACTACTACTACTAAGACTGACCAACTTTACCAACGACTAACACTAGACTGACCACTTCCTATCACTAAGGCAAACACCACAGTCACCAACGACCACGGACCACACCAGCCACTAAGGCAAACACCACAGTCACCAACTCATTCAACAAACCTGACTAGCTTAGTTTTCGACAATTATTCGCTATTTTTTGTAGATCTGAGAATTAAGTATCGATTTTTCTTTATATATGTCGTTTTCGAAGGAGATTGTTGGTCGGAAAACGATACTGAGTTCGAAATTGGGAAGAGGAGATGGGTCTGACGAGAGATTTTGATGCTAAAATAGTTCTCATCGAGAATGTCAACATCGACGGTGCTCGGTGCTCTTGTAAGGGTTTAATGCCTGCATGAGAGCTAGTGTTAAGTGCTTGGTGTTGCGCCGGTGAGATGATTGGGTCATGGAGCTCCGGTGACGGTGGAATTGGTGGCCGACGGTGAAGACAGGTGGTGGTGGATAAAGGTGAGGGAGGTTAGAGATTTGGGGATTACGTTTGAAGGAAGAGGAGAATTAGAGAAGTGATAATTAGTTCGTAAGTTTGTACCGAACTTATAGTTCGCGCCGAACTTATAGTTCGCACGAGATCCTAGTCCTAATCCTATTTCTATATATATATATATATATATATATATATATATATATATATATATAGTTGGGATTTGGTGAGCTTTGATTCTTATGATGAGTTGTGAGTTTGAAAAATCTCAGCCATTAGATTACGATGAATGGCCAAAATCTAATCTTAGTTGTCATATAAAAGCATTGTTATTTAGTTATTTCCTCTTTTTTTCTCTCTCTCTTCATCCGTTATTTACTAATTGTTCTAACTGTTTCCCTCTCTAATTAATTTTTACTGCAAGCGTTTATAATCAACATTACTGTAACCGTTTATCTCTCTTCTATTATTCTGGTGTTGTTCTCCTTTGTATTATTCTGCAACCGTTCATCTCCTTTATATTTCGCCTCTTTTCTCTTCGCCGTTCAACAACTATCTTCCGATTGAAGGTAATTTCATGCCATTTTCCTTTTCTATTCTGTTATTCAGTTTTATTTCATGATTTTCTATGCTTTCACTTCCGTTTTTCAGTTTAATTATTGCTAGGTTTACTTACTCGAGTACTTTAATGTCGTTATTACGTTTCCGCAGTTCCTTCATTATAATATTATCCTGCATTTTGAATTTCTGATTTTTCCTGAAGTGATTTGCATGTTCTATTCGTTTCTGCAGTTTTCTATTGTTCCGGGGTGATTTCTGTCTCTGAACTTCCGTTGTTGCTCTGACCTAGTTCGTTAGATTATGTATTAATCGACTATTAACCGTAATAGAACCACTAATCTGTCCGTTTTCTACCCCTTAATTATTTTCCTCTTCTTTTCTCAAATTATCCGTTTTAAATGTATTTTCGACGTAAATCAATCAAATCATTGTAATTTTAATTATCGTATTTCATTTATTGTACTCTTTATTATCGTATTGTTTGCTTGTTCTCACATGTAATCAACCCTAAATCTCTACTTCGACCTATTGTTTGCTAAATTACATGTTAACCGACATAGTTTAATTCTCACATGCTAGGACTAAAACGATGGATGTTGCATTGCATGCATATAACCGACAACATATCAAGTATAGATGATTTTCCCTAATCATTAGTAGAGGCCGCTATCGAGGCGGGCGGGATTAGGTGTTCGATCAAAAGAGCTTCCTAATACGTACCCTCACTCCTTACTCTAGATCTCTATGAACATCCGTGTTCATTGGCTTCCACGAGAGTTATTCTAGACATAGAATGCTAAGGGTAACGAGTTCTTGGTGTCTATGTCATTACTTTGTGTCTTGACATGACGCGAAGTATTCGAACGGTTTCCAATTTTCCACAATAAATTGGTGGCGACTCCACAAATACAAACGCTTGTTTTCCCAAGCTCCCCCGTGGTCCCCCCGTGTCCACAGTTTGGCGACTCCACTGGGGAGTAATACACTTACGTGTTGCCAAGGGTGAAAATTGGACAAGGTTAGGGAATAGTTTATATGAGATAGTTGTCGGTTTTCATTACTCGACCTTCTTAGGTCGTTTTATTCGGCCTTCCTAGGCCCAACCCAACCCATTCGACCAATCGTCCCGTCTGGACGGTCCAAATTCTTATCTGGGCCTAAGGATAGATAGCGATTTACGTCAACCATACCGTGGTACATACTCATGTTTGTATCAAGGGCTTTCACTACTCGAGGAAATGGACTAGGAACCGACCTTATTCATGTTTGTCACGGACCTCTCCACATACTAGGGTTTGATTGCTTGGTATTACAACCCACCTTTTTAAGCCAAAACCCTTTAAATGCACTCAGCATACCGCTATATTGTCTGTATGAATGCTTGTATCATATACGTGATCATCATTTTTGTAAACAAAACCATGACGAAATTTTTTAAAATAAAATCATTTTCAAAATGTAAATATTTTCAAAAATGGCCTAAAGTAGCTCAAATAAGCCGAAACTCTGTCCAAATGTCAAGTCAAACTTCGGGCCTAAAACCCATTTTAAAACCCGTGTAAAAAAACGTAAAAAAAACCGAAAAAAAAGTCCAAAAAAAAAACGTTTTATTCAAAATATTTTCAAATCATGTAAATGTGAATATGTAAATTCAGTTGGGCTAGGTTAGAGTCAAAATTCAAACCGACTATATCCTAGTTAAAACTCTGTCGAGTCATAAATCCGTCTTCTTTTACATTTTGGGTCTTTTCAAAATTCAAGTCAAGTCCTAAGGCGTTACGCCATCATTTTGGACCCCCTACCCCAATTCAGTTAGGACCTAAACATTTCCACACCTCGACTCACACACTCGAGGCTAACAGTTCGAATCATTCCAAAATCCGTCTCTCGAATTCTCCTAATGACACGTTCGGGACACACATACCCAAACTTCGAGTGAAGTCTATCTTAAAACACAGGTCTTAGAATCAACACGTGTCGTCAATCCCGTCAATCAAGTCAACCATAGTCAATACTCGAGTCAAAGGTCAAAGTCAAACACCATGAGTCCAAACACGAGAAGTCACTCACGACATTTCATGACTTCACATGTCAAGAGTCTAGTTATCCCGTCTCGTCTTCCTATATTTTCCTTCGTGTATCCTTTATTTGTTGCCTTAGTATGCGTGATCCCATGTCGAATCGAGTTGTAATGCGCATCATTTCTGTCGAGTAGGAATCCAGCAAGTTCCGTCAGTCAACAAAGTCACTAAGCAGTTCAAGCCACAACCACCGTGTCTCTCCAAGACGTTTATACCATGGTCCTACGAGTTCAAGCTAAAGTGAAAAATTTGAGCATTTGCGTCCTCACCCTTGAAAATGGAATGGTGGAAAAGAACACGCCACCTAGAGAAACCTCTAGTCTAGGTCGTCCAAAGCTTACCTCTTGTAATAACCATCGTCTCAGAAAGCCAAAAACAGCTGAAAGGAAACCTGGGAGGCATCAAAGGGTGCTTACCTGTAACACCCCCATTTATACAGGAGCCTTTAGCTAGACATTCCCAAATAAATAGGACTGTTACCATCTCGGTTTTTCGAGGTAGTGAATAACAAAGTACAACAAACCAAAGTACTTTAAATTAAAACTTTAGTGAATACATGTTTATTACAACTTAACCAACTAAAACTTAATATAAAAATAATTACAACTCGCAGCGGAAATAAATAAAGTGGTATAATTATTCTATGTGATCTAGACTTCAACTATGGTCCAAGTCGAGCTCTCATCCCAATGCTCCCGAGTCAGCTAATCTTTAGTACCTGTCAAATATGCTCCCCATTATGGTTCACCGCAGGTGTTCACGAATACACAGTCAACCGCGAGGTTGAGTAGGAATAAATTAAACAACAATAATAATCCAACCAAAATAAACATCCTTCAAATTCTCATCACTTCATCCGTACAACTCACTTACATCACTGGCAGTAGCACAACTTCCTTAACACCGTGCTATGCTCAACTCAACGACTGGCTGTAGTACTTTCGTACCATGTTCAACTGGCAGTAGTACCCCCCGTACTATGCACAACTGGCAGTAGTAATCACTTACTATGCACAACTATCTTTGGCAGTAGTAATTACTTACTATGCACATCTAGCAGTAACGATTACTCGCTATGCACAACTGGCAGTAACACCCTCCGTGTTATGCTCAACTGAATAATCAACTCTCCATACCAAATATAACCCAACAACAAAAACTCAATAACAATTCCGTCTTCATCTCAACCAATCATCTTAACATACTCCATTACTCTACTTCCAATAATGAATCACAATACTAACCTTAACCACATGAATCGTCACATTTAAACATTCATTCACTGAACAATAAAACCGAGTTGAGTAGGAAATTCCTACCTCGAAAGCAAGCACTCCAATTTACGCAATCCAAGCAATTCAATTAAATAGCCAAGCAATCCAGTTAATAATGCTTCTCCACAGTTCCGTCACCTTGATATATAATAATTACAATTATTACTAATTATTCTAAATAGATGAAATATAAACCATTGAACTAATTTTGTATTTTACTTATTCATTAATTATGGTAATTATATTGTTACGTAAATTATCAACACATGTATTATAAATAACTCATAAACTAATTATATAACTCTCTTAAATTCACTATTAATCAATTTATTAATCAAAACCCATACTCCACACTACCACTCGCGTCATTACTCCTAATAATCATCATCATCAAACACCCCCCCTCATAACATGGTTTGAACCCGTGTAACACACCTCTCCAAACACCCACAATACTCGCCCAACCCGCCACCTAGAGACACCACACCATCAACCACCACTAGCCTGCACCACCAAGACCTCCGAAAACCTCCAACCACCAGCCCAATCGTCCCCTACCACTCGCAAACCCACGCCCTAACACACTGTAATACCCCGTAGTTTAGTGAAATATATATAACTAATTTACGTAATTCAAATAATTAATTAAAGGCATTTATATTTAATAATCGAAAATAGGACGGGATAATTATAATAATAAAATAATGAATGAGTCGAGATTAGTTGTCGGGCCGTGTGCATTGGGCCGTGTGCCGAGTATAGCTCGAATAAATTATTTCATAATAATAATAGTAGCATGTGTAATTGTATTATAATAATTTTATTTGAATAATAATAATCATCATCATCATCATAGTTGTATAATAATAGTCGTATTTGTATAACAATAATAATAATAATAATAATAATAATAATAATAATAATAATAATAATAATAATAATAATAATAATAATATGATAATTGTATAGTTTCCTAATTGCTTCCTTGTACCCTATGACCTAAATATATAAATAGACCTTATTCATCACAAAACACGACAAAATAATTCACATAAAGAGAAAAGAAAAAGAGGAGCTAGCAAGGAGATCGTCACAAGGTAATTTTCTAATCGTCTCATAACATACTCGCCTTAAGACTAATATAACTCGTTAAATAGATAACCGTTGACTGACCCGAGACCATGACCTTGACCGTGGGATACCAGAGGCTGATCGGACCCACCGTTGACCACTTATGACCGACTGAAAGGGGGTGTTTGAAGAGGTTGTTATCGAGTGGTTAGGATATAGGATTTACTTGTTTTACTCAGCTTTTGCACACTTAATTGGACTCGACTTGACCTGGGTATGGTGGGGTTGCGACCTGGGTGGTTAGTCGACCAAGTTAGGTGGTATAGGGAGGTCGTAGGCGGTGTTTCGTGCGGTTGTTGGCCGGAAACACGAGCTAGGGCAGAGTATGTTTAAACACGTTAGAACCCGTTTTTATGCTCGTTGCTTTAACTGGGTATGGTAGGGGATGGAACCTGGTGGTTAGTTCGACCGTAGAGGGGTGCTTTGGCGGATGTAGGTGGTGGTTTGATGCGGTGGTGGTCGTTTTAGCGTGAAACATGGGAGGAGTTGATTGTTGTTGTTGCTGGCGGTTTCAGGGGCTGTTGTGGTGGCGGTGTTAAGTCGAGGGGAAGGAGGGATCGCACCTGGAACCACCGTGGGTCATTGGTGACAACGGTGGTGGCCAGAGGTGGTGGGGTTGGTGTTGAAAAGTTAGTTGACGGGTTTTCGGTAATTGGTAACGTGGTGGTTGTTAGGGCGTGGGTTTGCGAGTGGTAGGGGACGATTGGGCTGGTGGTTGGAGGTTGTCGGGGGTCTTGGTGGTGCAGGCTAGTGGTGGTTGATGGTGTGGTGTCTCTAGGTGGCGGGTTGGGCGAGTATTGTGGGTGTTTGGAGAGGTGTGTTACACGGGTTCAAACCGTGTTTAAAAATACTCTGCCCTAGCTCGTGTTTCCGGCCGACAACCGCACAAAACACCGCCTACGACCTCCCTATACCACCTAACTTGATCGACTAACCAACCAGGTCGTAACCCCACCGTACCCAGGTCAAGTTGAGTCCAATTAAGTGTGCAAAAGCCGAGTAAAACAAGTAAATCCTATATCCTAACCACCCGATAACAACCCCTTCAAACACCCCCTTCCAGTCAGTCATAAGTGGTCAACGGTGGGTCCGGTCAGCCTTTGGTGTCCCACGGTCAAGGTCATGGTCTCGGGTCAGTCAACGGTTGTCTATTTAACGAGTTATATTAGTCTTAAGGCGAGTATGTTATGAGACGATTAGAAAATTACCTTGTGACGATCTCCTTGCTAGCTCCTCTTTTTCTTTTCTCTTTATGTGAATTATTTTGTCGTGTTTTGTGATGAATAAGGTCTATTTATATATTTAGGTCATAGGGTACAAGGAAGCAATTAGGAAACTATACAATTATCATATTATTATTATTATTATTATTATTATTATTATTATTATTATTATTATTATTATTATTATTATTATTATTATTATTATTATTATTATTATTATTATTATTATTATTATTATTATTATTATTATTATTATTATTATTATTATTATTATTATTATTATTATTATTATTATTATTATTGTTATACAAATACGACTATTATTATACAACTATGATGATTATTATTATTATTATTCAAATAAAATTATTATAATACAATTACACATGCTACTATTATTATTATGAAATAATTTATTCGAGCTATACTCGGCACACGACCCAATGCACACGGCCCGACAACTAATCCCGACTCATTCATTATTTTATTATTATAATTATCCCGTCCTATTTTCAATTATTAAATATAAATGCCTTTAATTAATTATTTGAATTACGTAAATTAGTTATATATATTTCACTAAACTACGGGGTATTACAGTCCTTCCCCCTTAAAATGAACTTCGTCCCGAAGTTCGCCCAGGAATGTTACAAAACTCAATAACCATCAACACAACCGAGTACCATTTCAACTTATTACCATCGCACACACAATTAACCATTTTATTATTATCAACCATATCAAACTTATCAAAATTTATCACAAAATAAACTCAAAACATCGTGTGTCACATTACCGATTTAGGCAGGTCTTATACCGATGTTTTGAAGAGACTTTCTGCCCAAGGCAAGCTACATCCAATAGGGCCGACTCCGGATCCACCTTTAGAGAAACAGGTGAACCTCTGGAAGGGCAACAAATACTGCCTATATCACCAAGGTAGAGGCCATGATACTGAAGAATGTTTTCTCTTGAAACACACCATCCAGGATATGATCGAAGAGGGCAAGCTTCCAGTGCCACCTTCTGTCGAGCGATCCAAGAAGATCAACCCTCCTGGGTCTAGCAGCACTAAACATGACGAAGAATCATCTCTAGATTGTTCTCATCTCCTTGATCCTTATGACGATGGAAATATCAATGTCCTCGAAGACGACGATATCCAAAGTGGAATGCTCATGCTTTCCATTGCCTTCAACAATAAATTTTCCAAAATAGAGGGAGCTATTGATAGCCTAAACTCTCGACTTTCCAACATGGAGAACCAGTTTGCTGAAATGGGTAAGAAGCTTGATGCCCAACATCTCAAGATGAAAAGTTTCCAGACAAACTCTCAACCTAATAGTCCTAAAGCAAAAAGAGAGCAATGTATTTCTAGTTCTTCTCATCCAAGAATCAAAATCAACAAAGGAAACCTCATGAAGCCTTTATCAAAGAAACCTAACAATCCTCGCAGGTCATTCACAAATCTAGGCATACCTTATGCCTTAGGCTTGAACAAATTATCCTCTTTAGGTCTTCTTCAACCTATAGGACCTACACCAGATCCAGAAAAGAAGCTTAGGTTCTGGGATGAGAATGCCTATTGCCAATATTACAGGGGCAGGGGACATGATACTGAGGTGTGCCATAAGTTCAAGCACGTGATCCAAGATATGATTGAAAGTGGGAAGTTGTTCCTCTCAACTTTTAGCCCACACGGCAAGTTAAGCAATCCTCATGGATATACCACTTATCAGGAAACTCTTCTTGACTATTATCCTTCCATTGTTCCCAATGATGAGGACGAGGGTGAATGCTCAAAGTCAGATGTCGAAGCCAATTGCTGGAAAAGAAAATGTTCAAGCGTGGGTCGATGCTTACGAGTCTAGATCTGAGATCGAGTCAAAGTCCGAGTCCGAATCCGAGTCCTAGGCTTTCTATCCCATGATTATTTTAGTGTCTTTCTTCGTATCCATTTCCATTTCTAGTGGTAATCTGGGCGCTGAGCCACGAGTCACGTGTCTTCCCATGTCTATGTTAAATACATTCATTATTCATTTCAATAAAAGTACAATTTTCAATCCACATATTCTATCCTATATCTTCCTTTACCCTTTTCCTGTGACAAAAAGAATTGATTTGAGACATTTTAAAACGAACAACAAACATGTCAATCTATGTGAGTACACTTACATGATGTTCCGTTCTATGTTGTAGAGGACCTAAAACTCCGTGTTCTTTTCTTACCTATTCTATGTCTGGCAATAGAAACCTCACTATACCCCAGTTTAGGACGAGCCTATCTCAAGAGATTCTAGGACGAATCCAGACCATCTCCCTTGTTAACGATCCATGACGGAAGGCAAACCCATTCCCCACAATAAACAACCCGTGTTACTAAAGGCCAACCCCATTTCACACCCAAAAGTGATAGTATGACCCAAATCCATGGTATCAAACAAATCCAAGACGATACGAACTATGATCAAAGACAAAGGCTCAATCAAGAGAAACCAATATCAGTATCCAAGGCCGCAGTTATGCCCAAGACAAAAGAGTCAAAAAAAGAAGGCTCAATCAAGTCAATGTCAATTTCCAAAGTCAAAGTTATCTTCAAAAACCTGAATCAAGAATCTGGGCAAAAAGCCGAGATATATTCCATACCAAGAATCTGAGTCTGAATCAAGAACAAGCCTGAAATCAAATGCTGAACAGAATAGTGCTGAATTCTATATAGAATCAAGACGTCAATGCTGAATGCTCAGCTAGCACCCTCACTTAGCCCATCACACACCCTAAAGTCCTTCTTGAGACCGCTATAGGGAGATAGTTAGGAATTTTGAGAATCTTCTCAAGCTCGTCAAGTGTACCCATCCTTTAGGGCCAAGACATGGAAACTTGATCCCACGTCATTTTAACCTACCTTTATGTGCTCAGGTTACATCAAGCCAAGAGACTCCATTTCCAAGCCACATTACAAGACATAAGCCCATCAAGCCTTAACTCCACAAAATCAAGCTCCAGAGATTTGCTCATCAAAGCCTCTTATTTTCGAGCTCCACATTCCAAATATCCAATCCAGTTTCACCTTGACCCAGACACGGAGTCTTCAGATACTTTGCTACCTAGGACGGGACATATCCAATCCATCCTTAGGTTCCACTTTTAGATGTGCTCACGACAAGGAAATATTTTAAAAAATTAGTTATAACTTTTTTATCTATGATCAGAGGGAGTTATCTCAAATCAATTCTTCGAGTCACCAAAGGAATATACTCTCCTGACCCATACACTTTAAGGTCCTGACAACATAGCTTAGGCACACACCTGAACTACGAGCATGGTTTGATTTCACCTCTTCAGGTGGATACGTAGGCAATACTTTCTTACACAAGAAGGATACAACCACACCACCTAAACAAAATTAACCAACACCTTTATACTGGGGGATCCTTATTGTCGCCATTCTCTTTTTTACCAAATTCCAGAGTCATCTTCTCACCGTGGGGGCTTCTCTTTCGAGATGCCACCCTTCCTTTATTCCTCTCTTATTTAAATCTAGCTAGTGCTCAGTCCGGACGATGGCAAGGTCTTAGATCGATTCTCCAAGTTATCGTGCCTCAAGAGAGGTCTCTTTTACAACAAGTGGCGGCAAAGGGTGTCCAAGTAGACAGCTGATCCATGGCTCATGCCTTGCTTTTATATGTTGTCATCATTCTTGCAATTCTTTTACCTTTAGAACTGATACGCGTTGTCACCCACACTTGACTAGGGGTTGCACATACTTGAGCAAAGTCTGTCAAATTCATCTGCGTCGCGTCAAATCTAAGTCACCGTTGCGTCAGTCTATCATCTTGCTTCCTAGTGAGTCGATGTCGTGTCAAGTCCCGTGACTAAAGCCCATTGAATATGCATAACTCATTACAAACGACAAAATTCTTTAAGCAAGTTTTAAATAACGTTTATAAAGAAACAAATTTTGCAAAGCCCATGTGCTTCCTCCTTCAAGATCCATAGGACCACACAAGTCCATGTGTATCAATTCTAGGGCTTGATTCGTGCTTACCAGTCTTTTTGGCTTGAACGATGATCTCACATGTTTGTACCGAGCACAAGTGTTACACATCTTCTCTTGATCGAACCTGATTTTGGGTAGTCCTTCAACCAAGTCCCATCTCTTGCGTTTATTCAAAATAGGTGAGCTAATGTAACCAAAATATTTATGCCACAAATAAGGGTCATCAAGTGTAACTTTCATGCACTAAAAAGAGTTAGTAGGCACAGCATTTAAATCTACCATATACACATTTCTTTTTCTATGGCCTTCAAGAATAATACTACTTGTACCTTCAATTATAATGCGAAAAACATCTGTATGAAATACAACCTTGTTACCTTTGTCGCATAGTTGAGATATGCTAAGTAGATTATGCTTGAGACCATCCACTAGATAAACATCACCGATTGCGTGTGATTTAGAAATTCCAATTTTGCCCACACCAATCACTTTTCTTTCTTGTTGTCCCCAAAAGTCACCTTTCCTCCATTGAAAGGTTTGAGTGAAAGAAACAAATTCTCATCTCCAGTCATGTGTCTTGAGCATCCACTGTCAAGATACCATTGGTTATTTTCTTTCACCATTACCTGCAAAAGGATTAGATACAGTTTTTAGGTACCCAAGCTAAGTTGGGTCCTTTACGGTTAGTTACTCTATATACTAAGTCCTTTCATACCCAAACTTATCTAATAATCGTATTTCTAAGCCTTGGGTAGTTTTGTTTAGGAGGAGTTCTAGGTCTAGGGGATTCCTTGGGTCTCACATATCTGGTCTCCTAGTGTTTAGGTCTACTTTATTTAGGTTGACAAGGAGTTTGTGAGGTAGTAGGCCTTTTAGTGTAGTCAAAGGTCATGTAGTAAAACCAGCAAAAATTATTATTCCTCTCTTCGTTAGGTTCATCTATAGAGGATTCATCATTCTTGACGGTTGTGTCAACCGTTTTAACAAATTCAATATTTTTTCGTATATCATGTACACGTTTGACACAATTGTCTTGGATGTGACCCGTATGACCATAATAATTGAAAATCATATATTCAGGAAGATCAGCATATTTTCTTTTTCTGAAATCATGATCAAAAGGTGTTGATTTGCAATTAGAGTGATCTCTACGGCTGTAGCACTCATGTCCTAAACCCATCTTCGTATTATTGTCAGATTGTTCGGTTAGGAAGTTTAGGACTTTGGTGCTACCTTCCCATTTGTCGTTGATGAGTAACATTTTGGTCTCTTTTTACCCCGCATTTATACTTTATTCCGACTCGATTTTGCGTGCTTAAATGATTAAATAGCTCATTTTATTAATTAACTAGTTTGATAGCCCGTGCGTTGCAACGGGGTAATGGGTTTAATGTTACATCATATGGCTAATAATTTGTTTAGATATGATTAAAATATTTATCAAATGAAATGTAAAAGTTCTTATATAAAATTATAAATATCACTTGAATATAATATATGAAATATGTATTATATTATAGCAATAATAATAACTAAAAGATTATCCACTATATTTTTTATATCAAAAAAATTATTTAGAATACTTTCCTAAAATAATTTTTAATAATAGAAACTCTTATGAGCTCTATAAGACAATGCTTAAGAGACTAAGATTTTGTCTTGATACCTAGATTTCAAGGATAACTCATATTTATACACATAGGATCACCCACTTAATGGTAATATTCCGATGTGGGACAATTATACTATTTATACATAATATATTCACCACACCTACATAATTTTTCAATGTGGGAAAATAACATATTAAGAAGTACACCATCTTTTTTAATTATTAAAATATGAGTAAATAATAATACATTTTTCATACCATTGAATTGTTTACATTTTATATGGATATTTTTTATTCAATTAAATGACTCACATACCCTTGTCTACTTTTATATCTTTTGGTGGGTGAGTGCCAAAATTTGAGGGGCTTACATTAGAGTAATTGTTATGTAAACATATGAAAAGTAGAGATACCCCCACTTTCTTAGTATTTGTGCAAAAAGCGAATGTAAACAATTCATTGGAAGACAGGAAATAGTAAATAATACAAAATTTATACTCAAATGAAAGCATTTTTTGTTACGAAACATAATATTTAACTTTCGAAATGTTTTGCATTATACTTTTTGGTTAATTGATAACCAAGCAATTCTTTTATGTAAATCCACCAAATTCAAAAGCATAATTTGTTTGAGCTTATAACTATTTATCGTTTTATAGAAAAAATTAAATTAAATTTATATCTCTCTGTCTCATTTTGTTAATCGTTTTAGGATGCTGCACATAAATTAAAAAAATGTTAGTTTTATCAGGTATATGCAATTATTGATCTTTGGAAATATAAAATAAGTATTTTTACCAATCTAATTGTTTAAATTAGATATCTTTATTTTATTTTCCTAACACGACTTTTAATATAAAATGGAGGTAGCAATAAAATATATAAATAAATGTAACGTGTTTTTTTTTCCCAGGTGCGATTTCGATTAATGGTTATAATTACGATTTCGTATTTTATTTTTTATATAACACCTGATTTTATTATAATTTATAAATTTTCTATTTTACTGTAAAGATTGTAATTATCTAGGACAGATTAATAACCAATTTAGGTAGCACCATTTTATTTTAAATTGTTATTTTGTTTATCAAAGTTATCATACTATCGATTATCCTGAAGAAAACATATTATAATATCACTAATATGTAATCGCATTTATAAATATTTACGTAATTAATATTTGTATGTTAGTTTTATTGTAACTGAGGTGTGTCGTTAATACAAACTTTTATTATAAGAGTTCTTTAAGACAATACTTGAGACTCTCAAAAGATTTTGAACTGATACCTAAGTTTCAAGAATGTCTCTTATTTATAAGCATAGGATCACCCTACCTTATGGTAATTTTCTGATGCGGGACAATTTTACTATTTATACTGAGTACTTAGTATATTCACCACACCCATATTATTTTTCAATGTGGGATAAATAACATACTAAGACATACACCATCTAAATAAGAACACAACCACCATATACCGTATTTATTGGCAATATTGCATTTGTATATACACCCACGTTATTTATTTATTGGGAATATTGCATTTGTAAATAAACACCTACGTTTATTATTTGTTTTTGTTCTTTATTAATGTTGCCATTGTACTTGTTAATCTAACTATCTAATTTCTAATTAACTCTCTTTGTTTAAATCTCATCCTAATTTTTCCTTCTATCGATTTTTCATGGTTGGAGTTCCGTCCTATATGCTATATATCTACCTTATCAGGCATCATAATTCATGTATATAATAGTCCGATGTGTGCATGATAGATCACTTATAAAAAACATACGACATTCATAATTTTTGATGCAAAAATATCTTTTTCGCCTTCTCTCTAGAACCCCCTCTCTCTCTAAAAAACAAAACAAAACCCTAATCAATCGCTTTGAGCCGCCGCCTCCCCTAGCCACACACTACCACTCGCTCTCCCCCTGCCCTTCGACGGAGTTAGGCTATATCCTGGGCTTAACTCCGGCGATTGTTCATGCTTCTCGCCGGTTTCCCCCAACTTAGCTTCGATCTTTATCCTCCTCTTTGAATCTTTGATGGTTCCTGGTGCCGTCTCAGTGGTCCGCAAGCTGCGACGATCGTCCATCCCGTTTTTCTGATGTCGGTTCCGATCCTCTATCTTGTCATCGTTGTTATGTATGCATCCCCTTCGCCCCTTTCCTTAGTTTTTTCCGATTTGTCCTTGTGTGTGTCGGTCTCGCTGGTGGATCGCTTGGCTATCGGATGGCTGAGGTTGGGTCTTTCACTGTCGGTCCTGTCCCTCCGTCCCCTTGTCCTGTCACCGTCGTCTGTGCTTCCACCCTAGAGGTGTTCCCCCCATTTCCCCCACTTCTGGGTTGACGTGCTTGCTTTTTATTGTCCGTCTGTGTCGATCGCCTGTGTCGATCGTCTGTGTCGATTGGTATAGCTCATATGTTGCTCCACTTTTGGTTCTCTTTGTGGTCTTGAGTTGGGTCTGATTTGGTGATCCCCCCATTTCCCCCACCTATCGGTCCCAAGTCTTTCCTTTTCGTTCTGTTTTTATTGTAGTTGTTTGTGAGGCGGTGGTCCTGGGAGGTGTCGTTTGGTGAAACGGGCATCGTTGTTGTGTCTGGTCCAGTCTTCTGAGTCTTTTGTGTTGTCCTCTTGGCGGGGTTGGTGCATGCATGCCGATGGTCCTGGGGGGTTCGCTTGTCTTCGGGTTTGTTAGTGTCTTTTTCGGGTTTGTTCTTGTTGGGCTGGTTGTGCTGTTTGTGGACTACTCGGGGTGGTCGCCTTTTCTGCTGTTGGAGTGAGATTTCGGCTGGTTGGTTTCCCTCTTTGTTGGGTTTGAGGCATGTTGGGTAGGGTGGAGTCGGGTTTTTTGGGAGTGTTGTTGGTTGGGTCGGATTTGGTGGTTTCCATTTCTATCCGATTATGCATTCCTCTTGTTGCGGGTTCTTTTCTCTGTTTTTTCAATAATAATAATCTCCCTCTGGTTATGGGTGTCCTGTCCCTTAATCTCTGAGGTGAGTCGTAGGGCTGTTTATAATCCCTTTAGGACTTTAGTCTCTTTAAATCTCCTTATGGTGATTGTTGGTAGTGACGTGTGGGTGGGTTTCGACATAAGTTGTCGTTTTATGGCCACTTGTGACTGGGTTTTGGTTACTGGACAAACATTGTTTTCTATTCTTAACATGGTGGATTTCTTGAAGTGTTGGACTTTTGGTCATAGGGTGCTCTTTCTAAGGTGTAGGAGAATCTTCTCCATCGATGGCAGACTTCGTCGTCTTGATCATCACCTTTTCTTTCTTCGTTCTTTTCGCAAGAGCGGAAGTACACCTTGTCTTAGTCACTCTGCTGATCGCCTGCGTCGATATCTTCTGGAAGTCAAGTGTGCTGTTGATGATGGTTTGGTTATTCGTGGTCATCCTTCCGCCCTTATCCTTCCTATCATCGAGGAGCTTGTTCTTCTTTATGTTGTTGTTTCAGTTTTAAATAAGTTTTATGTATGTCTTAGGTATGGCTTTGTAGTGCTAGACTTAGTTGTAGAGTTTCCGGTGCTACCTAGTCGAGTAGCTTACGTTGTCTCTTGTGGAACATTGTAAGTTATTCTCCTACTGTTGTCAAAAAAAAAAGAGCTGCAAAAATTCTATTCCTATAACTCGCCGTTAAAGTTTGCTTGATGAGTGGATATGGCATATTATTATTATTATTATTATTATTATTATTATTATTATTATTATTATTATTATTATTATTATTATTATTATTATTATTATTATTATTATTATTATTATTATTATTATTATTATTATTATTATTATTATTATTATTATTATTATTATTATTATTATTATTATTATTATCATTATCATTATCATTATCATTATCATTATTATTATCATTATTATTATTATTATCATTATTATTATTATTATTATTATTATTATTATTATTATTATTATTATTATTATTATTATTATTATTATTATTATAGTGAGGGACACATTAATTATTTGATATTAGTACGTTTTTATTTTGTATCATAATTAAAATATGTGCAAATGATATGAAATCTATACTTTAATGATAGCATTTATTTTACCACGAATCTAGTTATATAATTTCATAATTTTTGTATGATACTTGTTTGTCAAATAAAATGTAAAAAGTTTTATATAAAAACTATAAATATAACTTAAATATAATATGGGAAATATATATTATAATAATAATAATTAAAAATTTTTCATTTTATTTTTTATATCATACTGGGGAGATAATGATATAAGCTCTTAAGAGCTCTTTAAGACAATACTTAAGAGGCTCAAAAGATTTTGGGTTGATACCGAAGTTCCAAGGATGCCTTTTATTTATAATCATAGGACCACCCATCTTATGTTAATCTTTCGATGTGGGACAATTCTATTATTTATACGTAGTATATTCAACACACCTACATTATTTTTCAATGTGGGACATATAACATATTAAGAAATACATCATCTTTAATATGTGCAAATTATATGAAATCTATACTCTAATGATAGCATTTTTTAGCACGAATCTAATTATATTATTTTCATAATTTTTGTAACGACATTTTTTGCCAAATGAACTGTAAAAGTTCTTGTATAAAAATTAGAAACATCACTTGAATATAAATTAGGAAATATTTATTATAGTAATAATTAAAAGATTCTCCACTTTATTTTTTATATGTAAAATATTATTTATGAAACTTTCCTAAACTAATTTTTGATGACGTGGACGCTCTAGAATCGCTCGAAAAAACTCTCTTTTATATATATACTAGATTTAATGCCCGTGCGATGCGCGAGCCTATCCGTAATATACTATTATTACTATGTATAAGTGTATAGTGTAACTGTTTTTTAAAAACACAGAACTCTGTTTTTGTCTTATTCCTACTATTTAACCTGTCTTAGGCTTAAGATGGATACATCAATCTTAAATAAGAATTTGTGTTAAACTATTGAAGTAAGGTTCCTTGTTTGCAAGTCATCTGTACCCAAAGTTTATTGCATATTACACTCTTACGAATTAATTTCGATATTTTTAAAAAATAAATAAATAAATTATTATGGCATTATAATCTTTGAGGATAATACAACAAAGTAAGTAAAACTTGGTGGTTTTACTAAATTCATGGAGTCATATATCACAAAAGTGATGACTGATGAGTGTTTTTTTATTCAAATGAGCACATTTATATTACAGGCGAGAATCTAATTTCTAAATGCATGCCCTTAAGCTAATTATTATGAGTGTTTGTATAATGATGGAACTATGACTATGATTGAGTGGAACACTTCACAATTGTTAACATTTATTACGAATATGTATATATATATATATATATATATATATATATATATATATATATATATATATATATATATATATATATATATATATATATATATATATATATATATATATATATATATATATATATATATATATATAGAAGAAGGATCAAGTGAGTCCACCTAAAATCCTTGAGTCCATAAGTCCTCTTTAGGACCCTTAAAAAGATGGGATGAAGGGTTGAGATTGAAGGGGAAAAGTGGGGGATTAAGGCTAAAATTAGTGATTAATGCTAATTTAAGACTCACTCTCTCTACCTCACTAATCAACCTAATTAAAAATTAATTCACTATATATCAATTATTTTCACATCAACTTCTCTCTCATCTCACAAATTTCATTACTCTCATATCTGTAAAAACCCAAATAACTCAAAATCCAAAAAAATAAAATATCTCACCCAAATAATTCAAAACTCAATTATTTCCCCCACCATTTCCGCTACTCGACCACCACGGCCACCACTCAACCACCACAACACCACCAGCCACACCCCACGTCTTCTCCAACACCACCGTCAACAAGAACCACCACCATACCCCCAGCCCCGCCGCCACACCCACCACCAACAAAAAAAACCGCAGCCCCCCACTCCACGACAACCACCACCATCACTATCACCAACAACCCACAGCCCCGCCACCACCACGCGCACCATCACCATCACGAACAAAAAAAAAACAGACCACTACCAAACCGACCACCAGATCTTTCCGCCACCTTGCTCACCACCATACACAAACGACACCTTCTCTTCCTTTCCGATGTCCGTCTTCCACAACCACCATGCAAATAACCAACCACCACAAACCAACACCGAATCTACAACCACCAACCCCCTCCTCTTCTCTTACCGCCGGCACGAGCCACCAGCAGCCGACCACCTCCAACTTTTTTTTTTAAAAAAAAAATTCAGATCTGAAAAAATGACAACACCACCACGAACCACCATGACGCCACCACACATCATCACAACCCGACATCCGCAAACCACCATCCGCAAACAACACCACGAAACACCATTCGACGCCGCCATCCACAACCTTTTCGCCTTTTTTTTCCAGATCTGAGGTTAGAAAAACCGAGGGGTTGTTGTCGATGTTGTTGTTGAAGTGGCGTTGTTATTGAAGTGTTGTTGTTGAAGTGGCGTTGTTGTCGGTGTTGTTGTTGAAGTGGTGTTGTTTTTGAAGTGGTTGGTTAATTTTGTTGAAGTGTCTTTTCTGTTGGTTACCACGACCTTTTGTTTTCATTTTCACCCTTTTCATTTTTTTTTTTCAAACTAGTTTGGTATTTTCTGTTATGTTACTTATTATTTTTTTTTTTTTTTTATTTGTTATCGTGGTTGTTTAATTTTTACTTGCATACCTCGTATTTTTCTTAGATCTATAAAGTTACACTGTGGTGGTTTCAGATCTATTTGTATTTTTTGTGTTCTATCGGTTTGTTTTATATTTTTGGTTTGTTATATTTTTTTTCAGATTTACACTTGTATTTCCTGACATTTACACTCGTATTTCTTTAAATTTACACTTTTATTTCCTCACATTTACACTCGTATTTATTTAAATTTACACTTGTCTTTCCTCACATTTACACTCGTAATTCCTTAAAGTTACACTAGTTTTATATATTTTTTTTCAAATCTCTTTTTGTTTTATATTTTTTTTAATCTCGTCTTGTTATATATTTTTTTTAAGATTTTCACTCGTACTTCATCAAAGTTACAGTCGTATGTAGATTTAATAAAATACGAGTGTAAATCTGAAAAATGAATGTAATTTTAATAAAATACAAGTTTTTTTTTTTTTTTTATAGATTTACACTCGTATTTGTGTACATTTACAGTCATATTTGTTTACATTTACACTCATATTTCTTTACAATTACACTCGTATTTCTTTACATTTACACTCATAATTTTTACATTTACACTCATATTTCTTTACATTTACACGCATTTTTCAGATTTACACTCATATTTCTTTACAATTACACTCGTATTTCTTTACATTTACACTTATAATTTTTACATTTACACTCATATTTCTTTACATTTACACTCGTATATCTGTACATTTACACTCATTAAATTTATATATATTTGCACTCATATATTTTCGTGGATATGAGTTGGTGGTGGAGGACGGCGTTGGTGATGTTTGTTTGTAGTCGGACTAAAATTTACTCGTAAAAGGACCAAAGTTACACTTATAAAGGACCAAAGTCACACTCAAAGGACCAAATTTACACTCTAAAACCTTCAAATTTACACTTAAAATACTACATTTACACTCGTAAAACATCACATTAACACTCGTAAAATGTTAAAATTATATAAATTCAAAATTTTCGCCACAAAAAATCAAATTTACACTCTTAAAATATTACATTTACACTCGCAAAACATCAAATTTACACTTGTAAAATGTTAAAATTATATAAATTCAAAATTTTCGTCGCAAAAAAATCAAATTTACACTCTTAAAATATTACATTTACACTCGTAAAACATCAAATTTACACTCGATAAATGTTAAAATTATAAAATTTCAAAATTTCCGTCACAAAAAATCAAATTTACACTCTTAAAATATTACATTTACACTCGTAAAACATCAAATTTACACTCGTTAAATGTTAAAATTATATAAATTCAAAATTTCCGTCACAAAAAATCAATTTTACACTCTTAAAATTTTACATTTACACTCGTAAAACATCACATTTACACTTGTAAAATGTTAAAATTATATAAATTCAAAATTTCCGTCACAAAAAATCAAATTTACACTCTTAAAATGTTACATTTACACTCCTAAAACAGCACATTTACACTTGTAAAACTCATACAACATTACATTTACACTTCTGAAATCTGAAACTCAAAACTGATTAATTAGGAGCTAGAGAGAGAAAGAAAAATTAATTAGTGTATAGAAATTTGATTAGTGATAATTTTTTTTGGTAATTTTCAATCTCAACCACCCATCTCAATCCAACCATCCACATTTTTTACCTTTTCTTTTTAATGGCCCTTAATCAAATTCATCTCAACCATCCATTGAGTCCATCCAATGGCCCTTAGAGGGACTTATGGACTCAATGACACATGTTGGACTTATTAGAACTCTCTCTCTCTCTCTCTCTCTCTCTCTCTCTCTCTCTCTCTCTCTCTCTCTCTCTCTCTCTCTCTCTCTCTCTCTCTCTCTCTCTCTCTCTCTCTCTCTCTCTCTCTCTATCTATATATATATATATATATATATATATATATATATATATATATATATATATATATATATATATACGGGCGGATCTACACCTAAAAATGTGTGTGGGCTCAAGCCCAATGTGAAATTTGATAAATAAATTTTAGTTATAAGAATATACACTACCCCTAGTAGCACAAGTGGATGAATTGGATGTTAGAAATTTGTTAGAATCGAATGTCGCGGGATCAAGTCAACTTTGCTTTAACGTTTTTCCCCAAATTTTTTTATTGCCGTTTACAATTACCACTATTTACGTACTCCTTGTTTATTGTTTACGACTGCCACTATATAAGTACTCAGTATTTTTTACGCTCTTTGTATCAATCATTTATTTACCTTTTAGTTTTTTTATAAGTATTATTTGATCAATAGTATATAAATAATGAAGACGGATGGAGTATATGTTTAATTATGCATGAGTATTCAAAATATTTGACGGAGTTGGTTGGCTAGATTCTAATAGAATGGCTCATAATTTTATAGCCATGGTTCAAAACTTACTATATATGTGCTCTTTTCGCAAAATTTTTAACTTTTAAGTTTTACCCTTCTTTTCTTATTCCGTATAATTTCTCTGGTTTTTATATTCTCACCTTTTTTATTAGTAAGTATATTAGCCCACCATACATTTGATTCCTGGATCCGCCCCTGTATATATATATATATATATATATATATATATATATATATATATCAGCTCATTTCAATTCAGTTCAACTCTATTCAGTTCAGTTTAGTTCAGTTCAGTTTAACTTTTCTCTTAACAAATTAACTCTTATCCCAGTCAGCTCCCATTAAATTAAATTCAGTTTAATTCAACTCAATTAAATTTAGTTCAAATAGTTTAAGTCCAAAAGAACATGACCACTCTAATTTACATAGGATTGGGTAGTTTAGACTTTTGGGGACATTAATGTGTTAAACTGATGATCTCTCTCTCTCTCTTATTATTTTTACCAAAAGGGTCTGCATGTTATTACGGCTCCATATTCCAAGTTGGCTAGTGTGTTAAACGGATGATACCTTTTTGTTAATATATTATGGGTGATGAATTGATGATTTTCGCAATACGTCTTTTACTCATCGCAGTACATATATATTTGACAACTTTACCCTTTTCATTTCCCAATTCATATCTCTTGTACTACAATGAAAAACTTGCAGAAAAAAAATAAAAAACATGTACTCGTACTATCCAACTATCCAAGTACCCTATCACCAATCATCACCTACCCCACAAGCAGCCCCTCCCACCCCTCATACCACCAACCACCCTCCATAACATCGCCTGAACACCGGGCACGCAATTGCCCATTACTCTTACCGCCTTAACAACGCATGCCCTCATGAGAGCTGATTTGTTGATAAGTTTGTATGTAAGTAGAAATTCATATCCCACGTTGGCCCTTGTGTTAAGGATGATACTTCTTTTTTACTTCCTCCGTCTCTATCATTGTTTACCTTTAATTAAAACATCTAAAAAAAATGAATGGGACTTTCAGTGGTTATTATTAATGTCGAGTGGTACTATTATCCAAGCTTTATTTCGAGTGAATTGTACTCTATCTCATAGAGTCATAGATAAAAAATAAAAAATTTATCTCATCAATTCCCTTGTACTAAATGTGGAATGTCCATTAAATTCTATGATGAGGCAAAAATATGTATCATATTATCATATACCGTATCATATACTCTACTTGTATGAAACAAAACTTTATTATAACTAAATCTCAAAGTTATTAATCAATAATCAGCAACAAATGAAACAAAATCACCAAAAACAAAAACAAAAACAAACACGAATTACTATATCTTGCCATCATGCTTTTTTTTTTTCAAGTCTTATGAAAATAATTCTGTCAGTATTCTAGTTACACCACAACTATTTCCTTGGGGTCGGAGTTATAGCCAGACTGAAAGCTGATAATCGAAATTGTTATCGTGAAACAGGAATGTCATAGTTTGTCGGATCGGATCTTGTGAAATATTTTGTATCAAATAATTGGAAATCATCCAATTTGAAAAATATTTTCCAGGTTGGTGTCAAAATAGATAATTAGCACAACAAAGAATTTCGGGTGGAGTATCGACTCGTGTCATAATGTCCGAGATGGCATAAATAAAACCCAATGGTAAAAATAATCAACACCATCAGAATCCATTAGTCACGCAAACCAGAATAACAATATATTTTTTCAGATTTTTCAATCCTCCAAAGCACCAATCAACTGCAAATCAGTAGATTTCGGATTGGCCCAAGATGGAGGTTGTCGTCATTCATCTGAAATTCGGAGTTATGCTCTCAAATCATAGCATGTTGAACCTGGTGATATAAGCCGAAAGCATGGCTGCATGGTGATTTCAAGATGTAGGAGGATGGAGTCGAGATCGGGTTTCGTCCATCCTAGGAGCCGTTGAAGTAGCAGCTATACGGAGTAATAAAGAGCCAAGCTTGAAGATTTTCTAATTTTCCTTGGATCCGTAATATTTATAGTCGAGAATGGTATCTTTTACATAGTTGGCAATTTGTGTCCTAGTATAAATCTTTGGGTCATGCTCATTCATGTACATGATTTACTCAATCATGTACATAAATGACTATTTTACCCCTCCCATTTTACACTATTTTCAATTTTAATTTACTTAGCCTTTCAATTGTCCCCACCAACAACCACCACCCCCTCCCCTGCCCTACCACCCCCACCCTTGCTCGTCAGCTGCCAGTCTCGCCGGTCGGACCCCCACCGCTCCACCCACCCAGATCCCACCGTCCCTTTCCCACGACCCCACTGTCCCAGGCTCGCCCCCACCCACCCATTCCACCGCCTCTCTCTCGCGTCCCTGCACAGCCGACAACCACCGTCTCCCTCGCCGCCCTTGCACTTCCACCACCATACGAACCTCCCACCCGCCCCTCCCCTACCATCCAACCACCCTTTCCAATAACTCTATAACCCTAATTTCAATAAACTCTAATTATTTCATCAACACTTTAATTTACACTTGTTTGATTGAATTGAAAAAATTGATGCGTAATTTACGAAGTAATAGTTCTTCATCGATGTGAGAATAATGATTAACGATTAACGATTTTTACTAATTTGGTACAAATTATATTAATTTTTGGAAGGAAGAGAGAAAGGGAGAATTAATTTTTTGTTTGAAGTAGAAGGACAATAAATGGAAAAATTATGACAAAAAGTACATGATTGAGTAAAACTCGTACAAGAATGAGCAATGACGAAATCTTTTAGCTTATATTGATTATATTACCCGACTATTATAATCCTACTCAAATTCCATTTGCTTGTTAATGTATACATAACGTTATTTGCATGGAGTATGTGTCTTGATTTTTTTTTTTTTTTTTATTTTTATTTTAGTAGTCCAAAAAAGCTGGACTCTCTATAATCGTTCAAAAAAAATTCCTTTAATAATATAGATAGATATAGATTAAAAGTTGTTAATTTTATTATATTTATTACAAATAATTGAGGTTCTTGTAGAATTAGTTATTTTGGTTGTTACTTGTTATGTTGGCTTTGTAGATACGAGCTCGTGAATAAGAGAAGGATGTGTAACAAAATGGATCGAGATGGGGTTTTAATAATCAAAGAATGAAGCAAAGTACAAGAAACAAAAGTCAACTATTGACTTTAACCAAATATTCACAAAAAAAAGATAACCTGTACATTCATAACAATTCCCCTTCATCCACCATTACATCCATCACCTTCATTCACCAATTCACAGCCACAATTCACAAATCGCATCTCCATCTGACAGTCTCGATACCCAACTCTGCTGCACCCCGTTGACATTCACCAAACACCCTCCATTACCTTTCGACTCCTTCGTCTTACACAAACCACCACTCAGGATTTTGAACTCGGAGTCGAAACCGAGATTGACCTACAACTCGGCATCAACCCATCGTTCCCCCATCAGCATCACCGCGCCAGAATTCTGCGCCACCAACTACAACTCCACGTCAATCACCAATTCGACAAACCAAGCCGCACCTGCTCCTCATCTGAACCAAGCAGCAGCAGCGGAACAGTCAACAGCAGCAACACTAGCCGCAGAGCTCGCCTCCATCAACACTTTCGACCACAGATCCAAGAACCTCCACCAAGCCAATGTATTGAGAATATAGAAAGTATATTATATGATCTTGTATATTATCCTCCATATTTCATATAATATCTTTTGCCTTGTATTTAGGAAGAGTATTATCTTATAGTTATTTATCTCCTCTTATTAGGAGATTTGTTAGGATGTAGTTCCTATATTAGAGGATTGTATCAAGTATATATGGATGTATCTTGTTGGGCATTTCATTAATCAATACAACGATTACTTTCGTTTTCTTCACAATGCAACAATAAAAAAAACTAACCATCAGCTCTCCGTCAAATTCAACTGAGCCCAAACATCATCTACCTCCGTCACCATAGCAGCAGCTCCGACACCACCAGATTCGCACAATTCTATGCATCAGCTCCGCCGCAACTGAGTTCGGATCAAGCACCACAACCACTGCTCCTCTGACTCCAATCCTACAGTAGCACCGACACCCTGCTGCACTCCGTTGCGACCAAGTTCAGACCTCCATGTCAACCGCCGTGGCTACTCCCTTGGTTGAATCATGCTTCAACCCATCACCACGCCAAACGTCTCCTCTACCACCGTACATCGTCATTATCAACAAACCAGCAACCACCGCCGTGCTCAAAGCGCGCACCTCGGAAATCGAGTCGCCATGGCTCAGACCGTGCACCTCCGTTGAATCTCTCTTTTCCCAGTTTATTAAAACTTTGGGTTCTGTCATTTGAGTCTTGATTTTTGCCAATGGCGAAATTGCCCTTATTCTATTCTCTCTCTGGCTCCTTAAGTTGGGGGCATTTTGATATTTTATGACATTTGAAGTCTTTCCTATAAAGACACATTTGTTTCGAATCGCCTAAACCCAAACACCACCGCCGTATTTTCTTCGTTTTTCGCCGGCGGCCTCACCAGCACCCTTCAGGTCGCCGGCGAGAAGCTCCAAGCTTCCATATTTCGAAAAAGTTTCGGTGGTCGTCTGTCCAGATTCCGTCTTTGTGGTGGTCGAATGTTACCTCACTTCCCGTCCTCCTTTTGTCACTTCTGAGTCGGTCATACAGCTTCTTTGTGTTCATTTGAATTTTTCTGAGTTCTGGTTTGTTATCTTGCTTTTATAATTTGTTTGATTTTAGTAATATTGCTTTGGTGCTTGTTTGTAAGGTGTACTCTGTTGGTGTTGTTTAATTGCTGCTTTTTCTAAACCTTTTCTATCAGCTAGATCGACTACCTCATGAATCATGCATCTTGTGCCGATTTTCTTGAGTTCTTTGGTTATTTCCATGGTTGTGTTGTGTCAGAGGATGATGATAGCTTGAATCTTGTTTGTTCCCTTTTAGATGCTTCCCCCATTTCTAAAATTCATGCCTTTAAAGACTTAGGCAATGACCTCTTTAGACAAAATCAGTTTGTCGAGGCGAGTGCCTGCTATGACAAAGCATGTCGTCTCTTGAGTGATGTCCTGAAGGATGTGTCTGATTTTGATTTAAACTCTTTTTCAAGCCTAGTAATTTCTTTGTCTTTAAATTTAGATGCTTCTGCTATTAAATTGCGTGCTTTTGATGGGGCATTAATTCTATGTTCGATGGTTTTGAATTTTTATCCTCGCCATGCCAAGGCCCTCTTTCGTAAAGCTGTTCCTCTTAGAAGTTTGAATAAGTTATCTGAGGCTCGCTGCACTTTGGAGGAGGCGGTCTCGGTGGAGCCTCGAAATAAGGATATTCTTCGTGAGTTGGATGAAGTTAGAAAGCTTCATGTTTTTAACCTAAATGGTAAGCGTGTGGTGGACGATTCTTTTGAAGCTAATGATATTCGAAAAGGGAAACGACCTATTTCTTCGCTGGTATGTCAAGAAGCCAGTGGGTCAAATAATGTTACTATGACTAAAAACTGTGATCAACAGAATTGGTGTGCTAGCCAATCTACTTCATCTATAATAGATAAAAAGAATTTGGGTTGTACTAGTTCTTATTATTTTGACCCCCTTAGCAAGAACAAGAAAGGTAAGAATTCGATCCATCATGTTGAGCCTGCCGTGGATACTATGTCTGTGCCTTTTGAGATAGGGAATCAAGTTGCTCGTAGCAGCACGGAGTTGTTGCCTGCTGATATAAGTGCTCCTCAGAATGAAAGTAACAAGATTTCTGACATGAATACGGAATCCGCCACAATCTCTGCAACTCACCCATCTTTGTCAGTTAAGAGTGATTGTAACCGCTTTGGTACCTCTACCCTTGGCTCTACCAAATAATCCTTCTCCAACAAAAAGTAGGCCCATAAAAATTTATTTCTATCGTCCAACGATTACGAGAACTTATTGCTAGGAAGGAAGCTGCAATTTTTTCATCCAAAATTCGGGGCCTCTTTAATAGTTCGCCCCTTATTCTCTAAAACTTCTACCTTGACGGGAACTCCCCATGAAAGTTCTTCATGTGAAGCCGCGGTTCCCTTTTCGTCTCCTCTGCCCATGAATCTTTGTACAGCCACGAACATTTCACTGGGACAGCCGAACAACTTCACTGATGAAGAGGATCAGCCTCTTGAAGTCAGGAGACCATGCTTATCGACTGAGAGGATTTTCGCTCCCATCCTTGAGGTTAAAGAGGTTTCAATGGTCAAAAATACACGTTTGGAGCAACTTGGAATGGACAGTTCTGACCATCTGTCAAGTCAAAGTTCGTTTATCTTTTCAGCCGCGAAGACACACTCAAGCAAGATTTGTAGCCGACGTATAATGGGCCGTGATCGCGCTAAATTCAAGAATAAATTGATGGTAATGGTTGGAGGTTCTACTGTCTACTCCAGATTTACGACTTCGAAAATGGTTGTCAGCTCTAAAAGAAAAGAAGATTGTCCAATCCAGATTGATGCCTTCTACCATTCACCGCGTAAGAGGCGTCATCTTTGTATTTCTACCGAGTTTGTTTGTATTACTAGTTATGTTAGTTGGGTTTCTTCTAGTTTAGGGGCATCTAATGCCCCTCGGTTTGCGCTTTAGTTGGTGTGTATGTAAGAGAACCTTATGTTTCTATAATATAAAATAGTACACGTTTGTCTAAAAAAAAACACATTTGTTTGGAGGAACTCTTACAATTTTAGACGCAACATAGTTTAGAATAGAAAACAGTAGTTTTAGAAATAGTTCCTCCCATTTTATCTTCCTTCAATTTAATTAATGGCTTAATTTAGTCTTTAATTTCAACACAAGTTCAAATCTTTTGTAATTTTTTTTTTTATTTTTTTATGAGGGAAGTGGTAACTTATATTAAATCAATTTCCGCCAATGCTAAAATCGCACCCGGAAAGTTCGAGGAATACAAGACTTCATCACCACTTACAGCGCACAATCTAGCAGCATGATGTGCAACTGTGTTGCCTTCCCGTAAAACATGAGACCAACTACAAGAATCAAAAGAAGAAATATAACTATTAATATCAGAGATACTTAGACCAAGCGGGCATCGAACCTCACTCCCCTTCTCCACTGCATGAACCACATTCTTCCCGTCACTTTCGAAGATAACTCTAGGTAACTTCATCTTGGCTGCGACTTCCACCCCAAACTCCAATGCCTTCGCCTCTGCAATGGTTGCTTCCTACCAGGCCGACACACGTCTGCACCCAACTACAATAATCCTCCCCTCCGTATCCCGTCCCACAATCCCCATTCCCACCTCACCATTATCAAAAACTGCTGCATCAGTATTGATCTTCACCACGCCCATAGGAGGAGCAACCCAAGTTCTTGTCCCATTCACCTGATCTCGAAAGTGTTGGACCTCCACCTCCTTCCTATACTTGTCATAATCCATCACCAATTTCGTCATCCCCATTATCACAACCGCAGGTCGTGGGCCCTCATCATCGAAAATGCGTAAATTTCTTATATACCAGATAGCCCATAGCATCGCCAAAAACTGACCTCGAGATACTTTATCAGCCCGTTGCAGCAGCCACAGCAACCGTTTGGCAAAAGAAAGCAACGGAGCCTCCTCCACCAGCTGCGAAAACTCACCCTCTGCCCATAATTGTTTAGCTCATCCACACTCGAACAGGGCATGAGTTACGGTTTCCGGAGCTTCCCTGCAAAATTCACTTGTAGGGTCTTGGATGCAATGTCGATACGCTAAGTTACTCCGAACGGCCAATATGTTAGCACAAGCTCTCCATAAAAAGTGAGAGAGTTTTGGTGGAACACCCACATTCCAAACCTGCCTCCAAACTGCTACCGCCTCTTGGTCACTACCCAACTCAGTAACTGGCGGTCGAATACGCATCCCAAGCCAATAGCCTGATCGCACTAAGTAAATCTCATTCTTGTTGGGCCACCAGTATAGCATATCATTAGGCAATCGCCGACTAAGAGGGATACTAAGAATGAGCTTGGCATCCTCCTGGATAAAAGTAGCCTGAACCTCGCTCACCATCCACGATGCGTTTTGATGATCAATAAAATCAGCAACTTTAAGAGTAGGATCAGCTTCGATGTTTGGGTACAGTACACGACTCGAATTTTCTCCCGGTAGCCACACACAATCCCAAACATTAATGTCTTGTCCATTGCCCGCCCTCCATCTCAACCCGTCTAATAGCAAGGATTTTGCATTCCATAGACACCTCAAGGTGTAGCTAGGGTCGTGTCCCCGTCTCGCCTCCAGAACTGAGTTATGCTTGAAATATTTGGCTTTCAGCACCCGACCAACAAGTGAGTCAGGTTTCGACAATAGCCTCCAAATTTGCTTTGCTAGAAGAGCTTGGTTGAAGACTCTCAGGTCACGAAAACCCATTCCTCCAAAGTTATTTGGCTGACATAACTTGTCCCACGACCACCAATGCATCTTCCTCTCCGTTTCCGTTGAACCCCACCAAAATCTGGCCATGATACCACGCAGCTCGTCAATTATACTCTCCGGGACCGCAAACAAACTCATCATATAAGTGGGTATGGCTTGAGCCACCGCTTTAATTACAATCTCTTTGCCGGGCTTAGATAGCAACCGTTCCTTCCATCCTTGTAGCTTCTTCCAAATCCTATCTTTAATTCCCGCAAAAATAGCCTTCTTGACTTACCAATAATGGTGGGTAGCTCAAGATACTTCTCATATCGATCAACTTCCCTTACCCCAAGCATGTTCCGAATGGCTTCCCTGCTTTTAATTGAGACCTTCTTGCTAAAACCAATTTCGGACTTGTCATAATTAATTTTCTGCCCCGAAGCTCCCTCAAATTTGCTGATAATTTCAGCTATTTTGGAGCATTCCCTATTATTAGCCCTTGCAAATAGAATACAGTCATCCGCAAAGAAGAGATGAGACACTCTTGGTGCCCCACGACACACTCGGACGCCATGTAAAGTACTATCCTCAACCGCTTTCCTCATCATAAAAGAGAAGACATCCGCACATAACAAGAAGAGATACGGTGAAATGGGGTCGCCTTGTCAAAGACCGCGGCTCGGAAGCACATACTGTGTTGGCTGTCCATTAACGAGAAAAGAGTGAGACACCGTCGTCACACACTCCATGACCCGCTTACACCACGCGCCTGAGAAACCCATTTGACCCATTACAGCTTCCAAAAAACTCCACTCCACCCTGTCATACGCCTTGCTCATATCCAGTTTCAACGCCACATTACCCGTTCTTCCTTACCCTTCTCTCTTCATCGCATGGAAAGTCTCAAAGGCAATTAAAGCGTTGTCCGTAATTAATCTCCCCGGTGTAAAGGCACTTTGGTTCTCAGAAATAAGCCCATTAAGCAAACCTTTTAGCCGATTAGCTAGTGTTTTTTATATGATTTTGTATAACACATTACACAAACTAATCGGCCTATATTCAGTAATTTTCCTCAGACTATTACATTTAGGAATAAGCACCACGGAAGTCGAATTTACACTCTTCAAACTCCTATTACCCCGCCACCAGTCCTTAATGAACCCGCAAACATCAATTCCCACGACATCCCAAAATTTTTGGTAAAACAAAGCGCTCATTCCGTCTGGACCTGGTGCTTTATTGGGGTGCATTTGAAATAAAGATTCTCTTATCTCATCGTCATTTAGCTCCCTGTCTAACACCACCGGCATTTCTCTGGTGACACCCCTCGGTACCCAACTCAAGATTTCTGAAAAACCGACAGGATTGCTCGTAGCAAACAGTTGGGAAAAGTACTCGGTAATGATCCCTTTAACCTCCTCGGACCCCGTTTTCCACCGTCCCTCATCTTCTTCCAATCCCTCGATTTTATTCCTCCGACTGCGTTGCTTAGCCTTGTGGTGAAAATATGACGTATTCTTATCCCCATCCCGAAGCTCCAAACGCCTTGAACGAGTATACCAGTACGTCTCTACTTGCTTCCGGAGTACTTTAATTTCCAGCACCAATCTCTGACAGTTTGCTAGCATGTCCGCAGAGGGTGGTCGACATTGCCATCTCATAAGTTCGTCTTCTCTATTCCTCATGTTCTTCTTGATATCCCCGAATTTAATTTTAGCCCACCCCCGTAACTTGGTAGCACACGCTTTAACCTTGTCTTCGACCCCACTCCCCTGATCAGTTTCCCAAGCAGTCCTGACCACATTCCCGCACTCATCATCAGATAGCCAAAATGGCTCGAACTTAAAATTTCTCCGTATATTCCCTTGCTCTACCTGATTTCCTTCCTCTCTAATAAGGATGGCAGCATGATCAGAGGCATATAGCGGGTAAACAAAGGTCGTGATTGAGGGATACAGCTCCCTCCACTCCCTAGTTGCAACCGCCCTATCCAATCTTTCTCGAATAAGAGATTCAGTCGAATTCCCTCGCTTCCACGTAAAAATACTGCCCCTATAGCCCAAATCCAGCAAAGAATAATAGGAATCGTCGATGATCGCATAAGGTTATGAATCATTCTCCAAGTTAGGTATTTGCTCTCGGTTTCAGGCCACCCATATATCCCAACGGCTCTCCACCCCGGTTCACCACTCGCATTTTTCACTTCTACCATCACATGATTCTTATCGTATAAAACTAACCCCGCGTCAATATTTTTCCACCAGAAACCCAAGCCTCCTGACCGTCCCCTACTGCTCAAACACAAACCCGAACTATAACCACACTTACTCCTAATTTTAGCCAACTCCCTATCCCTAATCATCGTCTCCATCACGAAGACGATGTTTGGGCACTCCCTCCAGCACCAGTCGCTGAGGGTACTTACCGTCAATGGATTGCCCAACCCTTGACAGTTATAGCTTAATATTTTCATTGCTGTTCGCGGTGCTGGTCTTCGCCAGTCACCGCTACTTTCATTAATGTATCATCGTCCACCTCTCTACTACACCATTTCTTTCTTGCTATGCTCTCCTCATCTATGCCCTCGCTCCAGATAAACCCCTCACCACCTCTCTTACCCCCTATCACAGCGCCTTTTCCATCAATCCCCACCTCCTCTTGCTTTTTCTCAACCCTTTCCCTCCTTACTTTAATGAATTTCCTAGCCATAACACGGCTATCAGTCCCCCATTCCCTCCTGACTTCCCTTCTCAACTCCTTATCATTGCTTCCACCCCCAATACACGGGGTCTTACTCCTCTGCTCCGTGCTCTGCAACAGCTTCTTCTCCTTCCCATCACCCCTCCCTAGACTGTTCCCCTCATTCTTAATCCTTATTCCTCGCAGCATTTCCACCATCCTATCTACCTCCTCCTCCTCTCCCCTGGTAGCTTCTTCCGTATCAAAGGACAACTTCTTAGCGCAGCTTCCACTCCCCCCCGCACCCCCATCAGACCTCCTTACCACACGCCATGGTGACGCTTTCAACCAGTCCCCATACCTCCTATCCTCCCCTATCGGTCCCTTCCTTTCCCGGCAATCCTTCTCCCCGTGGCCCAAACGTCCACAGACATAGCAGAACAAAGGCAGCCCCTCATAGCTTAGTCTAACTGTCCACGTCTTGCCCCCTCTCCCCCTGAGATTAATCTTGTCCAACAGTGGTTTACGAACATCAACAACAACCCTAATACGCATTGACCTATTAATCTCCGGGTTAACAGAATTATCAACGTCCAAAAAAGTACCCACAGTATTTCCAATATTTATAGCATTTTTTACGTTCAGTCGACCAACAATTGGGAGGTTATAAACATGTACCCAAATGGGAGAGAAAAATAATGGTACCTCTGCGGGAATCACGTCCTCCCGGAGGTCTGCCAACTAAAGAACATGCCTCTCGAAATGTCGTGGCTGCTCTTTTAGCACACGCTTCTTATCTACCTCGCAATTGAATTTGAAAGTTACCAACTTCTTCTGTTTATCAAGCAGTTCCCCCGTAACCCCCTCCTTCGTCTTCCAAGCCCTGATCATTGTGTCGATTAGGGCTTTCTGATTTACGTTTCGTTCCGTCCACAGTCTCCCCACAACACATAACCCATTCCTTTATCCACCATTTTCCGTCTCTCCCACCCAGTCGAGGAACGCTTCTCGTCCTTCACCACCCTCCTCATCATCTTCTCCAAAAAGACTATTGATATTTAGAGTATTTTGTAGATTTTGCATTGCCGTGGTGTATAGAACAGTGAGGAAAAAAACAAAAGAAAACCTTTGAGAAGTGAGAATTAATGATTGAAAAGTGAGAAAAAATGATTGAAAGCCTGACAATCAGGGGTAAAACCTAGGCAGAAACCCTAGGGGCAAAATCTTTTGTAATTCATTATCAAGATCCATCCTTTAATGTTCATTTCCTCACAAGTTTGGTATATTTCTCTTATCCCCTCTCTTTTATTATGTTCATGTTTTTATTTATTGTCTTCATAGATCTAGTCTTTAATTTAATAAAAGTTTTAATCTTTGTTGGTTTAATTCACGTTTAATGTTAGTAAAGAGTTTAGTTAGTATTAATTTAATCATGTTAGAGTAGAATAATTAGTTAGGGGGAAGGGATTAGTGTATTAAATTAGGATTTCATCTAATGGGTAGTCATTATTATCCTTAATCGTTAAGTCATTTGTGTTAATTTGTCACTTAATTGGTACTTTAATGTGTTGTGTAACCCTAATGACGATTAGTGTTATTTGACCTTGTTATCGAGTCGATGTGGGAGACCCGGGACTTGATTAGGCACATTTAGGATGAGACCGTTTCTTATTATTGTCACGAGAGTGAGTAATAGGGTGGTTGGGTAGTTAGTGACTCGAGAGAGTATTAAGACCTCATTTTAACACTTACACTTTGTCGATTAATGAATCTTTAAACCTCATTGAGAACTCTATTTGATACATGAACCTCCTTAATCCCTCTAACTCACCCTAAATTGGTCATTTTATATCTACTTATATTGTTTACTTGTTAGTTATTCATTCATTTCTTGTTTTAGTTACATTTAGAATATTTTCAACATCAATCTCATCGACCGACTAGACTAAACTGAAGAACGAGACTTATAAACCATTTCTAACACACCATCCTTGTGGATTCGACACCCTACTTCCCTACTACATAGTTTGGTTGTACGGTTAATTTGTTTGATAGGCTTAGGCGACAAAAGCCGCTATCAGTCGTGGACTTTTCTTGCGTGTAGGAGTAAGTCCTTTAGGGTTTTAATTTCCTCAAGACATTTCGTGTGATCTACGTCATTATCCTTCTTGAAATTGTCACGAAAGTCTTGGAACCTATTGTTAAGAATAAATACAACATCCGAATGTTGTTTCTTAACATTGATCATGTCAGTTTTAGATTCCTTCAATTGCTTTGTGAGAGAATCTATTTCTTTATTTTGATCTAAAATCGTGGCTTCATTAGATGTGACTTTAGACTTTAAAAGTTCTTTAGCTTTTCTAAGTTCTAAAGTTATAGCTTCATTAGCTATAACTTTGGCTTGAAGGCGTTTAATATTAAGCTTTAGGTCTGAGGTTATAACTAACCTCATCATCGTCATCTTCATCTAATTCTCCTAGAAAGCAGTAATTTGAGTGAGAATCAGTGCTATCATCGTCGCTGTCAGAGATTAGGTCGAGACTGACCCTGCTGAGACAAAAATTTTCTACTTCATCATCTTCAGATCCTTCATCATCTTCTGAGTCAAGATCTCCCCAACACGAAGCCATCATTACTTGTTTGAACTCCTTCTTTGTCTTCTTGCGTTTTGTCTTGTCTTTAATTTTCTCCCATGTGGGATAATCCTTGATCATGCGATCAGATTCTCCACACTTGAAGCAACCTCTGTTAGCAAATGATGATTTTGACTCTGTTGCTTTCTTATTGAAAGACTTGTTGTTATTAGCAGAAGATTTTGCTTGCTTGTTTCGAAAGATTATTTTTAAAACGGCGTGCAAACAGTACGGTCTCATCTTCTATGTCGGAGCTAACATCCTCGCTTTTCAAGGCTATATTTTTACCTCTACTCGGTTCTGCTTCATCGACATTTAGAGTGAGTTCATGGGCCATTAAGGCACCAATGAGTTCTTGATAGGATAATGTAACACCCCCATATACCGAGGAGTCTTGACCAGGCCTTCCTTAGCATATTAGGGCATTACCATCACGGTTGCCCGAGGAATGTAATCATCAAAGGTCAACAACAGAACATTTATAATTATATTACAAGTGTTACAACCAACCAATAAAATAAAGATACAACTCGTCAGCTACACACTATCTCTATCAGAACTCATGACGACTCATCCCCGCCAGGACTCCAGCTATCAACCACATCAACACCTGCTAAGACTGGCTGCTCACCATAAGGGATCACGGCAGACACATAAACAAACAAGACAACCAACAAGGTCAGTAACTGAGACAAGACACAACATTAACAAACAACAACCGTCAACACAATACAAAACACAACCAATCACACACAAGCATACCCACTCCAATTAATCTTCGTCACCGACTGTCCACTGGACCAGCCCTGCCAGTGGGGGACCGCAGCCGTTCCCACCTAAGCCCCGCTCATCATACCGAGCGATAACCCTGTCCCATTAATATGCACATCCCTTCCCGTGGCGGGTTCCACGGAGGGCGAAACTAGGGCGTGAAGCCACTCCCGCAAGTGACTCCATTCAGCCGAGGACGAACCTCGAGAACCAGAGACAATCAATCACAGACAGCTGCAATACAATAACAACCAACAAACTTTATACACCAACCGATTACCGCATATACTCTGCCACACAATCACAACAACAACACAATAACCACGACACAACAACCGACACACTAGACCATCCACAGAAACTGAGTAGGCGAACCTACCTTTAAGCGACTGCAACGATTCCATGCCCATACATGCAATACCCAGCAATCAAGCAACACCTATACACACTATACAATCATCTATCACTACCATTCCAACCCTAACTGAAAATACAAAGACACAGATGATGATGATGACGACATACCTACATGAGGAAAACTGGCAGAGAACCACTACCCGACTCAAGCTATGCACTCCTATGGCACAAGGACCTTCAAAGACTTCCAAGGAAGGTATATGGTGAAGGAGAGAGGAAGGGACGACATCTAGGTTTAGAAGAAAGAGGCGGAAATGATTTGCGGTTTTAAGAAAACACGATTATAAACCCTCGCTGAAAAGACGTTACTCGATCGAGTAACTAACGTACTCGATCGAGTGGCACCCTACTCGATCGAGTAGCCTGTACTCTATCGAGCACCACTCACTACTCAAGACACAAGATAACTTGGCACGCATTCCTAAGGACTATTACTACTCCCAAGGTCGGTCAACGCCGATCAACGGGTCCCTAAAAGGGCGGGTATTACAGTCTTCCCCCCTTAAAAAGAATTTCGTCCCCGAAGTTCAACTCACCGATCCCAAAGCACAAGGTACGAAAACAAGGCGACATTACTACTCTTCCGACATAGGTCACTACTACCCAGAAATACTATCCCCCATGTCATCATCATCAACTGTCTAACACTCCATATAGATCGACTTCTACAAGCTACCACTTGAAATACCAACCTCACCACATGGACCAACACAACCAACGACTACACTGCTGCTCACAACTCTTAGCCACGCACTATGAGATTACACTTTTACTAGTACACAAGCATCCACACGAAACATGTCACATTAACACAACTATGTTACCCAACGATACGATCCTTATTCCAACGCACAACATCATAACTACCTCTCTACGACCGTCTTTTAAAGCACGCTATTCAACTTTAACTTCAACATACAAATTACTCAACGAACAAGTGAAAACAATTATAGTTTCATACAAGAAATGTAACCGAAATAATAGAAAACATTATAAACAAACAACAAAATGATTGTAATATTGGCCTTTTTATTTTGCGACATTACTTTTCCCCTCTAAAAGGAACTTCGTCCCCGAAGTTCACCGCCGAATTACTACTCATATTGCTTAAAACTTACCTCCTGACATGTACCCAACACATATGATTCGTTATTGACATTACCCATTACTCACACAAACAGTAAATCATAAAATCATTTGCAACTTTATTCCAATAATTAGCCATAGTCACGAATGTATGTATGTATCAATTGTATATGGGAAATACGCGAATTCCATGAAATATAACGAGTCTTTTCGATAAAATGAGTTAGGTCACGAAGCCAGTAGACATAGAAGATGTATAAAAGAAGACAATAAAAGTAACTATTAATTTCACTATCTGCCCCCAATCTGCATTCAAAATCCAAGCACGACTTCCAACAAATCAAATTGATGGTTCAAACATATTACTAATCATCACTAACCATGTTAAAAACCAAAACATGCAATGATATTAACATTAAAACGATTTTAAATAACGAAATGTTCCTGTAACAGTGCTACTCGATCGAGTATATAGGGTACTCAATCGAGTGCCCTCTACTCGATCGAGTGTCTTGGCTACTCGATCGAGTAGCCTGAGATCAGAATACTCCATCCTCATCACACGTGTAGCTACTCGACTGAGTGAGGGGCACTCTGTCGAGTGGCCACAGGTCAAAACCCTCGAAATCTTCCCGTCATAACACAATATATATATAAGATGTCAGATAAACGCGAGTCGGGGTGACAATCCGATCCCTCAAAATCCTGCAAACAAGTTTAAACCAAGCAAATTCGGCCTTATGGCCATCCATACAAACCAAATGTAAAAAGTACTAACTAAAAACAACTACTACCATCCAACACAACCAAACCATAAACAAAGAGAAAGAAAAGGAGTATCACTCATGCTGCTGCTGCTCATCCATCATCTCATCTCCATCACCATCCCCTCCCGAGGTGCCTGCTCCTGATGACCCAAGACCCGCATCGACCCCTGCTCCAGCTCCTGGATTCTCATACCACGGGGTCAAGCCACCAAAAGCAAAGGACTGTGGTGTCCCCCATGCTGCCATATCTACTCCATAGGAGTGGAAAACCCCACTATAGTCCCTAACTCCGCTCCACCACACTGGATGTGGTCCCTCGGTCCCAATACCCTGAGTATATGCCATCTCATGCATGTTCCGGAGTGTCAAAGTAGACGACACTCTCTCTGCCAAGTAGCTCGAACGCGTCTCTAGGGTATCAAGGTAGGGGTAACAAGGAAATGGGTGCTGTGGTGGTGCTGCTGGCCGTGGTCTGGTCTCGGCTGTCCTCTCCCTCACACGGCGAGGTCCTCTCCCCAACCTGGGCCTATCCTCCGTCGCTCTCACGTTCTCCCCCTTCTTCGGCTCGGGCATCACCTGAAGGATCGTGTCATCAATGAGGTACGTCTGTCGCGGCCGGGGTACATCATCATCCTCCTCCTCCTCATCGGAATCAACAGCTACCACAACTGGGTCTAAAGGCTCTGTCGGTGCGAGGTGCTCAGGAGCCGGAATCCTCATCCTGCTCATACCCCACACCCTCCATGCTAGGCTACCATCCTCCAAAGTTCTCAACCATTTCAGGTCGAGGTAATAATCTCTATCCATGGTAGGCACCGGGGTGGCTAAAGGAACGTACTCAGAAGAAGCCTCAAAGGAGGCTAGCTTTTCAGCTAACCGAGTGGCAAAAGCACCACAACTCAAATACCGAGTGGTAGAAGTAGCCATCAAAGCAAGGCTAGCACAGACCATGGCAGGAGCATTGAAGACCACCCTCTCAGTCCGCTCCGGGTTAAGATAAGACATCAAAAGCAACAACTCGTGATTATTCAACTTACTCATATCCGGCCTCTCATAAAGGAGGTTCGATATAGAACGAAGAAAGACCCTCAAAGTAACATGTTGAACATCGTTAATCAACATGGTTCTGGCGGTGGGAGCTGACTTCCCAGAAAGACAAGGCATAAGGCGGCAAACCCCGCACTCAGCTGGAATCTCGCTGATGGAATCCTTGGGAGGCTTAGCCAATCCAAGGTGAGAAGCAAAGAGGTCCACGGTCAACACAAAGCTCGTGTTCATAAGATGAAACTCAACAGACTGTCCAGCCGGCTCGTATTTAAACGAGCTCATGAACTCCAAAGTCAGAAAAGGATAGGAATGCTTCCTTAAACGATATAGCCCCGTGAACCCCAAGGTCTCAAAAATATGACGGACATCCGTCTCAATCCCCGGGTGTAGATACCTCATTTCTGCACCTCCCACAAACCACCCGGTGATTATTGGGCCGCATGTTTGATACGCGGAACGATTTGTGACAGTTCGTAAGTTTATTGTCAAGTGATTGCTCAAACACTGATGTCTACCTCTTAGTTGTCATCTACGTGCCGACACGGTCGTTTTGACAGTAATTAGAGTATATTTGGAGTCCGGGCCTAAAACCGTCTTCATTTTCTGATAACCGTTAAATCCCGAGTCAGAATGTTCTGGAATGTTCCGGATATTTCTATTCCATATTTTATAAATATTTCACAAATCTTTTATTTTGTGGTAAAGAATTTCCCATAATATTCATACAAAATATTAAGGAAAATAAGATTATCCCGTTATTCCATAAATTAAACACGGAAATCTTTCTTCCGCAGGAGGAAACCACTGGGAAAGACGCAAAGGCAGTGCGCGCCTCTTCCAAGAGACGCAGTGCATGCCGCGCCCTCTTCCCAGTCCTTTCTTTCTCGCGTATTTTTCGTATCTTTTTCATATCTTTTCGGGATTCACTTCCAAAGTCTCTCCGGAAACCCTATTCCTTCACGTGATTAGTATAAATAGGAGCCTTCGCTCCTCATATTTCTCACGCGAGTGTCTGGCCTTCTCTTCTCCCTTTGCATTCCAAGTCCACGTTCTTACTTTTTGGCGTCTAGGTGCTTGAACATTCGACCACGTAAGCTCGGATCCTTCTGAGTACCAGCCTCGTTTGCATGACCGACCAATTTGACCAACTCCACCATAATCAACTTAATTAATCTTAATCGTTTTCCTCTTACGAGGGCACTTTCGTTACATTCGAGTCGAGCATCACTAATCGATAACTTAGTTCATCTCGTTTCGTCAAACATGTAAGTCTGAGGGTGTAAATCCTTCTTTATTTATTGTTCTTTATCTTTTTGTATCACTAATGTAAGATTTATGTCGAAAATACTTATTAAAACCGATTTATAAAACCTCGTTTAAAACCTTTTTTACGGATTACCAGAAGATAACCGTCGAGAAAGGACGCAGCAACTGCTGCGCCTCTTCGTGAGGCTGCCGCAGTTCCTGCTTCCTTTCTTCTTCCTTCGTCCTCTGTAATTCGTTTTCTTTATTTAATTTCGTTTGTTCGTCAATTATTTGATATGATAGCACAATAATTTCACATGTATATTATTTATCATTCATTAACGCATACTATTAATCATTCATCTGACTTAAATCCCTTATAATCAATATTTGCGGGTTTTCGTCATTAAAATCAATCCGGGTTGTAGAGATTCAATTCTTTCATATTGAGTTTCTGGAATTCGATCTTTGATATATTTTCACCTGTTTATTGTCATATTCATCATTAGTTCGTAATTAATTCGTCATGTTTAACCTATTTAGTTCACCTATGTCACTAATCAATCTTTCATGTAATTAATTTGTTCACATTCGTTTCATCCATGTTTTATTGCTTTTATGACCTATTCACATGTAATTAATGTATTAAATCACTTCTACCCGAGTTAAGTATCGAAATCAATCCTTAAAATCATCAATTAATATTAACGATTTGCAGTTCCGGCTTCACAGCCAGAACTCACCCTTGGAACAGACGCAAAGAATCGCTGCGCTCTTCCAAAGGGCGCGATCTGCTTGCGTCATTCCAGATGACTTCTGTCTCTGAACTTCCGTTCTGCCTTGACCTGATTAATTTAGCTTACGTATAATTAACTTTTAATCGTATTATCGCCTAATTCCTGTTCGTTAATTCATTCCTTTATTCTTTTTCTCAAATTATCCGTTTTAGAAGTATTTTCGACATAAATCGTTGAATCCGTTGTAATTTTTGTAATTTTTATTATTGTAATTTTCCTTTATTGTATTTATCATTGTATTTTGTGTCATTTGTATGTTTTCACATGTAATTGAACCTTAAATTCCACTTCGACTTAATTGCATGATAAATTACGTGTTAACCGACTTAGCCTAATTCTTCACATGCTATGATTAAAACTTAGATGTTGCATTGCATGCATATAATCGACGATATATCGAGTATGAATAACTTCCCTAACCATTAGTAGAGGCCGCTATCGAGGCGGGCGGGATTAGGTGTTCGATCAAAAGAGCTTCCTAATACGTACCCTCACCCCTTACTCCAGATCTCTGTGAACATCCGTGTTCATTGGCATCCACGAGAGTCATTCTAGACATAGAATGCTAAGGGTAATGAGTTCTTGGTGTTCATGTCACTACTTTGTGTCTTGACATGACAAGAGGTATTCGAACGGTTCCAATTTCCCATAAAAATTGGTGGCGACTCCACAAATGCAAACACTTGTTTCCCAAGCGCCCCCGTGGTCCACGTCCACAGTTTGGCGACTCCGCTGAGGATAGTACACTTACGTGTAGCCAAAAGGGTGAAACTTGAACAATGTTAGGGAATAGTTTGTACAAGACAATTGTCGGTTATCATAACTCGGTCTTCCTAGATCGTTTATTCGGCCTTCCTAGGCCCAACCCAACCCATTCGACCAATCGTCCCATCTAAACGGTCCTAATTCTTATTTGGGCCTAAGGATGGATAGCAATTGACGTCATCCATACCATGATGCTTACTCTTGTTTGTATCAAGGACCTTCACTACTTGAGGAAATGGACTAGGAATCGGCCTTACTCTTGTTTGGTACGAGCCTCTCCACAGACTTCGGGTTTGATTGTTCGGTATGGCAACCCACCCTTTAAGCCAAAACCCTTCTAAATGCACTCAGCATCCCGTTATAATGTCTGTATATATGTTTGTATCATATGTGATCACCATTTTGTAAACAAAACCATGACGAAATTTTGTACAATAAAATCCTTTTCAAAATGTAAACATTTTCAAGATAGCGCAAAATAAGCCGAAACTCTGTCCAAATATCGAGTCAAACTTCGGGCCTAACACCCATTTCAAAACCTAAAAAAAAAACGAAAAAAAAAACAAAAAACAAACAAAAACAAAAATGTCCGAAAAAGTCCGAAAAAAAAGAAAGAAAAAAAAATGTTTTAATCAAAATATTTTTCAAACCATGTAAATGTAAATATGTAAATTCAATTGGGCTAAGTTAGAGTTAAAGTTCAAACCGACTATGTCCTAGTCGGAACTCTATCGAGTCATAAACCCGTCTTTCCTTTACATTTTGGGTCTTTTCAAAATTCAAGTCAAGTCCTAAGGCGTCACGTCGTCATTTTGGACCCCCATACCCCAACTCAATTAGGAGCTAAACATTTCCACACCTCGACTCACACACTCGAGGCTAACACATCGAGTCCCTCCAAAAATCCGTCTCTTGAATTCTCCTAGTACACGTTTGGGACACACATACCCGAACCTCGAGTCAAGTCTGTCTTAAACACAAAAGTTGGAATCAACACGTGTCATCAATCCCGTCAATAAGGTCAATCACATAAATGTCACTCTGTCAATGTCAACACTCGAGTCTAAATTAAATGTCAAGCACCGTGAATTCAAACACGAGAAGTCACTCACGACGTTTCATGAATTCACGAGTCAAGTCTAGATTTGTCATCTTGTCCTTTCCTTTGTTTGTTGCCTTAGTATGCGAGATCCCATGTCGAATAGAGTTGTAATGCACATCATTTCTGTCGAGTAGGAATCCAACAAGTTCTGTCAATCAGCAAGGTCACGAAGCAGCTCAAGCCACAATCACCGTGTCTCTCCAAGACATTTATGCCATGGTCCTGCGAGTTCAAGCTACAGTGGAAAATTTGAGCATTCGCGTCCTCACCCTCGAGAATAGAATGGCGGAAAAGAACATGCCAACTAGGGAAACCTCTAGTCTAGGTCATACAAAGCTTACCTCTTGTAATAATCATCGTCCTAGAAAGCCGAAAACAGCTGAAAGAAAACCTGGGAGGCATCAAAGGGTGCTTACCGATTTAGGCATGTCTTATGCCGATGCTTTGAAGAGACTCTCTGCCCAAGGTAAGCTACATCCAATAGGGCCGACTCCGGATCCGCCTTTAGAGAAACAGGTGAACCTCTGGAAGGGCATCAAATACTGCTTATACCACCAAGGTAGAAGCCATGATATTGAAGAGTGTTTTCTCTTGAAACACACTGATGTGGCTAAAGTCGTATCATCAAACCAAAGTAAATCTATCTCAGGACTAACAAGAATAGCTAGTAGTAAGACAGGTATCGAATCCACAGGGAGGCGGTAAAAGCTAAGTCTGTAAATATTTAAATTGTCTAAAGGTAACCGATTTATGGGGGATTTGTTTTGTTTTGATCTAATCAACTAATTGCAATTAATTAAAAGGAGGTTTAAACGATAATATTAAAGGTCTAGGATTTCCGGTTCACTAGGTCAATTATTTGGGGATTATTAATCAATTGCTAGGTCTATCAAGCTGTTTAAGGTCATAAGATCTGTCGACTCAATTATGCCCTTTAGATCGATTCTAATATGCGGTCGCTATAATTAGATACAATCTATTTGATTATCGCAGCCTATATTAATTCTAACCCGGTCGGCGAAAGGATTAATTCGCTACACTAATTAATAACTCAGACCTTAAGTTAATTAACTAGAAGAAGTACAACAATCAAACAACAACTTATGCGATATCATTAGCAACTAATCAATTTTCCCTTTTAATTTAACCTAGATCCCCTTCATCCTAGATGAGGAGATTAGCTACTCATAGTGATAACGATAACAACAATTATTAAGATTGAGAACATAATTAAAAGCATGAAACAATAATCAATTAACATAAAACGATGAACGATTAATTAATGAGGAAAGATTAGTACCGTTACAAGGAAAGATTAGGGTTCTAAGAAAGTATCCAGCAGTATGAAGGTAAAATAAAACGTAGTCTAACATAAAAGTACGAGTTTCTAATTTATAACCAAAGATAATCGTTTTAGGAAAGTCCGGAAATAAATCTGCCAGAGAGGTTCCTCGATCGAGCCAGAGGTGACTCGATCGAGGACAGTTTGCTCGATCGAGCCAGTGGTGACTCGATCGAGGATCTTGCTTCACAGACGACTTTCTCCTTTCTTCCACTTCTAGCCTTCGTGCTTCCTCGTTCCTCGTGCCATGCTTCGTGTACTCTACTATGCCGTCTCCGCCATGCTAATCTTAGCTTGATCATACTCATAACGAGTCATTTCTGCATCAAAACACAAAATAGCGGCAGTATCGACAATTCATTGAAATAAGGCATACAAATGATATAATAGGCACGAAACGGTATGTAAAATGGTATAAAGGAAGCTTTAAAAGTATATATAAAAGTGATACATCAAACTCCCCCAAACCAAACCTTTGCTTGTCCTCAAGCAAAGCAGTCAGGCCAAACAAAGAACAACAAACATATGGTGAATGAATAACTCAGAGCAAATGTCTAGGCACATACAAATCCCAGCTGTCCATATCTATAACAAAGTAATGACCAAAGTTGTGCCAATAAAACAAATTTAAAAGCACGGGTAATAGACTAACGCAACTCTTACTCAAGATGTGACATGATACCGAGACTCAGCCAAATGCTTTTCAACCTTGCAAGACAATTTTGTTGGATTCTCGCGGTTTCACTCATGCACTCATAAGGGGTGAGATATATGTAAGAAAGAAAGAAATAAGACTCTCACTCAACTTATGAAATATGCATGCAATCTAATGTGATAAGAGATTCTCCAACTAATACGCATTCACAAAACAGGCCAAGTACATGTATCAAGGACAAAATGGTGTTAAAGTGGCATGGGTATAGAAGTGGCTTGTGCAAAAGCACGTATGGGTATGTGAGGCTCAGACGGTAGTCGCAGCGCTAGACCAATAGCCAAAACTAATAAGAAATAAAACAACCATCCAACTGGAGAAATAATCTCAACTTTGACAACATATGAGAGAAATGAAAAGGCTCTCCAAATGTGCATTAGACTCCAGTAATTACCACTCTCGACCTCCTAACAAAACTCAATGAAGCAAGCAATTTTCTTTTTCTTTTCTTTTCTTTTTCTTTTCTTTTTCTTTCTTCTTTTTCTGAATTTTTCGAAACTTTCTTTTTTTTTTCTTTTTTTTTTCTTTTTCCTTTGCTTCATAATACTTCTATTTTTCAACATAACAGGTCACGCAATTGCTACAAAAAGATAGCTACTACCCACATGACAATAAAAGTCCCAACCCAACCAAAGTAGCTATAACAATAAGGACTCAAGCAACTGCGACTATCCCGAAAAAGGTAGGCAAATTCTAGAATGTAGCTAAGAAATAGGATATAAAATGGCTACATGGTTCAAACGGGCTAACAAAAACTGGGTAATGTATGGCATATTTGAACAAAAAGAACCGCCTTTCCTCATGTACTTAATCATATGAACGCGCAAAAGCTAAGAAACTAATGTCACACTTATGCAGTTTGATATTACATATTCCACACGGAGACCACACTCTTCAGCCTAAATACCAATGAGACCGGTTTATTAATGTTCCCGGCCTAGGAAGCTCTAAAGACCTCAGAAATTTAAGTGGTTTACCAACAAAATAAAGTCAAGTCTACTCGGCATAAGGCATATTGTGACGGTCAAGACTTGAGTAAAGAGCTTTGTTCATCATAGCTAACAGGTCAAAACAATGTACATGGACAACTAGATGGGACTCAAATGCAAAGACAAAGCAAATTATCATCATTGCTATACAATTCACCAAGACTCGACTCAAAATCAATAAAAACATGTTTTTGTATTTTATAATTTTTCAATTTTTTTGAATTTTTTGAATTTTTTTCAGACAACAACAAATAAAAGCACATAACAGAAATAAACACACTCCCCCAAACCTAAATGTCACAGTGTCCTCATTGTGACGCCTACAGCATAGCAGTCACACAGAAATCCAGCAACCTATGGGACACCACTAACAAAGGGAAGAGGGGAAAAATAAGAAATGCAATAAAAACAAGAAAGATAATACCAGCTGTAATGCAGTAGCCTCCCCCAAACCAGCTGGAAAGAGAAGGATGTAGTGACCAGCTGTCACTACTGGGCTCCATCATCATCATCAAAATCATCAATCTCGGCATAAAGGGACTTAAGCTCAGGATCAGGAACTGGGGTACCACGGCCTCTACCACGGGTGGCTCTCCTAACACGGCCTCTACCACGGCTGCCTCCAGGAATAACAGCAGTGGAAGTAGAAGCGCTAAACTGACCAAACGGTCCTCTATGGGAGCAAGGAACACTGGCATCCTCAGGAAAAACAGAAGTAGGCTGAGTGGGGTGGACTGGAGTGTAAAAAGGACGGCCCAAGGCACCATAGGCAGTACTAAACTGGCCAAACTCCGTAGGAGTAACTCCATAGAGATGAAATACACGGCTGTCATCACCCGGAGTGGTGTAATAGCTAGGTGTCACACCCCGATACTGGCCCTCTGAAGCAAGAGACATGGCCTCCATCTGTTCCCACATCCTCCTCTCTGTCAAAGCAGTGTTGATGCCCTCATGCATCCTCACATCTAGTGCAATGACTGGATCAAAATGGTAGCCCTGAGTAGGATAGGTTGTAGGAGGTGGAGGAGGAGGAGGAGTAGGCTGGAATGAGTCAGGAAGATGGGTAGTGGGCCGACGACGTCTCCGGCGCCCGCCGGTAGTGGTAGTAGTACTAGAACCAGGAAAAGTGACAAGAAGGTCCTGAGGAATCAGATAAGTAACGGGCGGGGGTCGCTCCACAGCCGTACTCTCCTCAAGGGGGTCTACAGTAGGTAAACGGTCACAAGGTAGAAGCATGTAAGACTCGCCCTGGACCTTCCAGTAATGGTCCTTCCCATTCTTGATGTCAAGGTAAGAGATGTCATAACATAAATGATCATCATCGACAAGTTGCTCATGATCATCCATGGGCTCGTGGGGGTCATCACCCTCAAAATCACAAACAACCCGGGCAATCTTGGTGACAAGAGCACCACAGTCAAGATCCCCATACCTCCCAATCATCATGTCAAAAGCCGAGCACACAAGAGCTAGGGGAGAGAACTGGAATGTCTCCTCCCGATAAGGATTCAGATAACTAGCAAGGATCAAGACCTCAATAGTGGAGGTCTTGCTCTTGTCGTGCCGGCCATACAACAAATAGCTCAAATACCGTAAAAATAAACGAAGACAAACATGATGGACGTCCAACAAAGACATAGCACTGACATCCGCATCCGCATAACCGGTAAACAATGGGAAGTATCGAATAGCGGACAGCCCACCAACACTGTATAAATCTCCGTCTGTATGCTTATCTATTTCCAGAATTTCTGACAGACGGTCAAAGGTTAAGGACCGTTCAACATTAAGCAATCGAAACTTGATAAGGTGGTCACTGGGAAAGTAAGTAAATGAGCTTAGAAACTCAAGGGTAAAAGCAGGGTAAGATAATTCATGTAGCAAAAATAGACCCTGTAACCCTATCTCATTGAACATGCCATACATAGTTTCATCAATCTTTAAAGTTCGTAGAATTTTCCTATCCACGCATCGAGTAGCACTCATGGATTTAGTTAACAAATACTCGAACCTGTCCCTTTGTGCTTTGTCACGGAATTCAATAAACGGGTAATCGTCCAAAGGAGACAAGTCGTCCTCAGAAGACACCACTTCTTCGGGAATCACCTCGGGTTGCTGGACCGGGGCTCTCCTATCTCGAGTCCTCTTATTTCCTTGCCTAGAAGTTGACATTGTCTACATAAAAGACAAGTAGACAATTATACTTCAACCATAGCATAAAACAGTCCCGGTTTTTGGCATAAAAGGGTCAAAAAATCAATTTTTAAGAATCAAAATCACAATTAAATCATCCAAAAAGTTAGGGGAACATCAGTATGTATCAAATAATGAAGATTCCAAGCATAAGAACACAATTTCTAACCAATTTAATGCATAATTTCTACCCGGATTTTGAAGAACCCTAATTCCCAAATTAGCAAATTAGGCATGAATTTCAACAAACAAGGGGCTAGAAAGCAAGGAAATAGCAATTGTATACTAGCAATGGAAGATTTAATACAATAAACTCAAGTTATAAGCAAGAAATTTCAGATTTTTCCGAGACAAAAAAGGACAATTCGTGACTTACCTTGGCAAATATGGCAATGAAATTGCAAAAATAAGCACAAGAGATTGATGCAAACACGTAATAAGCAATTAAACACAAGTTTTAAGAGAGATTTGATGATGAATGATGATGAATGAAGAGAGAAAGAGCAATAGAAGAGGAATAATGCAGTAAAGGGTCGAAAATAGAAGAAGAGATTTGAAAGAAGTAAGAGCAATTGAAGCATAAAACCGGTGTAAAGAAAAACGCGGAACCGGGTTTATTTTGGATCCCTCGATCGAGTCGCACCTGGCTCGATCGAGAAACCAAAATCCTGAGTAGCCAACTTTCGTTTTAAACTTTTTTAAAATCTGCACTGGTGCCTCGATCGAGTCGCTCCTGGCTCGATCGAGCTCATAGGTTCCTCGATCGAGTCGCATATGGCTCGATCGAGGAAGTTGATGTTGGCGTTGTCTTTCGTCATTTGTCACTCATAACTTCAAATTCCGTCAAATTCCTGCAAAAATTACTTGAAAGCATATCAAGTACCCTCTCCTCATCTCTCAAAGTTCAAGCAAAACATAAAAGCAATTGCAAAAACTTAAATTGAAATCCTAATTACAAACTAATAAGTTACAAAATCCGAGCTGCCTCTCGGTAGCGCTGGTTTTTGCGGTCCCGCACGACCGTAATTCTTCATCAGCAAGAAGAATTAATGGGGAAGAAGTCAAGAGCCTCTATTACCCCAACATACGCGCCTTCATAGTAAGTTTTCAAGCGTTGCCCATTCACTTTGAAGGTCTTTCCTGTGTCAGAATTCAGTGTAACTGACCCAAATTTGTTCACATCAGTAATAGTGAATGGTCCAGACCATCTACTCTTCAATTTACCTGGAAACAAACACAAACGAGAGTTAAATAAGAGAACTTTCTCACCAACATGAAATTCCCTTTGCAAGATATGCTTGTCATGCCACTTCTTCGTTCGCTCCTTGTATACTTTAGCACAATCGTAGGCATGCAGTCGAAATTCATCAAGCTCATTCAACTGCATCAGTCGTTTCTCACCCACCAGTGAGGGATCCATATTCAACTCTTTTATGGCCCACATAGCCTTGTACTCAAGCTCCACAGGTAAATGGCAAGACGTCATGCATAAATCTCTTCTTCTGCTGATAAGATAAATCAAGAGGAAGTGTACCTCCTACCAAATAATTAGCATAATCTGCAAACCATGGGGTATTTGCAGCTACAGCTAGAAGATGGTCGTCTGGAAAAGAGTCATCAATGGGCAAAATCTCTCTTCCTGAAATTCTCAGTCTGGACAGATGATCTGCAACAACATTTTCAGCACCAGACTTATCACGGATTTCTAAATCAAATTCTTATAACAGCAAAATCCATCTAATAAGTCTAGGTTTAGCCTCCTGTTTGGTTAAAAGATATTTCAAAGCTGCATGGTCAGTATGAACAATAACTTTAGAACCAACAAGATAAGCTCTAAATTTGTCTAAAGAATAGACAACTGCAAGAAGCTCCTTCTCCGTAGTAGCATAGTTAATTTGTGCATCATCGAGAGTCTTGCTTGCATAGTAAATGGCATGTAACACCTTGTCCTTTCGCTGTCCCAAAACAGCTCCAACTGCATAGTCACTGGCATCGCACATAATCTCAAAAGGAAGGCTCCAATCCGGAGATCGGATAATGGGAGCTGAGATAAGAGCTTGTTTAATCCTGTCAAAGGACTTACACATTCGTCAGTAAACACAAAAGGTGTATCTTTATGGAGTAGCCGGGTTAGAGGTTGAGCAATTTTAGAAAAATCCTTAATAAAGCGGCGATAGAACCCTGCATGACCAAGAAAACTACGCACACTTTTAACATTAACCGGCTACGGAGTTGCTCAATTACCTTAACCTTAGCTTTGTCCACTTGAATACCCTTACCTGACACCAAGTGACCGAGTACCACCCCTTCAGTAACCATGAAGTGGCACTTCTCCCAGTTGAGAACAAGGTTGCTCTCCTCACAGCGCTGCAAAACCTTAGTCAAGTTTCTTAAACAAATATCAAAATCAGTACCATATACACTGAAATCATCCATAAAGACTTCCATGATAGACTCTATGTAATCAGAAAATATGGCCATCATACAACGCTGAAAGGTAGCAGGAGCGTTACATAAACCAAAGGGCATCCTCCTATAGGCAAATACACCATACGGACAAGTGAAAGTGGTCTTTTCCTGATCCTCAGGATGAATGGGTATCTGAAAGAAATCGGAGTAGCCATCTAGATAACAGAAATAATAATGACACGCTAATCTCTCTAACATTTGGTCAATGTAAGGAAGTGGGAAATGGTCCTTTTTAGTGGCCGTGTTCAACTTCCTATAGTCAATGCACATCCTCCACCCTGTAACAAGTCTAGTAGCAATCAATTCATTCTTATCATTTTTTACTACTGTAGTACTGATACCCGTCGTGAGGTGTCAAAAATAAATTTATAATTTCCAACTACAACTATAGCTAGCGGCAGTCGGGTCTAACCACAGAGAGGCAGATGTAATTTCTAGTTGTCTAATTTCGGTCTAAGGTAACAATGATGTGGGGGTTTGAATTTGATTTGGTCTATACTAACGGCAATAAAAGACAATAAACTAAATAAACGAATAAAATCAAGAATTAAAAGGGTGCAAGGATGGTCGGTTCACTATAGTTTTGGCGGCAATATACTAGGTAGGTCTAAATCAAACACATGAGACGGGAAAATAAGAGGTCCTCTCGGTCCACTCCCACAGGTAGCATCTTTCGATCACGCTACAAGTCCCTAATATCACTAATACTAACTTTCGTCCTGAAAAGTGACTAAAAATCTAAACGATACCTATCTTTCGATCTCAGCAAAGTTTAGTCATTTTAATTGGTAGTCTAATAACCTTCCCTATCTTTCGATCTAATGGGTCAGTCAATTACTAAGCATTCAACAAGGCGCATGCATTCGATTCGTCAAATTAAGCAGAAAAAACAATTAAAATGAAACAAAACCTCACGAGGCCAGTCGATCGACCAGGTATGATGGTCGATCGACCGTGGCGCGATTCAGGGTTCCCTAATTCTATTGCCACCTACACTATAATTCCCCTACATCCTAGCACAATGAATTTAGCTACTCATGCTAGAAATAACTAGAACAATAAAATTTACTAAATAAACAGAAGAATTCATGATTGAAACGACGAAATAAACAATTAACATAAAACGATAAATAGGCTTTCGGGAGACTATTCTAGAAATTCCTATACTACGAATGATAATAAAGCAAGAAACTGAAAATAAGCAGAGGAGAATACCGAACGAAATTGCAGAGAAAGGATCCAAAAACCGATTGCAAAAGAGTAATTTTATTGACGGAAAAATAATCTAACTAATGAATGTTTAATTATATCTAAGAACTGTATGCTAAAAGCTAGATCAAAACTTGATAAAAACTCGATGAATGTATATGAATGTCAGGTTACGTTATATAGAAAATATAACGTAACATTATTCCTAAACCTAGTATAGCTTTGGGCTTTGGAAATCTCGTTCTATATCTTCACGTCATAGTAGCGGCTTGGTCGATCGACCATAGGCAGCGGTCAATCGACCGGTCTTTGCTGAACAGTAGTCTTTGTTTGTCGTGGGTTGGTCGATCGACTAAGGGGGCCAGTCGATCGTCTGCTTTAGCTGATACTTGACTTTTAACTTCTCGTGGATTTGTCTTTCAGGATTTAAAATGCGCACCAAGTTCATCTCTTGAGTAGGTACTTCACGTCAGATGCAATGCAAGATACTCGGGGACGGATTTAGCTTGATTTCCGCTCATTTCCGCATAAATCTGCAATATTACATAAAAATGTGAAAGTAGACGAAATGGGGCAAATAGTAGCATGAACTACTAAAATGAGCTCTGAAATGCGTGTAAAATAGGGCGTAAAACAACATATTTAGGACACGCATCAAACTTCCCCAAACCAAACCCTTGCTTGTCCCCAAGCAAGAACTAGACTTGATCCTAAAACCTAATGGAACGAGTTCAATCTCAGAGCGAAATGCAATTGAATAGCCTAAACCAATTTAATGCAATAACCAACAATCATTTAGCATATGAATCATGCAAACGAGTTATGAAGTCGTTAGAAATTGCTGAACCGTCAACTGTAGAGACTTATCGAATTGGACTCTCACAGGTCGCTCAAATTACTCATAAGCACAGGTGAATAATGTATAAGATAGAAAGAATTCATTTTGTAAAGACTCTCACCTAACTACGACCTATAAGAACATGCCTGCAATCTAATATGAAAATGATCTCTACAACCGTACATATGCATTCCAACCAAACAGATGACCATGACACATGCCGAGGTATATATGGATATGTGAGGTATGGGTAAGAAGAGGCAAAACAATTATGGGAGTGTGGAGGTACAGGTGATCAAGCTAGTACCTAACAAAGCCATATGACAACATCCACTTCTTGCTCAAAATCAACGATAAAACCCGGTGCTAATGATTAGCACAAATCTCGCATTCTCCATAAAAATAAATCAATCAACTCCCCATAAGATGTAAATGCAATATGGGAGCAAAAATCGCCAAATAATAAGGACTTTGAATTATGCGAATTGATTTCTTTCTTTTTCTCTTTTTCTTCTCGGGCTGCAGTCGATCGACCAAAAGGGGCAGTCGATCGTCTACCTCAAACAGTACAGAACTCTTTTTTCTCTTTCGAATCATTTTTTCATCTTTTTTTTTTTCTATTTCTTTCTTTCCTTCTTTTCATCTTCCCAACAACATCTCAAACATGAGCATATGCCACAAAAAAATGTAACAACAATCCCGAAAACTAAACTACTAGCTTGACAAGGGCAGGCTATATGTAGGATGTAGTAACGGGACAAAAAGGCTATTTTTGGCAGTGTGGAGCTTATGGGCAAAATGAATAAAAGAAAAACCTCTACCACACGTGTCAACGAACCACAAACCGAATGCATATAGTTATTAAGCAGATTAAGTTCATATTTATGCACATTTATGTAACATGTCTCATAAGGAGTACTACTCACATTCCTAAATAAACTGGTCATAAATGTCACCAGTTATAGGCTCTAAATCTCAGAAATATGATGTAGTTTGCCAAAATTCCAAGTCAAGGCTCAAGTTTCAGCAAATAAATTAACGAAAACTCGTAGACTATGCAAATGATTCTACTAATAACATGTCAATTAGCAAGGCTTAGGCAAAAACAGATGCAATTGCAATGTCATCATTGAAATACTACCGTTCCGACTCGACCTATGTGCTAAAATAAACGTGCATTTGTTTTTGAAATTTTTGAAATTTTTCAATTTTTTTGAATTTTTGGTATATATGAGATTAATGAAATAAAAATTGTAAACGTGAAACAGAAATGCAGTAAAACTTATGCAAATGCGACGCAAAACCCTTCCCCAAACTAAATCACACAATGTCCCCATTGTGCAAAATCATGTAATGAAATAAAAGAGAAACGGGAATTTGCGAGAAAATAAGTAAATATGACATGAAGTGGAACTTGGGAACTCACAAGACTTTAAGCGCAGCAAAAGGAAACCTTCCCAAACAAGCGTAAGCTAGGAGGTTTCAGTAGCCAGCAGTGCTAAGTACCTGAAAAGACAAACAAAAGATACCGCGCATAAAACGAGAAAACAAAATTGGGACAGTAAAATTATGTGCAAAAATGATGAACGGAAGAAATCAGAAATTAAACGGAGAATAAAGTGAAGGGAATACTCCCTTGACTCCGCAAATCGATCAAACACAGCAGGGGAGTGATTGAAAACAGGTACAGCAGCGGCCAACGGTCGATCGACTACATCACCCAGTCGATCGACCAGGGTGAACAGCAACAGGAACTCTGGAAGTCGCGGCTCAGTCGATCGACTATAGGAGGCAGTCGATCGACTGACTTTTCTGCTGTAACTTTCTGATTTCGTCTAATTAGCTCAATAACTTGAGCTAATATGATCTATATACCTGCATAAGCACATAATAACACGCCCAAAATTGCGCAAAACCTAAAGTAAAGTCTAAGGTGTAGCTAATTATTAGAGCACACAAAAACAAATAAAGCTAAATGTTCCAAAACCAAATTAAACGAAATGTTTCAAACTCCGGGTTGCCTCCCGGTAGCGCTAGATTAGACGGTCCCAGCTCGACCCACTTTTCGATCATCAAAAAGCACAAATCACTGGCCCACTACTAGGCTTCTGACTGAATGCAGTGGCTTCAGCAACTGTCAAATCTACTCCCGGCCTCCACAACATGGCGACGGAAGAACAACAACGTCTCTCAGCATCCGGATCCCAATCTTTCACCTCAGCGCACAGCTTCTTTTTAGACGGCATATCCTCATCAGGACCTCTTCCTGGATCATATATCCGGGCAGTGCCAGACTTCAAGCTAGGAACACCCAACTCACCTCCGGGGTCCTTGAACTTGTCAAGACCTGTATAAAGAGAAACAAAGCGATGTTCCTCCAATTTGTTCCCAAACTGGGGCGCAGGAGTGGAATTACCTCTAATTGGATAGGAGTGGTCTTCATTTACCTTCTCATCGTCATCCGGAATAGGCGTTGGTGACGATTTAACAATTCCCAAGACTGCAGGGGTCGATCGAACAGCGTCACTACTCGATCGAGTAGTTTCCTCCTCCAGCATAACTGGTCGATCGACCACTGGTTCCATTCGATCGACCGCTCTTCCTTCTGCATTGTCATTCGTTCGACCACACAAATCTGCTTGATCAAATTCTTCTTGTGGCACAGCATTAAAGTCTTCAATTGACGCTTCATCTTCCTCCAAATCATCATCCTCCGAGTCATACATATCATCATTTTGCTCGGCAGCTACTTGAGCCAAGAGAAGCTCAAGTCTTTTGAAAGAAGCTTCTCTCTGTTCAGCCTCTTCTTGCATTTGGAGTTTAAGCATCTCCACCATAGACTTCAATTCCGCACCCTCTTCAGAAGGAAGAGGGTCTTGCTGAGGCGGTGTAAAGGAATATGAAGGCTCTTGAAAGCCTTGCTGATAGTACGGATGTGGTGGCGTATAATGATCTTGTTTATATTGCCAGTAAGCATAGACTTGGTCCATATCTGCTCGGCACATAACAGAATCATGCCCCTTAGCGCCACATCTCCCACAAATCTCCACATGCTGCTCCTAAGAATGGAACATGAGTGGACTCTCCTGAAGTACTGCAAATAAACAACACTAAAGAAGAAGATGAGAACTGCCTCAAGGTACTCAGTCTTCCCTTGAGGCGAAAAACAGACTAAAATAAAACAACTAAAAATTAGAACAATTGCCTCCCCGGCAACGGCGCCAAAATTTGATACCCGTCGTGAGGTGTCAAAAATAAATTTATAATTTCCAACTACAACTATAGCTAGCGGCAGTCGGGTCGAACCACAGAGAGGCAGATGTAATTTCTAGTTGTCTAATTTCGGTCTAAGGTAACAATGATGTGGGGGTTTGAATTTGATTTGGTCTATACTAATGGCAATAAAAGACAATAAACTAAATAAACGAATAAAATCAAGAATTAAAAGGGTGCAAGGATGGTCAGTTCACTATAGTTTTGGCGGCAGCATACTAGGTAGGTCTAAATCAAACACGTGAGACGGGAAAATAAGAGGTCCTCTCGGTCCACTCCCACAGGTAGCATCTTTCGATCACGCTACAAGTCCCTAATATCACTAATACTAACTTTCGTCCTGAAAAGTGACTAAAAATCTAAACGATACCTATCTTTTGATCTCAGCAAAGTTTAGTCATTTTAATTGGTAGTCTAATAACCTTCCATATCTTTCGATCTAATGGGTCGGTCAATTACTAAGCATTCAACTAGTCGCATGCATTCGATTCGTCGAATTAAGCAGAAAAAACAATTAAAACGAAACAAAACCTCACGAGGCCAGTCGATCGACCAGGTATGACGGTCGATCGACCGTGGCGCGATTCAGGGTTCCCTAATTCTATTGCCGCCTACACTATAATTCCCCTACATCCTAGCACAATGAATTTAGCTACTAATGCTAGAAATAACTACAACAATAAAATTTACTAAATAAACAGAAGAATTCATGATTGAAACGACAAAATAAACAATTAACATAAAACGATAAATAGGCTTTCGGGAGACTATTCTAGCAATTCCTATACTATGAATGATAATAAAGCAAGAAACTGAAAAGAAGCAGAGGAGAATACCGAACGAAATTGCAGAGAAAGGATCCAAAAACCGATTGCAAAAGAGTAACTTTATTGACGGAAAAATAATCTAACTAATGAATGTTTAATTATATCTAAGAACTGTATGCTAAAAACTAGATCAAAACTTGATAAAAACTCGATGAATGTATATGAATGTCAGGTTACGTTATATAAAAAATATAACGTAACATTATTCCTAAACCTAGTATAGCTTTGGGCTTTGGAAATGTCGTTCTATATCTTCACGTCATAGTAGCGGCTTGGTCGATCGACCATAGGCAGCGGTCGATCGACCGGTCTTCGCTGAACAGTAGTCCTTGTTTGTCGTGGGTTGGTCAATCGACTAAGGGGGCCAGTCGATCGACTGCTTTAGCTGATACTTGACTTCTAACTTCTCGTGGATTTGTCTTTCGGGCTTTGAAATGCGCACCAAGTTCATCTCTTGAGTAGGTACTTCACGTCAGATGCAATGCAAGATACTCGGGGACGGATTTAGCTTGATTTCCGTCATTTTCGCATAAATCTGCAATATTAAATAAAAATGCGAAAGTAGACGAAATGGGGCAAATAGTAGCATGAACTACTAAAATGAGCTCTGAAATGCGTGTAAAATAGGACGTAAAATAACATATTTAGGACACGCATCAAGTACCTCCCTTCTTAGGTACAACTTGGACAGGACAGACCCATTTAGAATCAGATATAGAGAAAATTATACCGGCATCAAGCAATTTCTGTACCTCTTTTCTTACCACCTTCTGCATTGGAGGATTTAGTCATCTCTGACCCTATGCACTAGGCTTGTGGCCTTATTCCAAGTGAATTCGGTGCATACAAAAATCAGGACTAATACCTTTCAGATCATCAATGCTATACCCAATTACCTTTTTATGAGTTCTCAAAACAGTCAATAAAGCAGATAGTTGACCTTCAGTTAGGCTAGCATTGACGATCACTGGGTTCATTTCACAGTCATCAAGAAATTCATACTTGAGATGAGAGGGAAGAGGTTTTAATTCAGGTTTCTTTACCTCAGTTACCTTAAGTGTGACACCCAAACTATATACCTTCTGATGTGGGCATTCCTCTCCAGTTAGAAGCCTCTCAATCTGATGAACTTCTGGACTTCATGAACTCGTCTGATCAGCTGGATCCGTGACAAGGGCAATCTCCAGAGGATCCCTGTCCAAGCACATAGGAAGACACTCATCAATAGTAAAATCAACAACATCTATACTATGACAAGTCTCTTCTATCATGGGATTCTTTAATGCTTTTTCCAAGTTAAATATAATTGTATCATCCCCCACAGCTAAGGTCAATCTCTTTTGCCTAACATCTATAACCGCCCCCGTAGTATGTAAGAACGGTCTGCCCAAGATGATAGGGATTTGGTTCTCTTCAGCCATGTCCATGACAACAAAATCAACGGGGATGAAAAACTTCCCAATACGAACGGGAACATCCTCTAACACCCCCAATGGGTGTTTAACAGTTCTATCGGCCATCTGCAGTGTCATATTAGTAACTGTCAACGGACCCATATTTAATTTCTTACAAATAGAATAAGGCATAACGCTGACGCTAGCTCCTAAATCACAAAGAGCTTTACTAATAGAAAGATGACCAATTTGACAAGGGGTAAAAAAACTTCTTGGATCCTTTAATTTAGGTGGTGAGTTGATTGGCAACATGGCACTGCACTTCTGAGTGTAAGCAATAGTTTCCACCGCGTCAAAGGATCTCTCCCTTGTTAAAATCTCCTTCATGAATTTCGCATAAGCCGGCACTTGAGTAATTAATTCAGTAAAAGGGACACTTACCTGTAGATTCTTCACGACCTCCATAAACTTACCGAACTGCTTATCCAGCTTGGATTTTTGTTGTCGATGAGGAAAAGGTAGTGCAATAGTTATGGGCTCGGCTTTCTTGGCCTTAGAAATAACTTTTGAAACACCGTCAGCTGTCAAAGTGGTGCCTCGATCGAGTCGAGGGGTGACTCGATCGAGCACGTTGGATCCTCGATTGAGCCGGGGCTGACTCGGTCGAGGAACCTCAGCAGGTTCAGCTCCTTCGTCTTTTTTACTTTTATCGTCAGCTCGTGTTTCAACTTCGTCAGGTTCTTTTTCATCATCACTAAGCTCCAAATTACCCAATCCTTTGGGATGCATATAAGGGACCTCATTAACAGTAATGGGCACGTCATTTTTCAAGGCTTTGTAGGTCGGGATTCACATAAGAAGTACCGCTCCTCAGTTGAATAACATTAGCTTGCTCATGAGCTTGTTTACCTTGAGGAGAAAGACCTATGGCCTGTTTTGATCGGTTTTGAAGTGCCATCTGAGCCACTTGATTATCTAGCATCTTGTTATGGGCAATCAGCTCAGAAATTTGAGCCATCTGCTTCTGTTGCATTGACAAAGTTTGTTGCAAAAGGTTGCGCAACTCTGCCATATCATTGTTCGGAGCTTGTTGAGGAATTTGTTGAGGAGTTTGCTGAGGAGGCTGTTGATATTGATTGTTAAACTGCTGGCCTCCTTGATTTTGCCTTTGATATCTCCCTTGTGGTTGACTACCACGATTGTTGGGAGGGATACAAGTATTATTTTGCGGTTGTGACTGCTGCGGGTTTTACACATTCTGACTAGACCATTGAAGGAACGGATGTTCCTTCGTTCTTTCATTGTAAAAGTTGGAGAAAGGTGTACCTTGTGCACCTTGTCTGTAAGCCTGAAAGCCATTAACCTGCTCCAATGTGCTCATACAATCAGCCGCACTGTGACCATCTAAACCGCATCTAGCATAAGACTCCTCTACTTGATGACTCATAGCATGAACTCTCTCCTTACTACCCAATGATTGGGTAGTCTTTATCTCAAAGAATCGGGCGAAAATAGTCTCCAGCTGTGCCGCCAGGGCACTATCAGCTCCAGTACCTCGCGTGCTTCCCCTAGGATTTCCATACCTGGTGGTATGGGTAGCAATCTGATCAATCAACTTCCACGCGTCACCGTCATTGGTGTTTTCTTGAAACCTCCCATTAGCAGAAGAAGCCAAAAGGGCACGATGATCGTCATACAACCCGTTATAAAACTGGTTGCAAAGAAACCACTTTGGGAAACCATGATGGGGAACTGATCGGACTAAACGTTTGAAGCGAGTCCAAGCTTCATTCAAATCTTCAGTAGCTCCTTGGTTGAAACTGGTGATTTGATTTCTCAAAGCATTAGTCTTTTGAGGTGGGAAGTACCTCTTGTAGAAAGCAAGAGCCAAGGAATTCCAGTATGTAACTCCTTCAGTATCCATATCCAGGTCTCTCAACCACTCAGCAGCTCCATCTTTCAGAGAAAAAGGGAAGAGCACCTGCTTAACCTGATCTTGTGTTACTCCTTTGTTAATGGAATAGAAACAAAGAGAGGTGACAAATTTCTCCATATGTGTCGCAGGATCCTCAGCAGCTGTCCCTCCAAACATATTTCGTTCCACCAAATTGATGTAAGATGGCCGAATCTCAAAAGTTCCATTGGTAGTAGTGGGCAGCTTAAATCCTTGCGGGATAGAAGCCAAGGTCGGCTCGGAATGACTGGCTCGAGTAGGCATGATGGTGATTTCGGGAATATCAGTCGTGACTGGAATTTCAGGAATAGGAATGTCGTCCTCTTCCTCTTCGTAGGACCGTTCGGCTGACTCAGTTGAGCTCGCCGTCTCGACGTCAAGTATACTCAAGTCTTCTACTTGACCTACTTCTTGATTAAATTTCCGTCTGTAGCGAAAAGTCTTCTCTGGTTCAGGATCAAAAGGGATAATCTCGGACCTATTAGACCTGGGCATACACGGAACTAACAAGAGAAGTGTGAGAACAGTCTCAAGGAACTGGGTTCCCTGAGATAAAAAGACAAAATAAACACAAACAGACTAAACAATTGTTGCCTCCCCGGCAACGGCGCCAAATTTGATGTGGCTAAAGTCGTATCACCAAACCAAAGTAAATCTATCTCAGGACTAACAAGAATAGCTAGTAGTAAGACAGGTATCGAATCCACAGGGAAGCGGTAAAAGCTAAGTCTGTAAATATTTAAGTTGTCTAAAGGTAACCGATTTATGGGGGGTTTGTTTTGTTTTGATCTAATCAACTAATTGCAAGTAATTAAAAGGAGGTTTAAACGATAATATTAAAGGTCTAGGATTTCCGGTTCACTAGGTCAATTATTTGGGGATTATTAATCAATTGTTAGGTCTATCAAGCTGTTTAAGGTCATAAGATCGGTCGACTCAATTATGCCCTTTAGATCGATTCTAACATGCGGTCGCTATAATTAGATACAATCTATTTGATTATCGCAACCTATATTAATTCTAACTCGGTCGGCGAAAGGATTAATTCGCTACACTAATTAATAACTCAGGCCTTAAGTTAATTAACTAGAAGAAGTACAACAATCAAACAACAACTTATGCGATATCATTAGCAACTAATCAATTTTCCCTTTTAATTTAACCTAGATCCCCTTCATCCTAGATGAGGAGATTAGCTACTCATAGTGATAACAATAACAACAATGATTAAGATTGAGAACATAATTAAAAGCATGAAACAATAATCAATTAACATAAAACGATGAACGATTAATTAATGAGGAAAGATTAGTACCGTTACAAGGAAAGATTAGGGTTCTAAGAAAGTATCCAGCAGTATGAAGGTAAAATAAAACGTAGTCTAACATAAAAGTACGAGTTTCTAATTTATAACCAAAGATAATCGTTTTAGGAAAGTCCGGAAATAAATCTGCCAGAGAGGTTCCTCGATCGAGCCGAAGGTGACTCGATCGAGGACAGTTTGCTCGATCGAGCCAGTGGTGACTCGATCGAGGATCTTGCTTCACAGACGACTTCCTCCTTTCTTCCACTTCTAGACTTCGTGCTTCCTCGTTCCTCGTACCATGCTTCGTGTATTTTACTATGCCGTCTCCGCTATGCTAATCTTAGCTTGATCATACTCATAACGAGTCATTTCTGAATCAAAACACAAAATAGCGGTAGTATCGACAATTCATTGAAATAAGGCATACAAATGATATAATAGGCACCAAACGGTATGTAAAATGGTATAAAGGGAGCTATAAAAGTATATATAAAAGTGATACATCACACACCATTCAGGATATGATCGAGGATGGCAAGCTTCCAATGCCACCATTTGTGGAGCAATTTGATGGGACCGACCCTCTTGGGTCTAACAACACTAAATACGATGAAGGATCATTCCTAGACTTTTCTCATCTTCTCGATCCTCGTGATGACAAAGAAATCAAAGCGCTGAAGGAGGACGATGTCCAAAGTGGAATGCTCATGCTTTTCAAGATAGAGAGAGCCATTGATAATCTAAACTCTCGGCTTTCCAACATGGGGAATCAATTTGCTGAAATGGATAAGAAGCTTGAGACCCAATCTTTCAAGATGAAAAGTTCCAAGACAAACTCTCGACCTAATAGTCCTAAAGCAACGAGTGGGCAATCCATTCCTAGTTCTTCTCGTCCAAGAATCAAAATCAACAAAGGTAACTTCATGGAGCCTTCGTCAGAGAAACCTGACAACCCTCCAAGGTCATTTACAAAGGCTTCCGAAAATAAGGGCACACCTCCTAGGAAATTTACCAACATTGGTATTAGATACGCCGATGCCTTTCAGAGACTCATGGAACAACGAATGTTGAAGCCTATTGGACCTACGCCTGACCCAGAGAAGAAATCCAAGTTCTGGGATGAGAATGCCTACTGCAAATACCATAGAGGCAAAGGGCATGATACAGAGAAATGTTACAAATTAAGAAACGTCGTTCAGGATATTATCGAAAACGGGAAGTTGTCCCTCTCAACTTTTAGCCCACAAGGTAGCTTAGGCGATCCTCATGGATATACCACCTATCAAGAAACTCTTCTTGGCTATTATCCTTTCAGTATTCTCAATGATGAGGACGAGGTGCTCAAATGGGTGAATGCTCAAAGCCGGATGTAGAAGCCAGTTGCTGGAAGGGAAAATGTTCAAGCATGGGCCGATGATTACGAGTCTAGATCTAAGATCGCGTCAAAGTCCGGGTCCGAGTCTTAGGATTTCTTTCCCCAATTGTTCTAGTATCTTTCTCCATTTTCATTCCTAGTGATAACCTGGGGGTTGTCCCACGAGTCACGTGTCTTCTCGAGTCTATGTTAAATACATTCATTATTCATTTCAATAAAAGCACAATTTTCACTCCACATGTTCTATCCTGTCTCTTCCTTTATCCTTTTCTTGTGACAACAAGAATCGATTTGGGACATTTTTTAAAACGAACAACAATAACACATGACAGTCGATGTGAGTACACTTAGATGATGTTCCATTCCAAGTTGTAGAGAACCTGAAACTCCGTGTTCATTTTTCTTACCTATTCCATGTCTGGCAATAGAAACCACAATATAACCCTAGTTTAGGACGAGCATATCTCAAGAGATTCTAGGACGAATCCAGACCATCTCCCTTGTTAACGACTCATGACGGAAGGCAAGCCCATTCCCCACAATAAACAACCCGTGTTACTGAAAACCAACTCGTTTCACACCAAAGGTGCTAGTCTAACCCAAGTCCATGGTAAAAAAAAAAATCCAAGACGATACGAGCCATGATCAAAGACGAAGGCCCAATCAAGAGAAACTGGTGTCAATATCCAAGGCCGCAGTTATGCCCGTAATCCAAGAAAAAAGAGTCAAAAGAAGAAGGCTCAATCAAGCGAGTCAAGTCAATATCCAAATACGATGTCATCCTCAAAAAAACCGAATCAAGAATCTGAGCAAAAATCCGAGATATATTCTAGACCAAGAATCTGAGTCTGAATCAGAAAACGAGTATGAAATCAAATACGAAATACTGCTGAAGTCTACATTTAATCGAGATATCGATAAAGATGGTCAGCTAGCACCCTTACTTAGCCTTTCACACGCACCCTAAGTCCTTCTCGAGACGGCTATAGGGAGATAGTTAGGAATTTTGAGAATCCTCTCAAGCTCGTCAAGTATACCCATCCTTTAGGGCCAAGACATGGAAACGTGAACCCACATCATTTTAACGTACCTCTATGCGCTCAGGCTACATCAAGACAAGAGACCCCATTTCCAAGCCATATTACAAGCCATAACCCCATCAAGCCTTAACACCACAAAATCAAGTTCCAGAGATTTGTTTCACCAAAGCCTCTTATGTCCAAGCTCTACATTCCAAATATCCAATCCAGTTTCACCTTGACCCAGACACAGAGTCTTCAATACTTTGCTACCTAGGACGGGACATACCTCATTCATCCTTAGGGTCCACTAAGTGTGCTCATATGACAAGGAAAGTTTTACATAATTAGTTATACCTCTTTGGTCTATGATCAGAGGGAGTTATCTCAAATCGATTCTTTGAGTCACCAAAGGAATATACCCTCCTGACCCATGCACTTTAAGGTCCTAACAACTTGGCTTAGGCACACACTTGAACTACGAGCATGGTTTGATTTCACCTTTTCAGGTGGATACGTAGGCAGTCCTTTCTTACACAATAAGGATACAACCACAACACCCAAATGAAATTAACCAAACCTCAGAACTACGATCTGGTTTGATTTCACTTCACGTGAATACGTAGGCAGTCCTCAAGGACACAACCATCCCAACTTTCAACCTCAAATTTTCCATTCCAACCTCAATTAACATCCCTTCCACAACCAACACCTCTATACTGGGGGCTCCTTATTGTCGCCCAGCCTCTTTTTTACCAAATTCCAGAGTCACCTTCTCATCCTGGGGGCTTCTCTTCCAAAGATGCCATCCTTCCTTTATTCCTCTCTCATTTGAGTCTAGCTAGTACTCGGTCCGGACAATGACAAAGGTCTTAAATCGATTCTCCAAGTTATCGTGCCTAAAGAGGAGTCTCTTTTACAGCAAAAAAAGTCCTAGTAGACAGATGATCGATGGCTCATGCCTTGCCTTTATATGCCTTCATCATTCTTGCAATTCTTATACCTTTGGAACTGATACGCGTTGTCGCCCACACTTGGCTAGGGGTTGCGCATAGTTAAGCAAAGTCTGTCAAAGTCATCCCCTGTGTCGCGTCAAATCTAAGTCAGTGTTGCGTCAGTCTTTCGTCTTGCATCCTAGTGAGTCGATGTTGTGTCAAGACCTATGTCTAAAGCCCATTTGAATATGCATAACGCATTACCAACGACAAATTTCTTTGAACAAGTTTTAAACAACTTTTATAAAGAAACAACCTATGTGTTTCCTTATTCGAGGTCCATGTGATAATCTCTTACGTGCATATATTAGATTGCATTCTTGTGTGGCTACTAACCATGCAGGTAAGTATCAGAAGCAGTACTTTATCAAGACCTCGCTTGCCACAACGAGCGAATATTCTTTGACGGGCGTTTCGACACACCTCTATTCTGTTCCCCCAGCGAGAGTACACGGATAGACATTCCCACTCGAGACATGGAGATCAGTTTCCGATTATGTTCCCCCAGCGAGAGTACACGGATAGACATTCCCTTTCGAGACATGGAGATCAACATCAACTCCAAGACTTATCGAAATTTGTTTGAAGCTGAACGCAAGCAGATTTCTCCCAGCAGTTCCAGACTGTGTCCTGCTGTCTTCTCCCAAAATCATCGTTTTATCCCCCAGTGAGAGTTTGCTTGAGGACAGAGACAGGCAGATACCCCCAGGCGATCCTTCATCCCTTTAGGTAACCCTTTTTAGGATAAACCTTCATATCTTTTAGGTAACACTTTTTCAGGATAAACCCTTCAGATCTTTCAGAAACTTACCTTAATCCTTCAGATAACCCTTCAGATAACCTTCAGACAACCCTTCAGATAACATTCTTATATTCAGATAACCTTTAGATACCCTTCAGATATCCCTTAGATGACCCTTTCAGGATAATCCTTCCTTCAGCCTTCCTCCTTTCAGATAATCCTTTATTTCTTCAGACACTTCATGATAATCCTTTCAGTAACCTTCAGATAATCCGTTTTCAGTTAAGTCCCCTTTCAGTCCTTTAGAGAGAGTTGTCCTTCAGCCTTTCCTTTAGTGAGAGATAGCCTTCAGAGTTAGCCTTCAGAAGTGTTAAGAAGTTTCTTCAGAATCCATGTGACCCCTAATGCCTTCAGACACCAAGTTATCTTCAGACCAAAGAGTTTTGCCGAAGCGTCTTCAGTCTCGTTTCACCCAGGGGTATCTCAGGTATGGTTTCTTCTTATGGCTGGCGAGCTTCCTTACGTAGTCTAATGGACTTTAAACGACCCTCCCCGATAGTCGACAGACTCTAAAATATTCCCGACGACAAGTCCTTGGCTCAGACCCCTTGAGCCGCCTCGCGTCGCCATAGTCGTCAGGTTGTAATATTCGATTGACCTGATGGCTATACTTTGACTTTCGCCTTGTCCAAGCCTCAGTCAAAGTGGGGGCTCTGTAGATACCTTATTTCTGCACCTCCCGCACACCACCCGGTGATGATTGGGCCGCATGTTTGATACGCGGAACGATTTGTGACAATTCGTAAGTTTATTGTCAAGTGATTGCTCAAACACTTATGTCTACCTCTTAGTTGTCATCTACGTGCCGACACGGTCGTTTTGACAGTAATTAGAGTATATTTGGAGTCCGGGCCTAAAACCGTCTTCATTTTCTGATAACCGTTAAATCCCGAGTCAGAATGTTCTGGAATGTTCCGGATATTTCTATTCCATATTTTATAAATATTTCACAAATATTTTATTCTTTGGTAAATAATTTCCCGTAATATTCATACAAAATATTAAGGAAAATAAGATTATCCCGTTATTCCATAAATTAAACACGGAAATCTTTCTTCCGCAGGAGGAAACCACACGGAACAGACACGCGGCGGTCTTTGCGCCTCTTCCCAGGTCCTTTTCTGCGTATTTTTCGTATCTTTTTCATATCTTTTCGGGATTTACTTCCAAAGTCTCTCCGAAAACCCTATTCCTTCACGTGATTAGTATAAATAGGAGCCTTCGCTCCTTATATTTCTCACGCGAGTGTCCGCCCTTCTCTTCTCCCTTTGCATTCCAAGTCCACGTTCTTACTTTTTGGCGTCTACGTGCTTGAACATTCGACCACGTAAGCTCGGATCCTTCTGAGTACCAGCCTCGTTTGCATGACCGACCAATTTGACCAACTCCACCATAATCAACTTAATTAATCTTAATCGTTTTCCTCTTACGAGGTCACTTTCGTTACATTCGAGTCGAGCATCACTAATCGATAACTTAGTTCATCTCGTTTCGTCAAACATGTAAGTCTGAGGGTGTAAATCCTTCTTTATTTATTGTTCTTTATCTTTTTGTATCACTAATGTAAGATTTATGTCGAAAATACTTATTAAAACCGATTTATAAAACCTCGTTTAAAACCCTTTTACGGATTACCAGAAGATAACTGTCGAGAAAGGACGCAGCAACTGCTGCGCCTCTTCGTGAGGCTGCCGCAGTTCCTGCTTCCTTTCTTCTTCCTTCGTCCTCTGTAATTCGTTTTCTTTATTTAATTTTGTTTGTTCGTTAATTCTTTGATATGATAGCACAATAATTTCACATGTATATTATTTATCATTCATTAATGCATACTATTAATCATTAATCTGACTTAAATCCCTTATAATCAATATTTGCGGGTTTTCGTCATTAAAATCAATCCGGGTTGTAGAGATTCAATTCTTTCATATTGAGTTTCTGGAATTCGATCTTTGATATATTTTCACCTGTTTATTGTCATATTCATCATTAGTTCGTAATTAATTCGTCATGTTTAACCTATTTAGTTCACCTATGTCACTAATCAATCTTTCATGTAATTAATTCGTTCACATTCGTTTCATCCATGTTTTATTGCTTTTATGACCTATTCACATGTAATTAATGTATTAAATCACTTCTACCCGAGTTAAGTATCGAAATCAATCCTTAAAATCATCAATTAATATTAACGATTTGCAGTTCCGGCTTCACAGCCAGAACTCACCCTTGGAACAGACGCAGCAACTGTTGCGCCTCTTCCAAAGGGCGCGATCTGCTGCGCTGTTCCCAGATGACTTCGTCTCTCGAACTTCCGTTCGCCTTGACCGATTAATTTAGCTTACGTATAATTAACTGTTAATCGTATTATCGCCTAATTCCTGTTCGTTAATTCATTCCTTTATTCTTTTTCTCAAATTATCCGTTTTAGAAGTATTTTGGACATAAATCGTTGAATCCGTTGTAATTATTGTAATTTTTATTATTGTAATTTTCCTTTATTGTATTTATCATTGTATTTTGTGTCATTTGTATGTTTTCACATGTAATTGAACCTTAAATTCCACTTTGACTTAATTGCATGATAAATTACGTGTTAACCGACTTAGCCTAATTCTTCACATGCTAGGATTAAAACTTGGATGTTGCATTGCATGCATATAATCGACGATATATCGAGTATGAATAACTTCCCTAATCATTAGTAGAGGCCGCTATCGAGGCGGGCGGGATTAGGTGTTCGATCAAAAGAGCTTCCTAATACGTACCCTCACCCCCTTACTCCAGATCTCTGTGAACATCCGTGTTCATTGGCATCCACGAGAGTCATTCTAGACATAGAATGCTAAGGGTAACGAGTTCTTGGTGTTCATGTCACTACTTTGTGTCTTGACATGACACGAGGTATTCGAACGGTTCCAATTTCCCATAAAAATTTGTGGTGACTCCACAAATGCAAACGCTTGTTTCCTAAGCGCCCCCGTGGCCCACGTCCACACCAGCCCATCAAGAAGTGTGGTGTCCACACAACGGGTGGGTCTCATCTTGTGTTTTTGTAACGCTACAAACCTCTCCCTTTGTTTGAAGTCCACAAAGACTACCGAAGGATACTCGGGTACAGACGGTACTACTGGTCTGCTACCTTCCCCAATTTCGGGCTGAGAAGCCCTTCCCCTCTTACTTTGACGGGTTCCAGGTTTAGTCTCGGCATCTGTTTCAGCATACAATTTAAACATACTTACCTAGGCATCTAAAACATGTAATCTTCACAAATTGAACATTGAATAATCATCTATGTGCACACTTTCACCAACCAATTCCCAAATTTTGATATATATAAATTCAGTTTATAGCATTTCAGACGGTCTCTATAGCTGTGAAAATTTTAGCATAGATAACATGAATTACTCAACTACTACAACTGTTAAGACATGGCTCAAATACTACTCCATATATCCTTGAAAACATGTGAAACATTCATGTATGCTCATAAAAGGGCACTAAGTACACACCATTACAGACAATCAACATTATGAGTAAACTTCTCAATTCCGGTAATCAGACGGTCTCTACAGCTGTAACAGTTTTTTACATATTTAGCAAGATTTAACATCATTACTACTATACCAAAGGTTTAACTCTTAAACACATGTTCATATTCAACACAAAATCTCAATCATAGAAAACGAATTTCAATTTGGGGCACTTTTAAGACGGAGTTTTAAGGCAAATTTTAAGGTGAAAATCACAAAATTCAACTTCCAACATGATATATGCAACATATACTACTCAATTTCATCATCCAACATGTAGAAAACACCCAAAAATCAATTTGATTTCACAAACCCTAGAAAATTCGTCCCCAAATTTGCAATTTTTATTCTATTTTTAGCACAATAAACATCAACAATCATGAAAGGGAAGCATGTGGATCATATTACAACAATTACAAGCAACTTTTCCTCCACATAAATTGAAATTTCAGATTATTCTACCATTCCAATAGATTCTAAGTGATGAAAACATGAAAATAGGGAAGAAATTCATACCTTTATCGAATAGGAAGTGAAAGAACGAATCAAAGCAAAGAAAACTACCCAAATTAATCACCCCAAACACAAAGGTATAAGAGTTTTTTTTTTTAGAGGTTTAGGAGGTTAGGGTTTCGAATTATGAAGAAAGAATAAGAAGAATGAGAAAGTATAAGGGTTTTATGAAACCCGCGGAAGCCGCTGTACTGTAGCCTACTCGATCGACTGCCTAGGTTACTCGATCGAGTGCCCTCTACTCGATCGAGTAGGTGCTATTTCATCGAGTATCCGCAGAAAATTCCTACATCTCGACGTCATAGCTTCCTAACTAGATCGAGTGAGGTCTACTCGGTCTAGTAAGCACTCGCACTCGGTCAAGTAAGGTTGAGTACACAGTCAGAATTACAAAATTAACTGAAGATTCCTGCAAAACAATATCACGTGTCGATTCCAAACCAAGTTCGGAAATCGTCACTGGTTATCGTACTCACTCATATATTACCATTACTACTCAAATATATATCATACGGTCTCATCAGATAAGATTCATATCATTACGCTACAACAAACTTCACACAACATGGTTTACCTGCTACCGAGTCATCCATATATGCAATTATGTCATTATATCATGTCTAAACTCGTCTTACCACATTGCTAGCAAACTTATACTCACGTTAATCAAAACACATAATTAACGATAAATGTTCTATACGTCATCCAAGTGCATTACTATCATGTTCAAGCTTCCACATAAACAAATTATTCTACACAAATTAATCACCACACAGCGGAAACTTTCAACCATTAAACATTGCATATACCCACTACTATTTTGATAATTCTCATACTATAACTCAACACTTCTTTAGCTATCATTATTATGGCTACTATAAGACTTATAAACTCGTATAGGATCATCATCACTAACAACCTGAAACAAACACCAACATTACCACATTTCATATCATAGTACACATCTCTACCCTTTTCACACACTTCTAACACATAGAACCTTCTACGTTTCTCATTATCACCATATACGCTCCTTAACTCCATCACAAATTCACCATACACGCTAAGCACATACTTACGGACTCCACATTCCCATTACCAGTGACTGGCTTAAGCATAATGGGGCCAAGATTTTGAAATGAGGGCGCCTACTCACCCAAAATCTAGCATCAGCTGGGGCTCCCATTACACATACACCAGGTTCATTTTATTAGACTCACTACGTTTATTAAGTTCATTTGTTACAGGTTCCAAAATCGTCGCTCTGATACCACTTTGTAACACCCTCATATACTGAGGAGCCTTGACCAGACCTTCCTTAGCATATAAGGGCATTACCATCTCGGTTGCCCGAGGAAAGTAATCATCAAAGGTCTACAACAGAACATTTATAATTATATTACAAGTGTTACAACCAACCAATAAAATAAAGATACAACTCGTCAGCTACACACTATCTCTATCAGAACTCGTGACAACTCATCCCCGCCAGGACTCCAGCTATCAACCACATCAACACCTGCTAAGACTGACTGCTCACCATAAGGGATCACGGCAGACACATAAACAAACAAGACAACCAACAAGGTCAGTAACTAAGACAAGACACAACATTAACAAACAACAACCGTCAACACAATACAAAACATAACCAATCACACACAAGAATGCCCACTCCAATCAATCTCCATCATCGACTGTCCACTGGACCAGCCCTGCCAGTAGGGGACCGCAGCCGTTCCCACCTAAGCCTCGCTCATCATACCGAGCGATAACCCTGTCCCATTAATGTGCACATCCCCTCCCGTAGCGGGTTCCACGGAGGGCGAAACTAGGACGTGAAGCCACTCCCGCAAGTGACTCCACTCACCCGAGGACGCACCTCGAGAACCAGAGACAATCAATCACAGACAGATGCAATACAACAACAACCAACAAACTGTATACACCAACCGATTACCGCATATACTCTGCCACACAATCACAACAACAACACAACAACCACGACACAACAACCGACACACTAGACCATCCACAGAAACTGAGTAGGCGAACCTACCTTTAAGCGACTGCAACGATTCCATGCCCATACACGCAATACCCAACAATCAAGCAACACCTATAAATACAAAACAATCATTTATCACTACCATTCCAACCCTAACTGAAAACACAAAGACACAGATGATGATGATGATGATGACATACCTACATGAGGAAAACTGGCAGAGAACCGCTACCCGACTCAAGCTATGCACTCCTATGGCCCAAGGACCTTTAAAGACTTCCAAGGAAGGTATATGGTGAAGGAGAGAGGAATGGACGACATCTAGGTTTAGAAGAAAGAGGCGGAAATGATTTGCGGTTTTAAGAAAACACGATTATAAACCCTCGCTGAAAAGACATTACTCGATCGAGTAACTAACGTACTCGATCGAGTGGCACCCTACTTGATCGAGTATCCAAGCTACTCGATCGAGTAGCCTGTACTCTATCGAGCACCACTCACTACTCAAGACACAAGATAACTTGGCACGCATTCCTAAGGACTATTACTACTCCCAAGGTCGGTCAACGCCGGTCAACGGGTCCCAAAAAGGGCGGGTATTACAGATAGGTTCGCCAGATCTCTCGATTCCTCCATTGCAGTGACCTTGGCGTGCCACTTTTTAGTTAGGTTCCTAAGAACCTTTCTTGCAATGTCCTCGGTATCAAATTTTCTTCCTAGGTTTTCAATTCGTTTATGATGCTTGAAAAACGTGCGGACAAAGGCTATTAATCCAAAGCTTGGCCATGTCCTTCAAAGAGAAAGGGAAAAGTATTTCCCTTATTTGGGTTTGAGTGACGCCCGTTTGATGGATCATGGAGCAATAGTCACAAAAGTTTTGCACATGTAAATTGGGATCCTCCAAAGGACTTCCCCCAAATTGCTTCCTCTCCACAAGGCTAATGAAAGCCGGTTTGATCTTGAATTCCGGCGCGGTAATTTGAGTGGTTGTGATGCCGGCCGGAAGCATGGCCGCGGTGGGCTTTGAGTGATCGGAAAGTTTCACCATCTTTTTGGTAGTAGATGGTGGTGGTGGTGGTGGAGATGATGAACTTGAAACCTCCTCCTCTTCAAGGGATTCTAGATCGTCTAAGTAAGACTTTCTAGCACTTTCAATTTGGATGGGAGAAGTGGCTTCTTTCACTTTCTTCCAAAAACGTCGTCTTCTCCTAAAGGTTTCTCGGGTTCGGAATCCGGTGAAAGCAATTCTCCACTACGAGAGGACCTGGGCATAAGACAATAATTTCTAGGAAAATGATAAGTAACGGTTCCAAGGAACAAGTGTTCCTCAAGACAAAAGAAAACAAGATAAAAATCGACAATTCAAAATGCAATAAAGCCGTTTCCCCGGCAACGACGCCAAAATTTGATAGGCTTGTCGCGTACCTATGCAAAGATAATTTCCCTAGACACAAATTAATATAGTAATAGGGGTCGAACACAAGGAAACGGGAATTACGTCGTGAATTGCTATGGGTAAATTTTTATCAAGGTCGACTACGATTTGGGTTTGGTTTGTTTGGTTGATGATTAATAAAAATTGTGATGTAAAAAAAATATAATAAAAGAGTCTAAGGGGTTCGGGTCACACATGCAAGGGTAAATATACGATCATGATAAATTCGGTACTAATAACACAGTCAATTGCTTAGGCTTAGAGACACCCACCTTACGATATTAGTGTCAACCATAGACCGGGTCCTAGAGAAACTCTCGTCCATGACTAGGTCGTCCTACTATACATGCTTTGTCTAATTCAATTTCGTGCCTCTCGACTTATAGAACGAATGAACAAACTTAATCAATTGAATAAGGCCTTAAACAAAGATTAAACGTTATGGCACAAGCATGTGATAGAAGCAATTTAAACAATATTATTATTAACCTATTCTATCATGTTATATACTTGATTTTGCATGGCTCCCCTAGCCCTTAGACTAAGAGATTTAGCTACTCATGTTAAGGTTTGAAATGTAAACTATAAAAAGAGAAATGATAAACATGATTGAGTGATTTATATATGAACTAAATGTTTTAACATGTAAAAGAAATCAAACTAAAGTAATCTAATTAGAGTGCTTGATTATAAACTAAATATAAACTAAATAGAAATGTAGACTATGAATAGGAATACCTTAAAGAGATGAACTTGTATGGAAGAAATGAATAATAACCAAATGCTTGAATAACAAATGCTTGAACAATAACTTGAGTACAAAATGTTGAAAGGTTAAACTAAAGGAAGACTTAACGATTTGTAAACTAAAATGAGAAAACTAATGAGAGAGATTATAATGCTTAAGGCTATTGTATAATAAAATGAGACGTAAGAAATTGGATGCCTAAAGCCTTGGAATACCTCTCCTATTTATAGGAGAGGAAAAGAAAACATAAGAAATCATGAGGCATGCGGCCCCGATCGGGGTTAGGTGGCCCCGATCGAGGTCGTGTGTTTCCGGGTATTTTCCACTTAATTCCTCACTTAATTGTTGAGGAATCCAAAGAGCGTGATTAATGACCCTTAATGCACCCGGGTAAATGCTTCATCTATCATCTTTAGAGCTCTCAAAAAGTATCCTAAACATGTTGGAATCTTATGCTTTCCACCTTGACTTGGACTTGAACATTGGGCTTTGACTTTTGCATTAGGCTTCAATTGTAATTCTCACTTCAATCCAACAAATCTTCATGCAAACACCCATTCAAACACTTCCATGCTAGTCCAATATTAGGTCTTGTTTAGCTTAGTGGACTTAGTGTACAAAATGATAGGAAAAAGCCTCTAAATGCTTAGATTCCTACAAAAACATGTTAAGACAAGCAAATACACTAGAACAACAAATATTAGCTTATGACACTATGATAAGTGCTAAATAAAAAATAAAATGGAGCTAATATAGGGGATGAACCTATATAAAATTTGCACTTATCAAACTCCCCCGAGCTAAACCCTTGCTTGTCCCCAAACAAGAAACCAAATCCCATCAATTACAATATCCCAAACAAGCTATGCATAATGATTTAGAGACCCGAAACAACATGGGCAAGGAATAAAGCAAAACATGGATGAGATTTACACGACGGCGCAGCATGGGAAACTTGAAATGAACCTTTAAGCTCTTTCAAGATCTTTTGACTTATGGACTCTCACGGGGCACTCAAACTCTTTTATATGTGAAAGGACAATTTTTTGAATGAACACTCAATTATCCTCAACTTATAACAATGTGCCCGCAATCTAATATGGTAAACATGTCAAAACTAGCAAGCCAAAACACTCAAATGTAAGCATGATAAAGAAGCCAAATGGGTAGAAAGAAGGCAATATGTGATGGGTAAGAAGGGGGAACAAATGATTTATGGATTGTGGAGCTAATGTCAAGCTAGCAACAACCAAAATGTAAAGGTGCTCAATCCCAATTCTAACCCAATTTTGCAATGCAAACCATGAGAAAATCCTCCAAAATATATGGATAATGCTTGAGAATCTCTCACATCTTTTCTTCTTCTCATTCATCTTCTTTTCAATTCATACTTCTTTTTTTTTCATGCTTTTTCTTTTCTTTTTCTTTCTTTTTCATTTTTTTCATTGTTTTTTTCATTCTCAATTTTTCCATCATTTCAACTCTTTTTTTTCATTTTTTTATTCTTTTCTTTTCTTTTTTTCTTGAGCATTAAGACCAAGCTCACATGACTTCAAACAATAAAACATATCCCAATGAGCACCCAAACACTATCCAACTAAGCTACTAGCTCAAAAAGGGTAGGCAATTTCAATGATGTAGCTAGGGATAAATTTTTGTGAAGGGGTCAAAAAGGCTAAAATATCATGTGAATGGCTCCAAAATGCTATAACAAATGAATGCATGCTTACCAAGTAATGACATGAGAACCATACTTGTGCGTTTTGATGAAACACACATTATAAGGAGACACCTACACTCACCTAAGAGAGACCGGATATGGATGCATCTGTCAAAAGAGGCTCTACCTTACCATTTTGTAACTTGCCACAAGTCAAGATCAAGCCTATTCGGTTCATTTTCCATCTCCCACCTACTATGTCAAGACATCCCCATGTAGCTAATATCCCATCATTAAAGAATAAATCATTAGCAACAAGCCATTATTAGGATAAGCAAAGAGGAAAGTAGGCTACAAGCTAGCACAAAGCAAAATTTTCTCTCAAAAATTTTCAAATTTTCTACACTACATGCAAACTACGCTATATGAAAATGCAATATCTCCCCCCAAGCTAAACATCACATTGTCCTCAATGTGCTAACAATTCAAATTACCCAATCAAACCATAAAAATGGCTCAAAGCACAAAACAAGAAGGACTAGAGGTGATGTTTAATGGGCTGCAAGATCTAAACTAATATGCAAAGCAATTAAAAACTTACTTGACTTGTTAGCCTCCCCCAAGCTAACATGAATTCGGGGGAAGTAGATGTTTCCTTGTGACTAAGGTGAAGAATAGTGAGGAAAATTGGTAGAGAAAGAGAATGGAGGTACTATCAGGTTTCTATAAGAATGATAGAATGATTTACTCTTTACCCGCATAAAAAAGAAAAGCCAAAAATTCACGGAACCACGACCCCGATCGGGGCTGGCAACCCCGATCGGGGTTGGCTACTCCTTCGGGTTTTGACTCGTTTCCGCGTTGGTTTAATTTCCTTCTCGTTTCTCGAAAACCACGTCCCCGAACGGGGTTCTTGCATGGGGAAGCATGCCAGATTCTCTATTCTCCATTTTCACCTATAAAACACAAAAAGGAACATTACCAAGTCGAGTATTTTATTACTAATCTACGAAAAACAATAAATTGCAGAAAAATAAAAACAAAAATAAACAAAAACAAAATAAAAAGCTTGGGATGCCTCCCAAGAAGCGCTGGTTTAACGTCCCGCACGACGTAAGAAGCTATTTGATTCAAGTTTCATCTTTGAGCTTGCCACCAACCAAGCTCCATTTCATAGCTCCTTTTGCATTCCTCAACCATTTGAAATTCTTCAAGTAAAATTTCCTTTTCTTCTTCTTTCCACTCTTAGCAATAGCGCCCTTAGCATCGTTACCTACAAAGCAAACGACACCCATATCGTCCTCCAACGGATCCATTAGTAAGGAGCTAAGTGTAGTAGAGGCAAGAGAAGAGTCCACAGTGCTAAATAAATAACAAGACTCTTGTAACATTGGGCTTCTAATGGTGTTGTTTTTGTTAAAGAAAACCCGGTCATCACCCACTTCCAATGTCAACCTCCCATTTTTCACATCAATTAACGCACCCGCGGTGCGTAAAAATGGCCTACCCAATATAATTGGGGTTTGTGAGCCCTCGGCCATATCAAGGATGAGGAAGTCAACGGGTATGAAAAACTTACCAACTTTGACGGGTACATCTTCTAAGACACCTAAGGGTCGCTTTAAAGAACGGTCCGCCATTTGCAATGTTGTACTTGTGCATTTTAAAGCTCCCATGTTAAGTTTCTCACAAAGGGAATAGGGCATGACACTCACACTAGCACCTAGGTCGCAGAGGGCCTTATCAATGGTATATGTGCCTATAGTGCAAGGAATATAATAGCTACCGGGGTCCTTAAGTTTCGGGGGAGACTTATTTTGTAAGAGTGCACTACACTCTTCGGTGAAAGCAATGGTCTCAACCTCATTGAAGGATCGCTTCTTTGAGAGAATATCCTTCACTTTGCGTAGGAGGGGACTTAGGTAATTAATTCTATAAATGGGGCAGTGACTTGTAAATTCTTACACATTTCCATAAACTTACCGAACTTACCTTCTTCCTTGTGCTTTGCTAGGCGATGGGGAAATGGTACTTGAACAACTTCTTTTGGAGGAGCATCCTCCACAACTTTCACTTTCTTTTTCTCATTGGGAACACTCACCTTTGTTAGAACGGCATCACTCTCCTTAGCATTAGGAGAGACTTCTTCAACAACCACCTCATCACTTTCTTTGGGCATAGGAGATCCAACATCTTTGGCATCAATCTTGCTCTTCCTCTTTAGCATCAACAACCGGTGAAGAAACGGCACACGATCTTTAACAATAGGCTCTTCACTAGCCTTCTTTTTGTCATTTCCCCTAAGCTTAGCCTTTTCAACAACCACTTCTTCATCCAAACTCATGGATGGCCCATCGTAGCTTGTACCACTTCTCAAGGAAATAGAATTAACAGTTTCATGTGGTGGGTTACCTTAGGGAGGTAGTTGACCGTTCTTTCTTTGAGAGCTAGAAGCGGCTAATTGAGCCACTTGTTGTTCCAACATCTTGACCGCGGCACTATGAGCTTGATCATTTTTTTGAATTTGAGCCAATAATTCCCTTTGCATTTGGACTATCATGCCTTCGAGCTTACCAACTCCTTGATTGTTTTGTTGGCCATTTTGTGGTGGATTTTGTTGGTAATTGTTTTGTGGGGGGCTTTGATTTTGATAACCCAGTGGAGGGATATACTTTTGTTGTTGAGGGACATAGGTATTTTGTTGTGGTGGGGGTTGAGGGTTTAGCCCATTGTTGCTAGTGTAAGACAAGTTCGGATGAAATTTTGTATTCGGGTTATAAGTGTTGGAAAATGTACCCGGTGGATATGAACTTTGTCTAAAAGCTTGAAAAGCATTTACCTCTTCGATAGGAGCTTGGCAATGAGCGGCATAATGACCCGCATCTCCGCAACCATCACACACAATGATTTGGCTTATTGAAGACACGACATTGAGTTGTTGAAGGAAATCTTTAGCATCTCTTTCCGCCAATTGTTGTTGGAGCAAGGCAATTTAAGCTAGAAAAACAGAGTTGTTGGAGGATTCTTCTTTACCTTTGGATGAAACAACTCGGGAATTGACATATTGGGAATCATGGACCGCCATAGATTCGATCGTGGCATGAGCAAGGTCGGTATCAATTTGATCAAACCGCCCATTATAGAATGTTATTGCTAGAAACCAATCATCTAGCCCATGATGTGGGCATTGTCTTTGAAGCTCTTTGTACCTCTCCCAAGCCTCATATAAGCTCTCAAGAGCTTGTTGACGGAATCCGGTAATTTGGTTCCTCAAAGTTTGAGTTTTCTCCGGTGGAAAAAACTTTTGATAGAAAGTAAGAGCCAAAGTTTCCCAATTGGTGATTCCCATAGCGGTGCGATCAAGGCTATTGATCCAAAGCTTGGCCTTGTCCTTCAAAGAGAAAGGGAAAAGTATTTCCCTTATTTGGGCTTGAGTGACGCCCGTTTGACGGATCATGGAGCAATAGTCACAAAAGTTTTGCACATGTAAATTGGGATCCTCCAAAGGACTTCCCCCAAATTGCTTCCTCTCCACAAGGCTAATAAAAGCCGGTTTGATCTCGAATTCCGGCGCGGTAATTTGAGTGGTTGTGATACCGGCCGGAAGCATGGCCGCGGTGGCCTTTGAGTGATCGGAAAGTTTCACCATCTTTTTGGTAGTAGATGGTGGTGGTGGTGGTGGAGATGATGAACTTGAAACCTCCTCCTCTTCAAGGGCTTCTAGATCGTCTAAGTAAGACTTTCTAGCACTTTCAATTTGGATGGGAGAAGTGGCTTCTTTCACTTCCTTCCAAAAACGTCGTCTTCTCCTAAAGGTTTCTCGGGTTTGGAATCCGGTGAAAGCAATTCTCCACTACGAGAGGACCTGGGCATAAGACAACAATTTCTAGGAAAATGATAAGTAACGGTTCCAAGGAACAAGTGTTCCTCAAGACAAAGGAAAACAAGATAAAAATCGACAATTCAAAATGCAATAAAACCGTTTCCCGGCAACGGTGCCAAAATTTGATAGGCTTGTCGCGTACCTATGCAAAGATAATTTCCCTAGACACAAATTAATATAGTAATAGGGGTCGAACACAAGGAAACGGGAATTACGTCGTGAATTGCTATGGGTAGATTTTTATCAAGGTCCACTACGATTTGGGTTAGGTTTATTTCGTTGATGATTAATAAAAATTGTGATGTAAAAAAAATATAATAAAAGAGAGTCTAAGGGGTCCGGGTCACACATGCAAGGGTAAATATACGATCATGATAAATTCGGTACTAATAACATTGTCAATTGCTTAGGCTTAGAGACACCCACCTTACGATATTAGTGTCAACCATAGACCGGGTCCTAGAGAAACTCTCGTCCATGACTAGGTCGTCCTACTATACATGCTTTGTCTAATTTAATTTCGTGCCTCTCGACTTATAGAACGAATGAACAAACTTAATCAATTGAATAAGGCCTTAAACCAAGATTAAACGTTATGGCACAAGCATGTGATAGAAGCAATTTAAAAAATATTATTATTAACCTATTCTATCATGTTATATACTTGATTTTGCATGGCTCCCCTAGCCCTTAGACTAAGAGATTTAGCTACTCATGTTAAGGTTTGAAATGTAAACTATAAAAAGAGAAATGATAAACATGATTGAGTGATTTATATGAACTAAATGTTTTAACATGTAAAAGAAATTAAACTAAAGTAATCTAATTAGAGTGCTTGATTATAAACTAAATATAAACTAAATAGAAATGTAGACTATGAATAGGAATACCTTAAAGAGATGAACTTGTATAGAAGAAATGAATAATAACCAAATGCTTGAATAACAAATGCTTGAACAATAACTTGAGTACAAAATGTTGAAAGGTTAAACTAAAGGAAGACTTAACGATTTGTAAACTAAAATGAGAAAACTAATGAGAGAGATTATAATGCTTAAGGCTATTGTATAATAAAATGAGACGTAAGAAATTGGATGCCTAAAGCCTTGGAATACCTCTCCTATTTATAGGAGAGGAAAAGAAAACGTAAGAAATCATGAGGCATGCGGCCCCGATCGGGGTTAGGTGGCCCCGATCGGGGTCGTGTGTTTCCGGGTGTTTTCCACTTAATTCCTCACTTAATTGTTGAGGAATCCAAAGAGCGTGATTAATGACCCTTAATGCACCCGGGTAAATGCTTCATCTATCATCTTTAGAGCTCTCAAAAAGTATCCTAAGCATGTTGGAATCTTATGCTTTCCACCTTGACTTGGACTTGAACATTGGGCTTTGACTTTTGCATTAGGCTTCAATTGTAATTCTCACTTCAATCCAACAAATATTCATGCAAACACCCATTCAAACACTTCCATGCTAGTCCAATATTAGGTCTTGTTTAGCTTAGTGGACTTAGTGTACAAAATGATAGGAAAAAGCCTCTAAATGCTTAGATTCCTACAAAAACATGTTAAGACAAGCAAATACACTAGAACAACAAATATTAGCTTATGACACTATGATAAGTGCTAAATAACAAATAAAATGGAGCTAATATAGGGGATAAACGTATATAAAATATGCACTTATCAACGCGCGATGTGCACGGTACCCCAAGATATTTTTATCGACTTATTTGGTAAATTAAGACGGTTGTTGTGCAACAACTTGTTTTTTACATCAGCGTACTGTAGTCTACTTATTATTGTCAGTTCATATTTTTTCGCACCATATACATCAATCTATTTATTTTTTGTTGGTGTTTAATAATTTTTTAAGTTGTATTTTATTGCCGTTGTTAATAATCTCGTTCTTCCTACAATTTTCATATATTTCGTATTGATTCTTTTTCTTGTGTCAATTTCAAGTTTTGAAATATACACATGTTAAATTATCTACTTTTATTCTGGATGATATTTCTGTGATTAATTAATATTGTAATAATTTATAATGGTATTACCACTTTGATGATATGGGTCATCTTAGTGTGTAAAACAATCGACATTGTTTGGTTAAGTTAATATAAGCCCATATAAAATGTGTTGGGCCAAGTAATCAGTTGTAGAATTCCACGTTTTCCATAATGCTTTTTTCCTTTAATTGTTTTGAATATCTTTCAGCATTGTAATAACGGCCCAGTCTGTTTAAATCCGCACCCGGCATCGTTCTCTTGTATCTTACTTATGCTCCGTTAGGCTATTGCTCTTTTTAGTTTGCTTAAAACAAATGCATAACCATTTAGTATCTGGGCATGTAAATACCTTTTTTTTGTTTATAAATTTTTTGGGTTTGACCGTGTTGTGTCATTTATATCGTTGAAGGGTTATCTTTCGTTTGAAATTAGCAGCAAACATGAAAGTACCTGTTTATATATCTTATTTTTAGGACATAGTAAATGCAATATTTTCCTTTTTAGTTGCTAGATTACTGAATCCCGGATAATTAGTAGCCTCTGGAGCGGCCGCCGAATACCCTTTTAATGCTCTGGACTCTCCTAATCAACTAACTTCTGCATTTTTTCTACCTAGCCACTACAATTACAAATGCAAGTCGATAAAGCAGGAACGTCCTCATTTTGCTTATGTTCATTATATAGTTGTTAAATTATTATGTTTTTGGATTGTAATACAATCATAAGTAATTTGTTTTTGGCTTAGCTATTCATAGATTGTATCCGCAATTCCTGAATACCACGGCATGCATGCATAAACGGTTACCGTAGACATATGCATTGTTACTCAGTAAGGGATGGGGTCATTCGGGTTAGTAATCAGTGTTGGCAATCATTGAGAAACGCTGTCGCACGCATCATAGGACTATGTTCAGTCGTAAATCCCTTAACATATAACCTATGAATGACATAATCCTTACGTAATGTTTGGTTTCATAGTAACAGCAGGCAGTATTGTTCACGTAGCGCTGACATCCGAATTCAGATACATCCGAATTCAGACTGCTACTGTAGCCAGTACACCTTATTCGAGGTTTGTACTTAGCCATCTCTGGTGCTGCACACCATTCAGAAAGACCTAGTTGTTTAGCACACGTATGTTTGATTTTCTGCAATGTTGCACTGCAGACTTGGCATCGTCGTTATCCCTAGGTATTTGGTTTTTAAAAGGCACATTATACCAATATTTGTGCTACTGCGGCCGTTACCAATTCTTCCTATATTTTTCCTGTGAACCCTAATTCGCTGTTTGTAGTTACTGAGGCTGCTTAGTTAATGTGATGCATAATGAATTTTAACTGCTGAATAGTCTATAAAGGATCAGAACTTCAACAAATAAAGACTACGCATGAACAAGTTTACAGCCTTCGATTTTAACCAAAAGTTATGGTTTGCTTAATTGACAACACAAACTTTACATAAACAGCACGAAATGGGCAGTGTTAACACTCCTCTTACTTCTATGCCCAGTAAAATTAACAGTCACACTGTTGTACTGTTTATGCAACCATCTTCTTTAAGAAAGAGGATGGTGTCCAAATATTTGAACTATTAAAACTTATAAACAGACCCATATGTAAATTCTAAAAGTCATTGGACATGACCTAAATTACGACACATAATTTCGTTGCTATCCGAAAAAGGAATAACTTAGATGCTTCATAGCAACCCAAAATTCCAACATGCACTTCACTGAACTTCAGTGATCTTCCTAATTATCTGAATCATAGTAGTCTCACTACCATATTTATCGCCACCCTGTTGCAGACGTTCTAATTCCTCTTTGTATTCATCCCTGTCAAGCTTCCTTTGAAACTTTTGCTTTTCCCTTGCACTTTTGTAGTATTTGCATTTGCAGTACAGCTCCACTAATCTATTCTCTCTTGTCACCATTATTAAACCTTTTCGGTTTTCCCTCACCAACTGCTTCTTATAATCTATCATGACCTTTGATGTTTCGGTGCCCACCAAGAACCACTTTGCCTACCTTCTATACGCCTCCGCCATGTTCTTCTTATCATTCTTTTGTAGCCTTTGAAAGACGTTTCTCATTACATCCTCTAGATCAATTGCGGGATGGTGTTCCTCGGACCCATTTGCTGACTCTCTTTCTCTGGATGCCTTTTTAAAGATATTCTTACACTTAAACTGCTTGACTTTCCACCCCACATACCCTTTAACAAATTTTGTTTTGTCGTCAACCCTTTTGAAGTACGGTCTGGTGCAAGTAAATTTGGCCATATTATATTCAGATTTGTGGTGATGAATTGTTTACAGTTTTTTTGTCTTGGATGCTGAAGATTTGATGATGATTAAAATTTGGGACGTTTTATGTACTTTGTGATTAAATAATGGCAATTAATACTTGAAGTTACCAAAACCAATACATGAACAGTAACTGCCTTTGTAATGACCATAGAAAACCAAGCATACAGTCATCATTAATCCCGTCATTTCAAACCTTTTCACCTTCTTATACAAGTTAAATGTATTTGTTATTTTTTATAATCTTTCTTCCTCTGAATATGCGGATTAGTACGTGTGTGGCCTTTTTATTTTGATGGTTTGGTTAATTATTAGTAGTACGGTTTTTTAAAACCGTATTAACTTTATTCGTTTTTCATTACGTCTGTGAATATTATTAGCAACCGTCTGGAGACTATTTTTTTGGAAAAAACAATCATTCAAATCATGAAATATTCTACCAATCTACCTTATCAATACAATTGAAACCCAAAATAAAGAAGATCCGGTTAACAAAATAAGTAATAATATACCAATAGTGATGTTGGCGGTGTAACTGCTTTCATATTGCTTAGAACACTGATTATTTGACTATTGCCTTTAAATTATGTATGTCGTTGTATGAAGTAATACTTTGAATGCTTTCTTATCTAATCATCTATAAATGAATTGCTGCAATATGTATGATTAATAGTGATACGGTACCCATTGTTGAATAATAAAATGTTGACAATTTTCAGGAAGATCTATTTTCTTTATTTTTGTAATGAATTCATACTTTCATTGAATTAACGGTTACAAATAAAAATTCTAGCAATTATCATTGGAAATTTAGAAGGCAGGCTTGAGGGCACCATTATGATTTTGCATTCTCAAAGTGCCATATTTATGCAGTTGTAGATGCACTTTCCGTTGTCGTCAGCGGTGCTCTTTCCTTCATTCGTCAATATATATGGTACCTTTGTTAACATTGGTTTTGTTGTAAAGTACTTTGCATCTTTTTGGGTTGCTATCCATAAATATGGACCTTGTTGTGGTTTGTATATAGCAAAGTAATCGCCACGACTGCGACCCACGGCTACAAATTTGGCGTGCAATTTGAAAGCCATTTTACAGGACTCGTCGTTGCTACCGAATTCAATGCGAACTATTCCATCAAAATGCATGGCATGTGTGCAATTAGTAATGCTTAAGCCTTCTATTGTATAGCCATGGTTGTTTAGAGTGTTTGGTAATGCTGTCAGATTTCTGGGAACATATCGCCCCTTTTCCATTTTCCCGGGTACATTTGCGAGGATGCATGTGTATGGGTAAACATAGAGATTAGCCATTTTTGGTGTGGGTTTGTTTTTGCTGTTTTGTTGTCTTTATAAATATATATAAGTTTGGTCTGGTGAATATGTATGTTAGGGTGTATATATACTGTGCAATGTGAATGGTCCAATTTGATTAGAATTAATTGCATCTATATGTATTGTATGTATCAGTTAACATTTCGTTTATATAGGTTGTATTTGTTCAATGTTTGGACTATTAATTTCCATGTTTAATTTATGATATTATTGTTTCAGTTTAATCCTTTTGGTTATTTAAAACATCACACTGTTTCATTTATGTGGTTAAATGCATCTTAACAACGTTTTCCTTTCATTGTCCTGCAGATGAAGAGATTTAGACTGGCCGCCTATCGTTTAGCATTTTTTTCTATTCTAAAATATGTGTGCTACGCGGCGCATTGCAGAGTTTTGCTGTTTTTTTAGCCATATATTGCGGATTTCTAAATGATACCTTTACAGTGCAGAAAGTGTGCAATTTATGTAAAATTTGTGCTCTAAGGCTTTATCAGCAAATCTTATTAGGCATGCAAAGATACATTTACAGTTTTAAATAATGCAGCCATGCTGATTTGAAATGCGATGCTAATTCTAAATGTTTGTTAAATTAGATTTAAGAAGTCAGGCACGCAGATTTAAGAAAATGTCGCAGTGCTCAAAACAGTATAAGAATGTTTAAATTAAATTGATTAAAGAATCATTGTATAATTGCAGATGACCTGTAAATCTCAATACAAGGGAGGGCTTTACTTTAGTGGCAAAATTTGTGACTGTTAATGTCAGTAGCGAGCAGTGACTGACGCAATGGGCCTTCATAGCTGTATTTCCAGTCGAAACCAGAGTCCCCCGTCACATAATCCAGAAAGCGTGGTGTCTGTCTGTGTATAATGTCAAGGGAGTATTGAAGTATTGCTCTAGTACCAGTCACAGGCGCTGGTGACTCAAAACAACATTTAGAATTCAGTGGTTCAGCTGCTACAGAAACTAAGGATTGAACCCCTAAATGTAAGTTAATCAGTGAAAGTTGTCAATCATGTACGGAGCCAAGGATTTCTGAAGGAGTTTTAATGCACAACTGTACATCAGAGTGCGAATAATCAGAAAAACTGCCACATTAACTTAGATGGCAATGTTAAATTGCCACAGTAAAAGAGACATAAGAGAAGGCGACAAATAATAAAAGAGCAAAAGGCTCCAACATGAATCACATTTGGTGTAATGAGGTTCATAGACTATCTTTTATTAATTATTGAAAACAGAAATCAAAACAAACAGTTAAGAGTAACTCAGAAATTGTGTTGCAGGGTCCGACTACAACCTCAAATTGGCCACCAAATCTGAACATTGTTTCCAAGAACCTTACAATCATCGGAAATTAATCTAAAAGTCAGCAGTTTGCGCACAAATTCATACTATATCAATTTCATTATTCAAGTTATTCAACTGAATTACTAACATATCCCACTGTTATCATATAAAAAATTCCAATATTTGGATATTACTTCTTAAATCTTCTCGTTCAGTGAGTTAGTATACATAAACCTCTAAGGCTTCAATTTATACCGTCCACTTACTGACTACCAATTTCACTACATTTGACAATTGTTTAGTTTGTATATTTTCCTGCTTACCCCCAAGAAACATAGAATTTTGTTCTTGAAAATGCCAAGGTTATGCAGTATGCATGTTTAATTTAGGACGGTGATTGAGTTGGTAAAAAGAATTAAAGACAAACAAATATTATACATTGCACATAAGCTTCAAAATGACTAAGGGTAAACCCATAGTCAAGTTTAGCAAGCAAAGTGTTTGTAGATTTGCTTTGCATAGTATTACATCCTGCAGACGGTGGATATAAGCCTATAGTTTATATGCAAAAGGCAGGCTTTCTAGTTAAAGTTATAACAACACGAACTAAACCGAAAACCTGTTGGTGATTTAAGAGTAATTACCGGTTTCATTTTGCGTAATTAAGGTTGGTTTGTTAGTGGGTAATTTCTGAATAATAAATTGCAAGTTCGGGAAAATACGGAGAGTATACTTGCATAATTATTTACGGAATTACGGTTTAGCATTCGGACGAATGACTATGACGGGGGTCTCGCTGTTTTGAAGAGTTGCAACTCTTCATAAAAACTTCCCTCCTTTCCCTGTTTCCTCCCTATATAAACAAAGAGGAAGAGAAGAAGCAACACATAGAAAATTCTTCTGACATCAACAAACGTTTAACAAACTGCACACAATATTTCTATATTACGTCTCTGATCTTTGAGTGCCAAAGACAGAGGGGACCGTCTTATCTCAGTAGAAAAATTCGGTATAACCCAGGCACAAGAATAAGGGTCGAATTATTCTATTAGGAAAGCAAGAGTCGATTCGGTCTGATTTTGTTTGTCAAATTTATTGTTCGTAATAACCAATCCCATAAGAAAACCAAACATACATTTATTTCTAGGTAGATGGGTGGTAGTAAGAATACTGAACTTAACAATCCGAGTTGTAGTATCCTTCACTTCCAGATGCTTCTGAGTCGTATTCCACGTACCTGGCGTATGCTTTCCTTTTTTTCTTCATTCTCTTGTGATGTGCTCGTTTGTCTTCGTCTGACTTGTAGTATGCGCATCCACAGAAGCGGTGAACAACCTTTCTTTCCCTTGTCAGTGTAATTATACCATTGTCGTTTTGCCTCACAAGCTGCCTATTATAATCTTGGTTAACCTTAGACGTATTTGTGCCCACGATAAACCATTTCGCCCAACATTTGCAGACTTGTGACATGCTTTGCTTATGAGATTTAGATAGCTTGTTAAAGACAGAGGTGATCATAGGTTCTAAAGCTAGGAATTCGTGGGCTCCTTTACTGCCATTTGCGATAGCGTTTTCCACATTGTTAGTTGTGAAAATATCCTTGCATGCATATGTCCCTTGTTTCCATATTGCGTATCCATCAATGAATTCTTGCTTGTCAGAGTCATCTCTGTAAACAGCTCGGGTGCATTTGAATGGACGCATAATGTTGAGTAAGTATTGTTTGATTATAAATGTTTTTTGTTTTTTAAAATTTATGAGGATGAAGATTGGAATCTATTGAAATTATGGTTTGTTTAAATGTGACGATTGGTTAAAAAAAATATGAAGGGACAATTAATTTCATTAGCAATGATGACAGGGGTTAACTTGTGCATATTAACTTGTAAATTGTGCAGTGAAATTGACTATTGGACAGACAATAACCATTCCACTGAACAGTTGTGTCAAATCTTGATGACGTAATATTTTGAGCTGCCTATTATTAGATTGCGATGGATAGTATTTAGTTTGTTTTTAGAGTAACAAATGTGTCTAAATTTTTTTGGGTGGGTTTTGTTAAAGTTTTAAATTTGTTGTTAAATTGTCTATGGTAAAAGTTATCTGTGATATTTCAATTGAAATAATGCGGCTTGATTTTAGCGTATTGCTACATTGCGAGAATATTGAATGTATTTCGGTAGTTTGATAGGTGTTTTGTCGGAATGTATTGAAAAGGCAGTCTTTTATTGATGACATATATAATGTACATATCATTAAGTTATTCTAATGAACATGATTCCTTTGTTATTGTTGCCATAAACAACTCATGATCCTTTGACTCGAACTAATTATTTCAACTGCGAAACACTAATTTCACGTACTGTTGTTGCAAACTTGTCAAAATGTGCCTTAGCACCCAAGACTACCAAAGTCGTTCAGTTATTGGTGGGCACCCATGACTTAGGTGTGAGATACTTTTTCAAGCACCCACTTTAGGACGTTTGCCCGATACAGTGACTTAGCCGGTGCAACCTGTATGTATATTGTATTTGTTTTCACCTTTTGCTCAATGTGGACAAGGCGCTCCTCTTTTTCCTGAAATACAAATAAAACAGGTACATCTTCAGGCAAATAGACATGTAAAAGCGACTGATGGTATTAGGTATTTAGTTAATTGAGTTAATAGCCTTTAGAAAGATGTTTGTAATACACCAGAAATTTGTTGGTGCATTTTATTTGATTTATTTCTCGTTGGAAAGTACCTGTGGAAGCATTGAGTATAAGGTTTCTGCGGTAATTTGTAAAATGCTTTCTAAATTTTCAGTGTTGGCAATGAAGCAATATGGCCCAGTGCTATCCATTGCAATAAACGCGCACTTTATCCTGCAATTTGCAAATTATAAATGTGCATTTTCAGAATGTTTGTGTGAGTTTGAGGTGTGCTTATATGAATTTGTACCTTGGGCGGGAAATAACGTTGTCTGTGAAACACAAACCACGTGTATATTCCGTCCCTTCAGTTTCATAACAACCTGAACCACATCCACTACAACCAAGGTAGAAGTGGAGATCTTTTCTCAAAATCAGTAAGCTGTACTCGCAGCCAGTGTTTTTCCTCTTGTAGAGTATCATTAACCTTTGAGTATACACACATTCTTTCCAACAGTTAGAATCACAGATTTTTATAAGTCCTAGTTATTCATATTGACATGCGAAATGTCCTATAAATACCTCTGATATATATATTTAAGCCAAATATAGATTGCAAATTATATTGTGGCTTACCTGCTTCTTAACAAGCACATCTATTGTAGTTAAAGTACGTCCAGCTATTGGAGTGCGTATTTTGATGACCTGGCGATTTTTAGCAGCTAGGAATGGGAGCTTTGTTTCTCTCCTGAAACGTTGGTTTATGTCAATAAACATAGTTGAATTGGTTGTACTGAAATTCTAATTTTGTTTGTGAACACTTACCATCCACGAAGGGCATCAGCTTCCTGCCCCTGTGGTTCAATGTCTATACATGTTAAATGTGTTGTTGAAAGGGAAAAACCTGCATGTTTAAGTTTGTCATTTCTGTTTCTTTTGGAAGGCAGTATTACATTCACAAATTTTAAGTGCGTTGCTTTTAATCTCTACACCTCTTCGGTAAGATGGCCTCAAAGCTACAAAGCTAACTATGGGGAACGATGCTACAATGTCTTGCAAAGCCCTGTAGTGCAGAATAGCCAAATCTTCTCAAGCTGTAACTATCATTATTTGTTTAGAGCTTCACATGAAAAACAAAAGTTAGCATTTTTTAAAGCAACTTTGTAAAGCATCAGGCAGGTATAGTTAATTATGGCTATAACTCATTACTGATTAGCTTTTGTATTTTTTTTTTCTAACCTTTGATCAAGGATCATCACTTCACAGACATCCTTTGATGGCCGGTCTTGATGAGGAACTTTACAATTGGGGTCTACGTATATTATAATCCCTATAACATCTTAAATTTGCAAAAGGTGTAGATTAGCAAGTTATGTGTTGTAGATGGAAGATCTTTCCCACTTGCAAGAATGTATTTGCCTAACTTTTATAATAAACCCTTACCATACTTAGCATCTAGCTCAACAGTTCTTGGAATAGATGCCATTAACTTGTACTCAAATTTCAGTGGAGGTTCAGGATCTAAAATAGGCAAGACAAATGTGTTACTGGTGAAATGTAGTTCATATACTTCCTTATCTGGATCTTCCCATTCATTAACTGGCATCAACTTCAGTTTAGAATTGGAAATTTCATAGGTGAAATTATCCTGCATAATATCTTCAAAAAATACAAGTTTGTCCTCATGTAGTACGGTTTCCACATGCGCTCCCTGCGGGCGGTATATGCTTATTTAAATTCTGTGGACTATTTTATGCTTGTGGTCTAGGCTAAACAATATATTTTTATGAAAAGTAACATCTAGGAAAGCTTAGGAATGTATGACACAATCTAATGCAGAACTAAGTACGTAACTCAATTCTTTGCGTTAGGCAGCAGAAGTTACAAATTCTACAGCAACAACAACAACAGCAGCGACGACACCAACAAAAACTTAACAACACTATCAGCAGAAACAACAACAACAACAACAACAACAACAACAACAACAACAACAACAACAACAACAACAACAACAACAACAACAACAACAACAACAACAACAACAACAACAACAACAACAACAACAACAACAACAACAACAACAACAACAAAATGCAAAAATATACAGCACGACAAGCAACGAAAATCGAAAAGGAGGGAAAAAAATGACCTAATACTGAACGTCCTTAAGAAATAACTTGAAATAATGTGACTTAATTTAAAACATCAGGCTTAAAAAATTGTAGACCATTTTTTGATTGCTGCTGGAGTTGGTTGTCATTATATTTACTATAATTTGGCTATTAAGTTGTGCAAAATTACCTCCTGATCTTCAAACTTGTAAATCTGGAATTCCAGCTGTGAGCCTCCTATTGATTTGTGCACATTTGTTTTTTCAATAACTTTGAGTTTAATAGAGCATAGCCCTGTTTTATCCACGAGTTCCTTGGCGCATTTCCTTATAGGCTTCATATTGATCTGTATAAAGTAAATACACATATAACTATGAGTTACAGATTGTAATCATATAAAGAAATTGTAAGTGTATTTGGTTTAATTATGTAGAGTGTGTAAATACCTTAGAGTTGTGGAACAAGAGCAGCGAAAGATTGCATCAGGCTGAATTAATTTGTGTTGTATTGTCTTACATATATCCTTCTAAAAGCATGGCTATGCTTACGTAGGATGCTGCAGCCATAACTGTGATAGTGCTTTCTTGTAATATTGGGTAAAGCCAATTTTTGCAAAGGCATGGTTCTGTATATGGTAATGGGACCCTTAAAACTATTTTTTTCAGATAGTTTGTTATTTCAGTTGACTTTCAATTGACCTGTGGTACCTTTTTTTTTTTTGCCGATTCTAGTTTTGGATTGAAATAATTAAGAATTTGGTAATGTATGTTATAGGTGTATATATCAGCGTATTTGTCTGCTTAATTTATAGTTTTTGGACACGTAGACTTAACATATCTCTGTTTTTGGGTGTTTAAATTTCCAAATTCCCAAACGCCTATTGTAGTTCAGGTCAGACCGGTGAAACTTACCCGTAACATCTTCAAAATTTGGTGTTGTTGACTGTTTGATTCATAACGTAGTTTTGTATGTTCAAGCCAAGGATGCAAAGAACGTACCAATCTAATCATCTAGCATATGGCAATTGGCACTGTTGTTAAAGGTTAACATTTGATAATGCTTTTTTGGAAGGTTTTAAAATTAAGAGTGATACATAAAAACATTAGTGTTGATAATGTTTATTCATGCAATATTACAGATGGTTTTCAACAACATTCCCGAGTTATTGTTGGCTAGTGCTTTGTTTGATTGTAGTTCTACAGGTTGCATAACGAACCCCCTTCAAAAAGTTCTCCGCTTCATCATCTTTGTTTAACCCTTATACCTTAGTGCAGACATATTTTTTGGAGTACCCAAAACAGCTTCCTGTATCTAGCAAGAGATGGTGAAGGCACAACTTGAATGTAGGTTGGATTATCCCTAACCTGTCTCTCAATTTAGAGAAGGTATTCCTCTTTCTCCTGCACAAATAATAGTTATTTTGGTGATTATTATTGTTGAACCTTTAACAGTGTGGACTTATGCCTGAATATTTGAGGTTACCTATTAATTAATATGTGAACACTAATGGGTTAATGTGATTTTGCATTGGAATAATTTCTATTTGACAAACCTATTCTGACTTTTAATTCAGCTGTTACTTGGAATATCTGGAAGTACTTGTGGAGTCATTGAGTACAGGGTTGCTGCATCAACTTCTAGTAGTGTCTCAGCATTTTTGTTGGAGGCGTTGAAAAAAAAACTCCCAGTTTCATCTGCTGCTCCAAATGTTATTTTCATCCTGTGTTTAGATTTTGTTTAAACTTTAAAAATTGTACTGGAAGGGTCTACTTAGCTGTGTATATTGAGCAAATTTGTACCTTGGAGTTGAAACAACACCCTTTTTCAAGCAGCCTGTACATTTGTATGGCACACCAATGTCTTTCTCAGTTATTCTGTTGCAGTTGTTGCAACCAAGATATAATTGTAGCTTGCTAATATCAAATTCTTCCAGGCTAATCCTTAACCAGTGTTGTTCTTCTTGGAGCGTCTCACCAACCTGTTGTATTTTTATTGGTATAAGTTCTTTGTTGTTGTAAGCTTCAGCTGCAGCTTGTTAAGGTAATGTTTACCTTTTTTTGAAGCAACTGTGCCAGCGTTATAATGTGTCGTTCTCCTTCTGGCCTGCGTACATTTAAGAGCTTCTTTATCTTAGCATTTAGCAGATCTTGATGGTCTGCTTTCCTGTCATTTTTTATACGTTAGGCAAAGGCACCTCCTAATGTTGTTTTAATTTTGTAAGTAAATTATCTCTTACCACGCATTTAGTAAAGCAGTCTTCATTCCTGTTGGATATATGTCGACTATCGTTGCATGCGTTGTGGAAAGTGAGAAGCCTACAAATTTAGTGACATTCAATTTATGTTTCAAATATAACAATGAAGACTCTTTTGATTATAAATTTCGTGTCTTACTATTGAAACAACCTTTTCGGGGAGATGCCCTGAGGCATGTAAACCCAACAATTGGGAAAGACGATGCAATTGATTGCAGATTCTGGCATTCCTCAATAGCCATGCCTTCCCAGGCTGTTATTGTCAGCAGTTGTTCAAAACTACATGTTGAAATTGATCATAAATATCTTACAATGGTAAATCATAGTTTAAATTCTTTAGCAAAATAGTTTTTTGGGTTAAGCTCTAACATACCTCTGATCAACTATGAATACTTCACAAACATCCCAGGTTTCGCCATTTGACCTAGGTACTTTACAATTTGGATCAACATATATAAGTATCCCCAGTACATCTGCCATTTCAAAGCCATGTAATTAGTTGACCCCCCAATAATAGTTTCCACTGTTTAATTCTGGTAGTTGCAGATTACTTGGTAAGTTATATTAATCATGTCTTACCATAGCGATTATGCACTTTCATTTCTCTGGGAATTGATGCAATAAACTGATAGTTGGTTTGTCTAGCAGGCTCTTCATTGAAAATAGGCTGAATCATGGTTAAGCTATTGAATGACAACTAATACACCTAATGATCTACATTTTTGGAATTTTCACCAAGAAGAGCTATGATGGTCGGATTGTAAATTTTGTAAGTCTTTTTATTTTCAATAATATCTTCATACTTCTGTATTTCCTCATTGTAGAGGATACACTGCAGGCTGGTTCCCTGCAGTAATAATATGTTTTTTAATAATTCGTTATTTTTTCATATTTGCAGCCAAATGTGGTAAAATACTTAATCATAATTTCAAGTAATTACCTCATCATCCTGAAATGTTATAGCCTCGTACTCCAGCTTATTGTTTTCCAGCACAGATTTGACTTTTTTTTTATCCATTACCTTCAATCGTATGGAAAACAATGTAGCCTGCCCTGCAACTTCTCTTGCAAGTTTCCTTTCAGAGTTCATTTCTATCTTCTATATTGATGTGGATGTATTTTTTGGTTTTTTTCTGGGGAGAAAGTATTATGCAAGGACATGTATTATTGATAATTTGAGTTGCTTGTTTAGCAAGCATATAAGTTAGAAGTAAGGAGTTGGCTTACTTCTGAAACTGTATATGCCTGGTCAAAGTCACTAGTCTTAGCTTCACTGTGCATCAGTACGAAGTCACTGTTCATGTTTTAAAATAGGGGTGTGGTCATTCATGTTAAAGCACTGTCAGTTTAGTAGTTTCCTTTTTTTTTTGCCAATTGTATACCTAAAATTAGCTCTAGTATAGGCCTCAATACCAATTAGCAAAAAACTGACCTTCTTTCACAAACAGTTTAAGGTTATATGCTAGCATATGACAGGACTTTTTCTTTTGTGTAGATGGAAATAGGCTCGCACTGTCTCATATACATTTGACCTGGATCTGTATAGCAAAAGTAAATTCCCTTACTTTATTTTAAAATCAACTCATTTTTGTTGGTTGTTTAAGGATGCTCCGTGTAATACATCACACCAGGACATGTTCAGCACGGTTTTAGGATACCTAGTATGCCTTTAGAAGCTAATACAGAACTATTTTTTGGGATCTATTTAGCTCAAAATTTGGTAGAAACAAACTGCAAAGTTATTATAAATTAGCTGCAACTCTTTGTGGCAACTTCATATAGCAACATATTTTACATTTCTAAGCCTTTTATTTTGGCTGATTAGATTGTTCGTGAATTCTTATCCACTGCCTTTAACTGGCCCTTGCTACCTTGTAGAACTGATTCTGAAGTTACAAAAGCTATTGGGTTACTAATAGTTCAAAATGTTCATGAGTTTGTTTAACGTTAGCCATTTGCTTCAAAATGGTTACTAGTTTCTATTCAGCACGCGGTTCTATTCAAGAGAAATTTGTTTGATAACCCACTTCAACACTCCATTCCTTGAGAGAGATGCTGTTGGGCCAACTTGGAGATACACTGGAGTTTGACGTATTTTAGCTTCAGATTCAGTTAGGTATTGGTGTTTTTCCTGCACATAACCACCATTGTTAAAGCTGTTATGTAGAAATGTGGGTCTGAAATCACCCCTTTTTTTCCCTGGTAAGCGTGGTTGTTGATTATACTATTAAACAACATTGATTGTAGCATTTGGAAATAATCTTTTTAGGGTTCAAATGCTGCTAAGAAGGAGCTCACCTCTTCCACCATGTTGTATAGTTCCACAACATTTTTTTTTAGAAGTTTCTCCGAATCCATATTGAATGTAGTAAACATGAAAGATCCAGTTTTGTCCAATTGCTTCGAATGTGATGGTCATCCTGCAATATACACTTGTAGTTATTTAAAATAGGTTTGCAAAGTCTAGGAAGTTGCATTATCGAACTAAGCAATTTAATTTGGTTATTACCTAGGTGTAGAAGTGACTCCATGCCGCTTGCATGTTTCACAGTTGTAGGTGACATTGATTTCTTCCTTGCTTGTTGTACCGCAGTGAGTACAACCGAGATAGAAACGTATACCTTTCCGATCAAACTCAGAGATGGATACATGAAGCCAGTGGCGCTCGTCTTGCAATGTAACGTTGGCCTATTTCCATCAGACAAGTTTTCTAATTTAGCTCATTGCAAGTAAGACTGAGAAAACTTAACAGAGACATCCGCGTCTTTTTTTTACACCAAAATTTGTATTATGCAGTGGTTAATCCTGGGTTAATAAGCCACACTGTTTAGTTGACTTCACTGTTAAGTGTACCTCTATTTTTTTCAAAGGGACATTTGTTAAGCATTGTCTAATCTACGTTTTTGGGTGTTTTATTTTTGGGTAGGTTGGTGTTGTGGGGGGGTGGTTAATTTCGATAAACGTCCTTGCACTGATACTTTGTTTTGGCAAATATTTGTGTACCTTTTTAGCACGGAGGGTTTAAATGTTTGTTGGTACACGTTTTGTTTCTGGCACACGTGCTTGTAAAACCTGTTGGTGCTTGGCATATATTGTTGTCTTGTTTGCAATGTTCCTGAACACACCCATCAAACAGACATCATTTATCAGAACTTCTATAATGTGTTTCTTGTTAACTTCAACAGATAAGCAATGTTACCAAGCCCGCAGCATTTCTGCCTTCTCTCCAACAGGATTGAACTTTACAAATGTTGCTGAAGTTGTGGCAACTGAGAAGCCTACCATAGCAGTTCCAAAAAGCCATTATTAAAAGTCCCAAAATTCAAAGCATTGTTGTCATTGCTAATAATCAATATGATTGTATACCTTTGTGATATGATGGCTTTAGAGAAGTGAAACCAACAACTGGGAATGTGGCCACCATTTCCTTAAGTTGTTCTCCTTCCCGAGTTGCAATCTCTGACCAAGCTGTTATGATTAGTGGTTGTTCCGTGCTGCATTAAGTGACGTAGCATATAAGTTTTCTCGCCTTTATTAACAAAAAACTTAAATTTCAAACTGTCATCTGCAAGTGTTTAGCTTGTTATCCTACCTATGATCCATAACAATCAATTCACGCACAGCCAAGGCTGCTCCATCTGGACGGGGTATTTCGTGCAGTTCTTCACCATGGATTAGCACAGCAATCACATCTACACATCATTGGCTAAGTAAGCACATTAAAAAGTAACCTTTAACTAATTTAAACCAACTTCACGATTAAGAGGTAGATATTTAGTGTTCACCGTATCTATCGTCAGCTGTTACTATTCTGGGTATAGTAGCTATGCTTATGTATTCAGGACCGATAAGAGGTTTGCACCCTTCAACAGGCGTGATGATGGTCTGAGCACCAAAGCTAAGTTGATATGGGTGGTCAGCATTGCGCCGATACTTTTCAGGCATCAGTTTGATCTTTGCATTGCAAATGTCCTATTCCATCTTATCGAAAATGATATTTTCATACGCTGCAATTTCATCGGCATAAAGCGTTGTTCTGATCTTACCTCCCTGTAGTTAATTAATAAGAAATAGAACGATTATCAGTTTAAGTTGGTCATTTAGATTTATGCTTAAGATGAAACATCTGCCTTCTATGTATGAATATTAGCTTTAAATGCTCTTGTTCCAACTCTTCTGACTTTGGAAAGGGTACATAATTTGATAATTCAAGTATATTACGCGAACATGTTTTGATGGCTACTAAGTTAACTACACTAACTTCTTATGAAAACAGGTTTAGACTTTTTATACTGAGGCAATATCACTGTAAAACATCATCATTGACATTCCAATATACATCATTCTACATTTGATCTTAAAAAATTAGGATGTAATTTAGGAATCACCTCTTCATCCTGGAAAATAATCCTCTGGTAATTAAGGCCTTTCGTTTTTGGAGAAATTTGGGTATTGCTCTTCTTAATAACTTTGAGGTGAATTGAATGCGGGCCGACCGTATCATTTAAGTCCTTCACCATTTTCTACTCAGGCTTCATATTCCCTGCAAAAAGACAATAAAAGTTATTAAAGTTGGCAGTTTGTTCATGTATAGCATAACAGTTTTTTTAGGAATAATCGTTAATCTATAGCCTACAAATTATTTCTGTTGCAACTGCTAACCTCTTTTCTTTGTTTTTGTATTTTTTTTTAGGGTCTGGCTGGTTTAGTTGTTGCTTCTTCTTTGTCAATGTTATTATTCAAATTGTAAAGCCAGTGCAGTAAGTCTTTTTAACTAACAGTTTGGCCACATGCTGTTAATGCACCAAACAATCACACCACTACCTATTCTGTTGTTGCCCATGCTTTCAACCATTCCTTTTGCAGCTCTATCATGAGGATTCATTATTTATTTGGCTAAAGTACAGTTTGATAGTGTTGTCTTATGACTTTGATAAGCAAATCTTTTCGAACATCCACTGGCCATATCGTCCATTGTTCATTGACAACACCACACGTTATTGTTGAACCTTTAACAGTGTTTACTTAGGACTGTTTTTTTTAAAAAAAAAATTGATGATTGTCTGCGTTAATTGAGGCAGCTGGTACTTGTCATAAATAAAACGCTTTTTAAAAATATTTCTGAAATCATCTTTAGTAATTATTAATAGACCAAAGCTACATTTTAAAAGTTGTTTAGCTTTATAGATAAAAGTGACAACTCTTTAAAAATATGATTTTAGATACCAAGTACAACCTACCCTACCTCTACTAAAGCTCATTGATATTATAAATTTTTGAAGAGATTAGTTTATTGTATTTTTTCATCACAATTTTGTGGTTTTCAAAATCAATAGATGATGGTATATTTTTGAAGCTAATTCTGTTTACCGGGCAATTTTACGGAGTATATTTTTCGAGTTGTTTATTTAGTGTTTTTTGTTGGGTTAGTTGTTTGTAATGACCATATAATTATATACGATGAATTATAGCCATTTGTTAGTTCATCTTTCAAAAACAAAAACATTGGAAATTGCTTGTACTAAACCGCTTGACATTTGTATTGGTATACGGCTTTGCTCAGAGCTAAGTAATTAGAAGAACAAACAACCATTTAATTTGAAAGTTCCAATACATCTAGGATGTTCAAGCCTGCCATAATATTACAATCACCCAAAAAACCAACGTAAGCATCTCAAATCAGCTCACACAAAAGATGTAGTCACTTGTACAAAGTAAAAAAGGACATCCTCCAAAGTTTGAGGTGTTAAATGTCCTTGTGTAATTTGCATATTTTCCAGTTGTATGGTCCTGCTTCTTTCTTGTGTTTGAGCTACCTGTCATCAGATAACCATTTAAGTTAGTTCTCCACAGTTTGATAACATGTAGGTGTATCTTGACCATTTACAATTTAGCTACAGAATGACAGAAGTTTAATCACCTTTCAAATATCCCTAAAACCTGCCCTTTGCAGCACTTCAAACGATAACACATTCCTAACCAAATTTCACAAAAGATATTAATAACTGACATAATCACACCATCCCCTTACTATAATTGGCCCACGAAACCACCTAACCACGTTTCCCCCTTATTTTTCAGCATGCTTTGCTTTTAATTGTCATAAATTATAGCCATGTTTTGCTACATTTTTTTTTTTGGCTGCCAAATTACTAAATAACAGTCAACCCATTTGTATTGTTTTTAGTGGTAATGATAACAATGACCACTCACGACAATCAGATTAGACGATTCGCCCTTTTAGTTTTATAAATCAGTATTATATTTAACGTGTTTAGTTCCTAGCAAATACGGGTCAACAAAGGTTGTTTAGATACATTCTTTACTGAAACAGAAAGACGGTGTTGAAAAAGGCTCGCACAATACAAAGTTGCTTCGTTCAACGCCCCGAAGTCGTGTGTACATCTTAATCCGTCTGATACTGCTACACATTATTATTTGTGTGTCTGCTAATCCAATGTAGGAGTAGGAATACGCCTGTTCCTTTTATCGCTCTTGTCGCACCGACGTTTATAGAATTGTAGCGCTCTGTAGTTACTGTCGATACATATATTTGAGGTATTTAAATGTTAGCGTATAAAGGATGTTAAAAGTTTTCTAAATTGTAATAGTAAAATGTTGCGGTAAAAGGTTCGCCCAATACAACTTGCTAAAAAGCTACGGGCAAAATCCCCTGCACCGCAAAATTCAATTGAGGCCCCTACATATAAATAATAGTATTTTAAGTAGTCGACTGTAAAATAAGGAACTTTTTAAATCTGTAAATCACTTGATATAGAGTATAAATGTTGTTTACATAGATTTCAAACTGTAACAGAAAGACGTCTTTGAATAAGTTCGGCAAAATACAATGGGCTAAACAGGCATACACGATGTCGCTTGATTGCCCTAATTCAATTGATAATGCAAGTCAATAAGTCAATAGAATGCCAGCGATACGTGGACCACTAAATGTCGATGCTGCTGAAGAAGAACCAAGCTTTACAAGTTCATACTTCTTCCTGTTTACCTGTAAAATTAACCCAGATATGCCAAACAGAATGAATCTTTAAGCTATACAAATAAATATGTCAACGAAATCGTGCAATAAAAAATGAGGCACAAACTAATACCTGTGTCTCCTCCAAATAACTTAAAGAAGCCTCTGCAAGTGCACGAGCTTGAACTTCATAAATTCCGCCTTCTAACCTGCCATTAGTTCATCACATATATATAACTTTGATTATAATAGTTCCACATCGTATATCATTAAAGTTAAAATCAACAAAACGTGAATAAAAACTCTCGTGAGTTTTACACACGCACCATGCCTCCTTATGAAACTTCTTTGCATCAAGTTCCTCTTCCTCATCATCGTCGTCCTCATCATCATCAGCAGCAGTAGCAGCAGCCGCAGCAGAAGCAGCAGCATCATCATCATCTACATAAGTTATTTTGTTCTCAATCCACCAAAATCACTGACTAAATAAGAACGACAGTCCACCAAAATCACTCAAAACTGATAAAAAAACAATCTCTAACATAATCTACAATAATAACAAACTTAATAAGATCATTAAACAAGATCAAACAAACAATATCAAATAACAAACCCATAAATAAAATGAACAAACATGGATGAAAAGAGGACAAAACGAATTACCATTTCTAATTTCAGAGGAAACCGCGTGCAGTCGTGATACGTGGACCACAAAATGTCGATGCTGCTGAAGAAGTGTCAAGCTTTACAAGTTCATACTTCTTCCTGTTTGCCTGTAAAATTAATCCTGATATGCGAAACAGAATAAATCTTTAAGCTATACAAATGAATATGTCAACGAAATCGTGCAATAAAAAGGAGGCACAAACTAATACATGTGTCTCCTCCAAATAACTTAAAGAAGCCTCTGCAAATGCACGAGCTTGAACTTCATAAATTCCGCCTTCTAACCTGCCATTAGTTCATCACATATATAACTTTGATTATAATAGTTCCACATCGTATATCATTAAAGTTAAAATCAACAAAAACGTGAATAAAAAATCTCGTTAGTTTTACACACGCACCATGCCTCCTTATGAAACTTCTCTGCATCAAATTCCTCTTCCTCATCATCGTCGTCGTCGTCATCATCATCATCAGCAGAAGCAGCATCATCATCATCTACATAAGTCTTATTTTTGTTCTCAATCCACCTAAATCACTGACTAAATAAGAACGACAATCCACAAAAATCACTCAAAACTGATAAAAAACAAACTCTAACATAATCCACAATAATAACAAACTTAATATGATCATTAAACAAGAAATAAAATGAACAAACATGGATGAAAAGAGGACAAAACGAATTACCATTTCTAATCTCAGAGGAAACCGCGTGCAGTCGTGAATAGCATCCTAATAAGCATAGGTGATAAATATCAAGTTGAAGGCGATTGGCGATTGTGATGAAGGAGGTTTTGGGAGAAAATAATTGTGGTGAGAGAAGTGAGAGGTGGGGAAAGCTGGCAATTGTACTCGTTTAAATGGGTAATTGCATTTGCGTAGGAAAAGGCAATTGTACGCTGACTGAGGAATAGAACAGTTGGGCCACAAACAAGAAGTTGGCTGAGGAATGCACCGTAAGCCCAAATAACCAGCAAAACCGTTTTAGACAAACCAGCCCATATTGATTAAACAATAATACTTTTTCAACTATTCATTAGGAATAGTAGCTTGCCTTATTCTCTTTTATATAAGGGGAGGGATATAGTATTAGAAATCCTAATTAGTAATATGACTCAACTCATAAGTTGATTCAATATAATTACTAATTATAAGCGTAAAATAAAACCACACTTAATATGAATAAGGGCTTCCTTATAAAATAAATACTTCTTGCTAAAACATTCAAAAAGGACAAAAACATTTTTCAAAAACAATTTTAAAAACATTTTAGTCGTGTATTATATAAACTTGACATCTCAATGTTATAGTAGAAGAGTTATAACATTGAGCTCTTATATAAGTAATGTTATAGTTGTGAGGCTATAACTTTACTAATCTAAGAAGTGCATTCTTACGTTACCATTACTGTGGTCAGTCAGAGGCGACACAGCAGAGGAGGCGGCCCCTGGAACAGGCTCCAGTTTGTCACCTTTCATGGGAGTGGGGGTGACCCTAGTAGACTTAGCCTCTGAATCAGCCACGACCTTGTGATAAAACAGTGGGAAGGGGACCGTGACCGGGACATTAGGAGTGTGTTTAGGTATTTTTTACCAAGTTGATTGATTAGGGTCAATGCGGTCTTTATTCGTTGGTTGATTGTATGATCGTTCGTATGTTGATAAGTAAATAAAGAAATAAAGTTCGTAATGTAAATTGACACGTAGGATTTTGGTGACGCGGAAAACCCAATGTGGGAACAACCGCGGGAGGGACGATACCCTGCCAAGTATTGCACTATTTGAATAGGAGGATGATTACAATCGAGGCACAAAGCTAATCGTGCTGGCCCTAGGCGTCAGGCCTGCAAGATCTTGGACGAATGTATATTTGAGTATAATAATATGCCGTGGTGTTGATGTGTTCTTGAATGTGAATTTATGAATATGGATGTGAATGCCCTTCTTGATTTGCTCCTTTGGCTATTTATAGGGTAAGAACTCTAGATATGTCCTATCTCGAATATGGAAAGGGAATATAATTTCCATAAGGACTCTTTCCAAAATCGGACGCCTTTCCTAATTCTCCCTGATCTCCCTAACTTCTCCCTAACATCTCCCTGACTCCTCTTTCCTTAATCCGGACGCCTTCTACGATGGGCTCCTGATCCCCCTTGAGCCCGTTTCCCCTTTCTCCAACCGCGGGCTTCCTTCCTCCTTATCACTCCTTCCATAGCTTTTATTTTATTAAGTGGGCCTTCTTTATTGTGCTATTTTTAGCCCAAACAGTTTGCCCCAAATTTCTTGTGAAGTACGCTTTCAGGTATCGAGCAAGGAATTTACGTAACCAACTGCTAAAAACCCTAAGCCGTCTTTTACACTCCTTCACATGCAATCCATCATTTTAGCCGCCCTATTCCTCTTTTCTCGCACCCAACTCCCTCTCTCCTCTTTATAACTCCAACGTCCACCTTCCACTTTTATTAATCCCAAATCATTTCAAAAATATTCTTCTCTCTTAAACCCTCAACCTTCCTTCTTCTTTATTTTCGCCGGCTTCACTGCTCCTCTTCCTCCGTCTCTTTCACCAGGTATTTCTCCCTCTTTTATTCTATTAATTTCCATTTTCTTTCTCCACCATGGGTAAAACTCGACAATCTTCATCAACCTCCACACCCTCCGACCGTAATCTTGACCCAACCTTTCCTTCTCGGGGACTTTTTAAACATCCCCACGACTGTGATTCTGCTTTGACTCCGGCCGACATTCCCATGATCAAGAATCTGCTTGGTCTTGGTGACGGGGTTGACATCGCCATCCCTGAACCGGGGCAAAAAGCCGATGCCCTTCGTCCAGGGTGGGTTGGCGTTTATCTGTACCCATTTAGATACGGCCTCCGTTTTCCTTTTCCCAAACTCGTTCAAGACTTCATCTTCACCAACAACTTTGCCATGGCGCAAATTTTCGCCGCCATTTAGAGGGTTCTTCTCTATTCTCTGGCCTCCGGTTAGAACACTGGTAAACATGTCACTCTGGGCGATCTAGCCCATATGTACAACATCAGATCCCTGGGCAGGGGTCAGTTCTCATTCCTGGGCCATGGAGAGGCTCCCTTCAAACACGTGTCAAAATCCCGTGATGAGAAATGGTTTGAGGATTTAAACTTCATGAGGAAGGACTCCATCTAGCCTCCTGCTGATTACATCTTAGAGAAATGGGTTCTAACTTCGAGTAAGTAGCCTTCCTGTCACCTGATTTACTTTATTCTGCTGCTTACTAGCTTACTTTATCATCTTCGTGCAGGCCCCTGTGACCTGACCCGCATTGGTGCCAAGATCTCTGCCTGCAGCAAACTGTTCAGCATCTCTGAATCTGAGAGAAAGTTCCCAGGCCTGCTCCCTGGTTTTTCACCTGCTTCCTCCTCCAATCCTCCTCAATCGGCTCACAGTATGTCTTCTGGTAAGACTTCGACAGCCGTTTTAATTTGCATGCTATTTCTCCTGATGTTTTAAGCATCCTGCCGTCTGAGACTATATCTGCTTGCACGTTCAAAAGTTGATCAATTAGAAATCATCCTCCAAAGCGCCAAAAGGAAGACACCTTCTACCAGCCCTGATGTGGCCTCTGCCTCCAAGAGGAGTGCTCCTGCTGCTTCCTTCCGGACTCCTCCTACATTTTCCAGTTCTGCTGCACCTGAGCCCTTGGAGGTTGACCCGTTGTCTTGTCATCCGCCTACTCCTCCTGCCAGTCCTCGTGCTTCATCCAGTGGAGGCATCACTGCTCATTTCCCAGAGGGCTTTGGGAATGTGGACAAGGTACCTTACTGGCCGGAGATCGACCAGCTGCTCTTTCCTCCTCTGAAGGAGACGTTTTCAGAGTTCTCCCCAGAGGAGATGGCTGAGAATGACGTTCATAATGCCTTCATGGTAAATACTCTTCACTTTCTACCTGTTCGTCTGCTTTTGCTTGGATTCTCCTTTTTTAACTTTCTTGCTGACTTTTGATTTTTACTGTCCCAGACCCTTCAGTCTGCTCTTTTCAACAGAAAGATGATTAACATAGTGCAGACCACTAGCCGTGCTGTCGATGCCAAAGACCAAGAGCTGAAGGGGACTATTGCTGATTTGGCGCAGCAGCGGATTGATCTGAAGGAGCGTGTGGTGGAACTAAAGGCTGAGCTTGCTGTCACCAAGAAGAAGCTGAAGGAGGGGGCTGATCAGCTGGCTTGCACTCAAGCGGTGTGCAACACTTTCTCTGACTCTCTCAAGCGCTCTGAGGAGAAGATCAGCGAGCTGATCTCCCTGGCCACCAACGTTGTTGCCTATACTACTTGGCGGGGAAAGATCAGCGGGGTGTGTGCTGCTCTCGAGGAGGCTCCCACCCAGCAGGCTATAGAGGAAGAGGAGAAGCAGCTGGAGATACTCTACCCCACCCAACCTGATCTGAGTGTGCTGATGCCTGAAGTTGATGAGGTGAATTCTCCCGCCTTACCGAGCAAGGCTGCGGGGTGATCTTTGGAATGTCCCGGGATGCTGCTGACGGAGCTCGGGAGCTATGGCAGTGAGGATGTCAAGCTGGTGTGGTACCCGAAACGGGAGGTCGGCAGGCGGAGGAGATGCTGAGTGGAGGTCATTAATGTGACCGATAATTAAGTATTTTTATGTTTTGATGAATTTTTTGGCAGTCTGGCCCAGAGGTGGCAAACTTGTAAGTTTTAAAACTTTCTTTCTGTGGTTGCTCCGCCAAGGTGGCGGTTAAACTTGGGGCCGTATTTTGGCCATATTTTTGAATATCCTTGCCGCAGTTTTGGCAAGGTTTAATTTATATCTTGTGTTTTTTAAATTTCCTTAGTTTAGGAAACTGTCGTGTCAGCCTGTTTGGCTGATTTAGGCGAGTCCTGTCACCCTGAAAAGGTTTACTTTCTGACTCAGCTAGCTGCCGTGTCAGCCTGATGACTGATTTAGGCGTATGCCGCAATATAAGGAGGAGTGGCCGTATCAACCTAAGAGGCTGATTTAGACCAGATCTGAGTCGGCTGAAAAGGCCGATCCGGACTAAGCTAAGTCGTCGTGTCACCGATGGTGATTTAGGCGTATCTTGCGATTTTGGACCACTTAACCTTGTTCATGACGCAAGGTGTGTTCATCACGTTTAAAGCCAATAGGGGCGTCATTGAGGCAAGTTTATCGTCATTCTAGGACCGATGGGACGCTGCATGATTCTGGTAGCGCAGATATCCCTACGTTCCATGTTCGTGTGCATGCATGCTGGGGCCCTGATTAATTGTGATTAGTGCGAGCTACGTCCAGGGGGTGGTATCAGGGGTAGCTGGATAAGCGTATTCAGCTGTCAATCAGGCTTCCTTTCGTATGTTCCACGGTCCGCCTAGTGAGGGTGCTCCTTGTGGAGAAAATAGGTTAGGCATGTTGGAGTGCCATGTTCCTTGTCACCCCGCGTTGGCAGTTGACAGTCCTGCTAGACATCCTTTCAAAGTACCATAGACACCAGGATTCAAAGTGATGTACTTAGAGAAGCCTGAAAATAAGAAAATCTATTAAAATGATGTGAAGTACCTGTCACCATCTCATGGGGTACCAGAGCAATTGTGGTCCCAGGATGCTGCCAGACCACACCATCTAATAGTAGTTTAAAGTCTTAAAAATAACTAGAGACACCAGAAATAAAAGTGAAATTGGTAGTATGCCTACTACCGGATTTTTATTGTAACTTTAAAAGGTGATTTGGCTTTTCATAGTACATCATTCTGAAAGCTAGAGTCTACTTATTATTAAAAGTAATATCTCTTCAGGTGAAGTATGTTCCATGGGCGTTGTATGATTTGACCGTCCATAGTCATCAGTCTGTATGCACCATGGCCAACAACTCCTTCTACCTGGTATGGTCCTTCCCATTTGTAGGCGAATTTGCCTGCTTTTCAATTCTTGGTGTTCTGAAACACCTCTCGGAGAACCAGGTCTCCTACCTCCAGGAGCCTAACTTTTACATTCTTGTTATAACTCCTGGCCACTGACTGTTTGTAGGCAGCCAGATGGATTTTTGCGCTTGCTCGCAGCTCGTCAATTGTGTCCAGGCTTCTGGTCATCTTTGCGTTGTTCAGTTCCCCCATATTTTCATACTTGTGAGTGGGAACTAGAACTTCTGACGGAATGACTGCTTCTGTGCCAAACACCAGGCTGAAGGGTGTTTGACATGTTGCTATCTTTGGTGTCGTTCTGTCTGACCATAACACTAGTGGCAATTCATCTGCCCACTTTCCTCCTAACTCCTGTAACCTCCTTCTCAGATTGTCCATGATGATTTTGTTGCTGGATTCAGCTTGCCCGTTGGACTTTGGAGTCCTAGGTGCTGACTTTTTTAAGTTGATGTTCCACCTGGCACAGTATCCCTCGGTATCGTTTGAGATGAATTGTGAGCCATTGTCACATATGATTTCCGATGGGATACCAAAACTGCAAATGATGTTTCGTTTTATGAACGAAATGACCTATTTATCTTTTACCTCCGTGAATGCTTCTGCCTCCATCCACTTGGAGAAGTAATCTGTCATTGCTAGCATCCAGGTTCTGTTTCCTGTGGCCCGTGGTAGAGGGCCTACTATGTCCCTGCCCCATGCCATGAATGGCCAGGGAGAAATGATAGGGTGCAGGGGCTCTGCTGGCTGATGGATCATTGGTGCTGAGCGCTGGCAGGCGTCACATTTTCGTGCATATTCTGCTACATCTGCCTTCATTGTAGGCCAATAATATCCCTGTCTGAGGGCTTTATTTGCCAGAATCCTGCCCCCTGCATGGTTTCCACATTCGCCACTGTGGAGAGCATGTAACACAGTCTGTACTTCTTCCTTGTCCAGGCACCGTAGGTAGGGGCCTACTAGCGATTTTCTGAATAATATATCATCAATAAGTATGAATCTGGAGGCCTTCACTCTGAAAGCTCTTACTTCCTTTTTATCATCTGGTAGCTTGTTACGACGCAGCCAGTCTAGGTAAGGTGTGCGCCAGTCGCCTGCTTGTTCGGCTGTTTGGTCAGGCGTCTGCCTGTTTGACTGGGAGTTCTCACCTTCCTCTGTAACTGCCTGGACTTCTTTCTCGCTCTGTGGATCCTCCAGTTCACCTTAATCTATTTCATCTGCCTTCTGGATGGAAGGCTCCAGCATGTGTGCTATTGGAATGCTGGATAGCTCTGTTGGTTTAAATGTCGCCCCCAGAGTTGCCAAGGCGTCTGCTTCCACATTCTGATCTCTGGGGATCTGCTTAAGCTTGCAAGTTGCGAAATTTTGTTTTAATTCCTTCGCTATTTTCAAGTATGCAATCATTTTTGAGTCTCTGGTTATGAACTCATCATTTACGTGGTTGACTATTAGCAAAGAGTCACTGGATATGTGCAGGTGCCTGACCCCTAACTCCAGGGCAAGCTTCATTCCTAATATCAAGGCTGTGGGAAATAATCTGTATACTTCCCTTTAACATGAAGGATTATAACGATATAATAAAGATAATCTATGGTCATAAAATAAAATACATAAGCATAAGTAAAAAGATTTAGAATTAACCTCGGGTCCTTGCAAAATTGGCCTAAGAACAATATCAAAATTGATATTCGCCTATTAGTTGCACCCAAGACGATCTAAGATATACCCTTTGATTATGCTAGAAATCAATCTAAAATTTTCTGTAAAATTTTATTGTCTTTGTGTTTTTTTGTGATGAGAAAGAGAAGGCTAGGTCAGAAAAAGAATTAGGTTAGAAATAATTCTCTACCTTTCTTTTTATATAGACCGAAATCCGAAATCAATTAGGAAAGAAAATTACTTCCCTAATTTTCGGCCATCAGACCGAATTATGGAGCAAAATTCTCCTTATTTTGGTCTTTCCAAAAATATATAATATGTGTTGAATTGTCATCTAGTGAGGATCGAACCCATGACCTCTTGGTATGTGTACCCTCACTATTACCACTATGACACATTCAACTTGTTGATATTAAATACAACTGATTATATTTAACTACGAATTAACAGATTAATTCGTCCAAACTAACCTTATATATATTTAATTAAATATAACTTATTATATTTAATTTACGAATTGACAGTTAATTCGTCTCAACTTAATATTATTTAATTTTCATTAAATAATTATCTCATCAACACATTGACTAACTTTTTAGTCATTTTGGGCATCAATGTAATTATATTTCTATAACCACATTTCTCAAATACGTCCTATAGGTGTGACCTTTAGGGACCAGTTGATCACCGCCATCTGTATGATAATAACGTCAAACTTTCTAGCAAGCCAACCGTTATTAGGTAAACGTTAATCAACTGATTAAATATACGAAGTATACCCTTGTGAACCTGTAAGAGATTTACAAATGTTATCACACTAATTTGTGGAGGACACAAGCTCCAACAAACTCCCACTTGTCCTCACAAGTGTATGTGCGATAACCGATTCTCATATCCTTTAAAATTTCTCCCACTCAATGTAAAAACAATTTGCAAATCCGAATTCACAAAGGTCGTATTTTACAAGCGATCAGTATCAAGAGTGGTTTTCCCGACTAGAGAGTAACTTAACTGATAAACGAATCAACATTCGAGCATGGCCATGCATTTCAGTTACAACTCCTCGAGTGGCCCTGAGAAATAACTATACCTGATAAGGGATGGATATTTTCCTCAACTCGAATCCTGCAGGCGTAAGCACGTATGAAATGACCCGAAAAAATCTACTTAGCCCGATTCACGGTAGACCGTGAGAAAGAAACCAAAGTCACCCAAAAACTGCCTTAATCTCAAGAGACAGTTGATAGTCAAAAGAATCGACTCTAGGAACACAATGGATGTCCTATCCACGACCTGGCACCGAATGTTATAAAAACATTTAGGACTCCATTACGTTGTCACAAAAAGTTGTCCTACGAGTTATCGTTATAATCTCGCATCTGTGATCGATCAGTCAACCGTTTGACTTATGGCTCGTTGAACCCACCATCAATTGACTGCACAATATAATAGCTGGAGTTATCAGCTCACATTGGCGATTACGGACCAAAACAAATATAATGTAATTCAGTTCACTTTGTGGCGTTCAATGTTGTCGATCAATCCACATGAAAAACAAAATATTATATATAAAACGATGAAGTTATAAATAGTATATGAAAAAGATAATGTATCAAATCCATAATCAAGTACTACAACTCCGGAACACGTTTAATTCCCATGGAAATGACGTGCCCTACATGCTTATCATAATTCAATGATTCAGTAGTAGAATATGTTATAATACACTAAGAGTGAAGACGAACCGGACTGAGATCCGTTTGGAAGCTAGCATCTGCGTAACCGGTTGCGCATAGCTTAGTATCTCCTCCATAAGTCAATACCTAATCCTTAGTCCTCCGTAGGTACCTGGATTCTTTTGGTACCGACTCGTCATACTCAATGCAGATGCCACGTCTGGACGTGTGCATATCATGGCATACATGATTGATCCTATAGATGATGCATAAGGAACACGATTCATGCGTTCAACCCCTTCAGGCGTCGTGGGTGATTGAGACTTGCTCAACTATATCCCACACGTCATTGGAAGGTTCCCCTTCTTGGAGTTGGTCATGCTGAACCTCTCAAGAACCTTATCCAAATAAGACTCCTGACTAAGTGATAACGTCCGTCGTGATCTATCTCGGTAGATACGGATTCCCAAAATGTGTTGTGCCTCACCCAGATCTTTCATCTGGAAATGGTTCTTCAACCATTCTTTAACCGAAGAAAGGAGAGGAATGTCATTCCCAATCAAGAGTATGTCATCGACATACAATATCAAGAATACAATCTTGCTCCCACTCGACTTGATATATAAGCATGGTTCTTCGACCGATCGAGTGAAACCATACTCTTTTATCACTTGGTCGAAACGATGATTCCAACTCCGAGAAGCTTGCTTAAGTCCATAAATGGAACGCTTAAGCTTGCATACTTTCTTAGGATGTTTAGGATCTATGAAACCTTCGGGTTGCACCATGTACAACTCTTCCTCCAAATAACCGTTTAAGAAGGCGGTTTTTACATCCATTTGCCAAATCTCATAATCATGAAATGCGGCAATCGCTAAGATTATCCGAATGGAACGTAGCATGACTACAGGTGAAAAAATCTCATCATAATGCAATCCTTGCACTTGAGTGAAACCTTTTGCCACAAGTCGTGCCTTATAGATATCTGGTTGCGCGTCTACAGAACGCTTTATTTTGTAAAGCCATTTGCACTGTAGAGGTTTTACCTTATTAGGTAAATCAACTAGATCCCATACGTTATTCTCATACATGGAGTCCATCTCGGATTGCATGGCTTCGAGCCATAGCTTTGAGTCGGAATGTGCAGCCATAGCACCTTTATAGGTTGCGGGTTCATTACTTTCTAGAAGTAAAACATCATTCTCCTCGACCATACCAATGTATCTGTCCGGAGGATGAGAGTCTCTACCCGACCTCCTAGGTTCCTCGAATATTAACCGTATCATCGCTTGGAGGTACAGCTTCCTCCATCTGTTCCTCGGTTGTTGATTCTGGAATCTCCGACAGCTCGAAGGTTCTATTACTCGATTTGTTCTCGAGAAATTCTTTCTCTAAGAACGTTGCACTAGCCGCAACAAAAACTCGATGTTCGGTTGGCGAATAGAAGTAATGACCAAATGTTCCTTTTGGATAACCTATAAAGTATATCTTGACCGATCGCGGGCCGAGCTTATCCTCGTGTCTCCACTTGACATAAGCCTCGCAGCCCCAAACCCGAATAAAGGACAAGTTAGGTATCGTTCCCTTCCACATTTCATATGGAGTCTTGTCGATAGCTTTAGACGGACTTCGGTTAAGTATAAGAGCGGCTGACAAAAGAGCATAACCCCATAATGATTCAGGCACTACTGTGTGACTCATCATGGATCGAACCATATCAAGTAAGGTTCGATTTGTCCGTTCGGACACACCATTTAATTGAGGTGTTCCAGGTAGAGTTAACATTAGAGCGATTCCACAGTCTTTCAGGTGTTGATCAAACTCATTTGAAAGATATTCGCCACCCCGATCTGAACGGAGTGCTTTAATCTTTCTACCCAGTTGGTTACATACCTATTCGGTATTCCTTGAATTTCTTAAAGGACTCACTTTTATGCTTCATTAAGTAGACATATCCGTATCTACTCAAATCGTCCGTGAAAGTGATAAAATATCTATAGCCATCTCTAGCGGTAATTGACATAGGTCCACATACGTCTGTATGTATGAGTCCTAATAGGTCACTAGCGCGCATTCCAACCCCTTTGGAGGAAATTCGAGTCATCTTGCCAATGAGACATGATTCACACGTGCCATATGCAGAAAATCCGAATGAGGGAATAGTCCCATTGTCGACGAGTTTCTTTACGCGTTTCTCATTTATGTGTCCCATTCGACAATGCCATAGATAGGTTTGATCTTTGTCACCAACCTTTAATTTCTTATTATTCATGTGTAATACTTCCGTGGTTTGATCTAAGATATAAATTCCATTCATGGAAACTGCTTTGCCATAAATCATTTCATTAAAAGAGAAAATACAACTATTATCCTTTATTGAAAATGTAAAACCGTCTTTAGCAAGTACGGAAACAGAAATAATGTTCTTAGATAAACTGGGTACATAGTAACAATTATTTAATGATAACTCAAAACCACTAGGGAGTTGGATTACATATGTTCCCTTCGAGGCAGCGGCTACTCGTGCTCCATTCCCGACTCGCAGGTCCACATCACCTTTTACGAGAGGTATGATGTTCTTTAGGCCCTGCAAATGATTACACAGATGAGAACCACAACCAGTATCTAGTACCCAAGTTCCAAAACTTGCATGGTTAATCTCAATCATATGAATATAAGATGACATACCAACAGGAGCGACACGGCCTGCTTTGATGTCCTCACGGTAGACGGGACAGTTCCTCCTCCAATGTCCAGTCTTGTGACAATGGTGGCACTCTATGTCACCGCCCTTGCTCTTTGTCTTGCCCTGTGAGCCACTAGTCTCACCGGGTGCACTCTTACCGTTTCCTAGCTTTTTAAACTTTGGCTTACCTACAGCTAGGTCGCCATGAGCCTTGCCCTTACCTTTACTCTTGTTGTGAATCGTGAGAACATCCTGCTTCATGCTCCCACTCAATTTCATATCCTTCTCGGTCTGTACGAGAAGGGAGTGTAGCTCATGAGGACTCTTTTTCAAGTCATTCATGTAGTAGTTCACCCTGAAAAGGACAAAACCATCGTGAAGAGAATGAAGCATTCGGTCAATGATAATGCTCTCACTGATTCTACAATTCAGTGACTCCAGTTTCTCGACATTCTCAATCATGTGAAGAATGTATGGGCTAACCGGTTGGCCCTTCTGGAGTTTCGCATCAAAGAAGTGACATGTATGCTCATATGTGATGATTCTCGGTGCCTTTGAGAACTCATTAGTGAGCGTGGTGAAAATCTTGTTTGCACCTTGCGCAATGAAGCGTCTCTGCAAATTGGTTTCCATTGCAAAGATGAGTACGTTCTTTATCGCACCCGCTTCCATAATGAAATCACTATAAGCGAGTGACTCGTTGGCTCCTGCATTTGGGCCTGGGTTGACCGGTATTGGCTCAGTTAAATACCTGAGCTTACCGTCGCGATGGCGGCATTCCGTAGTGCCGCCTCCCGGTCGCAAAATTGGACCCATCATTCTTCAGTCGAGTGGACTGATTCATTTGGTCCATGAACATTTTAAGCCAGGACGGACGATCTAGTGTGGCACTAGGCATTGGGATTGCGTTATTTCCAGCCATTTGTTGTAACAGTATTATTGATAATAAGCGTGTTCTACACTACGAAAGAAGAATAAAATAATAAGCATGCATCGTTTTTATTTTAAGTCTAATGAACTAATGTCATAACGCAAAGACTCAAAAAACATTTATACAATTGACCTCCCTCAAGAATTATATAAATGACCCCAAGACTCAATTCTCTGTAAATTGATAAGCTAACCTTTTAGCTAATTCTACCGTTAGAATTCTTGGTCGATAAATTTCTGTAAATTCTATCTATAGTCCATCATAATCACGAGAAACTCTTCGGACTATGATGTTGAGGTAAACTAAGTCAACACAACTACTTACCCAACGTAGAAGGGGTCATATTAGGCCTACCGACGAAGAAGGGACTCATAGATGTTTGCCCTTATAAAGACTAATCTCAATTTCCGTTTTAGAGGAAGATCCCATCAACTATTTTTAATTCATTTTAAGTGAACTATAATTTAGCATGCGAGAATGATTTAAACTAAAGTGATGGCTTATAGACAGTGACATCTGCATGTTCATGAAAACTAACATACAACTATATGAGTCAATTTTCATGCATTTTAGTAGTAAGTGGTTTGGTTTTAGGCGGAATATGATGCAATTACTAGCATATGAATGAAAAGCAATAAAAAGAAAAAACGTAAAAAAAAACAGTAAAGGTCCTAGTGTGGCCTATCCTATCAAAATGAACAATAAATACAAGTTTGGAATCCATCTTTGGACCCGAGAAGCTTGTCTTGATGTTCCATCTTGATCCATGTAGCGGGAGTGAGCTTGAATCTTCATCTTTAGTCTTCTTTGAAATTACAATAATTAAAATTACATAATTGACCTATTAATTACATTCTAATTACAAAACCCAAAACTAAAATAAAGGAGATTCGAGATCTCATAATTACATAAAAATTATGTTTCCTTCATTACGAAAACAAATAGACTAGGGCCACACTAAGTATTACAAATTACAACCGATTGCAAAATTAAATACGTAAATAAAATTCATTCATTCGATTCATTCAACATAATTAAAAGCATCAACTAAAATAAATTAAACATACATAATACAATAAATTAATTATGATGATTAATTTATCCAAACCACCTATTTAAATTAAATTAAGTGACAATTCCGCAATTTAATCACATTAATTTCATTCTCAATCCATATTAAACTTGTAATATGAATTCTATCCGTCAAAATTTTAAACTGCTTTAAAATAACTCGGTATCTTTAAATTGTGAACCGATTCACAATAACTAATTGGCCAAAAAAAAAAAAACCAATTTTTAATTGTACTAAATTTGAAAAATAAACAAAATTTTTTTTTTTATTAAAATCCAAAATTAAAACGGTTTGAAAATGTTGCCCCTTTTTTTATTATTATTAAGCAATTAGGAAAACAAAAGGGAAAACTTTCCAAATTTAGTTTTTCCATCGGCAATTAGGAAAACATTCCAAAAAAAAATTTTTTTATTGTCTTTGTACGTGAACAAGATCAGATCCTAAAAAAAATTTTTTTTTTAACATGCGTGAACGATGACTGAAACGGAAATTTTTTTTTTGCTTATTGCGTGAACGATCTGAAACGGAAAAAAAAAAAAATCACGGTTTAAAAAAACAGGAACCCTAATGCCTAATTTTTTTTTTCCTTTTTGCGGCAAACATGCCCTAAAACAAGATTTGATGAATAAATTGTTTACCTTTGCTATAAGCACATGATTAGCATATGAAATAATAAACATGATCAATTTATATGCCAAAAACTATATAGCAAAAACAATCCTTTTATCATAAACATGATGATTCCATTTAATTTTAACTTAATCTGCATTAAATCAAAAAACTACCAATTCTTCATATGATAATTTTAACTGATTATAAACTATAATATGAAAAATAGAAGGGAAAAAAAAATATCATCAAACAGAAAATAAAAAACGGCACAATCAAAATTTTCGAATCAAAAAAAAAGAAACCCTAATTTTTTCGAAAATCAGGTTATGTTTACATACAATTTTTATGAAAATCATCAAGATTAAAATCGTAACCTGGCTCTGATACCACTTGTGGGAAATAATCTGTATACTTCCCTTTAACATGAAGGATTATAACGATATAATAAAGATGATCTATGGTCATAAAATAAAATACATAAGCATAAGTAAAAAGATTTAGAATTAACCTCGGGTCCTTGCAAAATTGGCCCAAGAACAATATCAAAATTGATATTCGCCTATTAGTTGCACCCAAGACGATCTAAGATATACCCTTTGATTATGCTAGAAATCAATCTAAAATTTTCTGTAAAATTTTAATTAAATATAACTTATTATATTTAATTTACGAATTGACAGTTAATTCGTCTCAACTTAATATTATTTAATTTTCATTAAATAATTATCTCATCAACACATTGACTAACGTTTTAGTCATTTTGGGCATCAATGTAATTATATTTCTATAACCACATTTCTCAAATACGTCCTATAGGTGTGACCTTTAGGGACCAGTTGATCACCGCCATCTGTATGATAATAACGTCAAACTTTCTAGCAAGCCAACCGTTATTAGGTAAACGTTAATCAACTGATTAAATATACGAAGTATACCCTTGTGAACTTGTAAGAGATTTACAAATGTTATCACACTAATTTGTGGAGGACACAAGCTCCAACAAAGGCCTCGTATTCTGTTTCATTGTTGGTTGCCTTGAATTCACATCTTACTGCTTGCACTATCAAGTCTCCCTGTGGTGATCGCAGGATTAATCCCACACCTGCTCTCCTTTGGTTGGAGGCTCCGTCAATATGCATCTGCTAGACTTCTTTCTCCTTGTTTCCTTCTAAGGTGAGGATCTCCGTATCTGCCAGATTCTGGACGGCTGGGCTAAAGTCTGACACGAAGTCAGCCAGTGCTTGCGATTTGATTGCTGTTTTGGGGTCATACTGGATATCGTACTCACTGAGGTGTACAGACCATTTTGACATTCTGCCTGACAGTTCAGGCTTCCACATGATAGACTTTAGCGGGTAGTTGGTCACGACATGTATGATGTGTGACTCAAAATAGGGGCGCAGCTTGCGAGATGCTACTGCCAATGCTATTACTAACTTTTCAAGAAATGTGTACCTGGTCTCTGCCGGCAGCAGAGACTTGCTTACGTAATATACTGGCTTCTTCTCTTTTTCTTGCTCTCTGACCAAGACAGCACTCACTGCCACTTCTGTGACTTCTAGGTATAGGAATAGTGGTTCTCCCGGCTCTGGTTTAGACAGCAGCGGCGGGCTGCTGAGGTATTGCTTCAGCTCCTTGAAGGCTTGTTCGTGCTCCGAGGTCCATTCAAACTTCTGGCTTTTCCTTATTATGTCGTAAAACAGCCTGCATTTATCTGAAGATCTTGAAATGAACCTGTTCAGGGCTGCTACTTTTCCAGCTAGTCTTTGAACATCTTTAGGCTTCTCAGGTGACTCCAGCTGCAAGACGGCTTTGATCAGCTCGATGTTGGCCTCTAACCCTCTTTGAGTTACAATATAGCCTAAGAATTTGCCAGAAGATACTCCGAAGGTGCATTTAGATGGGTTTAACTTCATTTTGTAGTCCCTGAGGGTGCTGAATGTTTCTGCCAAATGCCGCATGTGATCTTTGGCCTTCTCTGATTTTACCACCATGTCATCAATATAAACCTCCATTGTTCTTCCTATCTGCTCTTTGAACATGCGATTAACCAGCCTTTGATATGTGGAGCCTGCGTTCTTTAGGCCGAATGGCATGACGTTGTAGCAATATATTCCTCTTTCAGACATAAATGTTGTCTTCTCTTGATCTGCAGGATCCATCTTAATCTGATTGTATCCACTCCATGCATCCAGGAATGTTAACATCTCATGTCCAGCTGTCGCATCTACCATTGCGTCAATATAAGGCAGTGGGAAGGGATCTTTAGGGCATGCTTTGTTGAGATCAGTGAAGTCCACACATACTCTCCACTTCCCATTCTTTTTAGGAACCGCTACTACGTTAGACAGCCATTCTGGATATTTTACTTCTCTTATTTTCTTTGCTGCCAGCAGGCTATCTACCTCTTGGTTGATCACTTTGTTTCTTTCCGCTGCAAACTTTCTTCTTCTCTGCTGGATGGGTTTACACTTTGGGTCCACACTAAGCTTATGCGTTATGATGGACAGATCTATTCCTATCATGTCATCGTGTGACCATGCAAAACAATCCATGTTATCCTGTAAGAACTTGACTAGTTGCTGTCTTAAGATTCCTGTGCATCCTGCTCCAATGAGCATGGTTCTTTCTGGGTGCAGCTTGTCCAGGTTGATTTGATCCAGCTCTTCTGCTGAAGGTTCAATGTATTCGTCCTGGATAGGCTGCTTCTGTAATTGCTATGCGGGAGGGCTGGTAGTGTACTTGAGTGCCTTCTTATAGCAGCCTCTAGCTTCCTCCTGATCTCTTCTTATCGTTTCTACTCCCCATGGTGTGGGGAACTTTATGCACTGGTGGTATGTTGAGGGGATTGCTTTCATCTGGTGGAACCATGGTCTTCCCAAGATGACGTTGTAAGTAGAGGGGTCGTCTATAACCAGGTACCTGACTTGCTTGTTGACTCCTCCCACATAGGTTGGGATGACTATCTCGCCTAGTGAGCTAGTTGTTTCTCCACTGAAGCCTACCAGAGGAATAGTCTTCTTCTGCAAATCCTTCTCGTTGAACCCCATGTTTTCTATAGTTTTCAGCATGATTAGGTTGACCGAGCTTCCTGTATCTACCAAGACCTTTCTAACTGTGCAATTGGCCATTGATAAGGTGATAATAAGTGCGTCATGATGTTCGCGCTCATCGTATGTATCTCCTTCATCAAAGGCGACCGGCCAGTCACCGTGAGAAATTTCGCAAGAATTGGGGCTTTGTCTCCTTTGGTCTCGGTGGCACATCTTTTAGCTGCTGAGTATGTCAGGCTGCTTAAGTCTGAGCCGCCTGTTATCACGTTTATGATTTTGGTGCATGTGGGTGGGTCTGCAGGCTTGGCGGAGCCTATCTTATCTTGCTGCTTGCCCCCACGTGGTAATAGGTGGCTCAGTTTTCCTTGTTCGTACAGGCGCTTGATCTCTCTTAGTAATGTATAGCAATCTTCAGTGTTGTGCCCAATATCCCGGTGGAACTCACACTTCTTCTTGCTATCCTTTCTCCATGCTTGCTCTCCTACTGGTGGGTTGGGCCACCTGACTCCCTCTCCCATCTCCCTGAGTGCCTTTAAAATTCCTCCTATACCTGTAATGAATCCATATTCTGCCAGAGTGGGGAGTAGCTGATTTTCCTCGATTTTGTTGACTCCCCTTCCATATGGTCTGTACCTCTCATCCTTCTTGCTGGTGATTTACTTTCTTCCTGATTTCTCCATGGCTGAGGTACTAGAAATACTGGGCGTGCTTAGTAAGCTGGCTCTGGCTAGGACATCTTCCTCCAATCTGATTGCGGCAGCTGCCTTCTCCTGTACCGCCTCGAAGCTATGGCATGGGTGCAGAGTTAGCTGCTTGTATAGGTCGGAGTCGTGGTGGAGGCCTCTTCTGAAGGCTTCTACTGCTGTTGAGACATCACACTCTCGTACTGCTACCTTCTCATTGTTGAACCTAGTATTGTATTCTCCAATGCTCTCTCCTGCCCCCTAGACGATTCTGTACAGATCTCATGCGTGCTTCTGTGGTTTTCTGCTGCTTGCGAACTGTTGAGTAAATGCGTTCACCAATTCAGCAAATGTAGATATCGACCTGTTGGGCAGGCTCACAAACCATCGAAGTGTCGGTCCTGTTAGGGTGGACCCGAACCCTTTGCACATGCAAGCCTCCTTGACTTGCCCTATAGCTGTTACCGTCATCATTTTCTGCTTGTACTGGCTTATATGACCAAAGGGATTTGCTGTGCCGTCAAAGAGAGGCATATTTGGATTTGTGAATCCCTTTGGCATGGCTGTGATAGATATGGTGTCCACGAATGGTGAGTCGGCATGGCTGTCTAGTGCTGCTTTTTCGAGTGGAGGTGGCGGCCACAGGACCCCGCTCGCATATCTCCTTTAGCTCCAATCTGCGATTAGTTATCTTTGGTGAACTGGGTCCGCCCGTCACCGTTTTCTTTGATTTAACACATTTCCTCTTGGTCCGAGCTCTTGAAGGTTCTGATAGGCTCCAGTAGCCAGAGGGGTTGCAGTAACGATCGTCCCCTGCTGCCAGTTCACTTGTTGGTTCGACTCGGATCCTGCTCCAGATGTCTGATCGATTGTTGTGGGGCTGCTGACGGGGGTGCCACCTGTTTGTGTCCCTACACAGCTGGCCGGATGCCAGCTATCCGGTGTGAGATATCCCAACCCTCGTGGGGTTATTCTTCCATCTGACGGTACTGTAGCCAAATCCAATCTTGTTATTAGTTCAGTTGGTATATGCCTGCTGCCTGATGCCCCCTGTGTCAGATCTACCAATGGAGATCTTCTTTCACCTATCCCGCTTGCTGGGGTGACAGACTGTTGTTTTAGGACATCAATCTGTGCCCAGAGCTCTCTGTCTCTCCTTCTTGCTTCAGCATCCGCTTTCCTTTGGTCTTCTCTCATGTTTTCCATAGCTTTCTGAAGATTTTCTACGCCAGTGAGTAAGATTTGCGTGGGACTAGGTGGCGGAGGGAGGCCTGAGCTCATTGTTCCTTTATCTGATCTGCCCTAAGCTGTGACAGCATGAGTCTTGGGAGGTAGAGAGGTTTTTGCTATGGGTATGATTCTTGAGGTGTGTCCGGGAGCTTGTGTAGCCACTATTGATGTTGGATTTTGAGTAGATGGTGGTGGCGATGGTTGTCTGCTCCCTGACACGGCTTCCGATGCTTGCTTATCCATTGTGTATCTAGAGTATCAACGATTGACGACCACAATGCCCCACGGTGGGCGCCAAACTGTTTAGGTATTTTTTACCAAGTTGATTGATTAGGGTCAATACGGTCTTTATTCGTTGGTTGATTGTATGATCGTTCGTATGTTGATAAGTAAATAAAGAAATAAAGTTCGTAATGTAAATTGACACGTAGGATTTTGGTGACGCGGAAAACCCAATGTGGGAACAACCGCGGGAGGGACGGTACCCTGCCAAGTATTGCACTATTTGAATAGGAGGATGATTACAATCGAGGCACAAAGCTAATCCTGCTGGCCCTAGGCGTCAGGCCTGCAAGATCTTGGACGAATGTATATTTGAGTATAATAATATGCCGTGGTGTTGATGTGTTCTTGAATGTGAATGTATGAATATGGATGTGAATGCCCTTTTTGATTCGCTCCCTTGGCTATTTATAGGGTAAGAACCCTAGATATGTCCTACCTCGAATATGGAAAAGGAATATAATTTCCATAAGGACTCTTTCCAAACTCAAACGCCTTTCCCAATTCTCCCTGATCTCCCTAACTTCTCCCTGACTCCTCTTTCCTTAATCCGGACGCCTTCTACGATGGGCTCCTGATCCCCCTTGAACCCGTTTCCCCTTTCTCCAACCGCGGGCTTCCTTCCTCCTTATCACTCCTTCCATAGCTTTTATTTTATTAAGTGGGCCTTCGTTATTGTGCTATTTTTAGCCCAAATAGAGTGTTAGGAGCTATGACAGACTCTGACTCCGACTCCGACTCAGATTCAGATTCTTCTTCACTTCCCTCCTTGAACATAGGGCCTTCTCCAGTTGTGATCTTGAGAATGCGGCCTTGGCGGTCGGTCCACTTGACGGTCTTCCTCCAGCCTTGGGTAGCCTTCTCCGGTTCAGTGTCGGAGATCAAGGCGGTGGGATCGAACTGGTTGTCCTTCAGGGCGATGTTGATGATGTCCTCATAGTCGAGGCGCTTGATGTTATCTTCCCCAAAGAGGAGTGTGACAGCTTATCCGTCGAGGCATGGCGACGGCTTAGACTTGGTTGAAGCAGCTTCAGTGTTGTCGGGGATAAAGTAGCAGTCCTGGAAGACTTCCACTCCCGGGTACCTGGCCTTGACCACGGAGTCATAGATCGGTTCCGGAAAGCCATGGTAGAGTTCGGATTCTCCCTCGGGGACAAAGTATCCGTTGAGGGTCAGATGATAGGGACGGAGGATAACCCCGTGCTTCTTGCGTTTCCGAACTAGGAGGTTCATCTCCTGGATATCTTTATCAGTAGGTTCATATCCCAGTTCGAAGGGAATGTTAGGGACCTTAGCCTGCTTCAAGGGAGGCAAGGTATATTTCAGCGGATTGAGGGGTAAGCCCGGGAAGTAACCCTGACGCATCATGATACGGTTGACCATGCGGTTAGCAAACGGGTCACAATCGAAGGGTGTTGATTAATCAGTTATGGCGTTCATGGCTTGGAAACCCCACATTTCATTGTCATCCTCCTCAATGGCTTGGGAGGCCATTCCCTTCCTCATGACAGCTTTGATCGGGGAAGCAGGAATTGTAATTGTTTTCCCGTTGAAGGGGACCCTGATTTTCTGGTGGAGAGTTGAGGTAACCGCCTTGACGACGTGAATCCAGGGACGTCCCAAGAGCATATTAAAAGAGGCGTCGATGTCGACCACTTGAAAACTGGTTTGTCTTTCCATTGGTCTGGTTCCGACGGTCAAAGTGATAAGCCCGGCGACCTTGCGACGAGTGTCGTCGTAGGCGCGTACTCCTTGGTTTGTCGGGACCAAATCAGCTTTCTTAATACCCAGCTTGTGAGCAGTCTTGAGAGGAATCACATTCACCGCGGATCCGTCATCCACGAGGACCATGGGTACATTTTTCTTGAGGCATTGCACGGTGATATACAGGGCCAGGTTATGATTAGCTCCGAACGGAGGGATATCCTCGTCAGAGAAGACGACTGGGTTGTTCAGGTCGGGGGCGTCCCTCGTCATATGTGCCACTATTTCTTCTGGGGAAGAGGTGGAGGGCACGGTTAATTTTCCCAAGGCTTGTAGCAAAGCCTGTCGATGTTCAAAGGACGTTGCGATCAGTTGCCGGATCGAGATCTCGGCTTTTGCCTTCTGAAGTTGTTTGAGGATCAAATTTTCAGGAGCCCTTGGTTGAGTGTCTACTTCCGGGAAGACTTGGTCATTCGTTGTTGAAACGACCGTTGGATTGTTCGGGTTCTGATAGGGGCGTCCGGACCGGGTAAGGTGCCCGATTTCCTTCGCCCGTCTCTCTTTTTCTGGGACCAGGTATGTAATACTACGTATTTATGAGTCTTTGGGTACTCTATCGAGTAGGCCTTACTCTGTCGAGTAAGGGTGAGTTGCAGTTTAAAATAGTTTCTGACCTGTTGGGTACTCAATCGAGTAACGTGGATACTCGATCGAGTAAGGGGGCACTCGATCGAGTAACTCAGCTACTCGATCGAGTAGCCCGATTTACGGGTAATGTGTTGACGGGTTTTATTAATAATGCGGGAATGATATATAAGGCTTTCGTCACTTTTCTCAAAACACTTTTATAATCTAAAAACCTTCAAGAGAAGATTAGAAGTTACGTTGAATCATCCTCGCCGCATTATTAGCAAATCCCGGAGCTAGAAGTGTCGGATCCTATCGTTCTTTATACCGTTGTGATCCTTGCGTTGAGGGTAAGACCTACGTACCGTTTTTATATTGTTTCCTTAAGTTTGGTTAAACCCTAATATTGGGATTTGGGGGTTTTGTTGTTTTGTATGATTGGTAGTGATTATATGTTTGTATGTTAGGAGGAGGATTCGTAGAGGAAGCGTTTTGATATCAGCTGTGAGATCGTCTGATTGTGTTGTGCTTTCTAGGTAGGGTTTCCCTACTCAGTATTAGTCCCATAATGCATTGTTGGTGTTGTGTAATTGCTGATTATTATCGTAATGGTTTTATGACGGTTGTTGATTGATTGTTGTTGATGGTTGTGATTGCTTGTCTCTGGTTCTCGAGATGCGTTCTCGGCTGAGTGGAGTCACTTGCGGGAGTAGCTTCACGCCCTAGTTTCGCCCTCCGTGGAACCCGCCACGGGAGAGGATGTGCACATTAATGGGACAGGGTTATCGCTCGGTATGATGAGCGGGGATTTGGTGGGTACGGCTGCGGTCCCCCACTGGCAGGGCTGGTCTAGTGGACAGTCGGTGATGGAGATTGATTGGAGTGGGTGATTGTGTGTGACTGCTTGAGCTGTGTTGTTTACTGTACTGTTGGTTATATAAATTGTATGATTAGTACTGACCCCGTTTAAATGTTTTAAAAACTGTGGTGATCCATTCGGGGGTGGTGAGCAGTTGTTTGACAGTATATCTTGGATACGTGAGGGATCTGGCTGGGGATGGAGTCATCACATGTCAGAATCTTTAGTCTTCCGCTGTGTTTGTTAAGACAGTTTTGTTTTGTTGGTTTATAGTTTGAGAACAGTTGTAATTTTACTTTACAGTTGGTTTACATATGTAATCACTTAAACTTATTTAATAAGTACGTTTCGTTATTGTCTTATGATTATCATTGCCTCGGGTAACCGAGATGGTAGCACTTCCATACCTTAAGTGGTCCTGGTAAGGCACTTGGAATATGGGGGTGTAACAAAATGGTATCAGAGAGACGATCTTGAAACCTGTAACCAATGAATCTAATGAATATAGGGAGTCAATTAAAATGAACCCGGGGTAAAGATTGTAGGAGCTAATGCAAAGGCTTGGGAGACGTCCTAAAGTCGCGAACTCGCCCTACAATTTTGAACTGGTCACCATGGGATATGAGTCAGGATCGCTATGTGTTTATCTTGTGAATTGTGTATCTATATAGTAATGTGTGGCGTGAATCAGTAGATGTATGTATGTGGAGAATGGGGAATGTGTAGAAAAGATGGTGACGATGTGATTTTGTATATGGTTGGTTGAAAGCATGTTGCATGATAGTTGGTTTACATGTTGGTTGGAATCGTTGGAAAAGTATATGAGAATGATGAATGATGTGGTAGAAAAAGGAAGTAGTTCATATATGATAATATGTGACGAATAATGATGTTACAGGATGAATGATTTATAATGTGGCAATCCTAGTAACATGTGATTAGGGGGTGTGATAAGATTTGTTTTCATAATTTCGTTTGCGTAAAGTTATATAAAAAGTTCATATAATTGTCTACTATTGTATCATATGCGCTTGTTAGATGAAGTATGTGATTGAACTAGATGAATTGATTGGAAAAGATGAAGTGGCAATTTCATGAGGATATGAATTTCTTGATTATGAAAGTGTTATGTGATGAAGTGGATTTGTAATATTGTTGTATTAGCAACATGGAAATAGGATTTGTAATGTATGGGTGTGATTTGTGTTATGAAAAGTTATAGAATTAAAACATGCGGATAGTACATGATTGATAAGTTGAATGTTATATGAGCATGATAAATGGTAATGTTTGGCTTTTGGTAAGTAGTAACATGTAGAATAGGGATTCAAAGATATGTGTTTGTATATCGAATTAGATGAAAAGCACGATGGTTTTTTACAACGTGGCACTCGATAACATGAAGTAGATTATTTTGTTGATTGTATGAGGAGTTGCGCAAATTTGCATGCGTAGTTGTAATTATAATGTTGAGATAATAATGAATGCATAGTACGTTGGGGTATGTGAGATAACATGCGGGTAGTATTCACGAGTCTGCATGACTCGATCGAGTGGGCCTGATTCGATCGGGTGGGTATTTGACGTTTTAATGATCAGAACCGTGTTTTTGGTACTCGATCGAGTAGGGGGCACTCGATCGAGTAGCCTGTCAGCTCGATCGAGTAGGTTAAAGATCAGAAGGTCTGTTTGGGTTCTGGAGTCGGGGCACTCGACCGAGCATGTTGGGCACTCGATCGAGTAGCCTCAACTCGATCGAGTAGGTTCTGGTATTCAATCGAGTGGGGTATGTTCAGGTCATATGCGTGTTTTGGGTCATATGCTTATCTTTTGACGTTCGTTGCATATTATGTTTAATTCAAAGGTGTTATATTATTTCTCTATGCATTGTTTTACGTATGTGTTGGTCCTGAAGCGTAAGTTACCCAATCTTATGATGTAAAGAGTGGCACCTATGATGAGTATGAGTTCGGTGGGGAGGACATGAGTTATATGTGATTGTGTAGATAGTGGAAAAAGTAAAGGAAGATTGGTATGGTTTATTGAGGCATGAAGCATATATTGTGAGATGAGATGAGTGATATGATTGTGTGTTGAGTAATGTAAAAGTAAATGAATGTTGGCAAGGGATGATGTGAGTTTATGGAACGTGAGAATGAAAAGATTGAAATGAGGGGCGCAAATGGTGGTAACTTGAGATTCGCAAGGGATTATGGAGGGAGAAGGTTAGGAATTGTGTTGGTTAAGAATATATATAATGAAAGGTTGTTTTAGAGGGATTGAGAAGAGTGGTATATAGTGAACTTAATGGAGTCATGTCGCGACGAAGATTTGCAGATAGTAAGTGAGTTTGGGAATTTGTGATTCAAGAGATGAAACTAATGTGTGATTTCCTTGGGAAATTAATGGTATGAAATGAATTTTGATTTCTAGAGATGTAAAAAGGGAGATGCAATTGTTTGAACATTGAGCGTTGATTCTATGGACAGATTAGTGGCAAGGGTGAGTGATAGCATAATAAGAGAATATCTATGGTAAAAAAAGGGAGATGATATCGATATAAAATAATGAGATGTGAGTTTTGGAGCAATGAGAAGGTAGCCGGAGCACTAGAGAGTTAGATAGAAATAATGAAGAGTTGAATTATTAAGGGATTTTGTCGAGGGCAAAAGAAAAGAATGAGGGGAGTAAAACTAGGAACATGTTCACCGAGGTTATGTGATATAAAAGTAAGGAATCGTCGAGATGTATGATACTATCATGAGGATTTGAGTTTACAGTTATATAGAAGTTCCAGAACAGCATGATGAATTATGAGTTTCAAAGAATTAAGGGAGTAAGAAGTTGGTAGAGTATCTACACGATATGAGATGGAGAATTAGATGACGATACGATTAAGGATGGATTGGAAATAGTGTTGGGGTAAATTTGGGTGATGGGTTTGATGTTCGTTATTTAGGGATGTTAACCAAAGATAGGAAATAAACCATGATGTTTAGAGATGAGTGTAAGAGGTTTGTTGTGGTACGGTCAATAATGGTTAAAGGTGATGATAGATAAGAAGAGTAGCAACTCTAAAGATGTTGATTTTATAGAGACCCGATTGATGAGTACGGTTGTGAGGAGGTATGAGGTGTGGTCTTAGGAGGCGGTTGCTAGTAGTTGAGTCCTAGTTGAATGGTTATTCTTGACAGAAGGTGATGGTTATGCGAATGGGGAAATATGTGATGAAGGGCATATGAGTTAAACTCGGGCGACAGGTAACCTTGGTTGAGTGGTAACTTACGTGATCAGGATTGACTAGTTGGATGTGATTATGGGTCTAAGATGTATATAAATGTTTGTGTGAGGTTGTGACCTCACGAGAAGCGGTATGGTGTGATAGTTATAATGTTGTTATCTGAATGTTCTGTAATATATGTTGGATACGGTAACTTAATGGAAAGATGATCAAAAGTGATAGTTTGGGTGGTCTGACATGACTGGTTATACTTGCATGTATATTCATGATATATGTTTATTCCGTAAAAAGGTATGGATGGTATGCATGAGATTCTTGTCTGTTATTCCGTATGATATATGGTGTTGTGATCTAGTAAAGCAGTCTTGAGTAAGTTTATCTTGTCCGAGATGTTATATTGAGTCAGTGTTTATGGGATTGTGTATGTTGTGATGTCTATCGGTGTGGTTGTGGTGCCTTGGGTGGTGATCCGGGCATGGTACTTAGTGTTGTGATGCGGGTATTTTCGCACTACGGTGTGGCTGTTGGTGGCGGTGTTGCGATGCCGTCACCGGTTGTGGTGGAGTAGGCGAGATTATTATGATACGAGTTTTCGAAAGTACATACCAGTTAAACATAGATTGTTGTTTTGTTTGCTGCTGTTCCTTGTGAGTTTTGGTTGAACATGTAGATTGTTGTTTTGTTTGTTGATGTTTCTGACCAGTTTCGGTTTGGGAATGAGGGTAGAGTATGATATGAAAGATAGTTGTGCATGTTTCCGTTATTGTCATGGTATAGTGATATTCTGTTGATGGGACACAATTGTGAGAAGTTGTTACAGTAATTTTGATCTTGTTTTAGGATGAGGTATCGGTAGACATGGTCATGACAAGTGATTTGTGGAACAGGTGTTGTACTGAAATGGAAGCCGTAAGTGGTTCATAATCTCTTATTGGGACAGTGAGTATAGGGTGTTGGAAATTAGTATCATGTTAAGTGATGAATGAGTTTTGTGGTAACAAAAGAAAAGAAATTGAAGATCTAGCGTGAGTGTGCGTAGCAAGTGTGGACCGTGAGTTATGTTTTTGGCGATAGGTGTTTTATCTAGATAGGTATGTCGTGTTGTGGTAATGTGGAAGAGTTGGAGTATTGGTTATGTTAAAGATTTTGTGGTATAGGTTAGGTGGTGTGCCGAGTGAATTGAGGTGGGAGAACTGTTTACGTAAGAGAGCCGTGGATATAGGAATGGAGAGTGTCTTGATTATAGGCGGTTATCTTTGACATGTCGTGGTGATAACAATAAGGAGAAGATGTAGCTAAGGATTTAGTATTAGTGAGTTACGAGGACGTAACATTTGTTTTAATAGAAGTAGGATGCGGTAAAAGAGAGTTTCATGGTTGTGCTTGTAGTAGTTCGGTGTTTAGGAATGAAAGAATATTTCAATAGTGTTGACAGTTGGATGATGATGTCATGAGTGTGAGTAAACTTCGAGGACGAAGTTCCTTTTAAGGGTGGTAGAATGTAACATTCCGTTTGATGTTATGAGTATTTTGATATTGGATTTGCTAGTGGATGATATATTACGGAGCTAGCAGCGTTTGTGGACGGTAGTTGGTAGTGTATGAAGTTAGTTTTGAGAGAGATATAATGGAGTTGATACTATATCGTGAGCCATGTTGTGGAGGTAGGAATAGTTAGTGGAGTTGGTGTTACGAGTCCATGTTTAGTTGGAGTTTTGTTTTGAGTTCTTAGTTACGTTGTTGTGTCTTGATCGAGTTTGTATGTTTGTTTTTATGTATGGGTTGAACTTCGGGGACGAAGTTCTTTTTAAGGAGGGAAGACTGTAATACTACGTATTTATGAGTCTTTGGGTACTCTATCGAGTAGGCCTTACTCTGTCGAGTAAGGGTGAGTTGCAGTTTAAAATAGTTTCTGACCTGTTGGGTACTCGATCGAGTAACGTGGATACTCGATCGAGTAAGGGGGCACTCGATCGAGTACCTCAGCTACTCGATCGAGTAGCCCGGTTTACGGGTAATGTGTTGACGGGTTTTATTAATAATGCGGGAATGATGTATAAGCCTTTCGTCACTTTTCTCAAAACACTTTTACAATCTAAAAACCTTCAAGAGAAGATTAGAAGTTACGTTGAATCATCCTCGCCGCATTATTAGCAAATCCCGGAGCTAGAAGTGTCGGATCCTGTCGTTCTTTATACCGTTGTGATCCTTGCGTCGAGGGTAAGACTTACGTACCGTTTTTATAATGTTTCCTTAAGTTTGGTTAAACCCTAATATTGGGATTTGGGGGTTTTGTTGTTTTGTATGATTGGTAGTGATTATATGTTTGTATGTTAGGAGGAGGATTCGTAGAGGAAGCGTTTTGATATCAGCTGTGAGATCGTCTGATTGTGTTGTTCTTTCCAGGTAGGGTTTCCCTACTCAGTATTAGTCCCATAATGCATTGTTGGTGTTGTGTAATTGTTGATTATTATCGTATTGGTTTTATGACGGTTGTTGATTGATTGTTGTTGATGGTTGTGATTGCTTGTCTCTGGTTCTCGAGATGAGTTCTCGGCTGAGTGGAGTCACTTGCGGGAGTGGCTTCACGCCCTAGTTTCACCCTCCGTGGAACCCGCCACGGGAGGGGATATGCACATTAATGGGACAGGGTTATCGCTTGGTATGATGAGCGGGGATTTGGTGGGTACGGCTGCGGTCCCCCACTGGCAGGGCTGGTCTAGTGGACAGTCGGTGATGGAGATTGATTGGAGTGGGTGATTGTGTGTGATTTGCTTGAGCTTTGTGTTTTTCTTTATCTTTTGTTGGTTATATAAATTGTGTGATTAGTACGACCCGTTTAAATGTTTTAAAATCGTGGTGATCCATTCGGGGTGGTGAGCGGTTGTTTGTGGTATATCTTGGATACGCGAGGATCCGGGCTGGGGATGGAGTCATCACATGTCAGAGTCTTTAGTCTTCCGCTGTGTTTGTTAAGACAGTTTTGTTTAGTTGGTTTATAGTTTGAGAACAGTTGTAATTTTACTTTACAGTTGGTTTTGTTATGTAATCACTTAAACTTATTTAATAAAGTACGTTTCGTTATTGTCTTATGATTATCATTGCCTCGGGTAACCGAGATGTTAGCACTTCCATGCCTTAAGTGGTCCTGGTAAGGCACTTGGAGTATGGGGGTGTTATAAGGTAGACGTCTTCAACGTCGTCTCTCCAGATGCCGTTGATTTCAGGGTCTCGAGGGTACCTTGGAGGGGTATTCCTCGGTGGGCAGTTCTTGTGAGGCATATTTTTGTGGGGGTGATTTTTGTGAGAGTGATTTTTGTGAGGGTAGTTATTGTGAGGGTAGTTATTGTGAGGGTAGTTGTTGTGAGGTGCATGCCAGAATGGTGGCAGGAGCAATCCATCTTGGTGTGGGTAGTTTTGGGCGCTCGGGGGACTCTCCCTTGGGCGCGGTGGTGGCGGATTGAAGATAAGTCGACGATAGGCATCGTCGAGTCGGGTGATCCTTTCGGAGAGACTGGCTATGGCTTCCTCGACCTGTTGAAACATGGTAAGCATAGTGGCGGCACTGAATACGAACACCCCGTCTGATGGGTCTTTTTCTAAGGCATTCACCTCGTCATCAACTGGCAGGATGAGGTGAGAGCAGTCCAGAGTCGGCTCATCGTCGGAGATGGCGTAGATTCCCAGAGGGTTTGTTTTGTTGTTCGGCTTAGTTGGCGAGGGTAAAGGCAAATCCTCTTTTTCGATTATGTCTTGGATAATGTGTTTGAGTTTGAAACAGGTTTCGGTATCATGCCCTTTCCTTTGATGGTACTGGCAATAGGCATTGGGGTCCCAGAAGCGAGATTTCTTAGCATCGGCCGGATCCTAGGTGGGTCCGATCGGTTGTAGCTTCCCTTGGTCTATGAGCCTTTTCAGGGCACTTGCATAAGTCGACCCTATATTGATGAACACTCTCTGGGGGCGCTCGGCTCTCTTGGTAGACGGTTCAACGAGGTTGACCTCATCAATCTTGTTCGTTTGGCCGTAAGGGCGAGACCCGGTTGATGTGGATCCCTGGTAGCCTCTGCCAGTAGTCTTGGCCAACACCCTTCCGGAGGTCATTTTCAATACGTGTCCCCAAAATCTGCAGATCCTGGAAGGTCTTGATATTTTGGTACCTTAGCAAGTTGGCATACACTGGGCGGAGATTGTTGACGAACTTTTCCACCAAAGTTGATTCACTCGGCTTACTGACCAGTTGAGTACTTACCCTCCTCCAACGGGTTAAGAACTCGGTGAACCCTTCCTTATCGTTCTGGGTTAGAACCACGAGAGTACGGGTATTAGCCTGGATTTCGACATTGTCGGCATATTGCTTGGCAAATTCAACGGGGACCTCATCCCAAGTGGTAAGGTTCTTCGGATCAAGGGAGTAGTACCATTGACGAGGGATCGGTTCCAAGGAGGATGGGAAGATCCGGGTAAAAAGTTCTTGTTTGACCCCTTTAATGGCCATGTAGTCTTTGAAGGCACGGATATGATTGAGCGGGTCCTTCACTCCTTTGAATTTAGGCACGTCAGTTAGGGTGAAGTTGTCAGGTAATTGATCCCCAACAGGTTCGAACCTTCGGTTGTTCTCAAGATGGATATTGTTGCCCCAGGCTAGGAGCTGTTCTTCCAAGAGTTTCAGCCTCTTCTCAGTTTCCGTCAGAGGTGGAGTATTATGTTCTCCAGTTTCCTTGTTCTCCAGGGCGTCGATACGGGTCTCGACGCGATCCAGGGTGACCTTAAGAGCGGTAAGCAGGCTGGCTAGCTGATCAGTCGTGACATCTCTGTTGTTATCATTGTTGTTGTGGTTGACAGACAAAGTTGAAGACGGGGCCATGGCTCTGAGGCAGAAAAATGGCTCACATTACAACTCAATCCGACACGGTTCCAAGACTGAACGCAGACAACACAAAGGACGAGACAAGGATCAGACTCAACAAAACGAGTGATGCGTGTCATTTATATGATGTTTTACACCCTATTTTACACGCATTTCAGAGCTCAAATGTGTAGTTTATGCTATTATTTGCCCCATTTCGTCTACTTTCGTATTTTTATGTAATATTGCAGATTTATGCGGAAATGAGTAGATATCGAGCCAAATCCGTCCCTAAGTACGTAGCACTGTATTTGATATGAAGTATTGACTCGAGAAATGAGCTTGGCGCGCATTTCAACGCCTAAAGGATACCAAAAGCATGGTTGCGTACAAGTTGCAAAGCTTAAACAAGCGAAGAAGTGCTTCTCGACATTGCAGCCTTATTCAGATGGCTATATCTCAAGTTTTAGAGCAGATAATCGAGTGATTCCAATTGGAGGTGAAATATTACCCTCTTAGATTTCCAATGCCGTGTAGAACGCCTGATTTGACCAAGTAACGAAGAAATGGCAGCTGTTTTAAGATCGGTGCGCGCTGTAGAATTTGTCAGAATGCATTACTGTACAGCACCCTTGGTCTATCGACTGATGACCTTGGTCGATCGACCAGAGCACGATTATCAGAAGCTACTGTACAACGGAGGTTGGTCGATCGACTGGCCTGTGTGGTCTATCGACCGCTATTTTAATCTGACGCAAATTTGGAAAACGAGAAAAGCCCATTGTATTTAGGTTTTAGGAATAAGAGTTACGTAACATTCCTATATAACGTAAACCCTTCCTATTCAATTCATCATTCATTAGCTTAGTTTAATACATTTCCTATTATACATTCATAATTCGTAGTTTAGAATAAAGTTCGTACCTTATTTGCTTTCGGATTCATCTTGTTCCCTTGCTTCGGTAATTCTACTCTATAATTCCAGTATTGTTTTTATTCGTTTCTGTAGTATTAATTCTTTCTAGATAGAATCCCAAAGCCAATTTATCGTTTCATGTTAATTGTTTGTTTAGTTATTTTAATTATGAAACCAATTGCTTTATTCGTCAATTTTACTGTTGTTGTTATTATCGTTATGAGTAGTTAAACACCCATTGCTAAGATGTAGGGGATTTATGGCGTAGATGGCATTAGAATAGTGATAAGTGCATATTTTATACATTTTAACCCCTTATATTAGTTTGATTTTATATATCATTTAGCACTTATCAAAGTGTTTTTAAGCTAATATTGTGTTTCTAGTGCAATTGTGTGTTCAAGTGTGTTTTGTAGGAAAATGAGCTAAATGAGCTAAAGTACTATAAAATGTGCTAACACTAGAAGCAAGGCTAAGTATGAGAGCAAGATTGGACTAAGTGTTGGAAGTGCATGGATTTTGCATGAAGAAAGTGTTGGATCAAAATGAAAATGCAAGCAAAGTCATTGTGCAAGTCAAAGCCCAAGAATTCAAGTCCAAAATGTGGTGGAAAATTTGGATGCTAAAGAAGAGCTTAGGATGCCAAAATACTTAAGATGCCCTCCTTAATTCTCTTAACCACACTCATAAACAAGACATTAAAGCACCAACTTTGGATACCTTGAGCATTAAACCAAGAATTGAAGAGAAAATTAAGAGTGTGCTTAGGATGCCATTTTGGATTCCTCTACAAACTTTGCTCTCTTGTTTCCTATATAAGGGGTGCTAATCACACACCTTTACACCATCTTTCTACACATATTTTTCCATCTAAATTCTCTCTAAATTTTAGTAGTTAGTTAGGGTTAGCTTAGTTTAGTTTAGTTTGTTTACATTTCATTTTAGCAATTACATTACAATTCTATTTCAAGTTTAATTCCAAGTTATATTTCAAGTTTGTTCTAGTTTCATTGTTCTTCTATTTCTATTTCCATTTCCATTCAAGGTAATTCTTATTCTATTTTCATTATGTTATTTATCATTTCATTTATCATTAGTTTGATTTACATTTCCACCATGTTAGAGTAGTTTCTTTTGTCTAGGGAATGAAGGGAGCCATGCATAAAAAGTATTTGTAAAATATTAAATTAGGTTGATAAAATATTGTCTAAATTGTTTCTATCACATGTTTGCACCTTAATGTTTAATCTTTGTTTAAAGGCCTTATTCATCGATTAAGTTTGTTCATTCGTTCTATAAGTCGAGAGGCACGAAATTGAATTAGACTAAGCATGTGTAGTAGGACGACCTAGTCATGGACGAGAGTTTCTCAAGGACCCGGTCTATGGTTGACACTAATGCCGTAAGGTGGGTGTCTCTAAGCCTAAACAATTAACATTTATCAACTCCTATGTTTAATTTGAGCATTTACATAATTTGCATGTGTGACCCGACCTCCCTAGATTATTTCTTTATCATTATTGTTTTCTTCCATAATCCAACCAATAAACAAACGTTAATCTACCAAGATAAAATTCACTCCATAACAACTAATTAACAACTCCCGTCTCTTTGTGGTTCGACCTCTACGTACTACATTAATTTGTGTCTAGGGTATAAATATTATCTTTGCATAGGTGTGCGATAAGCCTATCAAATTTTGGCGCCGTTGCCGGGGAGACGGTTTTGTTTGCTAATTAGTTGTTAAATTTTATCTTATTTTATTTTGTCTCGAGGAATACTTGTTCCTTGGGATCATCTCACGGTTTTCTTGTAGTTTTAGTGCCTATTTTTGTAGGTGATAAAGCTATTGGCCATTCATAATGAATTACGAATTCGTCCCACAACTCCAAGATGAGCCTTTTCATGACTATCTTGCCCGATTCTACCATTTTTGCGATAATCTCCTCTCTTTTGGACATGTCTTTGATGGGGATTACATGGTTCAATTCACGCTTAATGGCATGAATTTTGAGACCCGGGAAATAGCTCTAAACTTGAGTAATGAGAGTATCTACTACATGATGGGGCTAGAACTTTGGGATTTCTTTGATTTCATGGCTAGCCAAAGTCAATTGCGGGAGGTAACTCGTCAAGAAGAATTAAGGCATGCAATGCTTCTTCAAGATCATTTGGAGCAACAAGCGTCCGAGGCTCGTATCATAAAAATGCTCGAAGACATGCTCACAGAAATGCGAGAAGGAAATGAGCGATTTATCAAAGCTTCTAATCTTTCACCTTTCCAATGTGAGTCTTTTGCAACTAATAATTTAGAATTATTGGAAGATGATGATGATGGTCCTAATTTTTCTTTTAAAATTCCCCATAACATCACTCTGATTGACCATGTAGAGACTCATGACATTGACCTTGTAGTAGATGACACCCATATCGTGGACGATGTTGGGCCCGTTTTTAATGAAAAGGACGAGGTTTTACCCAAGACCTTAGAACCCTTTACAAATCCTTCCATGGAGGATATAGTGGACCCATTAGAAGTAGATGGTGGACTATGTGACATAGAGGTTAATAAGATTGAAACCCCCAATTCCCCAAAGTCTTACCATTTAGAGTTTTCATACCACCTAATTGAGACCGTTTATGATGATATGTTGTGTACTAACAATTTGTTTCATGGTCTTAAGCATGATGCTCCATCTCTTACTGACGAGTGGAGTAGTACGGTGGTTCTCTATGAAATCTCACATAAGTATTTTGATAAGATATCCTATCTCTTACCTTTGCTTTATCATGTTTTTATCTTATCAATTGCTTACATATGCTTGTGTATTGCTCATGCGCAGGAATATGATCAACTTCTAAGGGCGTTGACTTGCTTTTTAAAGGACGATGGAGGATCCATTAGACAAAAAAAATAGTTTGTTTTTGTTTTATTTCAATTTTTACGCAATTTCATGTTTTATTAGAATTAGGAATAAATTTTAGACTAATTAGCTATTTTGAGTTGTGACTTGTAGATGTTTGAAGAGAAGAAGAGGCGTTTTAAAGGATAGCATACTACCCCATGTTGTAATCCCGTTCGGGGTCGTAACGTTGCGTTTTTTTTTTCAAAAAAAAATTAAAAAAATAAAAATAAAAAAAAAAAGTCAACGGTCAACCCCGATCGGGGTCGTGACTTTCTTCCTTTTTGCGCGTTTTAATAAAATACGGGATATGCTAAATCTTTTCTATATGCTTCAAAAGCAGAGGACGGTACTCCTTCTCTCCATTTTTGTTCATTTCCCAATCAAATCACCTCCGAAAACCTCTATTAGTATCAAGGACAAAGTACCCACCGGAATTTTGACCCATTTTTTTTGATGAGATGCTAAATGGAGGAATCCCCCAATGTTTATGCTAGCTTGGGCGAGGCTCGTTAGTCTAGTAAGTTTCCTTTGTTTTGCATTCTAGTTTATTTCTCGCAACCCATTAAATTTGACCTCTTGTCCTTCTTGTTTATGTGCTTTGCGCCATTTTTATGGTTTCGTTGAGTAATTTAATTGTTGGCACATTGAGGACAATGTTATGTTTAGCTTGGGGGGAGATTGCATTCACATATTATGTAGTTTGCATTTAGTTAGTATAGATTTAGTGAGAATTTTTGAAAAATTTGTGTGAATTTTTGCTCTAATCTTTTGCTTGTCCTACTTATGCCCCTTTGTTTATCCCATGTTTAGCTTGATAGCTTTTGATTCACTATGTTTGACGGGATATAACATGCATGGGGATGTCTTGACATAGTAGGTGGAAGATGTAAATTAAACCAAGTAGGCTTGATCTTGACTTTCGGCAAGCTACAAAATTGGTAAGGTAGAACTTCCTTAAAGGCCATTTCATCTTTATTTGGTCTCACTTAAGTGAGTGGTAGGTCTCCTTATGGTGTGTGTTGCATCAAAACGCACAAGTATGGTCTTTAATTCATCTCTTTAAGCATTACTTTCATTTTGCTATGCATTTTTGAAGCCAAATTCACATTGATAAATTTGCCAATTTTCTAGCCCCCTTCACATGTTCTTATTCCCTAGCTACATTAAAAATAGCCTACCCTTGTTAAAGCTAGTAGCTATGTCTTTTGGTGATGGGATGCTCAAAATTGGGATGTTCTTTAAAAATTATGTCATTGTGAATTTGTTTGCTTGGATATCATTGTTTTCCTACTTGTGTCTATGAAAAAAGAATTAGAGTTGAAGAAAAAGAAAAAGAAAGAAAAAATGAAAAAAGGGGATGAGAAAAAAATGAAAAGAGAAAAAAAAAAAAAAAAGATTTGTTTGATGAAGTTGATGTTAATAATTAGTGGTAGAAGAAGAAGAAGAAGAAGAAGAAGAAGAAGAAGAAGAAGAAGAAGAAGAAGAAGAAGAAGAAGAAGAAGAAGAAGAAAAGATTTCTCATATGGTTAATTATATATTTTGGAGAAATTCTTAAGGTTTGTAATGTAAGAAGTCATTTGTCTTCTAATTGGGCTATTTTGGGTTGGAATGAGCATTTTCACATGGTTTTGTTGCTAGCTTAACATTAGCTCCACATATCCATAATCATTTGTCCCCCTTATGTCCCATATCACAATAAAGCCTTCTTCTAACCCTTTGGCTTCATGATTTGCTTGCATTTGATTGTTTTGGCTTATGATTTGATTGTTTACCATATTAGATTGCGGGCACATTCTCACGAGTCGAGGATAGCTTGAGTGATTATTCACAAAAATGTCCTTTACACAAAATTGAGTTATGAGTGGATCGTGAGAGTCCGAAAGTCAAAAGATCATGCAAGAGCCGAAAAGTTTACTTGAAGTCATCCACGCTACGCCGCCATGTAAATCTCATCCATGATTTTGCTTATCCTTATGCCCATGTGTTTTCGGGATTTGAATCAATTGCTTGTTAGCTATTTTGGGATTTGCAATGCTGGGATGATCTTGCTTGAGGACAAGCAATGACTTAGCTTGGGGGAGTTTGATAAGTGCATATTTTATACATTTTAACCCCTTATATTAGTTTGATTTTATATATCATTTAGCACTTATCAAAGTGTTTTTAAGCTAATATTGTGTTTCTAGTGCAATTGTGTGTTCAAGTGTGTTTTGTAGGAAAATGAGCTAAAGTACTATAAAATGTGCTAACACTAGAAGCAAGGCTAAGTATGAGAGCAAGATTGGACTAAGTGTTGGAAGTGCATGGATTTTGCATGAAGAAAGTGTTGGATCAAAATGAAAATGCAAGCAAAGTCATTGTGCAAGTCAAAGCCCAAGAATTCAAGTCCAAAATGTGGTGGAAAATTTGGATGCTAAAGAAGAGCTTAGGATGCCAAAATACTTAAGATGCCCTCCTTAATGCTCTTAACCACACTCATAAACAAGACATTAAAGCACCAACTTTGGATACCTTGAGCATTAAACCAAGAATTGAAGAGAAAATTAAGAGTGTGCTTAGGATGCCATTTTGGATTCCTCTACAAACTTTGCTCTCTTGTTTCCTATATAAGGGGTGCTAATCACACACCTTTACACCATCTTTCTACACATATTTTTCCATCTAAATTCTCTCTAAATTTTAGTAGTTAGTTAGGGTTAGCTTAGTTTAGTTTAGTTTGTTTACATTTCATTTTAGCAATTACATTACAATTCTATTTCAAGTTTAATTCCAAGTTATATTTCAAGTTTGTTCTAGTTTCATTGTTCTTCTATTTCTATTTCCATTTCCATTCAAGGTAATTCTTATTCTATTTTCATTATGTTATTTATCATTTCATTTATCATTAGTTTGATTTACATTTCCACCATGTTAGAGTAGTTTCTTTTGTCTAGGGAATGAAGGGAGCCATGCATAAAAAGTATTTGTAAAATATTAAATTAGGTTGATAAAATATTGTCTAAATTGTTTCTATCACATGTTTGCACCTTAATGTTTAATCTTTGTTTAAAGGCCTTATTCATCGATTAAGTTTGTTCATTCGTTCTATAAGTCGAGAGGCACGAAATTGAATTAGACTAAGCATGTGTAGTAGGACGACCTAGTCATGGACGAGAGTTTCTCAAGGACCCGGTCTATGGTTGACACTAATGCCGTAAGGTGGGTGTCTCTAAGCCTAAACAATTAACATTTATCAACTCCTATGTTTAATTTGAGCATTTACATAATTTGCATGTGTGACCCGACCTCCCTAGATTATTTCTTTATCATTATTGTTTTCTTCCATAATCCAACCAACCAATAAACAAACGTTAATCTACCAAGATAAAATTCACTCCATAACAACTAATTAACAACTCCCGTCTCTTTGTGGTTCGACCTCTACGTACTACATTAATTTGTGTCTAGGGTATAAATATTATCTTTGCATAGGTGTGCGATAAGCCTATCAAATTTTGGCGCCGTTGCCGGGGAGACGGTTTTGTTTGCTAATTAGTTGTTAAATTTTATCTTATTTTATTTTGTCTCGAGGAATACTTGTTCCTTGGGATCATCTCACGGTTTTCTTGTAGTTTTAGTGCCTATTTTTGTAGGTGATAAAGCTATTGGCCATTCATAATGAATTACGAATTCGTCCCACAACTCCAAGATGAGCCTTTTCATGACTATCTTGCCCGATTCTACCATTTTTGCGATAATCTCCTCTCTTTTGGACATGTCTTTGATGGGGATTACATGGTTCAATTCGCGCTTAATGGCATGAATTTTGAGACCCGGGAAATAGCTCTAAACTTGAGTAATGAGAGTATCTACTACATGATGGGGCTAGAACTTTGGGATTTCTTTGATTTCATGGCTAGCCAAAGTCAATTGCGGGAGGTAACTCGTCAAGAAGAATTAAGGCATGCAATGCTTCTTCAAGATCATTTGGAGCAACAAGCGTCCGAGGCTCGTATCATAAAAATGCTCGAAGACATGCTCACAGAAATGCGAGAAGGAAATGAGCGATTTATCAAAGCTTCTAATCTTTCACCTTCCCAATGTGAGTCTTTTGCAACTAATAATTTAGAATTATTGGAAGATGATGATGATGGTCCTAATTTTTCTTTTAAAATTCCCCATAACATCACTCTGATTGACCATGTAGAGACTCATGACATTGACCTTGTAGTAGATGACACCCATATCGTGGACGATGTTGGGCCCGTTTTTAATGAAAAGGACGAGGTTTTACCCAAGACCTTAGAACCCTTTACAAATCCTTCCATGGAGGATATAGTGGACCCATTAGAAGTAGATGGTGGACTATGTGACATAGAGGTTAATAAGATTGAAACCCCCAATTCCCCAAAGTCTTACCATTTAGAGTTTTCATACCATCTAATTGAGACCGTTTATGATGATATGTTGTGTACTAACAATTTGTTTCATGGTCTTAAGCATGATGCTCCATCTCTTACTGACGAGTGGAGTAGTACGGTGGTTCTCTATAAAATCTCACATAAGTATTTTGATAAGATATCCTATCTCTTACCTTTGCTTTATCATGTTTTTATCTTATCAATTGCTTACATATGCTTGTGTATTGCTCATTCGCAGGAATATGATCAACTTCTAAGGGCGTTGACTTGCTTTTTAAAGGACGATGGAGGATCCATTAGACAAAAAAAATAGTTTGTTTTTGTTTTATTTCAATTTTTACGCAATTTCATGTTTTATTAGAATTAGGAATAAATTTTAGACTAATTAGCTATTTTGAGTTGTGACTTGTAGATGTTTGAAGAGAAGAAGAGGCGTTTTAAAGGATAGCATACTACCCCATGTTGTAATCCCGTTCGGGGTCGTAACGTTGCGTTTTTTTTTTCAAAAAAAATTTAAAAAAAAAAATAAAAAAAAAATAAAAAAAAAAAAGTCAACGGTCAACCCCGATCGGGGTCGTGACTTTCTTCCTTTTTGCGCGTTTTAATAAAATACGGGATATGCTAAATCTTTTCTATATGCTTCAAAAGCAGAGGACGGTACTCCTTCTCTCCATTTTTGTTCATTTCCCAATCAAATCACCTCCGAAAACCTCTATTAGTATCAAGGACAAAGTACCCACCGGAATTTTGACCCATTTTTTTTGATGAGATGCTAAATGGAGGAATCCCCCAATGTTTATGCTAGCTTGGGCGAGGCTCGTTAGTCTAGTAAGTTTCCTTTGTTTTGCATTCTAGTTTATTTCTCGCAACCCATTAAATTTGACCTCTTGTCCTTCTTGTTTATGTGCTTTGCGCCATTTTTATGGTTTCGTTGAGTAATTTAATTGTTGGCACATTGAGGACAATGTTATGTTTAGCTTGGGGGGAGATTGCATTCACATATTATGTAGTTTGCATTTAGTTAGTATAGATTTAGTGAGAATTTTTGAAAAATTTGTGTGAATTTTTGCTCTAATCTTTTGCTTGTCCTACTTATGCCCCTTTGTTTATCCCATGTTTAGCTTGATAGCTTTTGATTCACTATGTTTGACGGGATATAACATGCATGGGGATGTCTTGACATAGTAGGTGGAAGATGTAAATTAAACCAAGTAGGCTTGATCTTGACTTTCGGCAAGCTACAAAATTGGTAAGGTAGAACTTCCTTAAAGGCCATTTCATCTTTATTTGGTCTCACTTAAGTGAGTGGTAGGTCTCCTTATGGTGTGTGTTGCATCAAAACGCACAAGTATGGTCTTTAATTCATCTCTTTAAGCATTACTTTCATTTTGCTATGCATTTTTGAAGCCAAATTCACATTGATAAATTTGCCAATTTTCTAGCCCCCTTCACATGTTCTTATTCCCTAGCTACATTAAAAATAGCCTACCCTGGTTAAAGCTAGTAGCTATGTCTTTTGGTGATGGGATGCTCAAAATTGGGATGTTCTTTAAAAATTATGTCATTGTGAATTTGTTTGCCGGATATCATTGTTTTCCGGCTGTGCTATGAAAAAAGAATTAGAGTTGAAGAAAAAGAAAAAGAAAGAAAAAATGAAAAAAAGGGGATGAGAAAAAAATGAAAAGAGAAAAAAAAAAGATTTGTTTGATGAAGTTGATGTTAATAATTAGTGGTAGAAGAAGAAGAAGAAGAAGAAGAAGAAGAAGAAGAAGAAGAAGAAGAAGAAGAAGAAGAAGAAGAAGAAAAGATTTCTCATATGGTTAATTATATATTTTGGAGAAATTCTTAAGGTTTGTAATGTAAGAAGTCATTTGTCTTCTAATTGGGCTATTTTGGGTTGGAATGAGCATTTTCACATGGTTTTGTTGCTAGCTTAACATTAGCTCCACATATCCATAATCATTTGTCCCCCTTATGTCCCATATCACAATAAAGCCTTCTTCTAACCCTTTGGCTTCATGATTTGCTTGCATTTGATTGTTTTGGCTTATGATTTGATTGTTTACCATATTAGATTGCGGGCACATTCTCACGAGTCGAGGATAGCTTGAGTGATTATTCACAAAAATGTCCTTTACACAAAATTGAGTTATGAGTGGATCGTGAGAGTCCGAAAGTCAAAAGATCATGCAAGAGCCGAAAAGTTTACTTGAAGTCATCCACGCTACGCCGCCATGTAAATCTCATCCATGATTTTGCTTATCCTTATGCCCATGTGTTTTCGGGATTTGAATCAATTGCTTGTTAGCTATTTTGGGATTTGCAATGCTGGGATGATCTTGCTTGAGGACAAGCAATGACTTAGCTTGGGGAGTTTGATAAGTGCATATTTTATACATTTTAACCCCTTATATTAGTTTGATTTTATATATCATTTAGCACTTATCAAAGTGTTTTTAAGCTAATATTGTGTTTCTAGTGCAATTGTGTGTTCAAGTGTGTTTTGTAGGAAAATGAGCTAAAGTACTATAAAATGTGCTAACACTAGAAGCAAGGCTAAGTATGAGAGCAAGATTGGACTAAGTGTTGGAAGTGCATGGATTTTGCATGAAGAAAGTGTTGGATCAAAATGAAAATGCAAGCAAAGTCATTGTGCAAGTCAAAGCCCAAGAATTCAAGTCCAAAATGTGGTGGAAAATTTGGATGCTAAAGAAGAGCTTAGGATGCCAAAATACTTAAGATGCCCTCCTTAATGCTCTTAACCACACTCATAAACAAGACATTAAAGCACCAACTTTGGATACCTTGAGCATTAAACCAAGAATTGAAGAGAAAATTAAGAGTGTGCTTAGGATGCCATTTTGGATTCCTCTACAAACTTTGCTCTCTTGTTTCCTATATAAGGGGTGCTAATCACACACCTTTACACCATCTTTCTACACATATTTTTCCATCTAAATTCTCTCTAAATTTTAGTAGTTAGTTAGGGTTAGCTTAGTTTAGTTTAGTTTGTTTACATTTCATTTTAGCAATTACATTACAATTCTATTTCAAGTTTAATTCCAAGTTATATTTCAAGTTTGTTCTAGTTTCATTGTTCTTCTATTTCTATTTCCATTTCCATTCAAGGTAATTCTTATTCTATTTTCATTATGTTATTTATCATTTCATTTATCATTAGTTTGATTTACATTTCCACCATGTTAGAGTAGTTTCTTTTGTCTAGGGAATGAAGGGAGCCATGCATAAAAAGTATTTGTAAAATATTAAATTAGGTTGATAAAATATTGTCTAAATTGTTTCTATCACATGTTTGCACCTTAATGTTTAATCTTTGTTTAAAGGCCTTATTCATCGATTAAGTTTGTTCATTCGTTCTATAAGTCGAGAGGCACGAAATTGAATTAGACTAAGCATGTGTAGTAGGACGACCTAGTCATGGACGAGAGTTTCTCAAGGACCCGGTCTATGGTTGACACTAATGCCGTAAGGTGGATGTCTCTAAGCCTAAACAATTAACATTTATCAACTCCTATGTTTAATTTGAGCATTTACATAATTTGCATGTGTGACCCGACCTCCCTAGATTATTTCTTTATCATTATTGTTTTCTTCCATAATCCAACCAACCAATAAACAAACGTTAATCTACCAAGATAAAATTCACTCCATAACAACTAATTAACAACTCCCGTCTCTTTGTGGTTCGACCTCTACGTACTACATTAATTTGTGTCTAGGGTATAAATATTATCTTTGCATAGGTGTGCGATAAGCCTATCAAATAGGTGACTCCGCATTAGGGCTTGGTCGATCGACTGGCTTATCTGGTCGATCGACTGAGCCGGTTTGTCGATCGACTGGGGTAGCTGGTCGATCGACTTACTTCGTGTCTGATTAGCATCGTTAATTTCGTTAAGTGCAATATTTAACAATGAGACCGAGAGGAGACTTGTTAGATGCTTAGTTTTGACCAACCCGTAGATCGAAAGATAGGGAAGGGCATTAATTAATGAATTAAGACGACTAAATTGCTGAGATCGAGAGATAATGTAATTTAGGCTTTAGGAATCACTAATCAGGGCGAGAGCTAGTATTAGTGAGACTTAGGGACTGGTAGCATAAGGCGAAAGGAGCTACTAGTTAACTTGGACCGAGAGGACTTGTTTTACCCATCCTACACGACTGTATTTCGGACTTACCTAGGATTATGTGCCATCGCAGCTATAGTGAACCGACCGTCTTAGCATTTCTTTTATCATTGTTTACATCTTTTGCTACTTTTATTTATTTATTTAGTTTATGTTATTAGTTTTAGAATTAATTCATATCAAAACCCCCCTCACTGTTACCGTTGGACTAAAATTGAAAACAACTATTATCTCCCTACCTCCTTGCGGATCGACCCTGTTACCACTAGCTTCCGTTAGTTCTAATAGGTTTTATAAATATTATTTTTGGTGCACACAACGACAGGAATCAAATTTTGGCGCCGTTGCCGGAGAGGCAGCGCTAGTTTTAGTTGTTTTTTATTTTAGTTTGTGTTTCGCCTCAAGGGAAGACTGAGTACCTTGAGGCAGTTCTTACCATCTTCTCTAGTGTTGTTTTGTTAGGTCCTACAGGTCCTATCTACAAGATTTCGAAGAGTCCACCCATGTTCCATTCTCAGGAGCAGCAGGTGGAGTTTTGTGGGAGATGCGGCGGAGGGGGACACATAGCTGATGCATGCAGGAGCCCTATGGAGAAGATGTTCGCTTTTCATCGATTTAAGCACGATAATGCGTATAGTTACGCTCCTACTTCACCGCATCAACCATATGTGCCTCCTCATGTAGCCCCACCACCATCCACTCCGTCACAGCGAGAGTCGAATAATGAAGTTGCATAGTTGACGAGTCTAGTGCAGCTGCTTATGGTGGAGGTACAGAAAAGTAATGCGGCGAATGAGCGTATTGAGACCGTACATGCAATGACGCTGAGGAGCGGGTCTACCCTTGATGGGCCCGCTATTGTAGAAGATGTTCCCGAAGTGATGGTTGAGCAAAGTAGAAAAGTGGCTGAAAGAGGGAAGAAAAACAAAGGCGTGAAAAAGACGAACAGCAGCGCAGTTGGTCGATCGACCACCTTACCCGGTCGACCGACCACCCCTGTTCACCCAGAAATCAATTCTGAGCATTCTGACAATATTGGGAGAAACGACCTTGGTCGATCGACCGACCCCGCTGGTCGATCGACTGAGGATGCTGCTGAAGATGAGCCATTTCGTCCTCCGATGCCTGATAACTTGAGGGATTTCTTGTTCCGGGGTGAGACGACCCCGAGGTTTTTGAGGCAAGCTCCAAATGCGGATGGTTCCATTCCAGTCCCTTATCCGAAGAGACTAGTGCCAACCAAAGATCAGGTAATGTTTGATAAATTTAAAGATGCCATGCGTAGTCTTAACGTGCAAATTCCTTTCTTAGAGCTAGTTAATCAAGTACCTGCATATATGAAGTTCATGAAATAGCTGCTAGCTAAGAAAAGGTCTTTGAATGTTGTGGAGTCAGTGCATTTAACTGAAGAGTCTAGTTCGTACTTAACTCACACTGCTACTCATAAACTGTCTGACCCAGGTAGTTTTTCTGTGCCATGTAGTATTGGTACCTTCTCAATTGAGAAGGCATTATGTGATTTAGGGGCTAGTGTCAGTGTTATGGCTTTGAGTCTAGCTAAGAAATTGCGATTGACTAGATTTGTTATTACTGACATGACTGTGCAAATGGCTGACCGTTCTGCAGTTCAGCCAGTAGGGGTCTTAGAGAATGTGCCTGTTCAAATTGAAAAGTTCTTTTTTCCTGTTGACTTTGTTGTTTTGGATATTCCTGAAGATGTCAACACCCCAATTATTTTGGGAAGACCGTTTCTGTACACTGCTAGTGCAATAATTGATGTAGGGGAAAGAACTTTGAGATTTAAGGTAGGAAAGCACTCCATATTGTTTGCCCAGTCTCATAAAAAGAGAGATCCTATGTGCCCCGTTACTTGCAATGTGATTTCTGAAAAGAAATCTTATGTTGAGATTCCTACTTCCTTACCTGTACCTATTCCTGTTATGACACCTCCGCCCCATATTGGGAGCAATATGGAGGACGATTCTCTTGTTTTGGATGTTGCAGGAACCGGTTTGGGGAAGGAAGAACCGCTCACTGCTCCAACTGTGAAGGAGCCAATTGTTCAGAGAGGCGGTCTAGGATGTCTTAGCTACGGCCCGGATGAGGAGCCAGATGAGGAGCCTAAGAAAGAGCCAGTTCGAGTTACAGTTCCAGATTTGGAGCTCGAGACTGATGAGGATGCCCAAGTGTGGGAAGATGCTTCTGATGTTGACCCGTCGGACGATGTGGTAGAGTGGAGTCCAGCTTCTGAGATGAGCACTGCGGAAGCTACTTCATGTAGACAGAAGCCTTGGTCGGAGATTTTTCGCAGTTTCCGTTGATCTATACGTTTCTTAGACCTTTTAAAGACCATTTTTATTGCTTTTGTTAGACTATTTATTGTTTTTCGTGTGCGCGAGACTTCGTTTTAATAAGTTTGCTTAGGATTTATTTAGGTTATAGACTATTACTTTGGGTTCAGCGCAATTTTGGGCGCGTTATTATGTGCACTTGCAGGTATTAAGGCCATATTAACTCAATTTATTGAGTTAATTCGTGAACAGAAACTGTTCTCGTCAGGTAGGTCAGTCGATCGACTGGCTAGAGTGGTCGATCGACTGACCTTCGCAGCACAGAGGCTACTGTTCCAGGTAACTTGGTCGATCGACTGGATAGAGCGGTCGATCGACCACTGTAGCTGCTATACCTCGTTCTTTTAATTAATTCTTTGCACATAATTACCGTTTCAATTTTGTTTTCTCGGAATTACGCGCGGTACTTTTGTTTCTTTTCAGGTACTTATGGTAGCACTGCTAGCTACTGAAACCTCCTAGCTCACGCTGGTTTGGGGAGGTTTCCTTCTGCGCTTAAAGTCTTGTGAGTTTCCGAGTCCTTCTTTTATGTCTTATTTAGTTATAATAACGCAAATTCCCATTTCCTTTTTATTTCATTACATGATTTTGCACAATGGGGACATTGTGTGATTTGGTTTGGGGAAGGGTTTTGCGTCGCATTCATTCTGTTTTGCATTTCAGTTACACGTTTACTGCATTTTATGTCTTGCATTGTTTTTTTTTTCATTTTTCCTATATATACAGAAAATCCAAAAAAATTGAAAAATTTCAAAAATTCAAAAAATTGCACGTTTATTTTAGCATATAGGTCGAGTCGGAACGGTAGTAATTCAATGATGACATTGCATTTTCAGCTGTTTATGCCTGAGCCGTGCTTAATTGACATGTTATTAGTAGAATCACATATGCATAGTCTACGAGTTTTCGTTAAATATCTTGCTGAACTTTAAACTTGACTTAGATTTATGGCAAACTACATCATTTTCTGTGGTTTAGAGCTTATAACTGGTGTCATTCATGACCAGTTCATTTAGGAATGGGAGTAGTTACTCCTTGTAAGACATGTCATATAAATATGCATAAATATGAACTTAATCTGCTTAATACCTGTATGCATTCGGGTTCATGGTTTGTTGACACATGTGGAAGACGTCGCCCCTTTGTTCATTTTCCCCATAAGCTCCACACTGCCAAAAATAGCCTTTTTGTCCCGTTAACTACATCCTACAATTAGACTGCCCTTGTCAAGCTAGTAGTTTAAGTTGTTGGGATTGTTATTTCGTTTTTGGTAGCTAATGCTCATTTTGAGATAATGCTGGGAAGATGAAGAAGACAAAAAAGAAAAGAAAAGGAAAAAAAAAATAGAGCAGTGTTCGACAAAAGAACAGAATTCAGTCGATCGACTGACCATCTTGGTCGATCGACTGCAGCCCGAGAAAAGGAAATTCGAAAAAATCACATGGTTGAAGTTTTGAGTAGATGGTGATTTTATTCCCATGTTTTATTATTATCATTTGGGGAATTACTGATTTTTGGAGAATGTGAGATTTGTGCTTACTATTAGCACCGTTCTATCGTTTAATCTTGAGCAAGAAGTTGGAATGAATTATTGATTTGGTTCCCTTAGTTACTAGCTTGGCTTTTAACTCTGTTTTTATCCAAATTTACATTAGCCCCTTCCTGCCCATACCTCACATATCCATATTTACCTCGGCATGTATCTGTAGGGTAATATCCGTGTAATACCCTTTAATTATAGGATTATAACGCAAAAATTATATGTAGTTTATAGTCATGAAACGAAAATAACAAGGAAACGACAAAGATATAGAAATAACCTTCGGTCCTAGTGCAAAAGGCAATGAGAGATCAAGTTAGATCTCCTCCTAATCGTTGCACCCAAGATGTCCGAGTAATGCCCTTGTGCTAGAGAGAATCCCCTAATTGCCTTGCAATATCGAGGGGATTGTTTTGTGAGTTTGTGTTGGATGAGAGATCCGGGATTCAGGAGGCACAATTCCCAAAACCCTAATTTTTTTAGCAAAATGAATTAGGTTAGACAAGAGGAGAAGACTCCCCTTTTGTCTATGGGAGCCTCGGCCAAACCGAGTGAGAGGAGCCCAAATGGGCTTTTCATTTTCTCTTCACTTAAACTCGTGGTCCGGTCCATAACTCGCTAAGTGTATATGACGCGGTTTCATTATAAACTGTTATCGGTTATCGGAAATTAAGGCATCAACTAATAATACGGGTTAGTTGAATTATTAATACATGTCCGACAAAACAAAGATTGTATAATTATATTCAATATACATTTAATTAAATATAAAACGCTTATATTCAATTTTACAAATTAATTGCTTAATTCGCCTTAGCCATTTTTATTTAATCCGTATTAAATAAAATATCTCAACATCACATTTTAACTAATTATTAGTCAAATAACTCGGACTAACTGGTTAGTCAAAATTGGCATCTACATGACAGTATTTTCATACCGTCACATCTCTCAAACGTATCCTATAGGTGTGACTTTTAGGGACCAGTTGATCACCGCCATCTGTATGACAATAACGTCAAACTTATCTAGCAAGCCAACCGTTATTGATAAACGTGGATCAACTGATTATGATACAAAGTATACCCTTTGATCCTTTTAGAGATTTATAAGTCCTTGCACTAACTGTTAAGGACACCAACCCCAACAAGCTCCCACTTGTCCGTACAAGTGTATGTGCAATGACGTTATCCGCACTAACTGGAGGACACAGCTCCAACAAACTCCCACTTGTCCGTACAAGTGTATGTGCGATAACCGATTCTCATATTCATTTAAAATTTCTCCCACTCAATGTAAAACAATTTGCAGATCCGGATCCACAAAGGTCGTATTTTACAATCGATCTGGATCTAGAGTGGTTTCCCCGACTAGAGAGTAACTTAACTGATAAAACGAATCCGTATCCGAGCATGGCCATGCATTTCAGTTACAGCTCCTCGAGTGGCCCTGAGAAATATCGAGTACCTGATAAAGGCTGAATATTTCCTTCAACTCGAACTCCTTCCGATCTAAGCACAGCATGAAATGACCCAGAAACAATCTACTTGGCCCCCTGTTACGGATGACCGTGAGAAAGAAACCAAAGTCACCCAAAATCTGCCTTAGTCTCAAGAGACAGTCGATAATCAAAAGAATCGACTCTTAGGATCACCATGGAGGTCCTATCCACGACCGGGCACCGAATGTTATAAAACATTTAGGACTCCACGTCGTTGTCACAATTGTGTCCTACGAAATATCCGTATAAATCGCCTCCGTGATTGGTCACCAACTTTGTTGACTTATGGCTCGTTGAACCCACCATCAACCAACGTCACAAAATAATTGCCGAGTTATCAGCTCATGTGGGCAATTAAGGACTGAAAAATATAATGTTCGTTCAGTTCACTTTGTGGTGTTCAAAATTTGTCGTACAAATCCACATGAAAAACAATATATATATAAAATATCAAAACGATGATGTTGTATAGGGTACAAAAGCGAATGAATCTAATCCATAAAAGAGTACTACAACTTAGGAACACGTTTAATTCCCATGGAATTTACGTGCCCTTCATGCTTATCTTGTCGTAATGCTTTAGTGAGAGGATCTGCTATGTTATCATCTGTAGCAATCTTTTCTATCACTACTGCCTTTTGCTCCACGTAATCCCGGATTAGATGAGCTTTCCGTTGTACATGTCTAGACTTGTTGCTAGACTTTGGCTCCTTAGCTTGGAAGATGGCACCACTATTGTCGCAATAGATGGTGATCGGGTCATTCGAACTCGGGCACTACAGATAGCCCATGTAAGAATTGACGATCCATATCGCTTCCTTTGTAGCTTCGACGCGGCATAGTACTCGGACTCGATCGTAGAATCTCTTTAATAACAGTTTGTTTCGAACTCTTCCACTGATCGCAGCGCCATTAAGAGTAAAAACGAATCCAGTCCGAGATTTCGAGTCATCACGATCCGTTTGGAAGCTAGCATCTGCAGAATCGGTTCTTGCGCATAGCTTTTGTTCGCCTCCATAAGTCAATGCCCAATCTTTAGTCCTCCGTAGGTACTTAAGAATGTTCTTGACACCAACCAATGTGATTCACCGGATGCTTTGTTGGAATCGACTTGTCATACTCAATGCATATGCCACGTCGGGACGTGTGCATATCATGGCATACATGATTGATCCTATTGCCGAGGCATAAGGTATCCGTGCCATGCGCTCTTTTGCTTCCGGTGTCTCTGGTGCCTGAGACTTGCTCAAATGCACCCCTGGAGACATAGGAAGGAACCCCTTCTTGGAGTTAGTCATGCTGAATCTCTCTAGGACTTTGTCTATGTAAGACTCCCGATCGAGAGATAGCATCCGTCGTGATCTATCTCGATAGATACGGATGCCTAGAATTCTTTGTGCCTCTCCCAGATCTTTCATCCGGAAATGGTTTTTCAACCATACTTTCACCGAAGTTAAGAGAGGTATGTCATTCCCAATCAGGAGTATGTCGTCAACATACAATATTAGGAAGACAATCTTGCTCCCACTCGACTTGATATATAGACATGGTTCCTCGACCGATCGAGTAAATCCATTTTCTTTTATCACTTGGTCGAAGCGATGATTCCAACTCCTTGATGCTTGCTTAAGTCCATAAATGGAACGCTTAAGCTTGCACACTTTCTTAGGATGTTCGGATCGATGAAACCTTCGGGTTGTACCATGTACAACTCTTCCTCCACAAAACCGTTTAAGAAGGCGGTTTTCACGTCCATTTGCCAAATTTCATAGTCATGAAAAGCGGCAATCGCTAAGATAATCCGAATGGAACGCAGCATGACTACGGGTGCAAAAATCTCATCGTAGTGCAAACCTGGCACTTGGGTGAAACCTTTAGCAACAAGTCGTGCTTTATAGATATCTTGTTGACCTTCCACAGAATGCTTTATCTTGTAAAGCCATTTGCATTGAAGGGGACGAACCTTAGCAGGTAAGTCAACAAGATCCCATACGTTATTCTCATACATAGAGTCCATCTCGGATTGCATGGCCTCAAGCCATAGCTTTGAGTCAGAACTAGTCATAGCACCTTTATAGGTTGCGGGTTCACTACTCGTTAAGAGTAGAACGTCGTCTATATCATGTTCCTCGACCATACCAATGTATCATGCGGAGGAATAGAGACTCTTCCCGACCTCCTAGGTTCCTCAGAATATTCACCGCAAATGGGATTGAAGGAATAGGTTCCTCCAATGGTTGCTCGGTGTTTGGTTCTGGAATCTCCGACAAGTCGAAGGTTCTATCACTCTTTGCATTCTCGAGAAATTCCTTCTCTAAGAATGTCGCACTAGCCGCAACAAAAACACGTTGTTCGGTTGGCGAATAGAAGTAATGACCACGTGTTCCTTTAGGATAACCTATAAAGTATGTCTTGACCGATCGCGGGCCGAGCTTATCTTCAAGTCTCCACTTGACATAAGCCTCGCAGCCCCAAACCCGTATAAAGGACAAGTTAGGGACCGTTCCCTTCCATAGTTCATATGGAGTCTTGTCAATGACTTTAGACGGACTTCGGTTAAGTATTAGAGCAAATTGGTGACAAAGAGCATAACCCCATAATGAATCGGGTAAAACCGTGTGACTCATCATGGATCGAACCATATCAAGTAGTGTTCGATTTCTCCGTTCGGACACACCATTCAAATGAGGTGTTCCAGGTGGAGTTAACGTCGGGGCGATCCCACAGTCTTTAAGGTGTTGATCAAACTCGTGAGAAAGATACTCGCCACCACGATCCGAACGTAGTGTTTTTATCTTTCTACCAAGTAGGTTCTGGACCCTATTTTGGTATTCTTTGAATTTCTCAAAGGATTCACTTTTGTGCTTCATTAAGTAGACATAGCCATATCTACTTAAATCATCCGTGAAAGTGATGAAATACCTATAGCCTTCTCGTGCGGTGATTGACATAGGACCACATACATCCGTGTGTATGAGTCCTAATAGGTCAGCAGCGCATTCCAACACCTTTGAAGGAAATACGAGTCATCTTACCGATGAGACATGATTCACACGTGCCAAATGATTGAAAATCAAAGGCCGAGATAGCTCCATTTTTAATGAGCTGTTTTACGCGTTTCTCATTAATGTGTCCCATACGGCAGTGCCATAGATACGTTTGATCTTTGTCACCAACCTTTAACTTTTTATTCATTACGTGTAATATTTCTGCCGTCGATCTAAAACATAAATTCCGTTCATGGAGACCGCCTTGCCATAAATCATATCGTGTAAAGAGAAAATGCAAGCATTATTTTCTATTACAAATGAAAAACCAAGTTTGTCAAGTGCGAAACCAAATAATGTTTTTGGAAAGACTAGGAACATAATAGCAGTCATATAATGACAACTCAAATCCGCTAGGAAGCTGGATCACATATGTCCCCTTTGAGATGGCAGCCACTCTTGCTCCATTCCCAACACGCAGGTCAACCTCACCCTTTACGAGAGGCTCGAGATTTCGGAGGCCCTGCACATGATTACACAGATGAGAACCACAACCAGTATCTAGTACCCAAGTTCCGTAACTTGCATGGTTAATCTCAATCATATGAATAAAAGTAGAAGAAGAAGACATACCAACAGGTTTAACGCGACCCGCTTTTATGTCCTCATGATAAACAGGACATGTCCGCCTCCAATGCCCAGTCTTGTGGCAGTGATGGCATTCCATGTTTTCGGTTTTGCTCTTTGTCGCGCCAGATGAGTTGCTCGACTCACCAGGCCCACTCTTACCTGAACCCGACTTCTTGAACTTCGCCTTACCTCGCTAGGTTTGCCTCGAGCTTTGCCCTTACCCTTTCCCTTGTTTGTCACAACGAGAACATCCTGTTTCATGCTCCCACCGAACTTCATGTCCTTCTCGGTCCACGAGGAGGGAGTGCCATTCATGGGGAGTTTTCTTCAAATCATTCATATAGTAATTCGCTCTAAATTGCGAATAACCATCGTGGAGTGAGTGAAGTATGCGGTCGATCACAATGTTCTCGCCGATCTTACAATCAAAGGTCTCCGACTTCTCGACATTCTCAATCATGCTTTGAGAATGTGTGGGCTAACAGTTGGCCCTTCTGGAGTCTCGCATCAAAGAAGCGAGTGGTATGCTCATAGGTCACGATTCTCGGTGCTTTCGAGAATTCCTTGGTGAGCGTGGTGAAAATCTTGTTTGCACCTTGGGCTATGAAGCGTTTCTGCAAATTGGGTTCCATTGCAAAAATGAGTACGTTTTTAATCGCACCCGCTTCCAAGGCGAAATCGTTATACTTGTCGATCTCGTTAACTCGGTAGTGGGGCCTGGTGTGACGGCATGGGCTCAAGCAGAAATCGAGCTTCCGTCAAGTCGGCGGGCAGATTCCGTAATCTTGCCTCCCGATCCATGAAGTTTGATCCATCATTCTTCAGTCGAGTTGACTGATTCATCTGATTCATGAAGATCCGAAACCAGGACTCACGGTCCAATGTGGCACTAGGCATTGGGTCGTTCAAGTGACCAGCCATTTGTTATTTGCAGTTAAAGAACGTGATCTACACTGAAAAAGAAAGAAAAACAAGACGAAATAAGCAACTCATCGAGGTGATTTAAGTCTATTTTAAAATTCATTTTAACGTGTAGACTCAATGCACTTGCATAATTGATCCCCTCAAGAATGATACAAGTGATCCCAAGACTCAATTTCTGTAAATTGATAAGCCAACCGTTTAGCTAATTCTTCCGGAAGAACTCTTGGTCGATAGATTTCCGTATATCCTATCTATAGTCCACCATAGTCACAGGATCGATTTAGTGACCATAGTGTTGAGATAAAATAGGTCAATCGGTTCCAACTTACCCGACGTAGAAGGGGTCATATTATGCCTACCGACGAAGAAGGGACTCATTGGAGTTTGACCTATAAAGACCATTCTCAATTTTTGTTTATACGAGGAAGATCCCATCAACTTAGTTATAATTCATTTTAAGTGAACGAATAACTAGCGTCTGCGTGAATGAATTAATTTGGGTGATGGCTTATAATCGTGTGACATGCGAATGTCAAAGAAAACTAACTCGTGACCTCTATATGTGTCAGTTTTCATGCAATTATTAGGTGGTTTGGTTTTTAGGCGGAATATGATGCATACTATCGTTACAAGAATAAATAAATGAATGCAATACGTAAATAAAATTTCCTAGTGTGGCCTATCCTAGTAAAAAGAACAAAATACAACTTTGGAATCCACCGTTGGACCCGAAAAGCTTATCTTGGTGTTCCATCTTTGTCCATGTAGCGGGAGTGAGCATCCGGTCTCCATCTTTAGTCTTCTCAAAAATTACAATTTAAAATTTACAAATATAAACCTATTTACATTCTAAATAAAAACTGTAATTAAAAGAAATAAAATGGAGATACGAGATCTCAAAATACAACCAAGACCGTGTTCCATCATTACGGTAACACGTTCTACTAAGGCCACACTAAGTTACAATCGTTTGCAAAATAATTAAATACGTAATTAAAAGGCATTCAAAACATTCAAAATATAAACAAGAACGATAAATTAAAATGCATCAACTAAAAAAATTAAATTTATTCGTGACATAATTCCGTAATTATGTTAAATTTTTTATCCAAACCACCAAAGATAATTAAAATTACATGACAAAACCGCTTTAGTCAAGTTAATTTTAATCCGAGATAATCCGTTACAATAAATCGTTTTAAAGTAACTTTAATTTACGTGGGTGAACCGTTTCACTAACAAGCGAGAGCATAAAAACGTTTTATGCAATAAAAGGGGCCGAAAAAAAAAACAGGAAAATTTTTTTTTTTTTTCTTCTGTACTGCTGAACGTGAACAGTACCAGTGGCCAAAAAAAAATTTTTTTTTTTTTTTAAATTCGGCTGAAATGCCGAGAGCCTTTAAAGGCCAAAAAAAAAAAAATATTAATCGGCTAAAACGAGATCAAACATGTGATCAAACAACAAAACGATTTGATAAAACTCAATTGCAATTTAATCTAAACCGTATAGAATTCAAACTACAATTTGACATGATCTTCACATATTGTTGTAATTATCGTTTAAAACAACAATTGCAAAGAACAAATCGCAAACAAAACCAAAAAAACGACAATGCAACCGTGTAAACTTGACACGGTTTCCAATGCAAAAAAAAAAAAAAAAAAAAAAAAAAGCAGAGATAAAACATTACACCTTTTTTTTTTTCTTTCGTTTTGCAATTGATAGATCTTTACATACTATAATGAATATCGATTACAAATAATATGCAAAGATTAAATCAAAACAGAAAACAAGACAAAATCAACCAACAACCGTGTACATGGACACGGTTCCCAAGAAAAACGCAGCAATTTTTTTTTTTTAAAAAATGCCGAGACAAAAAGGAGGCAGTCGTGGCCAATTTTTGAACAAAATTCATCGTTTCAACAATCGTTTGATGAAAAACACATATAAAAATTTACGTGGCCTCGCTCTGATACCACTTGTAGGGTAATATCCGTATAATACCCTTTAATTATAGGATTATAACGCAAAAATTATATGTAGTTTATAGTCATGAAACGAAAATAACAAGGAAACGACAAAGATATAGAAATAACCTTCGGTCCTAGTGCAAAAGGCAATGAGAGATCAAGTTAGATCTCCTCCTAATCGTTGCACCCAAGATGTCCGAGTAATGCCCTTGTGCTAGAGAGAATCCCCTAATTGCCTTGCAATATCGAGGGGATTGTTTTGTGAGTTTGTGTTGGATGAGAGATCCGGGATTCAGGAGGCACAATTCCCAAAACCCTAATTTTTTTAGCAAAATGAATTAGGTTAGACAAGAGGAGAAGACTCCCCTTTTGTCTATGGGAGCCTCGGCCAAACCGAGTGAGAGGAGCCCAAATGGGCTTTTCATTTTCTCTTCACTTAAACTCGTGGTCCGGTCCATAACTCGCTAAGTGTATATGACGCGGTTTCATTATAAATCATTATCGGTTATCGGAAATTAAGGCATCAACTAATAATACGGGTTAGTTGAATTATTAATACATGTCCGACAAAACAAAAGATTGTATAATTATATTCAATATACATTTAATTAAATATAAAACGCTTATATTCAATTTTACAAATTAATTGCTTAATTCGCCTTAGCCATTTTTATTTAATCCGTATTAAATAAAATATCTCAACATCACATTTTAACTAATTATTAGTCAAATAACTCAGACTAACTGGTTAGTCAAAATTGGCATCTACATGACTGTATTTTCATACCGTCACATCACTCAAACGTATCCTATAGGTGTGACTTTTAGGGACCAGTTGATCACCGCCATCTGTATGACAATAACGTCAAACTTATCTAGCAAGCCAACCGTTATTGATAAACGTGGATCAACTGATTATGATACAAAGTATACCCTTTGATCCTTTTAGAGATTTATAAGTCCTTGCACTAACTGTTAAGGACACCAACCCCAACAGTATCATGGTCATTTGTTTGGTTGGAATGCATATGTACGGTTGTAGAGATTATTTTCATATTAGATTGCAGGCGTGTTCTTATAGGTCGTAGTTAGGTGAGAGTCTTTACAAAATTACTTCTTTCTATCTTCACATACATTCACCTGTGCCTATGTGTGATATGAGCGACCCGTGAGAGTCCATAGAGATAAGTCTCTATAGTTGACGGTTCAGCGATTTTTAACGACTACATAACTCGTTTGCATGATTCGTATTGCTAATTGATTGTTGATTTGTAGTATTAAATTGGTTTAGGCTTTACAGTTTGCATTTCGCTCTGAGATTGAAATAATTCTATTAGGTTTTAAGATCGAGTCTAGTTCTTGCTTGGGGACAAGCAAGGGTTTGGTTTGGGGAAGTTTGATGCGTGTCATTTATATGATGTTTTACACCCTATTTTACACGCATTTTAGAGCTCAAATGTGTAGTTTCTGCTATTATTTGCCCCATTTCGTCTACTTTCGTATTTTTATGTAATATTGCATATTTATGCGGAAATGAGTAGATATCGAGCCGAATCCGTCCCTAAGTACGTAGCACTGCATTTGATATGAAGTATTGACTCGAGAAATGAGCTTGGCGCGCGTTTCAAGGCCTAAAGGATAGCAAAAGCATGGTTGCGTACAAGTTGCAAAGCTTAAACAAGCGAAAAAGTGCTTCTCGACATTGCAGCCTTATTCAGATGGCTATATCTCGAGGTTTAGAGCAGATAATCGAATGATTCCAATTGGAGGTGAAAGCTTATCCTCTTAGCTTTCCAACGCCGTGTAGAACGCCTGATTTGACCAAGTAACGAAGAATGGCAACAGTTTTATGATCGGTGCGCGCTGCAGAATTTGTCAGAATGCATTATTGTACAGCACCCTTGGTCGATCGACTGATGACCTTGGTCGATCGACCAGAGCACGATTATCAGAAGCTGGCCTGTGTGGTCTATCGACCGCTATTTTAATCTGACGCAAATTTGGAAAACGAGAAAAGCCCATTGTATTTAGGTTTTAGGAATAAGAGTTACGTAACATTCCTATATAACGTAACCCCTGCCTATTCAATTCATCATTCATTAGCTTAGTTTAATACAGTTCCTATTATACATTCATTATTCGTAGTTTAGAATAAAGTTCGTACCTTATTTGCTTTCGAATTCATCTTGTTCCCTTGCTTCGGTAACTCTACTCTATAATTCCAGTATTGTTTTTATTCGTTTCTGCAGTATTAATTCTTGCTAGATAGAATCCCAAAGCCAATTTATCGTTTCATGTTAATTGTTTGTTTAGTTATTTTAATTATGAAACCAATTGCTTTATTCGTCAATTTTACTGTTGTTGTTATTATCGTTATGAGTAGCTAAACACCCATTGCTAACATGTAGGGGATTTATGGCGTAGATGGCATTAGAATAGGTGACCCCGCATTAGGGCTTGGTCGATCGACTGGCTTATCTGGTCGATCGACTGAGCCGGTTTGTCGATTGACTGAGCCGGTTTGTCGATCGACTGGGGTAGCTGGTCGATTGACTGACTTCGTGTCTGATTAGCATCGTTAATTTCGTTAAGGGCAATATTTAACAATGAGACCGAGAGGAGACTTGTTAGATGCTTAGTTTTGACCAACCCGTAGATCGAAAGATAGGGAAGGGCATTAATTAATGAATTAAGACGACTAAATTGCTGAGATCGAGAGATAATGTAATTTAGGCTTTAGGAATCACTAATCAGGGCGAGAGCTAGTATTAGTGAGACTTAGGGACTGGTAGCATAGGCCGAAAGGAGCTACTAGTTAACTTGGACCGAGAGGACTTGTTTTACCCATCCTACACGACTGTATTTCGGACTTACCTAGGATTATGTGACATCGCAGCTATAGTGAACCGACCGTCTTAGCATTTCTTTTATCATTGTTTACATCTTTTGCTACTTTTATTTATTTAGTTAGTTTATGTTATTAGTTTTAGAATTAATTCATATCAAAACCCCCCTCACTGTTACCGTTGGACTAAAATTGAAAACAACTATTATCTCCCTACCTCCCTGCGGATCGACCCTGTTACCACTAGCTTCTGTTAGTTCTAATAGGTTTTATAAATATTATTTTTGGTGCACACAACGACAGGCATCAACGAGGGTGATCGTGTATGATTTCTCGGTGCTGACTCGATTTATGACGTGACGGTGTTGACCGAACCTTTGACACGAGTCCAACATAGCGGCGCGACGCCATTGGACGGGTCTCGTGGTGAGACGACTCATAAGTAAAGACCCATAAATACGTTTGCTTTGACTCGATAGACACGAGGCAGAATTGGAATGGTGGACTGAAGTTTTCGAAAATAGAAATTTTCAAAAAGATTCATTCGTCGTTTTATGGACGGCTTCCGAAGATAGAGATCTCCGCAAGTCGGTCAGTTGAAAAGGGTTGTCTTAAGTTTATTTGCAAAAGACGGTTTGGGTTTGAATCGGCTCGGAAAACGGTGTATTGTTTCCCAAGGCGGTTTTGAAATTCAAAATTGTATGTTTTGAAAATCGGGTTTGAAATGTTTGAAAAGGTCTCGGGGACGGTGTATGGTCCTCGGGATCCCGAAAGTGTCTCGAGAAAAGGGTGTGTGCTTTTCTCGGGTTTTGAAAGGGCCATTGTCGGCGCGAAACGGGTTAAAATCTGTGTCTAGAGGCGGCGATTATAATGGCGTAAAAGGGCGATTTGAAATTGTTGTAGAAAACCGAGTTTGAAAATTGTCATCGCGACGGCCTAGAAAGGCGTGTTGAAATGGTTATAAAAAACCGGGTTTGAAAATCGTCATTACAATGGCCTAGAAAGGCGTGTTGAAATGGTTATAAAAACCGGGTTTGAAAATCGTCATTACGACGGCCTAGAAAGGCGTGCAACGGTCGGCGAAAGACCGAGATTTGAAACGGCCATTATAACGGCGCAAAAAGGTGATTTTGAAAGATTTGAAAATGACACGGAAGGACTTATGATCATGTAGCACATAAGCACTCACAGTTCATTATATTATGCATTATGCTGACACGAGTTTTGGCTTAAAAGGGTGGGTTACACACCAAGCAATCAAACCCCGATTTGCGAGAGGGATACCAATCCAAACAAAATGTGTAAGGAGGGTGCCCTAGCCTCGTGCTCGAAAGTGATGAAAGCTCTTTGACGAAACAGAAATGTGTAATGTCAACGGCATGCTTGACTCAATCGGGATTCGAAACGCGGGGATGAGAAAAACTCACGCCGACGAGACGAGCCAATTGGTCGAAAAGGGTTAGGTTGTGGGCCCGGATAAGGAACCCGACCGTGACCGTAATATCAATTAATGCATTCCAACCAAGACCTCGTTCGAGTCTCACCATCTAGGGATCACAAAGACGTAAGTGTCCTAGTTTTCCCCAGCGGAGTCGTCAATCTGTGGTCATGGGCCACGTCTCGGTCTGCGGATTTAGGCCGCCTACCGGTCCGTAGTCACGGGCCACCTGCACGCCAAGCCAATCTGTGGACATGCAGCGGTCTAGAAAGCCACGCTCGGTGGCGTAAAAATGCTTTCGACCGGATCGCTTTAGATCGGTCGGTTTCCTCTCGGTAAGGGTCTCGAAACGATTAGAGATGTTCGGAGTCGCCACCAAGCATTTGTGGGATGCTTGGAACCCGTTCGAAATCCACATTATACCTTGGTCAACTCGAAGTACAAAGCAGCGTTTGACATAGGTACTAAAGATAAGGAAATCGTCCCTCTTTAGCATCCTATCTCTAGAATGACTCTCGTACGCCCTGGATAAGGTCGTCCACTATCCAAAGTTTCTGAGTAAGAGGTGAAGGTACGTATTGGGAAGCCCTTTAATCAGACACCCAATCCCGCCCGCGGTAGCGGCGCCTCTCCGATCGATCTTGGTTGGTTGAATGCAAAAGTTGATAAAACGGTTTAAATGCATGAATGCGCATCCAATAATTTAAACCTAACATGTGAGAGCTTTCTAAGTCGGTTGATTTAATCCAAGTATCAAGTATAAGATGTTGAGTTGGATTAATGGTTGATTTGCATGAAAGACGGAAATTAAACATCCATTTACCGTATTAGGTTTAGGGTGCATAACGTGATCCATTTGTCTTAGTAAGGCGTTTTGCAAATATGATTTTGAACGAGTGAATAGTCATCTGATCCGTCCTATATCCGGGCTAACCGGAGTCGGGATCGTCCTAGACTAATGCTGGAAAGGAACAGGCCCTGTACCAGACGGCTGTATGAGGCGCGAGCCAGCCGGCGGTATAAGGGGCCTCTCCCTGGTTTTGAAAATGAGAAATGGAGGACCTGTTTAGGCGCGGGTTAGCCCACGGTTTATGTGTCGTGTTCTGACTTTTAGAAAACGTTATAAAAACGTGTTGAAAATGGGTATTTGAACCTGGTTCGATTTGAAAGGATCGTTTAGATCGCATTTGTTGATTTGAAGAACTAGACTCGAATAATCATCATTATTTTGATAATATTCGGTGTCGGGTTCGACTTGGTAAACTTGACATGAATAGTTTTGAAAATGATTATGAACTAATTGTTTTAAGTTCATTTGAATATCATTAGTCGATACTCATCATCGTACCCGGGTTAAAATCCGGCATGGTATGTAGAACCAAGGACGACTTCGTGTTGGTGACTAATATGTTTCTTTTGGAAATGTAAAGAAATGATGAAAGGCTTTAAAATACCTTTTAAATGTCATTAACCAAGTATTATCACCGGAATACGGATTTAACCGTCATGGTATGAGGAACCAAGGGTGAAAAATGTTTTATGGTTAAAACAAATAACATGAAATAAAAAGAGTTCGAAAATATTTGAAATGGTGAAAACCGAATACAAATATGGAAATGGATTAAAGGGAAATGACGAGAACAAACACGGTTGATCTTTGGCTTGGATACCCCATTTAGGCGCGGGCTAGCCGGCGAACCAAGGGGCTTCTGTCCCAGGCCAAAAATCAGTTTTGGCTCGTTTATCCCATGTTTTGGACCATGTTATGCATGTTTTAGCATGTTATAGTCATGAAACAAATGAAAACATAATAAAAGAGGATTTTTACACCCTCATACTTACATGTTTGGTTATGGCGAGTGACCGACGTAAGTGTAACAACTCGTTTGATCGGAAAAAACTCGGTTTAAAACCGTTTTGGTAAGTAAAAAGAGTGTTTTAATATTAGTGACGGTGTAGTGGTCGAAGTGGTCGGTCAAGTGATTTAATGCACGATGACGGTACCAAACAATGTGTAAGGCTTGTATTTACGATCGGTAGGTCGTAAATACGCGTCGGATTGTGACTTAAGAAGTCGAGTCGAGAATTTTAAGGGAGAAAAGAGGGGGCGGACACTCGCGTAAGTCTCAAATGGGTGGCATTTGAGGGGTATTTATAGGAGAATGAGTGGTTGTGTGAGTTTTGAGCGACGTGGCCACCTAGGCTGCTCAAAGAGGCGCGAGCCACGTCACGGTTCTTCGAGGTGTCTTGTCGCTTTCACAACAAACGCAATCATGATTTGTTCTATCCTAGGTTTTGGATGAACATGTTTGATTTTTGACTATGTAAGATTCCGGGAAACCTTAACATAGAAGGTTTGAAAATTTTTGTTTTTGGTGGTTGACTCGGTTTAACTCGTTGTTGGAGTCGGGATTTGAATTTTTGAGTCGGTTTTTGGTCCGGTGTCGGTTTTGACTCTAGTTAGTGTCATTGTGACCCCGTCGTCGTGCATTAAACACTCCAGGTATTTTTGAAATGTTTTGAGATGTTTTAATTTCGAAATCGTTTTAAGTTTTCCGACGTAAAGTTGTACACAAACTGTCGATCAAACGCCGCGATTCCAAAACATGTTATAGTCTGATAATCATCGGGTGTTTGTTGGAGTCTCAGCAGATACTGGGTATCTACAATTACGAGATAATCACCTATGCTATTCTAATCTTCTTAGGAGATCTTCGAATGTAGGCTACTTCATTATTCAAGCTTGATCAATCTTCAAGTGAGCTTTATCTTCTCATGAATGCTTGAATGATTCTTCAATATCTTGAAATATCTTGATCCTTGATTGAGGGCTTGATCATAATATGTTCTTGTATACTTTCATCACAATTCTTTAAGCTTTGCAAATAATAAGTCTAATCTGAAGTACTAAGTAAACAATTACGCGCAACGAGTATATAAAATATAAAACACTCTTGACATCATCAAAACATAAAGATATATATATATATATATATATATATATATATATATATATATATATATATATATGCTTCAGCAGACTTGTTTTACACGCCTATTACCCCGCTCAACGGATATTCCCTATATTTTTTTTATTTTTTTTATTTTTTTATAATAGTAGAACATGTTGGATTGGACCCTATTTTTTGGGGGGCCGTGTACGGCTGTCCAAGTTGCACACCTACAGAGCCAGTCCAGGTTGAAACGGGTCAAATAATATCCCACTTGTATGGATGAGATAAATATTTTGTTAGTCCCTAAATATTTTACTTTTGTATCATCTAATATATTTGATTTTAGGTGTAACACCCCCATACTCCAAGTGCCTTACCAGGACCACTTAAAGCATGAGAATGCTACCATCTCGGTTACCCAAAGCAATGTATATCAAATAGACCATAAAATAACGTACTTTAATAAATAAGTTTAAGTGATTACATAACAAAACCAACTGTAAAGTAAAGTACAACTATTCTAAAACAAACTACCGCTGAAGTAACAAAAGTATAAAGACAACACAGCGGAAGACTACGATCAGACTCGTGGCAACTCCATCCCCAGCTAATCCCGCGCGCATCCATAGTATACCTGCTAGATAACTGCTCACCACCCCTGAATGGATCACCACAGTTTTTAAAACATTTAAACGGGATCAGTACTGATTACATAAAACAAACAGCTGCAATAAAATAACATTACAAACCAAACCAATCCACCAAATCCGTCACATCACCACACACCTGACTACACACTAAAGTGTGTAGTTCTGCCAGAATACTCATCGTAACAAGTATTCCACATCGCCAGTGGGGGACCGTAGCCGTTCCCACCTAAGCCCCGCTCATCTCATCCGAGCGATAAATCCATGTTCCTTAATGTGCACATCCCCTTTGTGGCGGGTTCCACATAGGACGAATCAATGGCGTGAAGCAACTCCCGCAAGTGACTCCACTCAGCCAAGGACCCATCCCGAGAACCACAGACAGTTATACAACAATCAACTTATACAATCACAATCACCAAATACCAATTCCTTTATAATAATCAATCAACAACAATAAAACAATCACCAACAATCAACAATGGCATGTAAACAATACTAAGTAGAGAAACTCTACCTGGAATAGCAACCACAAGACCGTCAGAGCAGCTAAATAGAAATGTCCCTCTACGAATCCTCCTCCTATAATCCATATTCATATAATTATCACCCAATCTATACAATACACCCAAAACCCCTAAATCTACCCAATTAGGGTTTTAACCAAACTCAACGAAATACTATAAAAATTATAAAAGAAGCTTACCCTTGAGACAACGATCACAACGGCGTAAAGAACACGATGATCCGACCACCTTAGCCTTTGGGATTTATTAATAACGTGACGAATGCGAACTACGTAACTCTTTTCTCTTCTCTTGAAAGGTTTTAAGAAGTAAAAATGATTAAGAATAATGACGGAAGCTTTTTATATTAATCTCGCGTTATTAACAAAACTCGGCTAAAACAACCCGTAATACGCACTTACTCGATCGAGTGCCACACTTACTCGATCGAGTACCCATCAGACAGAACACTATTTCGTAAAACAACTTACTTACTCGACAGAGTAAGCCACACTCGATAGAGTACCCAAAGACACAGAAAGCCGTAGTATTACATTCTTCCCTCCTTAGAAAGAACTTCGTCCCCGAAGTTCAACTCATACTCAAAACAAACATACTAACTCGATCAAGACACAACCACGCAACTAAGAACGCAAAACAAAACCCCAACCTATAAAACATAAACTCTTAACACCAACTATGCCTACCTCCACAACACGGCTCACGATATGGTATCAACTACATTATAGTCCGTCGAGACTAACTCCATACACTTCCAAATGCCATCCACCAACGTCGCTTGCTTCGTCTCACTACCTATCATCCACTAGAAAATCCAATATCAAGACACTCATAAACATCAAACGGAATGTTATATTCTACCATCCTTAAAAGGAACTTTGTCCTCAAAGTTTGCTCCCACTCATAACATCATCATCCAACTGTTAACACTATCGAATTCATAAGCATCCTAACCCAACTGTCAACATTATCGAAGTCTTCTTACACTCCTTGACATCACACTACTACAAGCACGGCCATGACCTTTAATAAAATCAATCACAACAAAGATCCATCCTTTATTCTACACCAACACTCTACTTCCAATTATGCTACAACATGCACAACCATCAAACTCTCTTTTATCGTATCCTACTCCTCTTAAGATAAATGTTACGTCCTCGTAACTCACTAATACTAAATCCTTAGCTATATCTTATCATTATCCTCATCACCACAACATGTCAAAGATAACTGCCTATGACCTCAACATCTATAACCATCCATATTTCCAAGGCTCTCTTACTTAAACAGTTCTCTTACCTCAATTTCTTCGGCACACCACCTAACCTATACCACAAGATCCTTAGCATAACCAATACTTCAATTGTTCCCTATTACCGCCGAAATGACATAGTCCTCTATACATGCACTTATATCCATACTAATAACTCATGATCTACAATTATTACCCACCCTGACACTAGATCCTCGAGTTCCTTTCCTCCATTACCGCAAAACTAATTCATAACTTAACATGATATTAATTCCCAACACCCTATGTTCACTGTCTCTATAAAAGATTATGAACTACCTGTAGCTTACAGATCAGTACAACACATGTTCTACAAAACTCTTGCCACAACTATGTCCACAAATGCCTCATCTAATACAAGATCAAAAGTATTCTAACCACCTCTCACAACTGTGTCCCATCGACAAAATATTACTATACCATGACAACCACATGTTCAACTCTCTTCCATATCATACGTTACCCTCACTCCTAAGCCAAAACTAGCAAAAGACATCAATAAACAAAACAATAGTCTATATGTCCAAACGAAACTTACAAGAAACGGCCGTAAACAAAACAACAAACTATATAACTGGTATGCACTTTCAAAAACTCGTATCATAATCATCCTGCCTACTCCACCACAACCGATGACGGCATCGCAACACCACCACCAATAGTCGCACCGCAGCGCGAAAATACTCGCATCACAACACGAAGTACCGTGCCCGGATCACCACGCGGGACACAATAACCACATCGATAGACATCACAAATTATACAATTCCCAATAAACACTGACTCATGACAACTATCCGGACAAGAAAACTTACTCAAAACCGCTTTACTAGATCACAACGCAACATATTACACGGAATAAACAGATAAGAATCTCTTGAACATCGTCCCTACCATTTCACGGAATAAACATATATCACGAATACACATACCAGTATAACTAACCATGCCAGATCTCCCAGATTATCACTTTTGAATATCATCCCATCAGGTTACCGTACCCAACATATATTACAGAACAATCAGATAACAACTTTATAACTATCACACCATACCACTACTCGTGAGGTCAGAACCTCACACAAATATTTATACACATGATAGACCCGTAACCACATCCAACTAGTCAATCCTGAACACGTAAGTTACCACTTGATAAATGTTACCTCTCTCCCGAGCTTAACTCGTATGCCCCTCATTACATATTCTCCCATTCGCATAACCATCACCTCCTGCCAAATATAACCATACCGCTAATACTCAACTACTAGTAACCACCTCCTATAACCACATCTTATACTCTCTCACAACCATACATATCATTTCGGCCTCTATAAAATCAACCTCTTTAAAATGGCTATCTTTACTATTTATCATCACTCTTAACCACTAGTGACAACACCACAATACCACCACTGCTCGTGTAACAAATCTCTTACACTCACCTCTAAATATAACAATTCATTTCCTATCTTCAGTTAGCATTCCAAATAACAACATCAAATCCACCAACAAAATCTACCTCAACATTCTTCCCAATACTATCCTTAATTGTATCGTCAACTAACTCTCCACCAAAATCTCATATCGTGCAGATACTCTACCAACTTCTTACTCCCTTAATTCCTCGAAACTCATGACTAATCATGTTGTCCTGAAACTCCTATATAACCATTAACTCACATCCTCATGATAGTATCGTGCATCTCGACGATTCCTTACTTCTATATCACATAACTCCGGTCAATATTTTTCTCAGCTTACTTTTATCCTTCTTTTCTCTTTACACTCAACAATATCAATTAATAGTTCATCTCCTTACTCCTTGTACCTAACTCTCTAGTAATCCAGTTATCTTTTCGTTGCACCAAAACTCAAATTCCATTATTTCATATCAGTGTCATCTCAATCTTTCTTACCATGGATCTTTTCTCATCATGCTATCACTCACAAACCAAAACTCATTTCATAGCGTTAATTGCCCAAGAAAAGCACACACTAGTTTTACCTCTTAATAAACCAAATCTCCCAAACTCACTCACTATCTACAATTCCACGTCGTGACATGTCTCCATCTTTCACTATATACCACTCTTCTCCATCCTCCTACAACGACCTTTCATTAAATATATTCTTAACCAACACAATCTAACCATCTCCATCCATAATTCCTTACACTTCTCAAGTTTCTACTACCCACATCCTTCATTTCAACCTTTTCATTCTCACGTTCCTTACACTTACATCACTCCTTACTCATATACACTTATCTTTACATTACTCAAATTTGCAATTATATCAGTCACCACGTCTCACGAAACTTGCACCATGCCTCAATCAGCTCATCAAAGTTCCTTTTCTTTTTCCACTTTCCATCACAACCACATATAACTCATGTCCTCCCCACCGAACTCATACCCACCATAAGGTGCCACTCACTACATCATAAGATTGGGTAACTTACGCATCAAGACCGACACACACGTAAAACAATGCATAAAGAAGCAAAATAACACCTTTGAATTAAACATAATATGCAACGAAGTCAACAGATAAGCATATGACCCAAAACAGGGGTCACTAGATCGAGTACAGCCTACTCGATCGAGTAGGCGAAGGTCAGAAGCACGTATAAAAAATTACGTGGGCTACTCAATCGAGTAAGGGTTACTCGATCGAGTAACAAGGGATGCACTCGATCGAGTGAGGGCCACTCGATCGAGTATCCTACGCATTTCTCAACATTGTCCAATTTTCGTAAAACGGTCATATCTCACTCGTTTCTTGGTCATTTTGGGCGTGTGACCTATCGTTAGAATCGTAAAAGATCAAGCTATCACCTCCAATTGGAATCACATCAAAATCATACATACATCTCAAGTTATAACAGTTTAAAAAAAACCTCTCTATAATCGAACAACATAACTATTTGATCTTCTCTTTCAAACAACTTAACATCAACCAAGTGAACAAAAGCGACTCGATACTTGTAAAACCACTATCCCTAACCACATGTTGCTACCTACAAAAAGCCAAACAATAACATCTATCATGCTCATATAACATTCAACTTACCAATCATGTACTACCCGCATGCTTTAACTTTATAACTTTTCGTAAAACAAAACATACTCATACATTACAAATCCTATTTCCATGTTACTAATACAACAATATTACAAATCCACTTCGTCACCTAAACATATTCATAATCACGAAATTCATATTCTCATGCAATTGCCACCCATCTTTTTCAATCAATTCATCCATGTCAACCACATTCTTCATCTAACAAGTGCATATGATACAACATTAGAGAAGTATATGAACTTATTATATAACTTTACGCAAACAAAATTATGTATAGTCATATCACATCCCCTTAATCACATGTTAATAGCATAACCATATTATAAATCATCCATCCTGCAACATCATTATTCATCACATATTATCATATATGTACTACTTTCCTTTTCCACCACATCATTCATCCTTCTCATATACTTTTCCAACAATTCCAAACAACATTGTAAACCAACTATCATACAACATGCTTATTCACAACACTTTATTATATATCCACTTCATCATTTTCCAACATTTCCATACAACACATCATCCAACATACGCAATGGAACATTAATAAACACATAGCGATCACATGACACCCCATAGTGATCGGTTTAAAGTTGTAGGGCGAGTTCGCGACTTTAGGACGTCTCCCAAGTCTTTGCATTAGCTCCTAACAACTCCAACTCGGGTTCATTTTATTTTGACTCCCTCAGTTCATTGGGTTCATTAGTTACAGGTTCCAAAATTCTCTCTCTGATACCACTTTGTAACACCCCCATACTCCAAGTGTCTTACCAGGACCACTTAAAGCATGAGAATGCTACCTTAATCTCGGTTACCCGAAGCAATGTATATCAAATAGACCATAAAAGAACGTACTTTAATAAATAAGTTTAAGTGACTACATAACAAAACCAACCGTAAAGTAAAGTACAACTGTTCTAAAACCAATTACAGCTGAAGTAACAAAAGTATAAAGACAACACAACAGAAGACTACTATCAGACTCGTGGCAACTTCATCCCCAGCTAATCCCGCGGGCATCCATAGTATACCTGCTCACCACCTCCGAATGGATCATCACAGTTTTTAAAACATTTAAACAGGGTCAGTACTGATTACATAAAACAAACAGCTGCAATAAAACAACATTAAAAACCAAACCAATCCACCAACTCCGTCACATCATCACACAGCTAACTACACGCTAAAGTGTGTAGTCCTGCCAGAATACTCATCGCAACAAGTATTCCACATCGCAAGTGAGGGACCACAGTCGTTCACACCTAAGCCCCGCTCATCTCATCCGAGCGATAAACTCATGTTCCTTAATGTGCACATCCCCTCTGTGGCGGGTTCCACATAGGGCGAATCAAGGGCGTGAAGTCACTCCCGCAAGTGACTCCACTCAGCCAAGGACGCACCCCGAGAACCACAGACAGTTATACAACAATCACATTATACAATCACAATCACCAAATACCAATTCCTTTATAATAATCAATCAACAACAATAAAACAATCACCAACAATCAACAATGCCACGTAAACAATACTAAGTAGGGAAACCCTACCTGGAATAGCAACCACAAGATCGTCACAACAGCTAAACAGAAATGTCCCTCTACGAATCCTCCTCCTATAACACATATTCATATAATTATCACCCAATCCATACAATGCACCCAACCCCCCCAAATCTACCCAATTAGGGTTTTAACCAAACTCAACGAAATACTATTAAAATTCTACAATAAGCTTACCCTTGACCCAACGATTACAACGGCGTAAAGAGCACGACGATCCAACCACCTTAGCCTTTGGGATTTGTTAATAACGTGACGAATGCGAACTGCGTAACTCTTTTCTCTTCTCTTGAAAGGTTTTAAGAAGTAAAAATGATTAAGAATAAGAGTAAATTATCAACAACTCACTTTTAAAATACACTTTTTAAAATTTACTCCCTTTTAAAAAAAAAAGTTTAAAAATTACACTCATAATATTGCAAAAATTTAGAAATTGCTCCCAAACCCCTACTTTTACATTTTTATGACAAAAATGCCCCTTATTTTATTTCTTATATAACGAGTACGGTGGTGAAGTTTGGCGGATGATTGTGGTGGTTAGCTGTGGAGTCCTTGGGTGGTTGAAGGGTGGGCATAGTTGTAATGGAGTTGGGTAGTAATATGAAAATTTTTAAAAAAATAAGGGGTATTTTTGTCATAAAAATGCAAATATAGGGGTTTGGTAGCAATTTTTAAATTTTTGCAATATTTTGGGTGTAATTTTTAAACTTTTTTTTAAAAGGGAGTAAGTTTTAAAAAGTGTATTTTAAAAGGGAGTTATTAATAATTTACTCTAAGAATAATGACGAAAGCCTTTCATATTAATCTTGCGTTATTAGCAAAACAAGTCTAAAACAACCCGTAATACGCACTTACTCGATCGAGTGCCACATTTAGAGTACCCATAAGACATGGAATTGGTGTAAAACCTAAGTTCCGCAAAAAAAAAACTAGATTCTTTTAGGAAAATATTTTAGGAAAATATTTTTATTTTTTTAGTTAAAACTAGATTTTTTATGGGTATTAAAAAAAAACATGGAATTGGTGTAAAACCTAGGTCTCGTTTGGTTGCCCTCTCAAAAATGGGTGAATTGGAAAATCCCATGATTTGGAAAAATGAGGGATGTTTGGTTACCCCAAATCATGGGATTTTCTTTTTCCCATGAATTCCCAACTCCTCCATAATGGAGGAGTTTAATTACCTAGCCCTCCCTGGTAATTGAAAAAACTCACGTCATTTAATTTCAGGATGTCAACCAAACGAGTTTTGGGCAATTCACATGAATTGGCCAATTCACGTGTTTTGTAAAATCATGGGATATTAATTCCCGTATGGCAACCAAACGAGACCCTAATTTCCGCAAATTCCCAAACCCTCATCCATAGTTCCCCAGTCATCTTCATTGCACTTGGATTGGATTACTCTAATCTTCAGGTTTTAATCTCTTTATTCCTCTCTTTTCTTTTTCGTTTCGGTTTCGGTTCGATTTCGATTAAACACTCTCTTAAATTCCTGCAAAATCAAGCCTCGTAAATCCCTAATTCATGTCATTTTTGATCAACTAGTGCTCTTGATTGTATGTTTAATGAGTTTCAATGTTTGATAAGCTGATTTTTTTTTAAATTACTGTTGATTGTAATAATTGATTTATTTTCAATCGTACTGACATTGTGGAGCAGTAAAGATGTAGGATTAGTTTAAGTTGATTTGTCGTTGAAAAGATTGTTGCCCCTTTTTTCGAAGAGAAAAATCATAACTTTGAGTGTATTTCAGTGTGATTGTTCTGAAAGTCTGAATGCTGATTGATGTTCTTGAGTTTAATTAGAAATCTGATTCCTTTAGATCGAGTGGATGAGATATTCGGTTCGTTTGAGATTGATAATGTATAATCCTACTATTTAGACCGATATCAATGTTGATTCGCCTGCACAATCACTCGGGTTTTATCTTTCGTCTGTGGGAATTTGAAGCTGGTAACAAGACCCACGGGATTATGCTCTTGTGGTGCATAAACTGGTCTTTTGTGCGGGAAGTTACGAGTTTGTGGAGAGCAAACTTCTATGTGTATCGCGGGCATGTTTGAAGCTTGTATTGTGTCTTTGACTCTTTGGTGAGCAGTATTAAGGCTTCTTAACCAGTTACCCTTTTAGATGGAGGGATTTGGTGGGGGACACAGGGGGCAATTTTCTCTTTGTTTAGCTAGTTGGGTTGAGGGAAATGGGGGATCCATATTCTTTCTCCAAGCTGAATCAACGAAGGACAGATTTGTAAGTAAAACATCCATGCTCCCCCCCCCCCCCTCCCTCTCTCTCTCTCTCTCTCTCTCTCTCTCTCTCTCTGCCCACCCTCCATCGCCCTCTCCTCCATCCCTCATAATTTTCTATCAAGCAAAGTCTTGATGTAGGTGTGTTTGGTTAGAAATATAAACTTCTATTGTGTCTCGGTGACTCTTTGTAGTAGCAACAAGAGCAAATGGAAGCGACATTCTGTTCAGTGTTTGTTAATAATATACTTTCCTCAGCATATCTCTAATAATTCACTAATTTTCAGCATCAGAAGCCGTTGATCTATTTGAAATCCAGGAACAATGGGGATCATAGAAAGGATCAAGGAAATTGAAGCCGAAATGGCTCGGACACAGAAAAATAAAGCCACAGGTGTGTATTTCATGATGGGGATCTTGCAGGATTGATGCTGTTCGCTCTTTTTTATCGGGTTGTCTTTATTTTGGACTGAGTGGCAACTTCTTGTTGTAATACATGGAAGTAAAACAGAAATACAATAATGTTTGACATCCTTTGTCATCTTGCTTTGGTCTAGTATCGCTAGTACCCTTTCTTCTTCTCTGCCTTATAAAGCGCTCTTAAGTTTTTTTTTTTTTTTGCTAGAGTTCAGGCCGTAATAGTCACTATGTAAGGTTTATTTAGTTGGGTTATGTCTGTCTGTGATACACATATTTTATTTGTTCTTTGTACTTCTTTATGCTTAAGGTTCTTATAATATTCTTTGCAGAATATCATTTGGGTCAACTGAAAGCAAAGATAGCAAAGCTGAGAACCCAACTGTTAGAGCCTCCTAAAGTATGTTTTTATCAATGTTGCCTTTCTCTATAACAACATACTCTCCCTTTTCAATGCCTCACGTCCTTTGATCCGGGGATTTGTTTCATCCTTGTTTCTAATTGCTCGTTGAACTTTCGATTAGGGATCCAGTGGAGGAGGAGATGGTTTTGAAGTTACAAAGTTTGGACATGGACGTGTCGCACTTATTGGTTTTCCAAGGTTATCTATCTGGAAGAATATATTCGATTATAATGATGTCATTTAAAAATGTGATTCTAATTGACACAAACCCAAGTTATCTCGTAAAATGGGGAGATGATGCACCAGAAAAGGGAATGGTCGGGATAGCTCAGCTGGTAGAGCAGAGGACTGAAAATCCTCGTGTCACCAGTTCAAATCTGGTACCTGGCACATTTGTGTTTTTTTTATTCTATACCTAGAAATTGACGACTATGAGTCGATATACAAGTCGAGATCATGACACATAAGTAAGTTATTTAGCTAGTTATCGTGCGAAATACCCCATCTATCTAAAAACTGGATGGGTAGATAGTTTAAAAAAGAAACCCTTTTTTTAGGGTTTTAATTTTTTGCTGCTATTGGGTGATTCCCAGATTCTTTTCTTGTATTCACATGTGGTAAAGACTTAGATGAAGGAAACTATTACACATGTTCCTGATTATTCTCTTTCTTTCTGCAGTGTGGGAAAATCTACACTCCTAACCACGTTGACTGGAACCCATTCTGAAGCCGCCTCTTATGAATTTACAACACTTACATGCATTCCTGGGATTATTCACTACGACACCAAAATTCAGCTGCTTGATTTGCCTGGAATTATTGAGGGTGCTTCTGAAGGGAAGGGGCGTGGAAGGCAGGTGAATGAAACAGCTCTAGTGCTACTACATGTATCTTTTAGTGTATAGATGGTAACTTGATCCCATTAACCGGGAACTCAAGGATCACCGAAATCACTATGAGATACATGGATATTGTTTTCTAAAAACTGCATGGCTGGTTCTTGTCAATATTACCCCTTTTGGTAACTTTTAGGTATTTGACAATTTTTCTTATTTTAGGTTATTGCTGTGGCCAAATCATCTGATCTTGTACTTATGGTTCTTGATGCTTCAAAAGTAAGTTACTGATACTGTGGATGCTTGTTTAAGTATTTGGTCTATGAATTTGAGCGAATTTTTCAGAAACATAAAAGTGATCCCCTTTAGTGCGCCTTGTACCTGATAGAGTGATTTTAAGCAGTACCTTTACCACTCACTTTGTCAATGTGTGAGATTCTTCCACCCCCATAAAATGAGGCTTTTTTATTTTTGGTATTTTGTTCACTAGTCGTTAGTTGATGGTTTTTGATACAATTATTTATTTATCTATTCTGTCGTGTTTGCTTTAGAGTGAGGGACATCGACAGATATTGACAAGGGAACTGGAAGCTGTGGGACTGCGTCTCAACAAGAAGCCCCCTAACGTAATACTCTCTTTTTTCATATTTTGCTAAGTGAATTCCAAGTCAATTTACTCAGCCATGTTTGGATACTACTGCCAATGGCCCAATACATAAAGATTTTACCTGGCATTTTCTGTATGATTCATCTAGCTTTTTTGCAAGAGTGAGTCATAAACAAGAATATTTCATCATTTTCTTTGGGCTCCACAGCACTGGATTCTTTTCTACTGCATGCTGATATTTTAGTTCTTGCTTCAGTCAATTGGTTCTCGCACATGTAGCTGTTGGTGCTTCGTGCTGTTTACAAATGAGACCGATGTATTCATCACTCGTTCCAATGAAAATATGTTATTGTTTTTTTTAATTGACCTCAACTTGATACGAGGAAGTATGCGTTCAACTAAATTCTTGCTCGTCGTGCTAACTTGTGGTTCATTGTCAGATATACTTCAAAATAACAGTACAATGCCTTTGACCCATGTTGATGAGAAGCTTTGCTACCAGATTATCCACGAATATAAGATCCATAATGCAGAGGTATTATCTTAAACTTTACTGTGACAACAACAACAACAACAACAACATCAGAGCCTTAATCCCAAAATGATTTGGGGTCGGCTGACATGAATCATCATTTCGAACCGTCTATGGGTGAACGCACGCCTCAAAATGCGAATAAAAATGGGAAGATAAAAAACAAAAGGGAGAACGAAAATGTAATGGAAAGTCAAGGTGAGCTTAGGGGTTTTAAAATCGAATTCCGTCTTTCTTTTATAAAAACTTAAAATTTAAATCGAGAGAAAAGGTTAAAACGATTTTTAAAAACCGAAATAGAGTTAAGGATCCGGAATGAACCAGGTAAAATCTATAAGAAAGTGGTTGTTGAAAAAGTGTGTAATAAAGGAGAGAAAAATAAATAAATTAATTTCTTTAAATTAAATAAATAAAAAAAACACTAAATCTGTCAAAAAACATCAAATACTAAAAATCCACATGTATCCTTTCCCTCCATTGTGCCCTCTCCGTCACCATACTCTCCTCAAGTCCCCGAACTCTCATATCGTGCTCTATCACTCTCAACCATGTCCTGTCTCGGTCTTCCTCTCTCCTCTAGGGACCTTTTTCTCGTTCTCCAAGTCTCCAACCTCCTAATCAAAAGGCGTCCATAGGTCTCCTTCTCACATGGCCAAACTATCTTAGTCGGTTTTCCATCATCTTGTCCTCTATTGGCGCCACTTTTACCTTTTCCCTAATCACCTCATTCCTTAACCGATCTTTCCTTGTATGTCCGCACATCCACCTCAACATGCGCATCTCCGCCACACTCATCTTTTGAATGTGACAATGTTTCACGGCCCAACACTCGGAGCCGTAAAGTAGGGCAGGCCTAATTGCCGTGCGATAAAATTTTCCCTTTAATCTTTGGGGCATATCTTTATCGCATAGAAACCCTGAAGCACTCTTCCATTTCAACCATCCCGCTTTAATTTTGTGAGCCACATCTCCGTCTAACTCCCCATCTTTTTGAATAATAGATCCTAGATATCTGAAGAAATCCGAACCCTCAACAACATTCCCATCGAAAATAATACTCCCCGCCTCTGTCGATCTCAACCCCGCCACCTTAGTGAACTGACACCTCAAATACTCAGTCTTACTCGAGTCTCTAAAGTCTGCCTCCACAATTCCAACTTTCTCTCCACCCCCTCTTTTGTCTCATCAATCAACACAATATCATCAGCAAACATCATACACCAAGGGATGTCGTCCTGAATATCCCTTGTCAACTCATCCATAACTATAGCAAAGAGAAAAGGACTAAGTGCGGAACCTTGATGCACCCCGATGGTAATAGGAAATTCTTCCGTTCTCCCAACATTAGTGCGAACACTTGCACTAGCCCCCTCATACATGTCCTTTATGAGGTCAATATATTTTCGCGACACACCCTTTCTCGCCAAAGCCCACCAAAGTACTTCTCTTGGTACCCTATCATATGCCTTTTCCAAGTCAATAAAAACCATATGCAAATCCTTCTTCTTGCCCGATGGTATTCCATCAACTGTCTCATGATAAAAATCGCATCCATAGTCGATCTCCCGGGCATAAATCCAAATTGGTTTTCCGAGATGTCTACATATCTCCTAAGCCTTTGCTCGATTACCCGCTCCCATAACTTCATTGTATGACTCATAAGTTTAATTTCCCGATAATTGGAACACTCTTGGACATCACCTTTGTTCTTGTACAAAGGGACAAGAGTGCTTTTCCTCCAAGCCGATGGCATCTGGTTGCTCCTCCAAATCTTGTTGAAGAGCATGGTTACCCATTCAATCCCTTTCTCCCCGAAGCACCTCCAAACTTCTATGGGTATACCATCCGGTCCCTCTGCTTTCTTTGACCCCATCTTCCTTAACGCCTTTCTAACTTCACTCTTTTGTATTCTACGCACAAATTCCCGATTAACCATGCTTGGTGTTACCTCTACATCCCCAAAACCTTGTTCCCGATGTCCATTGAATAAATTATCAAAGTAAGAACTCCATCTAGCCTTTATCTCGTTATCCCGAACTGAACCTTGTCGTCCATATCTTTCACACACCTAACTCTCCCAATATCTCTCGTCTTTCGGTCTCTTATGCGAGCCAGTTTATAGATATCCTTCTCTCCTTCTCTCGTGTCCAACCTGGCATACACTTCTTGGTTAACTTTTGCCCTCGCATCCCGTACGGCCTTTTTAGCGGCTCGTCTAGCCTCCTTGTACTTTTCAAAGTTCTCATCACTCATGCATTTCCCCAGAACCTTATAGCATTCACGTTTAGTCTTTATCGCTTGTCTCACCACATCGTTCCACCAAGATGTGTCCTTACTGATGGTCTATTCCCTTTAGATTCCCCTAATACCTCCTCGCCAAATCCTTTACAACATGCTCCAATTTATCCCACGTTGCATCAATATCTTTCTCCTCGCAATCCGACCAAATATCGCTACGTCCAACCTTATCCAAAAACGCTTGTTGGTTTCCCCCTTGTAGCTTCCACCACTTGATCCGTGCCTCACCGGTTATCTTTCTCTTCCTCAAGTCTCTCTTACCCCGAAAATCAAGAACCACTAGTCTATGTTGTGTTGCGGCACTTTTCCCGGGTATGACCTTGCAATCGGTGTACTCTTTCCTCCACACATTCCTTACCAAAAGGAAGTCAATTTGACTAGCATTACCTCCACTTCTATAAGTCACCAAATGAGAATGTCTTTTCTCGAACCAAGTGTTCATTATACCCAAGTCATATGCCAAAGCAAAATCTAATATGTCACTTCCTGCTTCATTTCTCTCCCCGAACCCAAAACCCCCATGAATGTTCTCAAAGCCAACTCGACTAGTACCCACATGCCCATTGAGGTCACCACCAATGATCAATTTCTCTCCAATAGGGACTCGTTCTACAACCTCTTCCAAATCTTCCCCGGAAGGCTCGTCGAAAAGAAGCATCCAAACCTACTTGAGGTGCGTAAGCGCTTATAACCGTCACCACCTCATCCCCGACTACAAGCTTAATACTCATAATCCTATCACTCTTTCTCGATACTTCTACCACATCATCAATGTAATCTTTATCAATGACAATACCCACTCCATTACGACTTTTGTCTTTACCCGTGTACCAAAGCTTATAACCCCAAGGCGCTATCACCCTTGCTTTATCTCCGACCCACTTTGTCTCTTGTAGACACATTATATGCACTCTCCTCCTTTTCATAACCTCCCCTACCTCGGCTAATCTCCCCACAAAGAGCCAACATTCCAAGTACCAAACCGTAACCTACTACCCTTCCTAGAGTCATGTCCTGATTTCTTTACCCGCTCTTGACCATGCTTCCTAGATCCAAACCTATTTGACACCACACCCATACTTCGAGGTGGCGCGCCGCTTTTGGGCGACGACCTAACAACCCTTGCATATTTTTCACTACACCCGGGTCTAGAAGATGTAGCGCACCCTTGCCTATTTAACACCACCCCCAGATGTAAAGATGGCGCGTCGCTTCCGGGCGACGACCTAGCAACCCTCACATACTTATCACTACACCCGGGTCTAGGAAGCAACTCCTTTGCTATAGATTTATGATTAAGCTTTGTTTCTTTTCTGATGTAAAATTTAGTGAAAGGAAATATCTTCTCACTAGCCTTCCTTCATGGTATATATATCTCTTTCTGCGGTATATTTTCTTGTAAGGACCCTTGTATAGGTTCCGTCGGAGACGTGAAGCTATTGCTCTAATAAGAAACTTATCATTGGTGCATTTGTTTCTTAACAATACCCTAAGGTTGTCAGCTAGGACTATTGGCGTTTCAAGAACTTCTATCGAATTCGGCTCTTCTACCAAAGCCAGGTTTCTAAATAGATCGTGTCTCCTTAGGGGCTGCTTGGGATGAAGGTAATTGTTATGTGAGTTACAGACCTCTAAACAAGAAAAAAATGGAGAATAGTGGTGGCAGAGGATGAAATTGATGAAGGGAGGAAAATAGTTACCCCATAAAGAGTGGTCATAATAACCCATCTCCCTCCGTGCTAATGGGGTAATGCATTACGCCAACATAGATAGACCCCCCCACTTTTCACCATCCACTATCACCACTTGTTCCTCTTTCTGTTTGTGATAAGCTTTATTCCCTCATAACATTAACCGGCATCCCAAGCAAACCTTTACCTTTAGAAGGGCCAAAGGGTGTCTTATGCTCTATGGGAGGGTGGGGGGAGAACTCGTCGGCGTGGATTCTCGTAGAGGCAAGCCACCTATGCAACTGTTAAGAGGCTGTTATAACTTGCTGCTACTGCCTTTTAACATGGAATATAGGCAACGTGCCAACAGTGATTCTTATATTGATGTTCAAGAATTAGTCAAGGAGCGTAAGCACATTCATTACTTTTCAACCTTATAGAACATCGAAATTTTCTTACCTTAATCATGTTATTTCTAGAGCCCTCAGATGTGCGCAGTGATTTGTGCGTGTGTTGATATCGAATTTTCTAGCCTTATAAAACATCGAAATTTTCTTACCTATTCAGTTAATGTTTGTTTCTTGCTTCTTGCTCCAGGTGTTGTTCCGTGAGGATGCATCAGTTGATGATCTCATTGATGTGATTGAAGGGAACCGTAAATATATAAAATGTGTATATGTATACAACAAGATAGATGTTGTTGGTATCGATGATGTTGACAGGCTAGCCAGGCAACCAAATTCTATCGTCATTAGTGCCAATATGAGGGTACCATTCTGAAAAGCTTCCTTCAATTCAAGTATCAAACATAGTAATTTGAATTTGCCCTAGAGGCCTAGAGTCCATATATTGTTACAGTTGATTGGTTATTTGGTTGTGCACTTTGTGACAACATTATGTTTTGATTGACACTGACGTTCAATTCCTTTTTTTTTGTGAACAGCTGAATTTGGATAGACTACTGGCAAAGATGTGGGAGGAGATGGGACTAGTTAGAGTTTATACAAAGCCTCAAGGCCAGCAACCAGATTTCTCTGAACCCTGTGGTTCTTTCAATGGTATGTCTTATCACAAATCTTCTGAGGCGGTCTTAGATCTGACCAACCTAACCTCTTAATCCTATAACTAAATGAGTACATTAGGGTCTGAGTTGTTTCACGATCTCACGTGAGACTATCTCATACAAGACTCACTCAATCTCACATTCGGAGTTTAGGGTTCACACTTTATAGCTTATGCTGCCATTTTCCATGTGTGGGCTGTTGATCTTGTAACATTACTGTTGGTCACACAGCCGACATTCTTCTAATTTATTTGATACTTCTTTCTTATTCGCCTCTAGGATCGGGGTGGCTGCACGGTCGAGGATTTCTGTAACCATATACACAGAACGCTGGTGAAAGATCTGAAGTATGCACTGGTTTGGGGCATTAGTGCGAGGCATTATCCTCAGCACTGTGGACTCGATGTTGTCCAAATTGTTAAAAAGAAGGTTAGTGTGCTTTCTTCATTTCAGTCAAAAGTTTTAGCATATATTAAATGCGATTTGGCTGCAAATCCCGGATGCGAATCTGTTGCACACTGCCATTCTAAAATTTATATTTCTGGATATTTCTGCCCTAACATGAAGCGTCATTTTCTGCAGTAGCATTTTTTCTGTTGCAAGTAAAAAAACTCACCCATGGAACCCAGCATTGCTTATTGATTACTCTGTAGTTGTGTAATTAAATCGTAATTTATGTTTCCCAGGAGATAGATGAAGGGGGGAGAGGGCGATTCAAGTCGCACTCAGATGCCCTGGCAAGAATTTCTGACAGACAAAAGAAGGCCCCTCTCAAAAATTAAGATGAGTTCGTTATTCCTCATTTATTCTCGAGGAAAACCTGAGGTTGACAACGTTGAATCGAAAATCTTTCAGGAGGTATTACTCATTGGAGCGGCCCATTACTCATTTTTGTTCTCAGATTACCAGCTCCACTAGTCATTTGTTGTAATTTTACGCACTCAATGTCAGCTGTAATCACTACGGAACGACACCGTTGTATGAGTGTTAACTCAAACTAAATTATTGTGAAACCGTCCTTTTGAAGATTTTGTATGAACTTTTAACACATTTTGCCTTTAAGACTCCATAAGAAAATAACCTTTTTGACATAGCAAATACTGTTGAATACAGAAGTGCCGCATACAAATTCACTCTGATGTTTAGGTGTATCCCTGAAAAGTATCGGTATAAGAATCCGTGAATATAAGATTCAGACGATAATGAGTGTAAAATCATCAGACATGGCCGAGATGTTTCTGGTGCCATATTATCTCACAGCAATGAGTTTTTTCATTTGACCATTCTTTTTGTTGCGCTTTTCTTTGTTTTTACTTATAGCATGTGTTTTTTTGGTCACCTTTTTTTTTTTTTTTTTTTTTTATTTATCATCGCATTACATTTTTTTAAGGATAAGGTGGTTTAGATGAGTTCCTTTCGGATACGCTATTATCTTGCAGTAGGATTTACTATATATGGACAAATAAGTTGCTTTCTTTTTATGGTCTTTTTATGTATCCAATGTACTGAATTGAGGGTATATAAGATTTACAAATGAAGTAAAAAAATTAGAATAATGTGACTTATTTTTTATTTGTCTTATATATTTTTTTTAAAAGAAACCTAAAATATAAAATATATTCTCATATTTAATTTGCTTTAATAATTAAAAAGACACATTTTAATGTTTGAGCATTAACTTGTGTTTAATGCTACAAGTTCCTTGAACTTTTTCTTTTTTTATAGAAGATGATGTGGCTTTTTAAAAAAGGGAATGATGCAATGTTGTTAATTATCTTACCTTTTTATTATATTTATAGATAGATAGATAAGTAAATTAAATCTAACAATAAATTGATAATATGTGGATAATAATATTGTCATGTCACATTAAATTTGCCACATTATATTTATTTGGATGTCCATGTCATACTAAATTTGCCACGTCACATTTATAAGATGTTTTAAGTAGCCTTTTATTTATATTGTAATATATAGATGACTAGTTTTAATCTCGTGCAATTTGCACGGGATTGCAGTTTTTAGTGTTGTCATTTCTGAATAATGTTTAAAAGAATGATTAACCGTATTTAAGATTTTCGATTTGTAATTGATGGGGCATATTCTGCACCCGCTGACCAAGTCAACATATTGAGCAAGGTCAAAGATATCCACAGTAAGTCAACGACTTAGACAGCCTAACCGACGCAACTGGCTTCACCTCACCTATGTCCCTACCACGGTGACTTGCCAGTAGGGCACATATCCGCGTACTCATATCCAAGACCCCTCGGCGGTCAGTCAGGGCCCGCCCCGCCGCCATGGGTCCCTCGGCCGAGGGTAGATCGATCTTTCCACTGCTCGCTAGCCACTTGCCCTTGTCACTACGTGACAAAATGTGAAAGTTTATAAATACTCCTCAACCCTTATTGAGGAAATGATCCACAATTTAACCTAAACACCTCATAATCTGGTAATATCTTCCTTATCTCTCTACAACATATACTTCGCCAAGTAACACATAACTTATCTCTTTAAGTTCACTGACTTGAGCGTCGGAGTGAGTACGCTCGGCCAAAGCCGAGCCCTCAGTTTGCTCATTGTTTCAGGAGACCGAAAGGAGGATTCAATCAAAGACGTCATTCTACAAGCCACGAGTGGTAACAAATAACTGCTTCGGAATTACACCCGGAACACATCATTCTGAAAACAGATTCACTTTTAGTGGCTAATCAAATCAGAGGAGAGTACGAGACTCGAGACGACGGAATGGTAAGATACCTGAAAGGGTAAAAGTCGACACTTCAAAATTGAAATCTTTTCGATCAATGATTCATTCAGTGTCGAGAACAACCGAGCCGACGCTCTCTCAAAGCTTGCCGTTCAACCATCAAGAATGTCGGTCGAACCGTCTTTGGTGGACATCGGAATGCCAAAAGCATTACCGAGACCGTCGGCATGGTGGGCGACATAGAGGCCGAGACGACGTGGATGACTCCGATAATGAAGTACAAACCGATGAACGAATTACACGGAGGACCGCGATCTCTCTCGAGAAGATAAAGAGGATCGCAGCAAGGTACTTGGTGTTTGAAGGAGAATTATACAAGAGGTCCGTGACAAGGCCACTCTTGAAATGTGTCGGCCCGGTAGACGCAGAGCTAATACTTGTGAGAAATTCATGAAGGCATCCGTGGTCATCACATGGGGCAAGAACACTAGCCCACAAAGCTCTCCGAGCCGCTACTTCTGGCCCACCATGCTTGAGGATTCCGAGCCAAAACCAAAAAGTGCAACAATTTGTCAAATACATGCTCCGGTGATACATGCGCCATCCCGAGACTGCGCAGCCTTATTTAGTCCCCTTCCTTTTGCACAGTGGGGGATGGATCTACTAGGGCCATTTCCAACGGCATCCGGTGGAAGAAAGTTCTTGATTGTCGCCGTTGACTACTTCACCAAATGGGTTGAAGTCAGTAGCAGATTGCGAAGACGACGGCGGCCGTAAGAAAGGTAATATGGGAAAATGTCATAACTCGTTTTGGGTTACCCCAAGTCATGGTATTTGACCACGGCCGAGAGTTTTGGAGTGACACAATAATGAGTGGGCCGGAGGAACTTGGTATCAAATTTGCATACTCCTCCGTCTCCACCCACGAGCAACGGACAGGCGGAGGCGAACAATAAAACAATCCTCAACGGTTTGAAGAAGACAAATTGAAGACCTAAAGGAAGATGGGCCGATGAACTACCCGGCGTCCTGTGGTCCCTGCGAACCACGGAGAAAGAAGCAACGGGGTGCAGTCCATTCCACTTAGTCTACGGTCCGGCGCCCCGCGAATTGAAGCAACGGTGCCGACATTCAGAACGGCCACCTTTAACCCGGTTGAAAATGAGGAAGGTTTAAGAACCTCCCTAGACCTGGTCGAAGAAAGCCGAGATACAGCACGCCTTAACTTGGCAGTATACCAAAACCGAATGAGAAGAGCCTACAACCGAAGAGTCCACAAAAGGGACTTAAAAGTAGGGGACCTAGTCCTAAGAAAGTCGGCCGCCACCAACAAAGGAAACATTCATGGTAAATTGACGGCTAACTGGGAAGGTCCCTACAAAGTGGTTGAGGAAATGAGGCCGGGTACATACCGGCTGACAGACATGGAGGGTGTGCCTTTGATGAGCCATTGGAACACTGACAACCTCAGGAAATACTTTGTATAGCGGCGGAGGTGTCCAAAACAATTGTTGACACCCCGGCGCGTGTTTATGCCTAATAAAGGATCATCCAAGTTTTCCATCAAAGTGTTTATCCCCTCCGTAGTCATATCGAGGTAGACGCCAAGGCCCAAGCCTGGCAGTCACCCCAAGAAATAGACGCCACGGCAGTCACTACCGGCGCAGTTGATACTCGCGAAAGCGACCAACATGCCTTAGGAACGTATAAGTACAGTTGAGACGCAATTCTAGCCGCCTCGGCCAACCGAAGGCCTGGCAGAGGAAGCGATCAATATGTTTACAGATACGAACGCTGTCGAGCCGTAACCTCTAGCCGCCTCGGCCAACCGAAGGCCTGGCAGGGGACACAACGGTCGATACGCTAACATGTTTACAACGGCGGTTGGAAACGCAAATCGGACGCCTCGGCCAGATCGAGAGTGAAAGAGGAAGCGACCAGTATGCTAACATATTTAAAGAAAAAGACGTTAAATACAGTTGAGATACGCATTCTAACTGCCTCGGCCAGGCCGAAGGTAAAAACAAAAAAAGCGCTCAATTAATAACGCAAGAAGACAAGTGAAGAATTGTGATCAAAGCCCCGGCCAAAGCCGGGGGCCAATAAACAAGCTTTATTAAAAAATGATTACAAGTAAGGAGAACACAGACGACGGTCGTCCCCATAGGGATAAGCCAAAACACAACCTACCAAAGTTTTACAAAATACAAGGAAAAGAAAAGCAAAAGGTTACAGACATATCATTTGAAGCGCCAAAAGATGGCAGGGAGGAAAGGCTTAATAATTGGCCCCGACAGTGAAGCTATCCGAGATGTCGGGTGAGCCAGTGACGACCGCCCGTCTCCCTATGCTGTTCTTTGCTTGCCATCGAACGTTAGCGATCGTCTTTGGTGGGCGACCCAGAAGCTGTCTTGGCAGCCTCAGCTTTCTTGGCAGCCTCAGCCTCAGCTTTCTTGGCAGCCTCAGCCTCAGCAGTCTCAGCTGCCTTCATCCTCTCGGCTTCCTCCTTGGCCGCCTTAGCCTTCTCAGCAAGGGCTGCCTTCTCCGCGGCCACCTCTTCCTCCTTCTTCACCCTTGCCTCCTCCTTGGCCTTCTCCTCCGCGGCCTTCTCCTTAGCTTCAAGCTTGTCATCAAGCATCTCGTCAAATTTTAGCCACGGAAAGGAGCCATCAAGAGGAAAGAGCTCCCCAATCACTTCCATGGCGGCTTCCTCGGCCAGGTCCCGGTATTGGGCGCACATGTTAGGAAGAATCTCGCGTTGGAGCATCTCAATGTCCTCCTCCCTTTGGGCGATGATAGCATCCTTATTCCGAACCACCTTCCCCTGGGCCTGAAACCTGGACCTCCATTCTTCCCTCTGCTTAGCATTAAAGTCGGTGACTTTCTGAAGGTGGTCACGCCCCTCCAGCAGCTTCAGCCGCCGCAGCCTCAGCTTTGGCTCTCTCAGCGAGGACCGCCTTTTCAGCGTCCTCCCTAAGTTTTCTCTCGGACGGACGCCTCTTGACCTCGGCCTTGGCCCTCTCGGCCTCCTTGTTCGCTGCGTCGAGTTCAAGCCCGAGCCGCTCGAGCTGTGGGGCGCTTGAAATGGTCTTCTCTTGCTCCACAATAAGAGCACCGCCGTATCGCCCACTTCGACAAAGATCCTGGCCAAACTCGGGCCCTCCGACCTAACCTGGACGGGGTAGGCCGAGGAAGGAGGTGACAACGGTGGCATCTTGACCACTTGCTGCGCAGTCTTCTTCTCGAAGACGCCGTTCAACAGGTGTGACCGGTAGACGATAACGGTTGATCTACAAAAATTCAATTAAAGCATCCGTGTCAACATACATGGACATACCGTAGAGCTCGTCATCGAACGCCTAATGAACCGGCTAAGTCTGAGCCACAAGATAGATCTGTACCATGCTTGGCCTTCTTGGTCGGAGGTCGCATTTCTTTGCTTTGCGGATGCGCGCGAGTGGCAGCGAAGCATCGGCGGCGGCGGGGCTCTTTCCTCTTACGGAAGAGAGGGTTTCCACGCCAAGGTGACCACCTCCTCGGCGGTAATATCAACGACCTCCACCGTCTCCTTTTCGACTGAAGGGAGTGGAGGTGGAACTGATGTTGACGCCGTCGCCGCCGAAGACTTTGTCTTCCGCGTTCGGCGCGGTACGTAACCAGCAACCTTCGCCTGGGCCGCCGTCGTATTTAAGCCCTTCAGCTGCTGATCCATGAGATCATTCGGCGGCGTTCTGCGATCACGAGCCAGGGCCTTAGGATGCATATCAACAACTGACTTGTCCTTGGCAAGCCCCATTCTCCTAAGGATATCCTCTGACAGGTCCGGGCCAAAATGGTCTGCAAAGGAAACGAAGCAACAGTCAAGTGAAAGAAATAAATCAAAGTTCAAATAACAGAAACATTAAAAGCAGAGATGGGCCTCACACCGACCCCACTCACCCCGTTCGAGGGCCGGTATGAGGCCGACGTGGCAGAGCAGCTCATCCTGGAGAATGATCTGCGTCGGGGGAATCCATCCCTTCGGCATCCCATTCTTCTCCGCCTCAAATGACCCTCATCGCCCGCTTCTCATCCGCATTAAGAAGGACCTTGCTGGCGTCCATCTTAAGCTTACTCCGGGAGACCCATTTGTCATGCTCCGCCTTAGTCTCGCACCGCAAATTGACTTGGTGCTGGAAGGACCGGGGCAGTGGGTAATCCTCCGGAACCTCAACGTACACCCACCGATCTTTCCAGTCCTTGCAGGAAGAAAGCTTATCAACGGAGACGTAACCCGGCTCCGTCTGCACGCTGTACCACCCAACGCGACCAGGGGCCGACGGCCGAAGGTGATGAATCCGGCGGAATAAGTTCACCGTCGGGACCTCCCCCTTGAAAAGGCAGAGCCACACAAAGCCGACTATAGTCCTAATGGCCAACGGGTGCAGTTGGGCCACGGCGACGTTCATGGCTTTAATTATGGCCATAACGTGTTCATTCAGAGGAAACCGGAGCCCATACTCCGGTGTCGATGTATCTGCGCCGATGCAGGCCGGAGGAGGGCAACAGACCGCCCGACCTTCCTCGGAATTACAATACTATACTCCCTCCCGAAGGAGAAGTGACGTTCAAACGTCGGGACCGGAAACTGGCAAATTTGTGGGTCCAAGCGCGGTCAGGGTAGGCCTTACAGGCGTCGCCGTGATCCATGACGTACGGCCTCTCCTCATTAGGATGAGCCCTTTCAGCATCATCATCGTCGTCATCAACATCATCATCATCCTCCCAATCCTCCAAAGCTTTTGGATCAACTTCGGGAGAAGGAGACCTAGGGCCCCCAGACCTTATCGGGATGGCGTCTAGTATCTCCTCCTCATCAAGACGCGACGGGGAACCCCCCGGCGCACGGTTACTAGGACCGGCATCGCGAAGACATGTTCACAACAAAAAACTTAACAATTAAAAGTTGAAAATTTGTTTGTTTACCTTGAAGAAAAAGTGTTACGCCGGCGTAACGCTTCGAAGACTAGAGAGAAGTTTCGTCAAAGAAAGTTAAGCAAGAAGAAAATTTTTTGAGAAAATGAATTTGGAAGGCCAAATTCAGGGGCTAACTCTCCTATTTATAGGGCAAAGCCCACTCAATCCGACCAATCAGGGCAAAGCCCATGAAGCGTCAACCAATCAACAACGAGACACATGTCAAGCATGCGACCATGGAATGTCAATCGACAAACAACTTAAAAACTTCTTCAACACGCTCCTTGACAGAATGACAATCGACGTATCTTCTTCAACACACCCTTGGTATCTACTTGCCAAACGGCCCGATTCGACCAAGCTTGGCGGCCTACTGTGGGGCAATCAAAAGCACACGGCACTCACAACCTCGGTCTCGGCCAGCGCCACTTTATTTTCCACATCTGATGTCCATTACACATCCCTGTGGAGGGGGGATATGGTACGGCCTAAGCAGAACCAAGCCGAGGTAGAAGAAGCCGGGGTAGAAAAATTTTTACTTACGCAGAATACGCTCAACACTCATCGAAGGTCCATACCACGGCATAGACTACGCTGGGGGCAAATTGATGGGGCATATTCTGCACCCGCTGACCAAGTCAACATATTGAGCAAGGTCAAAGATATCCACAAAGAAGTCAACGACTTAGACAAATTAATCGACGCAACCCGTCGGCTGTCACCTATGTCCCGGCCACGGTGACTTGCCAGCCGGGGCACATATCCGCGTACTCATATCCAAGACCCCTCGGCGGCGAGTCAACAGGGCCCGCCGGCCTGCCATGGGTCCCTCGGCCGAGGGTAGATCAGTCTTTCCACCTGCTAGACACTTGGCCACTTGGTCACTACGTGACAAAAGGTGAAAGTCTATAAATACTCCTCAACCCTTATTGAGGAAATGATCCACAATTTAACCTAAACACCTCATAATCTGGTAATATCTTCCTTATCTCTCTACAACATATACTTCGCCAAGTAACACATAACTTATCTCTTTAAGTTCACTGACTTGAGCGTCGGAGTGAGTACGCTCGGCCAAAGCCGAGCCCCGCTGCTCATTGTTTCAGGAGACCGAAAGGAGGATTCAATCAAAGACGTCATTCTACAAGCCACGAGTAGTAACAAATAACTGCTTCGGAATTACACCCGGAACAGTAATATAATTTTATATGCAATTACTGAGTATGTATATAGGTATATGAGTTATGACCGACGTACTAAAAATATTTTAATATTAAAAACACAGTTTATATTCAAAGTATATCAAAACATAATGAACCTATATAAATTTGAAATATCATAACATTGTTACAATATACAATCATAAGTAAATGGTAATACAAAAATCTCAAAATTTTCTTTATTATATATGCATTTTTCATTGTCACAACTTACTCATAAATTAGAGTTGTCAACCCATTTTCACTTATGATGCAACGTATTGTTAAACCACAAATTCTCATTATAGACGGATAGTGGTAGTGTCCCTCTCACAAATGAAAGTGGGTAATGCAAGCGGGTGGAAAATGGATACCCCCACTTGCCCTCTCACTTTAATTTTGTGAAAGAAACACTATCCGTCTATAGCTATAGATGGATAGTAGCCGTCTATAATGAGTCGGACTGTTGTTAAACATGTGTAAACATTAATCTTGGAAAATAGCAACCTTATTATCATATACAACCAAATAACTGTTTTATTAGGCAAGATTATACATTTTAAGGTGAGTTTTGTAGTTTTAATTATTATAGTCGTTGTTTCAGGCCCAAACCCCATCATGACTGACACCAAAGCTCGTCATTACTCGTATTTTTGTGAATGTTAAGTAATCTATTATGGTATTTTTCTTTTGTAATTTCATGTAACCATTTTTTAATCGTGTCATTATTGTTTGGAGCGATTTTTTCAAATAATATTTATGTGAAGCTTTACTCATGAACTCTTGAATAGTTACTTTTTACAGTAACTAAAATTTTCATCCAAGAATTTTTATGCTAGATTTTTTTTTTTTGTGTGTGTGTGTTTTTGTCATTTTCTTTTTTTTTGTTGCTCTAAATCAATTTTTTAGATTAGTTATTATTTTTAATATTTTTGATATACTGATACTGATATGATTATCTTTCAACATATTGATGGTAACTGGTAAGTGTATGTTAATGTTATTTATATACAAAATTAAAAATGGATATAACTTTATTTGATTTACTTGATATAGTTTAACTAACATTTTTGGTCATATTGTTCAAAAAATTCTTTAAAGTAACTAATTTTAAAATGTCATTTATTTGATTTACTTGATTTGTTAAAATTGAAAATGAAAATAATACTAATTAACGTACAAAATATTTACTAAGTTGTAAACATTGATGTAAAAGAGTCAACCAAAATAATTAATTCTCATGTGTTCTCAACATGACCCACCACTACTGATTTTTTGGAAAAAAAAAAAAAGAAAAAAAAAATTGCATATGATGACGTAGGTTAATGAGGATGCTTTAAATGTTCCTGTATTTATAAAGATAAGATGGTTTTTAACCTTTTTTCGGGTAAAAAAATTTTTATGTAAACTTGAACCTCCTTTATGGGGATCCTAGAAACACCACTCACATATGTCTTATCAAATCGGTTAAATATGATCATTTTTAATTATAGAATAATATTTTAATTTCAAGGTGGATCAAAATATGTCATGATTCACCTAAATACGAGATTTCTAATCAAATCGGATTTCATAAAACTCTATCATATACTCTATCTAATAATCTAACCTAAGCCTAGTACTAACTAGAGCTGTCAAATTCTGACCGGCCCGTAAACCTGACCGACCGACACGTTTTTTCAGGGCCAATACCGAAAAATTTCGACAACGACCCATTTGACCCGAACCCAAAATGACCCGTTATTTTAGGGTCGAGACCTCAACCCGAACGGGTCGACCTGTTGGGTCAAAGGTAAATCAAGAATTTTATTAAAATATTAATATTTATATATTATATTTAAAAAAATAGCTAAAAAAATAATTTTTTATTACTTAAAAATACAAACATGATTAAAAATTCAATTTTATATAACTTTTATAATATTTAATAATAAAATCAATCAATCATCAATATCTATCTATCTATATTATTAAAGAAAGCTTTTTTCGAGCGATTATAGAGTCTCCAACTTTTTTTGAGCTTCTAGAATTTAAAATAAATATAAAAGTTTAACAAAAAGATATAGTTTCAAATAGTCTTATAAGTATTTTAGACATACAACTAAATTGAAACTCCAACTTCTAATCTAATGCTCTTATATAAACATATATAATATATAATATATAATAAATTGATAAGAAATTATAAACTTAATACTAATAGATGTCATGTATAATTAAAACACTAACAAACTAATGTGTATATATATATCGTCTTCTAATTCAATAAATCATCCCTGCACACTTCGGCTTTATTTTCACGTTTGCTTTACTAATTTTCCCTTTGTTTCTTTGTTTTTTTTTTCTGTTGCAGATATACCATGTAATGAACTAATGTTTACGAGGACGTAAATTTATACATCCAGTGTTTTATAATTGCTACCTAATTGGTAAATCTTTTGATCTTCACCGTTGGCTTTGATGTACTCAGTATCATTCTTTTTACTTCTTTGTCGTGTTTCCCTCCCTTCTCACATGTTAGAAGCTTAGGGCTACTCTCTTATGAGACCTATATTATTCTACGTTTCGATCATGCTTTTACGATATTTTAATTACTTTGTCCATACTACTGTTATGGTCTACCTGCTTACTTCCTTTTTATTCAACAATCATCATATTCATTTATTTTTTTTCCTTTCATTTATTTGTAGGTGTTTCACTTTTATGGTCATTTCTGAGAGGTCGTAAATAATGGATCCCCTATGAGATAAAGATATGTGCTACCGTTCTTAAGCAGTGTATAAGAGAAACATTTGTGGCAATTCAAATAATAATGCCGTGGAGATAAGAAAAACACAAACTATCACGTAAACCAACAAAAACAAACAATCAAAGTACGGAGTATATATGTCAAGCTTAATCCCTATATGTTTGATTCTTATTTAAGTCTCTCATTCGTTCTCAAGTATATTTCTCCCATGTGTACGTCAAAATTACCTTACACATAGCAAATAGTTGCATATACAGCACTATAGTCCATCCTTACATTCTTTTCTATTGTTTGCGTGTATTTTTGGGATGTATTTCTTCCTTATGAGAAAGATTTTATGGAGCAAAATATGTGACTGTAGCCCCATAAAATAGCGGGATTGTGGGTTTGAGCAAAACAAGTCCTTTTGATCGTATTTACACAACAAGCTTAGGGCTCATGCGGAGTTTGCTAAGTAAACAAATGAGGGCGTGGGAGAATCACTCACTTACTGATAAGAAAATAAAGTCTATTTGTTATACCGATGCGATATATTATTCTTACAGAATTTATACTAACACAAACCCTATAATTTATACTAACACAAACCCAACTAAAATTTAATAGTCATACGATGCATTTGATAAGTTTGGAAAAAAATGAGTAGTAATTGAAATGGTTTTGAACTTAGATCTCCATTCTTGGGACATTTATGTATGCTTTGAAACACGTTTGTTTGCACTATAAAAAAACATTATGTATAGATATAAAGTTTTAGCATTAAAATAAACATAAAAGATAATGAATCAGCAATAATAATAGCATGAGTAAAGGTAATAGAAATAGTTATATAGCCTTTTGAGCTATTTTTAGGTAGTTCAACACCGGAACTTTTAATATCCCGCTTAGTTGATAAGCAGTTGTATTACTTGCAAATTGTTTAGATAGATGTTCTACTACATAGCAAGCAATATACATAGGTAATCGGGTCAGTTGAGCCGGGTTAACTTGGGTCAGGTTATAATGGTTCGAGTCATATCGATCAGCCTCCCCCTTCGGGCCGGACCGGGTCAGTTTCGGGTCAAGCGATGTATCGCATTAATTTAATTTTTGACCGCTAAATTTTGTTTTTAACAATTATTTAGTATAACTAATTCATTATTATGTCAAACGTATCAATTTAAACAAAAAATCACTTTAATTTGATCAATATATTAAGTTTAATAATTATCAGGTCATTAATTTAATCGGGTTAATCACGTGTCGGGTCAGTACCGTGTCTGGCCTGGTTTGGGTCACTAATTAATGGGTCATCAGGTTACGGGTCGGTTTCGGGTCGCAAAAATTTCGGGTCCTGTCAGGTCAGGTTGGGTCGGGTCAGACTTGCCAGCTCTACGTATACATGATATGAAGAGTAAATAAAAAATTTCAAATAAATTTAGTTCAGTTCGGTTTTAAGTCCATTAGATTAAGTTTTCAGCCAACTCAACTCATGGTGAACTTAAACTCTTATCTATAATAATCTAATTAACTTTAACTCACTCAATTCAGCTTTAATAAGATTTGATTCGGTTAAGCTCTTAAAGAAACCATAATCTATCTAAATCTGCATTTTCGCATGTTATAAGTACCGCGATTGTTATCATTTCATAGATCACAAGATATTACAATTAGGCCCGGGCATCGCCCGGGCATTAAATCTAGTCTAGTATATAACTAAATGGGGCTTTTTTTCCTAATTATACTATTAGCATTAGAATTAGGAGAAATTAATTATTTAAAATTTTTCTATTACAATTAGGAATAGAATTTTCCTATTAGAAATAGGAAATAAACTAATTATTTTACAATTTTCCTATTAGAAATAGGTATTATGAGGCTAAAAGCCCCTAGGCCGAGCTGGGTTGTGTAAAATATGCATGCATAATACGTACTACATGTAATTTACTCGTGTAAAGAGTAAAATGAACGCTGAAATATGCCCCTACATCTTTTGTTATTGCTAATGTCATATTTAATTATACATAATACGAAGTTTATTTTTCAAATGTCATATGTATTTCTCCTACTAATTTTAAAGTTATTTCCCTCACAATACACTTCAACTTCTATTGATATAATTTATTATTATATTATTTACATTCATTTGTCATTATATAAAAGTATATTAATCAAAAATTAAATAAGATATTCACATATTATTGATAAGTACAAAGTTTGATATCTATTTTTCAAGGAGTATTAAAAGATAAAGAAAGTTGCTGCTAATATGCGAATCGAAATATCGTATTATGACAAATGAGTAAATGTTTTGAAAAACTTTATTGTGCGATTGTTTTACAATTTAAAGTAAAAATGGTACCACGAGTAATACAATAGATTTGAATGAGGCTTGAAGGTAAATTAGATACACTTATTATAGAAATATATATAAGGTTAAGATTCAATTCAAGCAACGATCAACAATAAAAAAAAACGTCATGATAAACACATAAAAGGGTAAGAGTATTCTTTCCCTAACATAGTGAAGACCGTCTCTCTCAAGCTTTTCTTCTGACAAATTTACATGCATAAAAAACGGTACTATTCAATTATATGGAACAAACTAATTATTGTTGATGCTATAATTTTTTTGGGTGTAAATTGAGAACATCATCACTATAATTTAGGGAGAGATACGAATTGGAGAAGGGTGAGACATATTCGTCAGGCATAATACGATGTTTTAACTACCTTTAGGCAAAAATATAAAAATAAATGAAAAAATTTAAACCTAAAAGGGGGTCACGTACTTGTCAACTCTTCTATAGTTCTCTACCGCATTAATATTCTCATGAAGTTTATGGCATTTATTTCATATTAATGAAAAAAATGATTTTACTGCTTCGTACAATTTGTGATTTATAACTTTTAGCTAACTTATTTGAACTTGCTTAAATTTATATATTTTAAGTGAAAAATATTAACTATAAATATGATAAAGATAAAGTTTGATCTTTAATTTCGTCGGAGATAAAAAAAACTCAATTTTTTATTTTCTTATAATATACTAATTAAAGGTCATAATGTAAAACAGAAAATTAAACCACAATCTACCATTTCAATATGTCGATGATCAACACTCAAATAGCACATTTGTTATTTAAATAGTGTAAAAACTCTCAAAATGCTAAAAAAAATGTCCAATCTGTCGTTATCAAAGAAAACCTGAGTTTCTGCATTTTTTTTTCTCATGTTCAACTTGATCTTTACGGGATGTAAATGTGATGAAGTTCAGAAAGTAGCGGATAGTTTTCTGTTAGTTAGATGGACTTTTCAAAAGAAAGATGAAAGCTTTGCATTTTAGACCGTTTTATGTGTGAACCGAGGGGATTAAGTAATGGGCTAAAGGTTGTTTCGAGTGGGAATGAGGTTGATTGTGAGTTGATTGACTAAAGTTTTTCCTTAGTAGATCTAGAAAGGAGATAATAATAATTATAAGATAATAAAATTTGAAGAAAAAAAAGGACAATAAAAATGAGATGGAGGTAGTAAGATTTATTTATACAAAATGAAATAAATAGCAAAGTTCGTGTATATATAAAATATTCAAACTTATTTAGTTTACAAACATAGTACCCAAACACTTTGTTGAATATCTGGAATGGAGGTCGGGGAGGGGACGAGAAAAAGATTAGGAAGGGAAAGGGAGAGGGATAAGAGGGAATATTGCTTCTTAAACTTTTCTTTGTTGAAGGAGAAATAAATTGTCTTCGATAAGGGAGACGAGGATCCATATTATCTAGAGTAAAGATTGGTGTTTCATAAAGCTGAATGTGATTTATGACTTCTTAGATGTAAAACGTGGCAGAAAGGTAGTGATAATGGTAGTGGATTGGAGGTTGTTTCAAGTAGTAAGAACTAATCACAGTGGCTGATGTTTTATTTTGCGAGTAAATTAGTGGGGTGGAGGGAGGGTGCATTTGTGGAGGGTGATGAGTTTAACGAGGATAGTGATAATAAATAAGGTTATTTATCAGCAAAATATCGCTTGCATTAAAACATATAGGTAACATGAATAATAACAAGAAACCTCAAAAGATCATACTGATAAACTTAATCTTGACCCCCATCAATCCAAATTAAAGTAAAATCTTAATTCTAACAACATTGTCGAGAGCAAGGGTTAGTTTCCATTGTATTGTAGATTTTTCTAGAAGTAAGAGTTTAGTTTTTCACTTGGTTGGATAAATTTGAGAGAAATTTCGAAGACAAAGATCCATCTTTCAAGGGATGAGATTGTTTTAGATCATGTGTGTGAATAAGGAAGAAAATAAGGGTCTGCGTGAAAGATTTTGTTTCAAATGAGAAGATGGGGGGCAAGACTATTGTTATAGTGAGGTGTCATAAGCAACCTCAGTCATGTAGTATTGCGTTGGAATTTGGTTCACTTTCAAAGGTACGTCAATAGTTTGACCGAGAGATATAACATTTAACTACCTGTAAATGTTTTTACGTAACTACCATTTGATCCAACAATGACTAAATTATGGTTGTTCTTCTAAAGAAGGAGATTTGTTGCATCATTGAGTTGATCAAGTAGATATTATTGTTTTCCTTGATCAATTAAAAAACAAATAAGTATTAATGAACAAAATCTAAAAACTCCTCAGTCCCAAGTATTATATATATAAACTTCATATTGGTTTTATTTTCCTAAAAAATTAAACATTGTCGAGAGAAAGGGTTAGTTTCCATTGGATGGTGGATTTTTCTAGAAGTAGGGGTTTAGTTTTTCGCTTGGTTGGATAAATTTGAGATAAGTTTCGGAGACAAGGATCGATCTTTCAAGGGATGAGATTGTTTTAGATCATGTGTGTGAATAGGGAACAAAAATAGAGGTTTGCGTGAAAATTTTTGTTTCAAATGAGAAGATGAGGTCCAAGACTATTGCTATAGAGAGGAAAGAGGGAGGGGGGGTGTAATATTGTGTTGGAATTTGATTCACATTCAAACGTACTTGTATAGTTTGACCGGGAGATATAACATTCTACCTACCTCTAAATGATTTTACTTAATTACAATTTGATTTAGCAATGATTAAATTATGGTTGGTATTCGAAAGAAGGAGAATTGTTGCATCATTGCATAATTGAGTTGATTATGCAGAGTAGATATTATTGTTTTCCTTGACCAATTGAAAAACAAACAGGTATTAATGAACAAATTCTAAAAACTATCAGTTCAAGTATCATATATATAAACTTGATTTTGGTTTTATTTTCCAAAAAAAAGTATTTTATTAATCAAACACTCTTTTATTCTTACGTCAATATTATGTTAACGGGAATTATTTATTGGTCATGCGGCATACATAAAATCTTAGACATGAACGATGTACTATATGTCTATATTTCATTTATTGTGAAATTTATCACACATTATTTTAATATCCGTGCAACGCACGGGCAAGAAAACTAATAATTATAAAAAAAAGCTTTATTTTAATAATTATGTCAATGACCCAATATAATTAATGTAAACATTGAATATGATTAAATATTGATTTTAAATATGTTTTACCTTATGAAAAAAAAATGATCAAAAAATCGTTAAAAAAAGATGTTAGAAATTATGTTTGGCCCATATGTCGATTCTAACCGAACCGGGACTCAAACCGCCCGACCCGTTTTACCAAGTACCAAGTGTATATCGGGAGGCCCTAAAACCACGGACCCAATCTTTAATGCCACGACATTTCCTTCAACGATTGCTCACTATCTTCTCACACTCTCCCGTGGAACAATACTCTATTGTCATGGCGTTATCAACGTCCCTAATACTCTATAAAGTGTGATGGTCTTAAGCTCATTGTCGTCTTACCCGATTACTCACTATCATCGCTATCACTTCCAGATCTGCAAATCGCTCGCCATTTCCTTCAGCGATTCCTTTCTGGTACGATCTGCATTCTGGTAATTTTCGTAAAATCATTTGGTGAGCTTCTACTTTTCTAGTATTTATTTCTTCTTCTCTTTCTCCCTTTTCTGGAAAAAAATGTCTCCCCCCTTTTCTAAATTAGGGTTTCGATTTCGACCTCATTTGCAATTTGATACAAGCTGCAGGAAGTTGCTCAATTAAGATGAAGAAAGAGAACTTCGAGTAGTTTGTACACACAGTTTGACAAATTTCAGAGAAATGAGAGATAAGAAATGTAGAGAAAGATTGAAGATTTTTATTGATTTTCTTGTCATGAAATGATTGAATGAATTACAAACTAAGGAATTCTCATATTTATACAGCTCATGACAGCTACTTTCCCGCTATTTCTAACTGAATTCCAGCTAACTCTAACAACTTTCTTAACTAATTTTGGCGCCAAAACTTATTCTGTTACAATTCTGTTATTCTATAACATATCTTCCCTCTTCTAAAAAGACTTGTCCTCAAGTCTCAGTCAACTGCTGAATTAGGCCAGGAAATTGTTGCTCCATTACCTCAGCGAATTCCCATGTTGCATCATGTATTGAAAAACCCTCCCAGAATCGGGTATTGTATCTTAGCCCGATTTTGCCTTTTGACAATCCTTCTATCCAAAACAAAGAAATGGCTCGTATGATATCTTCACTATTGAGACCTTGCATCCAACTAGGAATATGAGCTGCAGTAGGAAGTTGACCTCTGAAAGCCTTCAATTGTGAGACATGAAACACTTTATGAATTTTGGTAGTATCAGGAAGAGACAATTTGTAGGCCACCTTTCCCACAGTGTCTTCTACTTGAAATGGCCCATAATACTTGGGAGCAATCTTCTCATTAGGCCTGCGAGTGATGACCCACTGCCTATAAGGTTGTAGCTTTAGCCACACCCAATCCCCAACATTAAAGACCCTTTCGACCTTTTCTTATCACCGCACCTTCATTCTCGTGTTGAGCTTTTCAGAATCGATCCTTAAGCAATGTTATCATAGCTTCCCTTTTTGCATGGTCCTGTCCACACTCTCCACACTGCCTCTCTCCTGGTAAATAGGGTAAATGAAGAGGGGAGGTTGGTTATAAATCGCCTCATATGGAGTCATCTCGAGTAGCGAGAATGATAAGTAGTGTTATACCACCACTCGGCTAAGGTAACCACATAACCCATTCCTTAGGCTTTTCCCCACACATACACCTTAAGTAAGATTCAATGCATCCGTTCACAACCTCTCGTCCCACCATCTGTTTGAGGGTGATAAGCGAGATGATAACAACAACTCGTAGCCCTGCAGGTTGAAATAAGGCCCGCCAAAAGTGATCGGTAAAGATAGCATCCCTGTCACTTACAATGCTTCTAGGCCACCCGTGTAGTTTAAACACATTAGATAAGCTTGGGCCACCTCGATTCTTTGTGAAAGGATGAGTTAGTGCCATAAAATGGGCATACTTACTCATTCTATCAACCACAACAAAAATAACTTCTCTCCCCGAGATTTTGGCAACCCCGTAATGAAATCCATAGAGATATCCAACCGATTTCGGAGGGAATAGGCGGTGGTTGTAAAAGTCCAGGATAAGCCGCATTATCATACTTATTAGCTTGACATGTGACACACTCGCTCGACAAAATGACTTATGTCCTTGGTCATACCTCTCCATAAGAATAAAGTCTTCACCCTTCTAGTAGTGGCATCTCTCCCCGAATGCCCACTCGAGGTGCACCGTGAAGCCACTCCAAAATCTTATTCCTCAATATCGTCGGGACCAATCACAATCCGTCCTTTCTTTTTAATCGTGCCATCAAACAATCGATATGAAGGAACAAGAAGGGTCATTCTCAGAATCGTTTTTTTAGGTTGCTTAGAAAATTGTCTTGGTCATAACTCCTTTGTATAAGGTCCGTAAATTTGATGAGCATCGACAAAGCTATGCACAACAACTCACTCCCCGACATCTTGACAAAGCATCGCACCAAATTTTCCTTCCCGGACTGTATTGGATCTCATAGTCAAAGCCCATGAGTTTAGATAGCCAAAATTGCCGGAATGGTGTAGAAATCTTCTCACGGAGAAGCCACTTCAGACTTTTTTGGTCGGGTTTTAATCAAAAATTTTTGTCCCGTAAGATATCTTGCTCCCATTTTTGCACAAAGAAAGACAATAGCTAGCACTCTCCTTCTCATATACGATGCTTTTGCCATTTTGGGATCGAGTGTTTTACTAATGTAGGCTAGTGGATGCCCATCTTGCATGAGTCTTTGCTCCAATGCCGTGTTAGAAGCATCTGTCTCAACAACAAAGGCCTTGTTAAAGTCGAGAACAAATAGGACAGAGCACTCGCTAAGAGCATCTTTGAGTTCTTTGAAATGCAAAGGAGGCCAGGCTACTCCACTTAAACTCCCCTTTCCTTAATAATCGTGTCGGTGGGTGATCGATGACTCGCATATCCCCTCACAAATTTTCTCAGTAGTACCTGCTAAACCCGTAAAACTCCTCAACTCCTTAACGATTTTGGCTCGCCAATTTTTAATCGCTAAAACTTTAGCAGATCGCTCCACTCCATTGCCACAAATGAAGTGCCCCAAATACTCCACTTTGTCACTAGCAAAAGAGCATTTATCGCTTTTAGCATACAACTTGTTTGACCTCATTACTTCAAAGACCATAGCTAAATGTTGCCGTGTTCCTCCGGAGAAGGGCTATAGACTAAAATGTCATCAAAGAAAACTAAGACACATTTTCTGAGCAAGGTTTTAAACACATTGTTCATCCAATTTTGAAAAGAGGCAGGAGCATTTGTCAACCCAAAAGGCATGACAAGAAACTCATAGTGACCAACATGAGTTTTGAAAGCGCTTTATAGACATCACCCTCATACACCCTCAATTGATGGTACCCCGCCCTTAGATCCAACTTTGAAAATACTTTAGAGCCGCCTAATTCATCAATAAGCTCATCCACGATCGGGATAGGGAATTTATCCTTCACTTCTTCTTTTGTCGACCTCCCCCGTAATCAACACACAAACGCCAAGACCCATCTTTCTTGCCCACAAGGACCACTTTGGAGAAGCAAATGGGCTACAAACTATGTTGTATTATACCCTGGTCCAACATCTCCTGCACCAACCTCTCAATAATGTCTCTTTGTTTGAGTGGGTATCTATAAGGCCTAATATTAATGAACTGAGCATCCTGCAACAAGGGAATCCTATGGTCAAACACTCCTCTACTAGGAGGAAGTCCGGTAGGCTCTTCAAATAGATCCTTATAATGTCAGCAAGAAGTTACTCAACTCAACAGTCCATCACCATCCTCAACCCGCGACCACAGATTTAACTGGGAATTTTTTTCCTCCTTGGGACTTAAGTGTAAGAAACACAGATGAGTAGCATTATTGAGGAGTTTTGAAGTTGGTTTAACTGTGTGAATCTTTGGAGGAGCCAAACCCCTCAGCACATGTCTTTTATCCTTGTATTTGAATTCCATTTTCAAATCTTTAAAATTCCAAATGATCGTCCCCTAGAGTACTTAACCACTGGACTCCTAGAACCATGTCACATCCTCCCAACGGAATAATCAACACATCATCCACAAATCGAGTGTTTTGTAATCGCCAGAAAATGTCTACTCATTAGTTGACAGGAAACCGCTTCCATCTCGCAATCATTCGATTGTGGTTCAATAGAGTCCAACTTACATCCTAACTTCATGGCCATTTGTTGATCCAAGAAATTATGTGTACTTCCCGAGTCAACGAGAATATGAATATCCTTCTTTCCCACATGACCACCACTCTCATAGTCGGAAACCCTTGACTACCAGATAAAGCATTCATTGAAATGCATGGAACAGTGCCCACCATCTCATAACCCAATTCAGATTCCTCTGTCTCTTCCACTATACTAATGGTATCTTGCTCATCACCTTCCTCCCCCACGATCTCTATTGCAAACATTTGAGTCCCCTTATGCTTGCAAACATGATTTCTAGTGAAAGGTTCATTGCGAAATAACACTCTCCTTTTTTAATTTTTCTCGTTGCTCACCGCACCGATAAATCTAGTGGGGTTGATGGAATTATTTGGTGGTGGAGATGGAGAAATAACAGGTCTAGGGTTAGGTAACAACCCTTTAGAAGATGAACTTGGGACAGAATGGTGTGAATTAGTAAAAGTTCTAGGGTTAGAATTTGGATTTTGTATGTAATTTTTGAAGTATATTTGGTCACGCATGACTCTCTTCCGTAAACGAGCATATTCAACAAAGAAAGAAGAAGATTCGAGGTTTAAATGCTTTCACAAATGGTTTCAAAGAAGGTTTCAACCCTCCAATGAAACTGTCCAAGAAATACTCGGTCGTGCAATAAAGGATTTCGTTGCATCATTAACCCTTTAAGATTTTCAAATGCATCTAAGTAATCATCAATAGTATTAGTCCGATGCGCTTTATTAAACTCCTCCACAACATTTCCAAAGAATTTCTTCTTTAAATCTTGCACACAAATCTACTATAAAATCATCCCATCCAATATGAGGTCTAACAACAACATAGCTATTAAACCATGATTCAGCCCTACCAATCATATACATGCTAGCTAAATCCACACGTTGTTCATCGTGAATTTTGCATAGATTGAAGTACTTCACACATTTTTTCATCCAAATTCGAGGATTATTACCATCAAAACAAGGAAATTCAAGCTTGGGTGTAAACTTGAGATGATTTCATTACACTGATGTGGAGATTCACCGTTTCCGCACCCAATCACGCACCTCGAGATCCTTCCCAACTTCATTTGCTTTCAACAACGCCATAATTTCGCCAAGAATCGTTGTTTGTTGCTCCACCGCTCAAGAGTAGAAATTCGACCTTCCATTGCTTGATTTCAATTGTTGACATCAATTTGCGTGTAGCAGTGCGCTTTAGGGTTCTTTACGAAATTTGGGGAAAAATTAATTGCAATTGAGTTTTGCGGAAGCACAATCAAAGGATCAACAAGCTGATACCAATGATACAAGCTGCAGGAAGTTGCTCAATTAAGATGAAGAAAGAGAACTTCGAGTAGTTTGTACACACAGTTTGACAAATTTCAGAGAAATGAGAGATAAGAAATGTAGAGAAAGATTGAAGATTTTTATTGATTTTCTTGTCATGAAATGATTGAATGAATTACAAACTAAGGAATTCTCATATTTATACAGCTCATGACAGCTACTTTCCCGCTATTTCTAACTGAATTCCAGCTAACTCTAACAACTTTCTTAACTAATTTTGGCGCCAAAACTTATTCTGTTACAATTCTGTTATTCTATAACACAATTTAATTCCCGTTATTTCTGCAATTCTGCTCATTTTAAGGCTAATCCTATTGACGATTCTCGAATCTTTCTGGATTATGTTAGAGAACAATGTCAATTAGGTTTTACTAATCTCTATTTTCCCCTTAATATATTCCACCAAATGATGTCTCTGGTGCGGCGACCTTCGATTATCCATTTTAACAGGCTATTTGCCGCCATGCTCAAAATCAAACGAATATATCCTCACACAACCGTCATTTCTCTCAATTCGCATCTTGAGTTATCCGGTACCCGACCTGATTTGTATTCCATTCGCATCCTCGCTAATTGTTACTGCCACTTAGGCCGTGTTGATTTTGGGTATTCTCTCCTTGCCAAGTCCCTTAAGCTTGGGTATCCCTTTGAGTCTAATTTAGTTTTATTCACCACTTTAATCAAAGGCCTTGTGCACAATAACCAATTTCCACAAGCTATTGAGTTGTTTGACGTAGTTGTCGTTAAGCTAGGCATTCAGCCAGATATAGTTACCTATGATACCATTGTGAAAGGTCTTTGCGGGATTGGAGACAATGTCGGCGCTCTCCACTTGCTCCGCGAGCTGAATTCTTGCCCCTCAGGTTGTAAGCCTCGCCTTACCATGTACAACACTGTTATCCATAGTCTCAACAAAGATAAACTCTTTACTGAGGCTAAGGAAATGTTGCTTGAGATGGTTGAGAACAACATTGCACCCAATGTTTATACTTATAACATGTTGATTCACATGCAATGTAAAAACAATATGATTGATGAAGCAGAAGCCCTTATACAGATAATGACTAAACAAGGTGTGGCTCCTAATGTATTTACTTATAGTACTTTATTGCATGGCTACTGCTTGTGCGGCCAAATGGACAAGGCAAGAGAGCTATTTGATTTAATGATTCAAACCCACTGCCACCCTAACGTTGTGACTTACGGTACTCTGATCAATGGATATGTTAAACTTAAAAGCATTGACAAGGCCTTCGACGTGTTGCAAGAAATGTTTGAGCGAGGGATTGCCCCTAATGCAAAGGGGTTTATTGCACTCTTATAGATGGGTTGTGTAAATGTAGGATCCCAATGGCACGTCAGCTCTTCAATGACATGCAAATCTATGGAATAAAGCCAAATGTTTGCACTTATGGTGCCTTACTAGACGGGGTATGTAAAAATGCACAGCTTGATGAAGCAAAGGCATTGCTCAAGGAGATGGAGTCTAATGGAGTTGCTCCTAATATTATCATCTACGATATCCTAATTAACAATTTATGTGAGGCTGGTCGGATTGAAGATGCTAAAAATCTTGTCTCTGTTCTCCTATCAAGGGGTATGGTATTCAGTCATATAACTTATACGACAATGATTAAGGGGTATTGCAAAGAAGGTCGTATGAATACAGCTATGAAGCTTCTAAACAAAATGAAGCAAATTGGATGCTCTCCTAATGTCGTGACTTATACCACACTCATAGATGGATTGTATAAATGTAATAGCATCCCAGTGGCACGTCAGCTATTCAATGAGATGCAAATATATGGAATTAAGCCAAGTGTTTGCACTTATGGTTCCTTATTAGACGGGTTATGCAAAAATGCACAGCTTGATGAAGCGAAGGCATTGCTCAAGGAGATGGAGTCTAATGGAGTTGCGCCTAATATTGTCATCTTCACTATCCTAATTCACGGTTTATATGAGGCTGGTCAAGTTAAAGATGCTGAAAACCTTGTCTCTGTTCTCCTATCAAGGGGTATGGTACCCAATCATATAATTTATAGTACAATGATTAAGGGGTATTGCAAAAGAGGTCTTATGAATACAGCTATTGAGCTCCTTAACCAAATGAAGCAAGTGGGATGCCCTCCCAATGATGTCACCTATAATACAATTATACAAGGATTCATATTCAACGGCGATTTGCGAAATGCATTATGTTTCTGTGATATAATGGTTAACGAGGGATTTGAGGCTAATGCTAACACTCTTTCTTTGTTACGTAACCATTTATCACATGATAAACCAAAGAGTTTTTCGACTGTATGGAAGTGATTTTTTTGGTGGGTTGGGGATTTTTTCGGTTGTATGGAAGTGATTTGTATGGATGGGGGGCGTTTTTCGGTGGGGGTGGTGGTGATTTCGGCAAGTGTGGGACCTTTTCCGACGAAGTTATGGTGGTTTCGGGGGTAAATGCACTTTTTCCGGTTGTATGATAGTGATTTGTGTGAATGGGGGCGTTTTCCGGCAGGGTGGTGGTGATTTTGTGTAAGGCCTTTTCCGACGGGGTTATGGTGGTTTCAGAGGGTATATGCATTTTCCGGCGTGTGTGTGGTGTTTAAAGATGCCGATAACCTAGTTTCTGATCTTCTGTCCAAGGGTACAATATCATGATCAAAGGCCTCTGTAAAAACAAAAAAAAGGTCTTATGACTGATGCTATAGAGCTCCTAAACAAAAGGAGGCATAATGGATGCTCTCCCGATAGTGTCACTGACAATACCATTATCCGAGGATTCATTGTTAATGAGGATTTGCAAACTGCATTATGTTACCGTGATATAATGGTTAAGAGGGCTTTGAAGCTGATAATTACACTCTTTTGTTGTTCTTTAACAATTATCGCATGATAACCCACAGTTTCTCCAGAAGTTTCGAAATGATGACTTGATGATCATTTCTGCTTGTAATTCGGTTTTTGGATATTTGAAAACTGTCCTTTCTGTAACTCTTCAAAGTACTGTCAATGTGTGCTTCATTGCATCATGCATACTTTTTTAGGTCCTATGATAAAATTCCTTCTGCTCTCTTAATACGTTTCACTGATGTTCTGCGCTGGTCTTCTTGTAAATATGGCTAGGCATGAGTGTGTGACTGATACCTTGTGTCCCCCTGTGTTAGATACTTTTATTTTATTTATTTAAATGAAGTTCGACGAGATTGTTTTTACTTCTTTACCAGCTGACTGTGCTTGTCACTGCCGTGTCAGTGACTGTATGCTGTGATTTGGCTTATAACTATTTCGATGGTTTTTTTTTTTTTTATATTACGTAGTACACTACTACTTGTCCAACTGGTTTCCAAATCATTCTTGAGTTCAGTTGGGAGTCAGAGTAGGGCTGTGTTTCTAACTTCTGACAGGGCTGTGTCCGGGGTTACGGGAATTCAATCATTTGGGGCTTTTCATTGGAGAGGGGAGCCACAACTCTAACCTTACTCTTCGACCACCGGACAAAGTTTACTGGCGCTCTAGTTGCGAATCTTGGTGGAAGGTAATATGGATGAAATAAAAAGGTTTGTACAGCTAGCTTTGACATATGTGAGGAAGAAAGTGGAGGAAGCGGTCTACTATGATCAGTGTTAATGCTGAGGTATATCAAATAGAAGATCAAGAAAATAAAAGAAGAGGGAACAGGTCTAAATACATTAGACCGTAAGATCAACCTCTAAGGCACATTGTTCGTCAAAAGTCTACAGGTAATTAAGTAATCCTCTTTCCCTGCCAGTAAATTATGTATTTCATTTTAGTTCGTCCAACTAGTAGTTTATCACTACTTTATCTGTCCTTTTGGTTATACTGGGTGCAAAATTTATCTTATCGGAGTTGGAAGAGGAGCACCATTATCTTATTTTGACAGCTTGTAACTTGGAGAAAACCGGGTTTCTGATTTGGTGACTTACTAATTCGATTCTTTGATTATTCTGTACTAGTCCTACTGGCCTTTGATGTCGTTCTTGAGTCGTTGAGTTCAGTTAGGAGTTAAGACTTAAGAGTGATGCTTTGTTCCTAACTTTTACGCAAGGCTGCATTATTTTGTCTTCTACAATGGGCTGAGTTGAAATGCCGTAAGTTTGTACTCGCGGAGGGGTTGCGTAGATCCTCAGAGGCTTTTCATTGGAGAAGGGAACCATAACTCTTACCTCACTCTTGAGCCACTAAACAAAGGTAATTAGCTCTCTTTTTTCTAAAGTTGTTGGGGAGTTGTGTCTTGTGGGACTCGAAACCGCTTCACAAAAAAAAGTTTTTTTTTTGTTGTGGTCGACTAGAGTTCGGTATCTTTATATCATGCAGAAATTTTTAGGTAAGACCAAGACATGCTTTGCATATTTGACAAAGAAACACATTTGTCTTTAGTTTCTAAACACAGAAATATTTTTTCCGTAAAAGAAAGAAAAAAAAACTTGCAATATTGACGACATAAGTATAAATCTCGCGATTTAAGAGTATTGATTAAGGGTGGTAAAATAAGTACCTAAACTTTGCTTCTTTTTTTCCCCGGTTAAGGGTCTAAACTATCTAACTTTACCGTTAAATCAAATTACAACCACCCATAATGCTTTTGAAACACACAAAGAGATAATCCAGTTATATTGTTCACCCAAAACACAATCCAACAAAAACTAATAACTATAACTATTGTCAATGATACCAATTACATATTGTTCCCCAAATTGTTGTTAAAGAGTTTCAATGTCCATGTGCTTTCTCTTTTGGTTTCTTTCAGCCACTCAAAAAATGCTACAGATCTTTACCACTCAAATTCTGGAAAACAAACCCGTAGTTTGTAAGTTAGACGCAACCATTAACATAGAAATCGAAAAATCATTGTATAAAAAACAATCTGAAGTTAGTACAAGATTTATATTTTTTATGTCACAAGATTCAAGCAAGTGGTTAAATTCTGCCAGCAACCAATTATACAACTAGCTGTAAGTTATTTGAAATCAAAATTAATTATATTAGGCATTTTATTAACCCTAACATAAAAAGAGATAAATCGCCAAGCTAGAACAAAAATTAACCACTTACTTGAATCTTGTTCTTGATCTTGTTCAGTAATCAAGGATGAATTTTGTAGTGATGTTCTATCAATATTACGGCTTAATTGAAGGTATTCTTGGGTTATCTAGTGCTTTAATGGAGAGAGCATGATTTTCTATTATTTTTCTCTCTTTCGGATTTGGTGCGCGGTCTGATTTTTGGGGTTCTGTCAGTACCCCCGCCATTTGTATGTATGATATATATTGATATGGGTTTGTTTGATCAGTTTAGTTGACGGTGTTAAGTTTAGTCCCTTAATGGTGAAGTTTGATAGTTTAGACCCTTTAACAAAAGTAAAATTTAGGTACTCACCAATAACTCTATTGTTTTGCTTTGGGCATGGTAACTAACTGTTCATTTGTGTGTTTGAGGTAGATTCATCTTGGGCATGGTAACTAACTGTTCATTTTGTTTATTCTCATTTGCAGATGTACACTTCGTCACTCACAGGCTGTGGCGGCGTCTTCTTTGGATCAGTCTCCTCCGCTACCTTGTACTCAGGTTCTCTCTACCTTGGTGAACAAAACTTCGATAAGTAAGAAAGCTGTTGTCTTTCTTCTAACGATCTTAGGATATATGTTTAGGAGTTCTCGTATGTTTCGTGTTACTAGGGTTTATGATTCTGGGGAACTTAGTAATCTCGCTTCTACTGATTAACCCTTGTTTCGCAAGTTTCACGCGATTCGATCTTGTTTTTCAATTTCTAAAATTTTATCATTTGGTCATCAATTGAATGACCTTACCTTAGTTCTCATTTCGTGTTTCGCCTACCTATGCCTTTAGTGCCTTTTAGAAATCGAGTGTTGTGAGTTCAGGACTTGTGATAATCTTTTCTGAATTACTGCATTCTGACATCATTTATCTTTCTTTTGATGGCTCTTAGTTCAGTCTGAGGAATTGGCTCAAGCTTATGAAGTCCTCACAACCCATTAGATGTATTTGAGCACCTATTCAAGCCTGGTTTTGGAGGTGATGCGTCCATTAGATCCGTTAAAATTCTGAATGTGGCTCCAGAAAAGATAGAGATATTCCCTTTTCAGTCAGGTAAATTCTCATCTTATGTCTTTTTTTTTAAAAAAAAAAAAAAAACCGAGGCAGTAATTTATGAACCGCTCAATGCAAGGGGAGAATATAATTCTGAATGTGACTCATTGTATTCCCTTTTGAGCCTTGTAAGAACTATCTTTTGGCTGCATTTCATTCCTTTTCATTATCAACTTTGATATGTCTTAAGTTTGACTCAAGGTAGGTTCTATCTACCTTAACATTGCCATTACTTTAAGCATTATATAAATGAAGAGGGGACGGTACTGGGGTTGGGGTAAGTTCAGTGGTGTGGTGGTGGCGGCTGGTTGGTCTGGGATTGGTAAACAAATGATTGAGGATAAGGGAATATTATGATTATTCGGTTAACTCTTATTATTGCGATTTTTTATTTTGTTTGTCGACCCTCTGCCACTTCAATCAGACATTAAGGAGTTAACCTAGGTGTTTTACCAAAAGACACTTATGGTCCTTCCCAGATAACTATAGGATGAATATGTTTAGTATACTGTAAATGTATAGTATAGACATATTCCATTATAATTTCCTAGACTGTGAATTGAAAGTGAATTTGCGGCATCTCATAGTATTTAATCCTGGGAATAGTTAGCTGCTATATTATTTGAACATTGTTTTAATTTCTCACTTTGGTTGCAGGGTCCTCTGGTTTCCAAGTGAGTGTTTTTAATGCAAATCAAATCTTGGAGCTTGTCACCCCTGTTGATTATGGTGTATGCAAAGGGTGGAGGAAAGATGGTATGCCTTGTAACATGGTTGTTAACAAGTATGTTGTCTCTGACCCTATTCGTGATGCATAAACTACTGTTGCATTTGTATGTACCTTATTCTTTTTCCTGGGCATCCTTTATAGAGCAATTGTTTCTGAAACTGTTTTTGACGCAAAGGCAGGATGATCCATAGATTGAGTTATATAGGAGTTTGCACAGATTACTTTTTAGATTCACCTGCCTTAGTTAGGAGTCTTACGACCTTTTATTGTTTGATTTCATACACTGACTGTAGCTCATAGATTGAGTTGTTAAGCTATATTGAAAATATGAAATCGCTTGTCAGGGACATGTTTGTTTAAATGCTTGGAACAAGATTGTACTAGTGAGTTTCTTGTAATTTGGAGTAGGTTGCTCTAGCCAAGTATATCTCCTCAAGTTGCAGTTGCAGCTTCAGGCTGCCAGAGTGGTTAGAGGAGAAGCAGCTTCTGCCTTCTTGCTATAGCTGCTAACAGATATGTTTTATTCGCAAACACAATGTTCAATTGTTTTATATAGGGTTCAGGTTGTCAAGTTTAATTTTCTATGGCATTTTTTGGTATTGAATTGATCGATAAGGCGATCTCATTCCCTTCAGGCGGTTATTTTGATGATATTGATGTGATGTAGGTGGATTGGATTGTTTTAGTGAAATGCATGCCCTTTTGTTCGCATTCATATTTGTGATTCATGCGTCCTTTTTTCATTCCTTTTGCAGGACAATTCAGGTGGGGAAGTTATCTGTGGCCATGTGAAAATTCGACTATAGTATCGGGGTGGGCGCTATGGTTCAAAAATTACGCCTATGGTTGCCCTTTAATGCTGCGGAAACCAATTCAAAGAGTTGAGAAACACTGTGAATGACAATACGGTGATTGAGAAGGCAGGCAAAATAAAGGAAGAACTCTACCCCGACTAGCAGGGATAAACACATGGAGACTTCAGCCTACAAAATTTCTAAGGAACCCATTCTCAGTGATCTTGACCACTCAGGCTGTAGAGATTTTGGCTCATTAGATCTATGGCGAGAATATTCAGGCAGGGCGGCGCAACCAGATTCTGAGGCAGTAGTTGGAGCTGCAAACTGTGAAGATCAGGCCAGTAAAGTAATGTTATTCTGCCCCTAGCACCGGTGAGAATAATCAAAATTAGGTTAGGATTCAATTACATTTTTTAGATCTGTTTAGTTTTTATCAAATTTTAATGTAATTTTGTGATAAATCATGGTGTTGTAAGCGAAAAATTAGGTTATAATCGAAAAATTTAGGATTTATAAAATCTGAATTTTAGATTTTCATCAGGTGTGTAATTGATTTTTGTAAATCAATTTGAAACCTAGGCAGAAATACCATGTGTAAGCGAAAAATTAGGTTATAATCAAAAGTTTGCTTTCACATATTGTAATAGTTTTCGGTAATCTAAGAGCTTTGTCTTATGGTAGCAACTGAAACCTTAGCACTGATGAGTGATGAATTACCGAGCTAGGCGCGAATTACTAATACAAAAGGTATGTTCATTCAAATTGGTGTTTATTTGGCTTGTTATGCTCTATTTTAGGCCTTTGTCCTTGGTTAGTAAGACCCATCAGGTTTCAGAGATAACACAAATTGTTCCGGATTCATCAAGTAAACATTGAACAGATATGTAATGTGCTCTTTTTGTTACTGCTGAACAAACTCATAAAAAAGCGATGCACCCCATTTCGCATCTGACTTTAACAAAATGTTTATGCTTATGTGATTTGTTGTGTCAAATACCCTTTGTTTGCTGTCATTTTAATGCAGTCAGTCTGCTGGTATATGTCTTTCATTGATTACGAGGTTTGGAATTCGGATAAGCACATCAATGCTGGTCAATCATGTTTGACATTATTGACCAAGCTTGGCTTTTGAACTGCTCTTGATCTGTGCACCATGGTCCAATTGTTGCATAAGAAAGTAGACCGGTTTACTGATTTCGACTTGGAGAATATAAGACATTAATAAGACGAATTATTTACTTGGGTAGAGGCTTAACAGGTACATGAGTAATCTACTGTTTATCGGTTAGTATCATTTATATTAATTAACGTGAGACTGTCTTGCAGAATGCTAATTATGACGGAAGGCGTATTAACTCACATTGCTGATAGTATCGAAAAGCTGGATATTGAGCTTGCTGCTAAGAAGATTGTGGAGGGGATTAGGAATGATCAGTTTTAACATAAATGGGAGTTCAGTACCATTGGTCCCTGGCACCATCACCTCCGGGTGCGCCACAACCGTAAACTGGACAATCTCATACTTCAGTTCCGGAGCTTCAAATTGAATCACTGCCCCTTATCAAGATAATTTGGTGCTGAAAATACTATGACGAGTTTCCCATCATGCTCAATATCATACCCCTCTTCTTTCACCTCATGAGATCTCACCACCAAGTCAAGTTCATTGTCGTCGAGAAACTTCTTTATCATAAAATTCTATTTTATCAATTTGCAGCAAAATTCATTAGGATCATAGGACACAATTCATTAGGATCATAGGACACATTGCCATCAATTCAAATCAAAGTCATAGCTCATGACTTTAAACACATCTCTAGCAAGGTAAAGAAGTGCATCTAGCTTGCTAGAGATGTGTATCTAGTAAGGTAAATAAGTGTATCTAACTTGTTAAAGACGTGTATCTAGTAAGGTAGAGGTATGTATTTAGCCTGCTAGAGATGTGTATTTTGATATTTTATCATAGTTACATGTTATGAATGGCTGAATGCTGATGATATAACTGGGGATACTGGATTACTTATAACTACATATATGTAATTGCTATGGTTTTATAATTATTTGCACTAGAGAAAGTAAAAAGCGAATTGTCCTTCGAGTTCAGTGATTCTGAATTTAAATTGGGATTGTATCTTGTATCATCACTAATGTGGAGCAAACTATTAGAGCCGAAAGTTTGATCAAAGCTTAATGATTTATTAACAAATTGCGTTAAGAATTACACAACAGATATAGTTATATAAAAGTTACGGAGTACTTTCCTAATTAAGTCGGCGTAATTGCTGTTTTCCTGCAGATTTATGTCATCCTTGTGCAAACAACCTGTGATGGCCTGCAACTGCTTTTAACTAGCTTTTGTCTTAGTATATTAACAATCATAATAATTTACTAAATTTTTTTAATCAGGGTATGAGCGCAAATATATTTGGTAATTGCTATTTCCTACACATCATTTTACTAAATCCTACACAAATTTTCCCATTCATCCGATTTTGCCCCTCTCATTTTACACCATGAAAAAAAAAAATTAAACCTAACTCCCTCTACCCAGAGTCCCGACAACTCCTTTCGACCTCAAACTCCATGCCCAACCGGCGACGAGCACCGTTGAAATGGCCTCCGATGATGGATTATCTTGTGAACCGGATGCACTTTTTCCGACTGCTTGTAAATCGTACTCTCCGAACTCTCCGACCCAACATCACTTTTTCCGACTGCTTGCTTCCATTGAAATGGCCAGGCTTGGACGGCGGCGTAGTTTCCTGCGTTTTCTTCGGTCACTGCTTGTTTTTTGTCTTTGATTGCTAATTGCTTGTTCTTTAAAGTTGTATGAACAACATTGTTTCACAGCATTCAATTAAGGAAACATCAGATGACAAAAACCAGTTAGAAAGGAAGACAGAAAAACATACAAATAAAATTTTGAATGAATTATCTGATTACAATGTTATACAATTGAAAATGTCCTGACTATTGGAGTTTGAATTAAATGTAGTCCTTGATTACATTTAATTGGCATGAAAACTGATGATAATTCACATGGAAAGTGATTAGAATGGCGACATTATTATTCGAGCTGGTATCTTGTGTATCCACGGCTCCACCATGATCACCAAGCCTATCCCCACACCACAACCCACCGCCACTAACTATCCATATACACAGGTTTATACCCCCAAATACACAAATCGATTTGTACCTAGTGTAATATTATCTGTATCCGAGCAAATCACTCAACCCATGAGTCACCCAAGTACCACCGCCTAATCCATCAACTTCCATCTACAACCTTATAACCAGTCGTTGTCGCCTACTACCATCACTTCGTCCATCTTCCAACATCGTCATTGTACTACTCGTACCGCCATAACTCTATCTCTTTCTTTCAGATCCACCGTGAGTAGTTTGACGCACCTTCATGAGCACAGTGACCATCGAGATTTACTCATGTTTTTTTTTTCAAATTTAATTATAGATCTATAAAATGGAGAAGAACTTCAAAAATAATTGTTGTCCTTAGAACCTAATCGGACAATTTATAGTCCATTACAGCGGAAACCGACTCCATTTGTGATGGTGGTGGTCGGCGACGAAGATAGAACAAAGACAAGAAATAAATGGATGAAGATAGGAATGGGTAATTCACTGATGACAGTAAAGTTGGGGTGGCGCACCGGCGAGTTTGATGTCGGAGCTCCGGCGACATGACGATGAGAAAGTTTAAAGTGTTGGAGTGGGAGTTGGGGTTTACGGGAAAGAAGAGAAGAGGTAATTGTCTAAGGCGTTTAATATGAGCCCTTTTCATCTGATTTGATCTAATGGCTAAAAGGGAGTTCGTAAGTTCGCACTCAACATTAGGTTTGTACAGGATCCTATATATATATAGGGGTGGGATCCCGTCTGAATCGAAGTTACATGCGAATCCGATTTAACTACTGTAGATACATTTGGTATTACTCGGATACATTTAGTATTACTACCTATACATGTGTATCCAGTAGCACTACCAAATGTATCCAGTAGTAATGCCAAGTGTACCTAGGGTGTTATTTTGTTTATTCATTGTCACCACCATCACCACTTCTCTCACCACCACCACCGCCACCACCACTTAGATACACATGTACCTAGAGCACTTATAAGTGTATCTAGTCTCATATTACATGTATCAACCAACTATGACTCGCCACCACCACCCTCATCGCCCACCATCGTCGCCACGCCCTACCACACCACCACCACCCCCACCACTGCCACTTCCACCGCCACCTCCACCTCCACCTCCACCATTACGAAGATGATCCCAACTAACACCACACAACTACCACCACCATCCCACGACAACACCCCACCACCGCCAACACCATCAGTAATCACCACCACAAAGACCGCACCACCGCGATCGACGAACCCGACAAAACCCGCAAAGACGATGAACCACCGCTTCTCAACTCGACCATATTGCAACAACAACATTTCTTGACTCGAAATCCCTCAACTATGCCATTGTTGCGATTACATTTTTGAAATTCGATCACATTTTTAGTAGATCTAGGATTTAAATTACCATCTACAACGCCGTCACCACAAACCCCACAAGACCATTTGACTAAATCTCACGACCACCAACACCCACACTCAACATCAACATCACGCTTATCACATGAACCACCACCACCGCAGACCAAGCACAACCAAGGCCCGACACCACCAATAACACCAAAACAAATTTCCGACCGTCCAAAACCTTTTTTGATTTAAAATGTTCCAACAACATCCATAATGTCCTTATTTTTCATCAATTATATACCATTTTTGGTAGATCTGAAAATTGAGTATCAATATTTTTTATATATGTGGTTGTCGGAGGAGAATATGATTGGTCAGATAATGACAATGAGTTTGCAAAAGGGGAAGAGAAAAGAGGCGTATATTAATGGCGTTGTCGGCGTATGGTTGGTCGGAGGGAGTGTCGGCGTGTATTAATGGCAGTGGTGGAGAGAGTGTGCATTAGTGAGTGACGAGAGGTTAAGGTGAATGACAGCAGGACATCCGCCAAACGTTTAAGGACGGTGCTCGCCGGAGACTCGCCGGACGGTAGCTGACGGTGGCAGGAGGTGAAGAGAATGAGGATGGAGATGATGGGAGGTTTTTGGTTTATTATTGAGTTTGCGTGAGATATGAGTGTTTGTGTGAGTTAGGTAGAGTAATGTAGGCCGTGTGATTTCTTCAATCTGACAGTTTATATTCAGTTCGTACGGTTCGCACCGTAACTCAGTTCGCACGGGATCCTGATTCTATATATATATATATATATATATATATATATATATGAGATCCTATGAGAACCATTAGGATAATGAGAACGGTGAGAACCACTCATAACCCTTGGATCTAATGCTGAATGGACGACGAGATTAATTTATGTTATTTGAAAAATATCGCATAACCAACCACCCCCACCCCAAAACTATTCCAATCCCGTCATTTTACCAAAACATATTCTCACTCATCTTTTTTTTCTCTCTCTACGATTATCACGTCTATTTTCTTCATTTCCAACCATCGACCAACGTTGTCACCTTCCTACGGCGACATGAATTGGCGACGAGATGACCGCTCTTGCCCAAAAAGAGTCACTCTTGCTGAATTGTTCCTAATCGAGGTAATTATTTCCCCTAAATTTTACCTAATTCAAAGAAATGGAACCCTAATTATTTCCCCCAAATTTTACCTAATTATAGAAAGCTTTAATTCCAGGTGAAGGAACTTACTTCATTCTTTCAAGCCTTTAACAAATGCTCCATCCAAATTCATTTTTTAACCTTGGTGTTAGAATATATAAGAGATTGATTCTGGTTCAAATTGACTGCCAAAATTGATGATTAATCCAAGTGTGTTTGAAGATTTTGGTTGACATTTTTGGTTCCGACGTTCTGAACAACTTGGTGTAAGGTATTGCTAATTTCATTCTAGTTTCCTCTTCTACCATCTACCAATCTTCCTTTTGTTTGTATATCAAAAGTTGTCACGCCCATTTCTTTTTTTGGCTGAAATTTAGAGGAAATTTCACAAGGCCGTACTAGCCACATTAATTTAGTGTTAATTAACATTAACTAAAGTTGATAACAAAATGTACAGATAAATTATTGTTGTTGATCAGTTTTATGCTCGAAAATTTTTCAGGTTTTGATTACATGACTTTTATACAGTTTATAATAATTCGAGAACTCGATTATTAATTAGCAAGTTATTTTCTGCTTATTCGCTTATTGTGTTCTTGCGTTGGAATCGATGTTTCTTCGTTAATTAAGCTGGATTGTATCAACTTGTTGCTGAATTGTTTATATTTTGAGTTTAACCATTGCAGATTTAGCATAAATACGCTCTGTGTTTTGAGCTATTAAGCATGTCAATATGCTTATATTTGTTCGGTTTTGGAAGCTTAGCGTCAAAATTCTCATTACATTTCGTAACTATTTTTATCTTTCCCCTTTTGTAGCTATTTTTCTGATTCTAGTAAAAAATTCTATTACATTTCAGAAATTTTCTTTTTGAGCCAAGACCTATGTCGACATCAGCATAGTCTCATTACCCTCAATAAAGTGTTTAGTGTGCAATAGACTTATCGGTGCATGAAGTAGCCTTGTAGATGCATGAAAAAGTAATATATGTGCATCAAACAACAATGTACATGCATGAAATAAGTGTTATATGGGCATGAAATAAGGTTATATGTGCATGAAATAAGGTTATATGTGCATTAAAAAGTTCTTCAGTTGCATCTAATTACAATTCTAAAAGAATGGCAAGATTTTTGGGTGCAATTGCCATATCAGTGCATGAGCTAGCCTTGTAGATGCATGAAAAAGTAATATATGTGCATCAAACAACATGTACATGCATGAAATAAGTATTATATGAGCATGAAATAAGATTATATGTGCATGAAATAAGGTTATATGTGCATGAAATAAGGTTATATGTGCATTAAAAAGTTCTTCAGTTGCATCTAATTACTGTTCTAAAAGAATGGCAAGATTTTTGGGTGCAATTGTCATATCAGTGCATGAGTTAGCCTTGTAGATGCATGAAAAAGTAATGTATGTGCATTAAACAACCTTGAATAATGTCTCGCTAATAAATGAGTGGTTTTAGAGCTGCATAGGTAAGTCAATGCGTGTAAAGTGAATATTGTGAATTGTGATGCATGCTAAAACTGTTAAAAAGCAGGTTGTAGTTAAAGTTAAACTTCAGAATTGAAGTGCTTGTAGCTCACCACAAAGAAATCCACAGTTTTACCAATTTAGGTAATTTAGCAACTCCACTCGATTTATTCTTATATTACTTGCCGGGAATTTGGAATTTTATGCTGATTAGGTCTTTAAATTTGATGATCACCCTTTATTCATACATTTCTGTATATTATTAGGGATCATGGCATTTCTTTTTTCTGTATGTTGTATAAGAGGAATGTTTTTTTAGGGAAATAATGCACTGGTGACAACTAACTGGACACATCATTCCGTCCCCAGACATTTCTTTTTCTAATTCTTCAAATGAGGTTTATGATTTTAAGGTTTATTCAAGTTATTTAATCAAGTTACAAGGGAAGATTAAATAGCCATCTACTACTAATTCTGCACCCGACTTTCGTGTTTGTAGAAAAGCTTTGACCCTCTCCCTAGCGCTCGAGTTCTTTTATCACAGAAAGAATTTAATGAAACAAAGCCGACTTTACCCCAAAGTCCTCTTGTAATACGAGTAGCTCATAACCACAAAGTAAAGCCGCTGAAATATTTTTATGGTGATCATGATAATGAAATTTTTATTGCTATATCGTGTGATTTCAGCAAGGAGCATTCCCACAACATTATTATCTGGAGCAACACTAGCTGTTAAAGCAAAAACAAGGAGATATTGAATTTCAAGAGTCTACTAATGACCAGAGACAACGGTATGTTTGCTCGACTACGTCCTTACAGTTTATTATTTCATAGTTTGTTCTCGATAAATGTTACAATGCAGTTTTAAATTTTGGTAGTGGCAGAGGGAAATGAATAGAGGAGATTTAATATATTTACCACCCTTTTTATGTAACTACCAGGCATTTTAGTGTCTCTATACACCTAGCTATGACAAAATAGTGTATTTTTATTTTTTTTAATCTGTATGTTTATTTTAATGGATTTCATGGGCATAACTCAAAAATAAATATGCATTTCTAAATGTATTGTGTATATATATATATATATATATATATATATATATATATATAGAGAGAGAGAGAGAGAGAGAGAGAGAGGCAAGATCCGGTGAGTCCACCTATATATTTGAGTCCATGAGTCCATAACACAATATCACGCACTATACAAAACAATATCACGAATTTTTTTTTTTCAAATTTTTTTTTTTCGAAATTTTTTTTTTCTTTTTTTTCGATTTTTTTTTTCAAATTTTTTTTTTCGAATTTTTACATGTGATATTGTATTACAAAATAATTTCACGATTTTTTTTTTCAATTTTTTTTTTTTCGATTTTTTTTTTTTTTTTTTTTTAAAAAATTTTAATATATGCTGTGATATTGTTTAGTATAACGTGTGATATTGTATTACAAAACAATATCACGATTTTTTTTTCGAATTTTTTTTTTCAAAAACTTTTTTTTTTCATTTGTGATATTGTTTAGTATAACGTGTGAAACTGTAAGCTATTATATTGTGTAGTATAACGTGTGATATTGTATCATGGACTCACGGACTCAAAAAGATAGGGTGGACTCATGTGATCCTAATTATATATATATATATATATATATTGCTATTTTATGCACAAATGAATGTTTTTAGTGTACGTATATGGGTACTTAGTGTACATGTGCTAGTAAATAGTGTCTATATATGAGCTTTTTATTTAGTATACATGTGCTAGTAAATAGTGTCTATATATGAGCTTTTAATAGCGGTACATGACAGCTAATGTCTTTTTCAAATTGATATGGCGCCTGCCTAGTTATTCTAGTGGGTGCTTTTGTGTTTTAAATCTTTGGAGCAATAATTGGTGTTATGGTATGCTCATTATTTCATGCTCGTATTTGTTTAACATATTTTAAAGGCTATTAGCTCAATGGTAGAGCAATGTGCAAATTTTGTACAAAGGTATGGGTTCGAGTCCCATATAGCCTATTAAATCGCATAATCTCATGATAGGAATGTGTCATGAACTCATGATCCAAGCAATACAATACAATTATGATTAAGGACGCCATTATCATATTCGGGGACGTGTAGACCAGGATCAGACTCAAGCGAGAAGCAATAAAGAGAATGATGAGCGAGTGTAATAGCTTAATTAGCTTCGCAGTGATCAGAAGTTCAAGACAAGCATTTCAAAGACTATCATATGCATAAAAAATATTACCATACATTCCATAGTTGAAATAGGATTACCAATTACACATAGAGTATAATTTTTCAATCTTAAAGTAAAAGAAATAATGGTATTTCATAGCCAATATGGGAGTCGAACCCATATTTTGTGTATAGCACAATACTCTACCGTTTGAGCTAATTGGCTTTTGAATGAGTAAAATGTATATATTCGTAATGTTTAAACGGTAATGACTATATCAAAGATATTATAAACTGATAAACTGGTTCATCAATATAGCTTCTGCTTTTAGTCCTTCACAAAGAGATGAGATGGTTCATTTGAATACAAATAAATAGCAGTCACATACCTAGGATAAAGTCTACTGCTTGATGCGTAAAACTGGCATAATGCAGCATATTCTGATGAATTCGTAACCAAGCTTCACATTTTAATCATACAACTTTACCTACAACTTGTTCATCATGCAACTATATCATATGAGTACATTGGATGGGCATCTAACCGAATTAGGCGTCTCACAGAGATCCACTAGAAACAACTCAACAGATAATTTAAGTTATTCTATCTCCTCTTCCCAGTACAATTCTGTTTACAGCAAGGCAGCAAATTCTCAAATCTCTTTCACCAAAGCTCAACAAATAGGGAAATGCAATTCATGCACTTTTCTATATCATATCAAGTTCATTAAGCAGGTAACATTCTATCAACATGCTTTAAAGTATCACAAATTGACAATCAACTCAAATTCCAAACCTGCATAACTTCGTCAATCAATCCAATTGTTCGTTGAATTCTTCATTATCTTATGTAATCGCACTGAAATAGGCAAATCATACAAAGCAAATTTAACACAAAATCAGATAATTCCTCTTCATTTCTTGAAACTAAAATCAATGCGAAATACGAAAAACAAAAATAGACCTAGTTTGAGAAATCAACGACGAAGAACATCACTTAACCTAGGAGCAGCGCCAAATTTCAGCTTTTTAAGACTTAATCCTTTTAAATTAGTGAAGAAGTAACATTTGCAAGACACTCTTTTCGGATACAAATCACCGCGTAAATCATCTGATCGCAACAAAATAACGAACTCAAAATCGATATAAACAATCATCAACAATTAAAATACTAAACTAAGCAATATTCAAATGAATCATCTCATTGCTGTTTGTTTGTAGTCAAATAAAAAGTAACTTCCTCTGTCGTGGTGACCAGAACAAAAGCTCGTGTCAAGACTGTGTCTCACGACAACCTTGACGGACTTACCCATTGGCTACTATATGGTACGTTACTTTGAAACATTGATTGTTATACTTCATATGCATACCAATGGTACCTAATTCACGAAAATTGACCGAGCTCCCAATTTCACGATTTCAACAAATTGAGGTAATTTCTCAATTTCCCCCAACCCCTAATTTACCAATTTCTTGCTGTAAATTTACCAATTTCAAGAATATAAACCATAATTTCATAAACATAAGTCAACAATTCAGTTTTGTACTCCAATTATATGCAACTCGAATCAACAATTCGTCACCGTGATATGTTGACGAATTAACAAATATCAAATAAATAAAGTTGAATTTATGGGAAAATAATGGAAAAGTTAAACAAACCTCATTGAATTTACAACATTGGTGAAAGATGCGTTAAATTTGCGTCTCCATTGATGAAGAAAGCAGCAAAATATTGAAGCTCATCTTTAATTTGAGGAAGCAGGCGAGCGGACAGAGAGAAAAATACTGGAGGGAGAAATCGACTTGGTTAAATAAGTGAGGGTATGGACGACAATCGTGGTATGATAACTGCCATTTATTTTTCTAAGATATTTTTCTAAGGGCTAAGGGTTGTGAGTGGTTCTCACAGTTCTCATTATACTAGTGGTTCTCACCGGATCTCGATATATATATATATATATATATATATATATATATATATATATATATATATATATATATATATATATATATATATATATATATATATAGAGAGAGAGAGAGAGAGAGAGAGAGAGAGAGAGAGAGAGAGAGAGAGAGAGAGAGAGAGAGAGAGAGAGGGGGGGGGGGAGAGAGAGAGAGAGAGAGAAGGGATCAACTAAGTCCACCATATATATTTGAGTCCATAAGTCCTTCTAAGGCCATTAGATGAAGGCAATGGAAGACTAGGATTTGATGTCAATATGTGGCTACAAATTAATTACTCCACTTTTTCTCTAATTAACTCATCAATTCAATAAACCTACCTCACTAATCATTCATCATCTCATTATCACAACTCCTCCTCTCTCTACATCTCACTTTTCTCTCCTCTCTAAAAAAACCCAAAATCCCAAAACCCAAATAAATCACCCACTCCTCTCATCTTCATTCACCACCACCCACCACCACCCCACCCGACACCAACTCACCACCCACCACCACCGCCGCCGCCACCACCTCGGTATTTTTTTTTTCGTTTTTTTTTGTGTTAGTTTTTATGTTTTGAGTTGTTTTTTCCATTCATTTTTTTTTGTTGTCTTTTATTTTCTTTTAATTGTCTTTTATTTTGTTAGTTCTCGTTTTTTTTATTTATTTTCTCAAATCTCGTTTTTTATACATTTTTTTCTTAACATTTTGAGTTTTCAAATCTCGTTTTTATCTTAAAAAATTCTTTTAATTTTATGTTAGATCTACAAAAATAAATCCCATATAATAAGTTAATTTTAATCTTAGATCTACTAAACAAGAAATTTCGTGTTGTTATATAAAATGTTCGGATTTAGTTTTAAAACTTCAATGTGTATAACTTCACTGATATCATGTATAACTTCAATCAACATTATGTATAACTTCACTGACATTATGTATAACTTCAATTCACATTATGTGCAACTTCAATGACATTGTGTGCAACTTCACTGACATTATGTACAACTTCAGTGGACATTAATGGCATTTGTGCAACTTCAATCTCATGTGTTAGTTTCAAATCTGAATTTACATTTGGACAAGTTATACAATTCTGGACTAAAGTTACACGATTTTGGACTAAAGTTACACAAAAAAGGACTAAAGTTACCCTATTATGGACTAAAGTTACACATTTTTGGACTAAAGTTATACCAAAAAAAACTAAAGTTATACTATTATTGACTAAAGTTACACAATTTTGGACTAAAGTTATACAGAAAAGGACTAAAGTTATACTATTATGCACTAAAGTTACACCATTTTTGTATAACTTTAGTCCTTATTTTGTATAACTTTAGTCCATATTTGTATAACTTTAGTCTATTTTTGTATAACTTTTAGTCATTTTCGATAAATTAGTTGGAATTTATATAATTTTATGTAACTTTAGTCCAATTTTTTGTATAAATTTAGTCCAAATTTAAATTTATAGAAGTACTGTTTGTATAAATTTAGTCCATATTTGTATAACTTTAGTCCATTTTTGTATAACTTTAGTCCATATTTATATAACTTTAGTCTATTTTTGTATAACTTTTAGTCATTTTCGATAAATTAGTTGGAATTTTTATAATTTTATGTAACTTTAGTCCAATTTTTTGTATAACTTTAGTCCAAAAGCGTGTAACCTTAGTCCAAAATCCTATACTTTTAGTCCAAAATCGTATAACTTTAATCCAACAAACTTATAACTTTAGTCCAAACTATAATCGAAATCCTAAATTAGAGCAATACTAACTTTTCACCAACAATACTAGATCTGAAAAAAAAAGCCATTTTCTAAATATCAAAATGTAAAATAAGACATATTTGAAAAAAGAAAAAAAAAAACAAGACAAGATTTTAAATCACAAGCAATCGTATTTGGAACACCAACTCATTTTTTCGTCTAGTTCAAGGGTATAACTTTAGTCGTAATTAGTATAACTTTAATTTGTGAAGGGTATAACTTTAGTCGTAAATAATAAACTTTAATGTTTGAAGGGTATAACTTTAGTCGTAAATAGTGTAACTTTAATGTTTCAAGGGTATAACTCTAGTCGTAAATAGTATAACTTTAATGTTCTAAGGGTATAACTTTAGTCGTAAATAATAAACTTTAATGTTTGAAGGGTATAACTTTAGTCGTAAATAGTGTAACTTTAATGTTTCAAGGGTATAACTCTAGTCGTAAATAGTATAACTTTAATGTTCTAAGGGTATAACTGTAGTCGTTAATAGGGTAACTTTTATAAAATATGGAACTTTAAAAAAAGAGAAATAAAAAACCGAAATACTAAAAATCAATTATAGATCTGAAAGTAGTAACACTCTAAATTGCAAAAAAAAAAAAAAAAAAAACATCTGAACTTTTAGATTAGAATCTAAAAAAAACCAATACGGAGTACTAAATTTAAACCAACAATTCTATATCCGGAAAAAAAAACATTATCTAAAAACAAAAAAATATGTAACAATAACAAAAACATTACGAGTAAATTAACAAATAGATCTTAAAAAAAGCGTAATTTTTGAACAAAAATTAACAAATTAGATCGAAAAAATAAAAAATGTCATCTATTAATAAAAATTCACCCATAAATAATAAAATAAATCTTGAAAAATTTAAATAAAAACTGAAAAAATCAAACCAAATCAAACAGAAAAACCCGACACACCTCCTCTCCTTCCCCGCTTGACACACCGACCACCACCACGCTCCGTCACATCTCTGTCTACAACCACCAAAACGACCACCACATTACCACCACCACCAACAACAAACCAAAAAATAAAATAAAAACTCACCCGCCACCTCTGCCCACAACCATCGCAAAAGACAACCACCAGCCATGACCCACCACACGACCCATCGTCAAACGACCAGTAGGTTTGCACATCTGAAAAAAATGAAAGAGAGAGGAGGTGTGCGCGGTTCAGAGGAGAAGAGAGGAGGTCAACGTGGAGTGGTGGTGTTGTGTCGGTTTTGGCGAAGACAAATCTGGAAAAAAAAAAGGAGAAAGGGAGGTGCGGTGGTGGGGAGATACGTCGGGGTGGCAGTGGAGGGAGGCGGCGTTTGAGGTGGGTCCGCGCGAGAGGTTTTGAGGTTGGTGGTGAGTGGCGGTGGTGGTGGTGTGTCGTTGATAGAGGGAGAGGAGGTGGTGGTGGTGTGTCGGTCCGGCTGAAGGTTGTCGGGCTGGCTGAAGGTGGGGTTTTTTTTATTGTTTGGTTTTGTTTTATGAGAGTTTTTTGTTAATATTTATTTAAGAGGGTGGGAAGAAAATGAGAGAGAGAGTGAATGTGAGAAATGAGAGAGAATGAGTGAATGAGGAAGTGAGTTGGGAGATTAGAATGGTGAAAGAGTTATACAAGATTAGGAGGAGTTATACAGGATTAGGGAGGGAGATTAGGGAGGTTCATTTGTGACCCTTGAATGAGATGTAATCTCATCCCTCCATCCCTTCCATCCTAAGGTCCTTATAAGGACTTAGGGACTCATAAGATGTAAGGGACTTATAGAGAAGAGATCAACTAAGTCCCATATATACATATAAGTCCATAAGTCTTCATAAGGCCATTGGATGGAGGGAATGGAGGGATGAGATTTCATCTCATTGAATGGCTAGAAATGAATCTCCTTTAATGGCCTCCTTAACTTAATCATCTCCTTCACTAATCATTCATCCATCATTCATTAATTCATTATCACAATCATCCTCTCCTCTCTCTACATCTCACTCTTTTCTCTCCTCTCTAAAAAAACCCAAAACCCCAAAAAACCAAAACCCAAATAAATCACCCACTCCTCTCATCTTCATTCACCACCACCCACCACCACCCCACCCGACACCAACTCACCACCCACCACCACCGCCGCCGGCGCCACACCATCGCCACCTCGGTATTTTTTTCGTTTTGGTGTTAATTTTTATGTTTTGAGTTGTTTTTTCCATTCATTTTCTTTGTTGTCTTTTATTTTCTTTTAATTGTCTTTTATTTTCTTTTAATTGTCTTTTATTTTGTTAGTTCTCGTTTTTTTATTTATTTTCTCAAATCTCTTCTTGTTATACGTTTTTTTTAAAGATTTCGGGTTTTAAATCTCGTTTTTTTTTGTGAGATACTTTTTTTAATCTAAGATCTACTAAAATATTTTTCATAAAATTTGTTGTTTTAATCTTAGCTATATAAAAATTCTTATAATTTGTTGATTTTAATCTTATATTTCACATTTTTATATAAAAATGATATAAAATGAAGTTACACAGTTATGGGCAAAAGTTATACTGTTATGGACTAAAGTTATACAAAAATTGCCTAAAGTTATACTGTTATGGACTAAAGTTATACAAAAATGGACTAAAGTTATACAAAAATTGCCTAAAGGTATACAAATATGGACTGAAATTATACAGATAAGGACTAAAATTATACAAAAACTGACTAAAGTTATACAAATAAGGATTAAAGTTATACAAAAATGGTCTAACGTTATACAAAAATGGACTAAAGTTATACAAAAATTGCCTAAAGGTATACAAATATGGACTGAAGTTATACAAATAAGGACTAAAATTATACAAAAACTGACTAAAGTTATACAAATATGGACTAAAGTTATACAAATAAGGACTAAAGTTATACAAAAATGGACTAACGTTATACAAAAATGGACTAAAGTCCAATTTTTGTATAACTTTAGTCAATTTTTGTACTCCCTCCACATTTTAATGTTCTTCCCATTTCTCCATTATATGTGAGTATAACTTTAGCTATTTTTGTATAACTATAGTCCTTATTTGTATAACTTTAGTCAGTTTTTTTATAACTTTAGGGGTAATTTGATAACTTATACCTTGAATAAGTCACTTTTTCAAATCTTATACCTAAGATAACTTTCTTTAAAATCTTATACCTAAAGTAAAAATTTCTTCCTAACTTGATACCAAATCTGAAAAAAAGCCTTGAATTGACAATCTTATCCTTACTAATTAAACATTGGCATTCTTTGCCTCACCTATTAACACACACATCCACGATTACCACCACTAAAACCATCAAATTAGTAAGGCCAAAATTGTTAATTTAGGGATTTTTTTAAGATTTGGTATCAAATTTGGAAGAAAATATTATTTTAGGTATAAGATTTTACAGAAAGTTATCTTAGGTATAAGATTTGAAAAAGTGATTTACTCAAGGTATAATTTATCAAATTACCCTAACTTTAGTCCATATTTGTATAACTTTAGTTCATATTTGTATAACTTTAGCCAGTTTTTGTATAACTTTAGTCCTTGTTTGTATAACTTTAGTCTTTATTTGTATAACTTCAGTCATATTTTGTATAACTTTAGTCCAAATTTGTGTAATTTTAGTCCAAAATTGTATAACTTTATTCCATAAGAGTATAACTTTGTCATTTTTTGTATAATTTTAGTCCAAATTTGTATAACTTTAGTCCAAAATTGTATAACTTACACAAATTTGTCAGTGAAGTTGCATATTAACTTCAGTCATTTTTTGTATAACTTAAGTCCAAATTTGTATAACTTTAGTTCAAAATTGTATAACTTTAGGACTATAAATTCAGATTTGAAACAACACATAAGAAGATGATATTAAAGTTACACATATTGCCAGTGAAGTTACACATTATAAATTGTGAACAAAAAAAAACCAATAAGTAAAAAAAGTACAATAAAAAAGCTTCAATAACAATAATAAAAAATTAACAAATAAGTAAAAAAAAAAAACAAATAACAAAAAAAAAAAAAAATAACAAAAAAAAAAAACAAAAAAAAAAACAAAAAAACCAAACAAAACAAACTTGAATGGTTGTATAAATTCAATTTATACAATGTATAACTTTAGATGTTAATAGTGTAACTTTAATGCAAAAAGGGTATAACTTTAGTCGTAAATAGTATAACTTTAATATTTTAAGGGTATAGCTTTAGTCTATTTTTGTATAACTTTAGTCTTTATTTATATAACTTTAATGTTTCAAGGGTATAACTTTAGTCGTAAATTGTATAACTTTAATGTTTTAAGGGTATAACTTTAATCGTAAATAGTGTAACTTTAATGTTTCAAGGGTATAACTTTAGTCGTAAATAGTGTAACCTCAGTCATAAATAGCGTAAATTTAATAAATATTAACAAAAAATAAATCTGAAATATATAAAAAAAAATTCAAATCTGAAAAATAAAATCTAAAAATAAAGAACTCAAATTCGAAAAAAAAAAAAACATCAAATCTGAAATTACCAAAACCAACGACACAACAAATTAACAAAATGAAATCTGAAATTAATAAAAATAACACCAACTAACAAAAACAAAATAAAAAAACATACAAAAAAAAAGTGTGGGAAGAACACCACCACAACGGAGCAACAACACTGACAACACCAACAACAACACTGACAACTGACAATAACATTGACACCAACCGCCACAAACAACAACACTAGTCGCAACAACCAACAACAACCGAAATAAGGAAAAAAAAAATAGAAAACCAGATCTAGAATGAGGCAATGTCGGAGGAAGGTGGAGAAGGAGGAAGGATAGAAGGAGGAAGGACGGCGGGAGGATGAGAGGTAGAGAGCAGATGAGTTTGAGGATGAGAGGGAGGAGTCGGTCTCGGGTTTGTGAATGGTTGAGGGCCGCAGGGTGGTGGTGGCGGAAGGCGAGAGGGAGAAGGAGGCGGCAGGCAGATCTGGGCATGTAGTGGTGGTTGTGTGCGTGCTGGCGGTGGGGTGAGTGGTAGTGGCTAGTGGACGGTGGTGTGGGGTGAGTAGTCGGGTTGGGAAAAGGGTTCATTTTTGGTGTTTTTATTTTGTTGGGAATTTGAGAGAAAAGAGAGATATAGAGAGAGAGGAGGAGGGTGGGATAATGAGAGGCTGCATGTTTAAGAAGTTAGAAGGATTAAGAGAGGTAATTAGATGGGATAATAGAAGGGTTCTAGTAAGTCCTTCATATATTATGAGTCCCCAAGTCTTCATCTAGGCCTTTGGATGAAGGGATTGAAGGGATGGGATTGTCTCTCAATGAGTGGCCACAAATTAATCTCATCTAATTAACTCCCTTAATCATTCTAACTCCTTAAACATTCACCCTATCCTAATCTCTCCTCTCATTATCCCACCCTTCTACTCTCTCACTATATCCCATTTTCTCTGAAATTCCCAACAACAAAAAAAATCCAAAAAAAAAACCATTTTCCCTAAAATTCCCAACAAATAAAAAACCAAAAAAACACAATTTCAACTTCCACCACCACTAACAACCCCACAACTGCCTCACGTGCCACGAACCACCGGACCCACCAACACCCGCATCCACAACCGGCCTTCCCCTCGCCACCACGAAACCCGCCTGCCACGACAAACCACGAAACCCGCCTGCACCGTGTCGTCACCACCGGACCCACCAACGCCACACCACGCCACACCACACACATCTGACACCATCCCGACACCACACACACCTTTCTGTCGCGTCATCCCGATACCAAACACCACCACCGCATCTATTTCCTCATTTCTTCTCTCTCAGATCTATCACGGCAGCCCCTCACGCCGCCACCACCATCTTCCCGTCCTCCTTTCATCTTTGTACTGGTGTGGTGGGGGTCGGTCGTGGTGGCGGTGATATGGTGGTGTTTTTTTTTTCAGATCTTGTTTTGTTGGTTGTTGATGGTGAAGTCGTTTTTTGTGGTGTTGTTTTCATTTTTTTTTTTTTGCTTTATTTTTTTTATTTTTATTAATTTCAGATTTGGTATTAATCCATTCTTTATGCAACAAGGGCATGTTGAACTCTGTTCTCAACTTCCTTCAGACTGTTGATAAAGTTGATACCACTACCTATAACATTCTCATATCGGGTTTCTGTGAGCTAAACTTACCGAAGCATGCTTTAGTTTTTTTTTTGTTTTTTTTTTGTTGGATTTTTTATTGTTTCGGTTTTTTTAATTTAAATGTAGTATTGTTTAGTTTCTTTCTTCTTCTCATTTGTTTTTATTTTTCAGATTTAATATTTAAACTTATAACTTCAGTGATATTATGTGCAATTCCAATGCCCATATGTGCAACTTCAGTGGTCATTGTGTATAACTTCAATGCCCATATGTGCAACTTCCGTGGTCATTGTTATTTGGTTTTTTTTTATATTTGGTTTTTTCTTAGATTTACGGGTTTTTTTTGTTAGATTAACGGTTTTTTGTTATTATGGTGGACTATTTACGACTAAAGTTATACCCTTTTAACATTAAAGTTACACAATTAACCTCTAAAGTTATACATTATATGAATTGAAGTTACATAACCATTCAAGTTTGTTTTGTTTGGTTTTTGTTTTTTATTTTGGTTTATTTTTGGCTAAAGTTATACCCTTTAAACTTTAAAGTTATACAATTATGGACTAAAGTTATACAAATAAGGACTAAAGTTATACAAAAATTGACTAAAGTTATACAAATATGGACTAAAGTTATACAAATAAGGACTAAAGTTATACAAAAATGGACTAAAGTTATAAAAATATGGACAAATAAGGACTAAAGTTATACAAATAAGGACTAAAGTTATACAAAAATGGACTAAAATTATACAATTTTGGACTAAATAGTGTAACTTTATGGACTAGAGTTATTTGGACTGAAAGTTATATAAATATGGACTAGAGTTATACAAATTTGGACTAAAGTTATACAAAAAATGACTGAAGTTATACTATTATGGACTAAAGTTGTACCCTTTAAATATTAAAGTTACAATATATAGAATAAAAGTTATATCATTATGGATTAAAGTCATAAATTTATAATATTAAAGTTACAATATTTAGGGTAAAAGTTATATCATTATGGACTAAAGTTATACAAAAATGGACTAGAGTTATACAAAAATGGACTAAAGGTATACAAATATGGACTAAAGTTATACAAAATTAGACTAAAATTATACAAATATGGACTAATTTCATACAAACAGTACTTATATAAATTCAAATTTGTAGTGTTGGTTTTTATTTGTGTAACTTTAGTCCTTATTTGTATAGCTTTAGTCCTTATTTGTATAACTTTAGTCCATATTCGTATAACTTTAGTTAGTTTTTGTATAACTTTAGTCCTTATTTGTATAATTTCAGCCCATATTTGTATAACTTTAGTCTTATTTGTATAACTTTAGTCCATATTTGTATAACTTTAGTCAGTTTTTGTATAACTTTAGTCTTTATTTGTATAATTTCAGTCCATATTTGTATAACATTAGACAATTTTTGTATAACTTTTGTCCATTTTTGTATAACTTTAGTCCATAACAGTATAACTTTAGGCAATTTTTGTATAACTTTAGTCCATTTTGGTATAACTTTAGTCCATAACAGTATAACTTTTGCCCATAACTATGTAACTTTAGCCATTTTATATCATTTTTATATAAAAATGTGAAATATAAGATTAAAATCAACAAATTATAAGAATTTTTATAAAACTAAGATTAAAACAACAAATTTTATGAAAAACATTTTAGTAGATCTTAGATGAAAAAAAAGTATCTCACAGAAAAAACGAGATTTTAAACCCGAAATCTTAAAAAAAAACGTATAACAAGAAGAGATTTGAGAAAATGAATAAAAAACGAGAACTAACAAAATAAAAGACAGTTAAAAGAAAATAAAAGACAACAAAAAAAATGAATGGAAAAAATAACTCAAAACATAAAAATTAACAACAAAACGAAAAAAAAAATACCGAGGCGGCGGCGGGGGTGGTGGGTGGTGAGTTGGTGTCGGATGGGGTGGTGGTGGGTGGTGGTGAATGAAGATGAGAGGAGTGGGTGATTTATTTGGGTTTGGGTTTTTTTGGGATTTTGGGTTTTTTTTAAAGAGGAGAGAAAAGTGAGATGTAGAGAGAGGAGAAGGAGTTGTGATAATGAGATGATGAATGATTAGTGAGGTTGGTTTATTGAATTGATGAGTTAATTAGAGAAAAGGTGGAGGGATTAATTTGTAGCCACATATTGACATCAAATCCTAGCCTTCCATTACCTTGATCCAATGGCCCTTAGAAGGACTTATGGACTCAAATCTATATGGTGGACTTAGTTGATCCCTTCTATATATATATATATATATATATATATATATATATATATATATATATATATATATATATATATATATATATATATATATATATATATATATATATATATATATATATATATATATCGGGGTCGGTACGAACTAAAGTTCGATTTAACTTACGAACTCAACTTTACAGTCAGATACACATTAAAGGAAATCATAAACAAACCCCCAATATACATAATCTCACCCACTCTCCTCAAATTATCAATCCACCATCAGCAACTCCCCTGACCTATTGTCCTCGCCGGTCCTACCACCGACCACCACCTTCGTCCACTCAGAAACCACCGTGGAAAACGCCGGAGACCTCACCTCACATGAAACGGTCTTAGTTTGGCACCAATTCCGGCGCCTTAATGACCACCGAGACGCCTCGATGGTAACCTTTCCACCGCCGTCGCCTCACATCACTACTCCTCGATGTTCCCTTCACTTTGTCTATAGCGCATGCCGGCGTCCAGATGTCCTCATCGCCATTTGATTTCTCGTGTGTTAAAGTTACTAAACAACTGATTTTATGATTCCAGATCTACAAAATAGAAGCAACATTTCAAAAAAGCAAGAGTATTTGGTGATTTATCGAATTGTACCGAGTTGGTTATCGTCTTTGGTCACCGGAGTATTCAAATGATGGTGGTTGGAGATTTACGATTTTGCAGGTGGGTCGAATATTGGTGCTGCTTCGGTCGTCTGAGGCACTGCCTCTGACGGTGAGCTGCTCGGCAGCGGTGGAAGGACTGCAGAGGAGGTACCGACTATAGGAATGCAGGGGTGTGAACTCGAAGATGGAGGCGATGCTGCTGTTGGTTCGTTGAATTGAGTCAGGAACGGAATTAGATGCTCATGGTGTTTTGATTGACAGAAGGGGTACTACTACCACGAAATCTTCAACTCGAGTGAAATGAGTTGAGAAACAAGCTAAAGCTCTCAGATTGTATACTATATAGTTCATGGCTACAATAAAGATCTTAGTTATGCAAAAGATTACCACAAGACACATAAAGTTTCTGATTCTCACTCAAATACCAGAAAAGTTATTTTAATAAATCATAGGTAGCAGGCAGGCTTTTGTTTCTTTTCTTTTGGCGACGCGACATTAACGTTGAGTGATAGGTGGTTACGGTGGTGTGCGACATTAATTTGTGTCGAGTGATTGGTGGTTCTGGGGTTCGACATGATGGTTGTCGATCTGGGTTGATGGAATAGTTATAGGTGCTGGTGGAGAACGAAGGAGAAGAGCAGCACGCAGTCAGGTTCAAAATCGATCCCCCCGCCGCTGGTGGTTTGTGCGTGGCAGGGGCACCTCAGTGCTCGACCATGGTGGTTTGGCTTGTGTTGCGCGCGTCTCTGGGTTGTGTGCCACGGTGAGGGCGGATGAAGATGGAGTCTGATGGTGGGCTATGTAAATGAGGGTGACCATGGGATTTGGGATTAGTCCGAAAATGTTGCATTTCTTTAACATCTTTAGATGAAGACAGCATTCGGCCCAGAATTTCAAGTGTTGACTCGTCCAATCTGCTGCAAATCCAAATGAAAATTGCAAACATTATGCATTAAATTGAAAACCAGTAAAAGTGAGAAACATCGAAGATATCGGGGTTGAAGAACGAAAACCTGTTTGATTTTAGACGCGAGGAGAAAAGAGTGAGGGCATCCACCATTGTTTGTATTTCGTACTGCAAATATTACGAGGGAAATTGCAAATTGGGGATATGCTTAATTTCAATAACCAATGGTTGTCCATCTGGGTTGATTTTAGACATGGAAAACATGTAATAACAAGCAGAGATACCCTTAAGAAGTATAATGGCTTATTTTTTTAAGTACTTCATATAAATACTACACAAATTTAAAGGTATGCATTAAGTTAAAGGAGTGTGTCTAGCTATTTAAAGAAACGTATCTAGTTACTTAATGGAGTGTATCTAGCAATTTAAAGAAATGTATCTAGTAACTTAAAAGAGCGTATCTAACACACTTTAAATGCGTGTATCTAGTAAGTTAACGGGGCGTATCTAGAAACTTAAAGAAATGTATCTAGTTATTTAAAGAAGTGTATCTTGCAATTTACAGAAATGTATTTAGTAACTTTTTTTTTTTTTTTTTTTTGAGGGAATGTATCTAGTAACTTAAAGAAGTGTATCTAACAATTTAAAGGTATGCATTAAGTTAAAGGAGTGTATCTAGCTATTTAAAGAGAATATCTAGTTACTTAAAGGAGTGTATCTAGCTATTTAAAGAAAAGTATCTAGTAACTTAAAGGTGAGTATCTAGCAAATTAAAGAAATGTATCTAGTAACTTAAAGTAGTGTATCTAGCTATTTAACGAGTGTATCTAACTAGTTATAGGTATGATCCTATTCCCTTTCAGAAAGGGTTTACCAAACTCCTTCAATTTGTACTCGTGTTTCCTTAAATTAAACAAATTTATCTTTTTAACAAATTAAGAACCCGGTTTCTTAAATTTTAGCATTTTCTTACCAGTTTAAGAATCGGGTCTTTAAGAAATTAAGAATTCAACAAATTTCGTGTCTTTTTACCAAATTAAGAATTAAGTTTCATAAATTTTAGCATTTTTTTTACCAATTTAGGAAATGGGGGTTTGTAAGAAATTAGTAAATTCAACAAAAGTGTAGTTTTAACAAATTAAGAACTTGATTTTATAAATTTTAGCATTTTTTGTACTAAGTTATTTACGCGGTTTGAATCCCGAATAACCTTTTAAATGTACTATTGTTTGTGCTTTATATGAGAAAAATAGCATTTTCAGAAAATGAGATGGGTTATTTACGGTGAATCACAAGAACGTGGAAATTGTATATATTATGAATATTACAAGGATGTCGGAAATGTACCTATATTAATACCATAGAGTAATGGATCTTTATGTCTATCGGAAATGGATGATTTTTGTCCAACTATTGGTAATATCAAATGATTAATCAAGGTCTTAAATGCACTAATATAAACCTGTCATAATCATTCGGAACTAAAATGAAGTTGGAATCAAGAATTAAATGTATCTAGCTATCTAGAGATATGTATCTAACAACTTAAAAGAATGTATCTACCTAACTAAAGGTAAGTACTTATTAATTTAAAGAAATGTATCTAGCTAGCTAGAGATATGTATATAGCACCTAGAATTAGTGTATCTAGCTAGCTAACTAATTGTATGTATCTAACAGTTTAAAAGAGTGTATCTAGCAAGCTAAAGATAAGTATCTAGCAACTTAAAGAATGTATCTCCCATAAAAGCACCAAAATAAACTAGTAAAAAGGAAAAAAGGATTTATAGTTATGGAGTCAAATATTTCATGCAAGACATGAACTAGTAACTTCTACCCTGTACAAATTTTAACTAAAAATTTCAAAGTTTTTATTTATAGTCCCTAGTTCCACTCTTGCAAACTTGATGGTCTTCAAATTATCACACAATTTTTAACTAAAAGCATTTCACAAAGAGATTAACTGAATAAATAATTATAGAAAAATAAAGAGTTGGAACGAATAAGTAAAGCGTTGAAACAACGCGTGCCATATGGGGCGCTATTTGTTACAATGTAAAACGGTAAAGACATTTGGTTCCTTCATATAATCTATTGTATTTGCACTCTTCTATACTGTATGAGTCATATCCAAAACTCTTGAAGTGACTGAGGTGCAACTCTGCAAGTGTCGGACCCAATTGAAACTCCGTGGGTTGGAGACTCAAACCTCTGTGCATGGGTGGTATTCATTGCATTTGTTGTCGCAATTTGGTGACCTTGAACCCAATTTTGTTTTCACTTTGCCCTGCATATTTTATTTAGATTTCATTTAGTTTAATTATCCCGGATGCACAAATTAATACTCCAGATACACATGGTTCTACTAACGGATACACATATATCCAGTGGTAATAATGAAAACCTGGAGATAGAGTCAAGCACTTCTTCCTCCGTTGACGTTTCGAGCACATGTACTTCAAATAAATTTATCCGTGCTGCCTCCCAGGCTTTCTTTTTGTTCCGAACATAAATTGTCGAGTCCTTCCTATCACCAACAAGGATCACAGCCAAACCAGGAACGACACCAATGGCATCTTTCAATTTTGTAATCTCCAAGGCTATCTCCTCCCTAATCTGTCTATTACTTTGGCGACACTATCTGCTGCCAATTTAGCTGCAACAAAGATTTGTTACATTCATCAAATGAAGTTTTCAGTAGTAACCAATGCCCCGATATTAGTAAACAAAAAAAGCATTCTTTAGAATAGTTAAGAGTCAAATATATTAAACGTAAACAAACAACCCAAATTTTGTAATATCAAAATCTCATACATTCCGAGGTGGAGCTAAAGGGAGGCTAGCGGGGGCGTTCACCTCCCGAACAATGGAAAATTTCAGACTTTTAGTCGAAATTCTCCATTTTAATTTTAATTTTTATTCCACTGGTATATCGTATATTATTCTCCTAAATATTTCAGACACGAGCAGACGACGGCGGCCGACGATAAAGACCGCGATATCAGTGTCGACACCGGATTGTTATGTGTCTCCTGGGGTTTTTTGAAGGGGTTGGAGAATTATGGGAACTTGTGATTGGAAATTAGGGTTAAAAACTTATAAGGACAAGTAGGCTAGTTTTACTCATCATAAAAGGCACGACTGTTCGTAATTGGATTGTACTCCCTAATTAACCTAGAATCAGCATTACAGGACGCATATAAAATAGAGAAATCATCCATAATGAATCCAATGTGAAATCTGAAAGGTGGAACATGCATACAAACCTTCAATGTCTCTTCACTTCAAGACATGCACGCAACTTGGACTCTCTTTGCTTCAGTAAATGCATATAAAGCTTCAAGCAAAGAAATGGATAGCAAACGTGTATTGCCTAACAAAATAGTTCAATGTCAAATTAGTTTTCGTCATATAAATAATGTATAGAACTAAACAGAGAGCTAGTTTAGTCATAAGATGAGTCAAGTACACGAGTCTTCACGACATGAAGATCAAATGAGTTTAAAACCAGAACAAGGACACTCCAAGAAAGGCTGACTAATGTGGTTATACGATTCATCTGCGTGACATCACCACATGGCTAAACATACATAATCCGATAAGTAGTGTTTAGCCGGCCATGCTTAACGCTGTTCAAGTTCAATCTCCAAAACGCTTGTCCAATCCCAATATACAACAGGCCAGATGTGAAAGGCCTCATGGCGGGACAGCTCAAGAATAGCTCTATGCAGAAATGGAATTTTCTGAATGCAAGATTGACATGATGCACCAAAAATATGATATGTTACCTAAACAACAGTGCTATAACTAAAAGGCAGGGCACTGAATAAGTCTCCGTATAGGTCTTTATTCTTTATGTACGGAAATGCACTGCTTGACTGAAAAAATTGAATGTGCAAAGAATCACCCCTGAGGCCCTGATCCTTTACAGTGAGGTACTTCTTAATTTTCTTCCATTATTTGTAGATAACTCAAGTAATGGAGTCTCAAAAAAATTCCCAATACAAATCTCCATAGATTCTTAAGCAACTTGATTACTTAATCAAGTCCCAAATGAAGCAACTTAATAAAAACAAGCAAGAAACAAGGAAACTACACAAAACTTATACCGACCAAATATCAGCTTCATACAAAATTGAATGGTTGTTGATTCTCAATTTAATCAAGCATGCCCATATAAAATTAAAAAGGTTTATTACCACAAATATCATGTTTATTTTCGCCATTATCACCATGAGGATACCATCACCCCTAGACTACCATCACACTCGCCACCCATTAACCACCATTCACCCCGAAAACCGTCGTCACCAACACCACCACGATTTCCCGATTGTTACTGCCCACATTATCACCTAACCCATGAACCACGACTCCTCAAACAAACAGCCACATCAATCACAAATGGACAAAATTCTGGGCATATGCTTCCAACGCCTTAGGTAGGCTAGACACCATCCGATAAATTATATAGTAATAAATAAATTATGGATGTGCTGACAAGCAAGATGGTAGAGGATACACATGGTGTTACTAGCAAGATACACATATTACTACCTCAGATACACGTGTTATTACCACTGGATACACATCTCGATTTGTGTATCCGGTAGTAATACCATGTGTATCCGTTAATAATATCGCATGTATCTGGGTTGATATTTTATGTATCCACCATCCAGCCACCACTACTACAACCATCGGGCACCTACCAGCACCTCAACACCACCAAAGCTACTGGGGACCACCACGAATGGCACCAGAGATGTCACCAACCACCTCCGATGAAGCCGGTGTTATATTGAGCGCATAATATACAGTTTTAACATTCTTTAAAAATATCAGAATGTTATTAACATTTCGATTTAAAAATATCAAAATGATATTAACAATCGAAATTTTCCCTGCAAATTCATAGATCTGGCATTTATAAATCATTTTTTACAAATTTACCAATAAAAAATAGAAAATAATAAAGGGAATGTCGTAAATGAGGTTTATATGGAAGGGGGCTTCGCCGGAAGTCGGTCGCCGAAGAAGGGAAGAGACGAACGAGAACATGGAAGAAATGTTGCCGAGTATAGAGAAAAACACTAACCGGTGCATCGTTGGTGTCTGGATGGTCGGCGAAGGTGTCGTCGTCGAAAGGTGGTTGTCGATTGAAGGTCGGCGGCTTCTACAGGTGGTGGAGGCGTTGGGTTTGGTTTGGGCAGTTGATGAGAGAGAAAGAGGATGAAGGAATAATATGAAAGAGGGAGTACGGGAATGGATTAGTATAACGCGCGTGTTTAAGTTAGTTCGCACAGTTTGCACCGAACTTTAAGTTCGCACGAGATCCTATTTCTATATATATATATATATATATATATATATATATATATATATATATATATATATATATATATATATATATATACTCCTCCCATCCAAACCAAAGGATACGTTTGAGTTTTTGGCACTATTCATAATTGTAGAGAATCTTTGGTATTATTAGTAATGTATAAGAGAAAACATAGTCATGCGAGATCTTGTTTAATTCATCGTCATGAATGCTATAAAAATATCAAGTTTTTATAATTTTTAATAATGTGTAACTAAAGATATTCGCGTTGCAAAACACGCATCGGCAAGCGTAATAAAGTCAAATGTAACCTTTGGTTTTGATGGGAGGGAGTATATAGTATAAGGATCAAGCAAGTCCTCCTATCCATATTGAGTCCATAAGTTCTCCTGGAGGCCCTTGGATCTTGAGAAATGGAGGGCTTAGATTAAAAGGCAAAATGATGATTATGGAGGGTGATTAAGACTCCCCATCATCTACTCCCTAATTAAACACTAATCCCACTACATATACCCTCCTCTCTCTCTCTCTCTCTCTCTCTCTCTCTCTCTCTCTCTCTCTCTCTCTCTCTCTCTCTCTCTCTCTCTCTCTCTCTTACCTTATTTTTCTCAAACTTACTTCTCTATCATTCTAACAAAAAAATATTCTCCTCTTTTCTCTCATTTCTCTACCATCCTAACAAAAACCCAATAAATAAAAAACCCAAATAATTCATCCACTCCTCTCTTATTCACCAACCACCACCACCTCCCAAAAAAAAATAAAAAAACCCAAAAAATAAAAAACCCAAATAATTCATCTACTCTTCTCTTCTTCATTCACCACCAACCACCCATCCACCCGACACCACCACCCACCACCACCAACTCAACCACCACGACATTACCATGATCTCGTTTTTTTTTAAAAAAAAAAATTCGTTTTTTTTTCTTTTTTTTGTGTTAACTTTTATATTTGGTGTCGTTTTTTTTCTATTTATTTATTTTTGTTGGTTTTAGTTTATTTATATATGTACTATAGTTTTTTTTTCCTCAAATATCGTCTTGTTATTCATTTTTATCTTTTTCAAATTTCGGGTTTTAAAACCTCGCTATTGTTTTGTGAGATCCTTTTATTTTAATTTTAGATCTACTAAAATACATCTCATATAATTTGTTGATTTTAATGTTAAATCTACTAGATAAAAAATAAAGTTATGAACAAAATAATCGTATTACCTCCTTGGTGGTGGTAATTGGTAGTGGTAGTTGGTGGTGATTGTTGTCGGTGGTTAAGATTAAAGTTACACACGTTCTCTATTAAAGTTACACACCGTCTATATTAAAGTTACATACACGATATATTATTATGGACGAAAGTTATATTAACTTGCCTTAAAATTAAAATAAATTTCAATTAACTAATCAAACTCAATTAAAATTACACTATTATGGACTAAAGTTACACTGTCAGTGAACTAAAGTTACAATCAGAAAAAACTAGAGTTACATAAACTCAAAATAACGTATAAAACGGACTATATAGCTGAAGTTATAATAACAAGGACTAAAGTTACAACCTAAAAGAATTAAGCTTACATGATTTTGAATATATAAATTCATACAATTTACATATTAATTTGAAATTACACATCTTGTGAATTGTAACTTTAATCCAACTTAATGCAATTAAGTTTGATACTATGTGCAATTAAATCCCTTAACTTATAAACGTAGTAAATAGGCCCCATAAGATTCTCCTAATGTGCAATTCACCACATATCTTATTTTTATGAATGAAATTAAGGAAATTTATTAAATTAAATATATTTACTATTATTAAAAGTCAAAATTATTGATATATTAATCCTAAAATTCTTAATTATGAGAAGCATGTTTAACTATTTTTTTTTATTTATTTTGGTGAAAAAATATTCATATTATGAGAATTTTTAGTGAAGTTACAATGAAAAGTTACATGACTAATTTTTTGTTGATATTAAATTTTGTTCACAATTTTTTTTTGAATATGTAAATATTGTATTTAACTTTTAGTAGATATATTTAATTTGGTTTTTATAACAGAAAATAATAGGTTTTAGTTAAAAAACAATTGGTAGAAAACTTAATTTGGGCTTAATTGCACATTTTTGGAAACTTATGTGGCTAAATTGCTACATGTTAAACTTAAGGGGTTGAATTGCACATAATACATAAGTTATGGGGGTAATTTGCTACATCCCCGGTTCTTTATGGGTATAACTTTAAACCATTGTAGTGTAACTTTAACCAAATTTGAATTTTAAGTATTGGTATATAAAGTTCAATGAGTAAGTTTATCCAATGAATAAGGTGATTTTGAACATAAGAACTTGGATTTATATAATTTTAAATCAATTTGATATAACTTTAGAGTTTTATGATTATAACTTTAGTCCAAATTTGTGTAACTTTAGTATTTCATAGGTAAAACTTAAAACTAAAAAGTGATTTTGTAATTTTAAGAGATGTTTACGACATTTCAGTATTTTTCGTTTAACTTTAGTATTTCGTGAGTGCAACTTTAGTCCAAATTTATATAATTTTAGTCTTTTTTGATAAATTAATTAAAATTTATTTAACTTTAAGTCAAGTTTTTAGTCCTTTTAGTGTAAGTTGTCCAAAATTGTATAATTTTAGTCCAAATTTAAATCCATATCTGAAATCAACACAATAACAAGATGAGATTGAAGTTGCACATTATATCATTGAAGTTTATGCATAATGATATTGAAGTTACACATAACGGACATTAAAGTTGCACATAATTACCACAATATATATAACAAGACATTTAAAAAAAAACAACAAAATTAGTAAAAAACAAGATTTAAGAAAAAATAAAAATAAGATGAGATTCCCTTTAAAAATCTGAAGTTACATACAGTGGGCATTAAAGTTATACGTAGTGGCATTGAAGTTAGACATAGTCTTTTTCGGATTTCTTATTTATCTCGAACCAACTAAAGAATGCAACTTTAATGTTTCGAGGGTACAACTTTAGTCGTAAATATTGTAACTTTAGTCGTATAGCTCATTTTTTGTATAGACCCACAAAAATAGACTAAATATATTTTTCGAAATTCATATTTAAATAATCGTTTTTAGTCTTTTTCAGAAAAAGACTAGATCTAAAAATTAAAAACCGAAATAAAAATCTAAAAAAAACCCGAGATGAGAACAACTAGATCTGAAGAATAAACACACAAAAATGGAGAACACCAAAAATCGAAAAACACAAAATTAAATACCAATATCGAAAAATGTTACAACACACAAATTCTTAAAATAAAAATACAAAAAACAAATCAGAAAAAATAAACCAGATCGAAATTTTTTTTTTTAAAAAAAAAACAAATCCGAAAAAAAAAACATATCGAAAATGAGAGGAGAGAATGGATGAGGCGGAGAACAGCGGTGGTCAGGCGCGTGGTGTCTGTGTTTGTTTATGGGGTGGGTTTTGTAGATCTAGGTTTTTTATGGGTGGGTTGGTGGCGGAGCCAGGCGGATGGTTATGGTCTGTTGAGGGCGGCCGGAGAAAGAAAAAAAATAGAGGAAGGAATCTGCAAAACTGAAAAAGATAGAGGAAGGACGGAGGGGTAGTCGCGGTAGAGGTGGAGAGGGCGAAGGATGGAGGCGGCAGGGGAAGGGAAGAGGCAAGCGGCGAGATCTGTGGTGGTGGCAGGCCAGGATAGGCAAAGACAAGAGAACGATTGGAGGAGAGGTGGCTGGTCGCGGTGTGTCTAGGGCGGCCGGAGGAAGGTGGGGTTGCGGTGATTGCTCCGGTGCGATAGGTTGGGGTAGTGGTGGGTGGGCTTGTGGGCGGTGGTGGTGGAGAAATGAAATGTGATATTTGGGTTTTTAATTTATTTTGATTTGTGATTTTATTGAATTTTTGAAAAATCAGGGAATGAAATGTGGGAGAGTAATGAATGATGAGGGTGGGATAATGAGAGGAAAGCTTGATTAAAGGAAATTGATTGATTTAAGGAGCTAATTAGAGGAGACTCATTTGTGACCTTCCATTTAGATCTAATCTCAACCCTTCATCCACTCCATCCAAAGGCTTATAAGAGGACTTATGGACTCAATAGATGTAAGGGACTCATTTGAACCCCCTCTCTCTCTCTCTCTCTATATATATATATATGTGTGTGTGTGTGTGTGTGTGTGTGTGTGTGTGTGTGTGTGTGTGTAGAAATTGAATCATGTAATTGTGAGGCACCCTCCTTAAGATAAGGCAGTTGTACCCATTCTAAACCGTCAGATTAAAAAACTACAAGTGCCTCAGATATTGACACGTGTCCCCTTATATAACTCCAACAAAACTGCATATTTCCCCTCATACTGAATCATTTACTCCGTCGCATTTACTCCATTCACACACACACACACACACACACACACACACACACACACACACACACACACACTCTCTCTCTCTCTCTCTCTCTCTCTCTCTCTCTCTCTCTCTCTCTCTCTACTACTCGTCTTCTGCTCGTCTTCGACGCCATTTTATCGTTGAGCTTCCGTTCCGCCATTATCGCTGAGCTTTTTGACCTCCATTAGCATCCTAAAGTTAGGTAATTTCGATCACCTAATTTTCATTTCGATTCATCCTGATTTCATTCCGCATCCATCACAATTCTCTATCAAACAGTTTAATTACTGATTTATTTACTAAGTTTTCGATTTCGATTCATCCCGATTTCTCTATCTACCAGTTTAATTTTCATTGCGATTCATCCCGATTTCCCCGCTTCATCGTATGTTCCTTTCCCTTTCTGTACTAGATTTTGATTTTTTTGCTTATTCTGATAAAAATTTGGTTAGAAACTTGTTTAATTACTAAATTTTGCTCTTGTTTTACTATTTTCCTTAACTCAACTTTCATCGATTTCTATGTGTTCCTTTTCTGCTCGATTATGCTCGCCAGTTGAAGTTTCGTTGTTATTGTCTAGTAATTATAATCGATTTCATGTAACCTAGGTTAATTTGTGACGAAACGCACATTACGAAATGTTGATCATATATAATACCTAGGTTTATGTTGATAAACCTCTTAGTCTGACTTTTTTTGTTGTTTCATTGTTAATTTTAGTAGTTTCCGCCTTTATTTTGCTATTTTTTGGATGCTTAAGTACATTATTTTGTGATTACCTTGTCGTTCTTCGGATGTCTGTTTCATTTTCGGAGGTTTTGAGGAAATTTCAATACCTACTTCGTCTTTTTAAACGTGTTGTTCCTTGAGTGTTCAGTAGCTACACCTCATCTGCATTGTTTTGTCTAGCATTTTGCTCGTGTTGTATATACTTCGAGTGCGATGTTAGAGTTTATTTGTTATTTCCTTTTGGCTTATTGTGTATTTGGTTGGCGTAGCTGTGATTTTATGTTTTCGTTGTATTCGCTGTTGTTCTTTATTCTTAGTTCTTATTCTTGATTTCGAAATCTCTGTACCTCCATCAACTCCATCAACAGAATGTCTACTTGCATCTTGTGTGAGAGTAGATTTCTTTCTTGTTGTGTTCCTTATATTGTTTCTGGCATGCTTGACCCTTCATTTTTTTGTTGCGGTGTGGACCTTTTTACCGTTTTACAAATGCTTTTAGAACTTTTATATATGCTATTTGGTTGTATCCTTGGCTTTTCAGATCATTTATTTTCCTTGATGGTATCTTGTAAATCTCTTACATGATTCTGTATTCCCGCTTCTCTTCTTCCCACATGTTTAGTCGCGGGTTAGGTTTATTCCAGTAATTTTCAGTTGTACAGGTATGATCTTATTCTAGTAATATTGTATGCCTTCTCTTCTTATACCTTGTGTGTATTGTGTTTTGGTTGACTAGGACTTAAATGTTATTTGTGTCCATGGTATTCAATTTTGCAGTCCCCTTTTAGGGTTGTCTTTTGACCCTCGTCCAAGTTTTGCAATATTGTTTTCTAGCATTCACAATATAAGTTTTAGGATTCACAAAATAAGAAAAAGAGCAAAATAAGGGAACCTTGGTCATTTATGAGTGATATTGTGAACCTTGTTTTGTAGGAGTGCTATATTTTATTCATGAAGTTTGTTTTTCTTATTTTGTGAATCATAAGCTTATATTGTGAAACTAGAAGATTATATTTTGAATCTTGGCCATCAATGTGTGAAATCGTCTACTTAAGACGGTTTCTATTAACTGATGCTTATATTGTGAAACTTGGATGTTAATGTGGGAAATCATTTAGTTATTATGTTTTTTTCCCTAACTTGGTGCAGCTACAGCTAATATGAAGCGGCATGTTTGCGAGGAGGGTTGCGAGGGTTCTACTTCTGTCGAACCAACTAAAAAAAAAGGAATTTAGCATGAAGCGTTTTCGTCTCTCTGACCATCTGGGTTTGTTCTGCACGCTGAAGACACTGCCTGAAGATGTTCATATGATCAATAAGAATGTTCTTAGTGTTTATATACTTTTAGCTCAAGGTACTAAGCTTGTGCTTGCACCTGCTGTATTGGCATAATACTTTGATTTAGAAGATTCAGCCCACTTTCGATTTTTTTGTTGCATCGTATTTCAAGTCATTATGGCTTCTCATAGAATTGTTGAAGCGACCTATTTTATGCCATTATATTTCTTCATTGAGTACAAATTGTTCATATAGAAATACGAGATGTCGCTGCTCGCTACTCTGAACATTCTTTTCAAACCAAGTATCAAGCACTTACAGGTGCATTACTCAACCTAATCCCTGACTGATTTCAGTTCGATATCGTCCTAATCTCCGTCCTAACTAAACGATTTCACAAATTAAGGGTCAAGTTGCACACAATGAGGGCCAAGTTTCACAATATAAGCTCTACGATTTATAAAATTTGAAAAAGAAACTTCATGTCACCTATTTATGGCCAAGGTTCACAATATTATCTTTTAGTTTCACAATATAAGGTTTGGAATTCACAAAACAAAGTTTAGGATTCACAAAATAAGAAAAAGAGTAAAATAGTCGATTTCGATAGTGCCTTCTAGTTTAACAATATAAGCCCCAGGAATCACAAAACAAGGTATATGATTCACAAAATAAGAAAAAGAGGAAAATAGGTGATTTTCGACCATTTATGACCAAGTTTCACAATAGTGTCTTCTTGTTTCACAATGTAAATTTCAGGATTCACAAAACATGGTCTAAGATTTACGAAATAAGAAAAATGGCCAAATAGGTGATTCGACAATTTATGACCAAGTTCATAATATTGCCTTCTAACATTCACAATATAAGCTCTAGGATTCACAAAACAAGGTCTAAGATTCACAAAATAAGAAAATGAGCAAAATAGGTGATTTCGATCATCTATGACCAAGTTTCACAAAATTGCCTTCCAGTTTCACAAATTAAGGCGTAGGATTCACAAATTAAAAAATTAAAAACTTTGTACCATTAGATTCGACACATTTTAAGTTCAAGTTACATAAAATCTGGTCCAAGTTTCACAAATTAAGGTGTAAGATTCACAAAATACGAAATTAACAACTTCGTAAGTAAACGATTGCGCACATTTAAGTTCAAATTTTACGAAATCACTTTCCAGTTTCACAAATCAAGGTATAAGATTCACAAAATAGAAAACAAATAAATTTCGTAAGTAAACAAGATTTCAGACACATTGAGGTCCAACTTTCATTAAAATTCACCTTCAAGGTTCTCACAATTGCTTAATTTCCTTTACTAAACAAAAACAGCTAACCAAATGGTTAAGTTCAAAACCAAAATAAAAACCAACATCTAACCAAATGCATTTCAAAACCAAAAAATATAACACGGTTAGAACTTGCGCTTCTTCCATCGTCAACATCCACACAAATACTGTTGGGAAATGTGTCCTCAACAATAGTGCGATCATATGATTTAAATATCATTATTAAATCTCATTTTAAAGAATACAATTGGGAAGTAATATTGTTCACAACCAATCAACATATATCGGTAATGATTGGCTGACTAGAGTTTGACATTACTGTCGTGCGACGGTGGTGATCAGTTGATCCCCTTAGGTCATACCTATAGGGAAATACTCTTAATTGATTATTTAATTAATCGTATACCTATACGAGTTAATTAAATTGCTTAAAATTGACGGATGATTTTGTGAGTATAATTTACGTATCAAATTGAAATGTAATTAAATGAGATACGGTCTGAGTAATCGAATTGTATCATTACTCGGATGAAATTATTGTTTAAAGAAACAATTAAATTTGAATGAATTATTATAAATACAATTTATAAATTGGTGAAATATTTTGGTACAAGTAATTACGAATTACTAGTCGATTTTGTAAATGACATATTTTATGAGTATGTTGATTTTTAATATGATAAAAATACATTGCATAGTAACATGTCATGTAACATGTTACATGTGACAAATTTGACAAATGACAAAATAAAATGGATTCTCCATTTTATACTTAAAACCGAAATATGGGTGAGTGTTTAGTAAATATTGTGTTATTTATTTTTAAATAAAAACACAATCATGACACTAGGTAGTAGGCTTGCATGCCTAGTCTCTTGTGAAGAGCAAAAACAAAAGGCATTGGGCATACTACCCAATGCCCCTTTTTCGGCCACCAACAAGAAAAGAGAGGAAAGCTCTTCTCTTTTACATCATTCATTCCTCCCATCTTATTTTTCCTAGTGTAAGAAAATCCTTGAAAACTCTCTACAATTTATGATAATTCTAGAGAAATAAACTCACAAATATTACCACCTCTTGACCGAAATTTCAAGAGTGAAAATACAATTTATATTGTATCAATTTTATTGTAAAACCATTATTATTACTAGATCTAAATAGTATTGGTTTATTAAGATGTATTCCTTGGGTATATGCTTTTGGGAGGGATTCTACACTTGAATCCTTGTTCTTCCATTTGGAAAGCTCAAGAACAAAAGAAAAGAAGATTTCTTTTGTGCCCATTTGAACCGAAATTTCAATGTAAGGATATGATTTCTTCTCTTTTATTATATTGTTTGCATGCATAAAATCCATGTTTAATTTTATGACAAATTAATTTTGACATATAAGAGTATGTTAGTATGTATATGAATCTACATTTCCTTCAATTGGTATCAGAGCCACGGTTGTTTGCATGCAAATTGGTTAAAAGTTTTTCCGAGTTATAAGAATAACAAATAAAACTTGTAAAATTTGTGTTATTATGATATATCACGAAATTATTACATGCATGTTAATATTTCTGGTCCTAAAGTGTTTTGGGATATTTTGGTTATTTTTCGGATTTTTATTGTTCATAATTTACAATAATGGCATTTAAATGTGATTTTATGAGTAAAAATGTCATTTTTGGTCTAAAATTAGCTATACTTCGAATTTTCACTTGGTTTTTGGATATGTTATCACATATATTATTTTGAGATAACCTGTAAAGTTTCATAATTTTTGGACTTGTTATGCTCGAAAAATGAATTTTTCATTATTAAATTCGGATTTAAGTGAAAAATAGGTTAATATGAGTTAAATTTTGAATCTGGTCATAGAAAATTTATATGTTGTCACATGCAATTTTACAAGATGTGTGTAAAATAATTGGCTATAAAGAAGTCTTTTTGCATGATTTATGGATTTTTGAAGAAAAATAGCATAAATAGTGACATTATTAGTAGAAAATTAATAAAACATAATCTATGACTTAGGAAAAACGTCTAATGTTGCATTTTATTATCTTTTTCAGATCTAAAATTGAAAAGTTATTGAAAATAATTTTTCCATGTTTTTTATGATTATTTTATTAAAAATCGATAAACCGCAACATTGTTTTTCCGGAAAATTTTCGAAATTTTTAACCTAAGATTTTGAACATTATGAGTGTCATGGAATTTTTCCAGAATGTTCATGAGTTTAAATTTCAAATTTCAAATTTATTTGAAATTTTGTGATTTATTTGAAGTTTAATAGCTTATTTTTGTAATTTTTGTCCATTTATGAACAATTTTATAAGATATGGGTTAATTATGGTCAAATTATTAGTGAAGACTAAATTTTGAGTCCTAAGAGGTTAGGGTAATTAACTTATGCATAAATATGAGTTTATGTATTTTTGTGATTATAAAATGTTGAAATCACGCAAATCCGTAAAAACCGAGTAATATACGATATTGGCTAATTAAAAGGCGATTTAGCATAAAAATTGAGCATGTTCATACATATTATAATGCTGCATTTTTCTTTATGATTGTCATAATTTTAATTTATGTAATTTTGAATTATGTAATTTTACTTAGTATGGCCTTAGATTTAATTGGTATTTCCCGAAATGTATGGGAATATCGATTCGGTTGTAATTTTATTGTGATCTCGTATCACCGTTTTGTAATTTAATAGATTTATTTTATTTTAGTTACAAATGTATAATAGGAAATTATGTAATTTATTATGTAATTTTATTCATTCGGAGTTCCCAAAGACGGATTTCTTCAAGAATGGCGATACATAAAAACGGTGTTACCTCGAGATGCGTGCCACAACCGAAGTTCAAGGGACCAATGGAGTTGGTTTCCGAATATGTAATAGTTAAAGAGTTTTTCTATTTTAGGAAAGGCCATACTAGGATTTATTTATCTTTATGCTTGCATTTTATTTTATGTCACATGCATCGCTAAATCGCCATAACTAAACATGCATTGTCTTTTATCGAGTTTATCGACCGTGTCAATTAGAATTATCGTAGTTCACCGCTTTAGTTCACTTAAAACGTGATAGATAATAAATTGACATGACCTCTCGCTAAAACAATCAATTGAGACATAGCCTTACCAAATAGTAGAAACCATGAAAACCTATTTCGCGAGGGAGTGCGCTCGGCCCCACCGGGTACAAACCTTGTTACGTAGGGGAAGTGGGTGATGAATGTTAATCCACCGAATTCATGTTGATAAGGGATGTATCGGCCACACCGTGCCCAAGTTAACGTGGGTTTGGATCATGGACACATTTATTCGAAATTTGGATTGAACTCAACAAAAGTATTTGATAAGGGATGTATCGGCCCCACCGTGCCCTTGTCGATGTGTTTTGGGCTAAAGATAGTTGTTAATGTAATATTATCGACCAAGAGTTCTAAAAGTAGAATCGATTAAAGAGTTAATCCACCGAGTTATATTGATAAGGGATGTATCGGCCCCACCGTGCCCAAGTTAATATGAATTTGGATCTTGGAATCATTTATCATAGTTGGGTAGAGGTCACTATGTAAATGCTATACTTGTTTTTCCAAGTATTAATAAAACGATAAATGTTAAGTTTTCCTCTATTCCGTTATTATTGTTCTATTTCTTTACCACAATTTATATACGATATCATTTTGATTTTTGATTCAAATCTCCTTAAAACATCGTAACTAAAGACAAATATGAATTTGCTTCTAAAACCTCAAATGAACCATTGATAAGGATCTCTTGTAAAGAGTATAGATTAAAGTTATTCATTATCAAACAGGTTTTTGATTCATGACTAACACTTCTACTTACAATGGATTATTTTTCATGTACTTAAATGAATTAAGTACCTTGAAGAGATAAATTGTTTTGGTAATTAGTTTTGTCAAGAATTCATAATTGACCAAAATAACGCAACCACTTCAATGAAAGTTTTAAGACTAAAACGAACAAATGAAGAGTAATCTTCATGAATTCAATTTTGCTTCTCAAAGCAAAGACTCATTGAAATGAGTGGGAGCATTCTCTTAAACCGTTAAGATGAGGACGAGGTTAAAGAAGTAAAATTAGAATGGAATTGATACAAGGTTATGTTAAAGGTAAAGTTGTTGAGAATGACGATACTAAACCTATCAATCCCGACCGATAAAGTTTCCATTGTCTTAAATGTTGGACACTAGAAAAGGAAACTACCCCAAATTATTGAAGAATCAACAAGTTAGTTGTGGGACATCTAATGGGACCTTCTTCTTTAAATGTTTATTTGATTAAACATAAATTTTTGCTAGTCCTACTTCGTCAATATTAGAAACCGGTGGTGGTTTTCATCATTATGTTTGATACATGGGATGATAAGAATATGACGACTAGCGACAATAATGTCGAGAGATAGAGTAATTGTGTACTCAATCTAGTTTTTGGATTTAAAGTTGTACTTAATTGTGACTATTAAGTGCATAAACTCTAAATAAGAATATAAACTTGTTAAGATACAAAAGAGGTTTTCGCTTTTGTGACCCTATACACCACGATTTGATGTATGGCTAGCCCATCATCAAGGTGAGTATATTCTAAACCAAACTAGAACGATATATCATGAAGATGATGCAAGACTCAAATTGGTAACACAAGATTAAACCTTAAAATTTTGGAATGATGAACGCAAAGAGTTATCGAGTACTCTTGAAACCATTAGATTGTTAATGGTATGTGCGTATCTTGTATTCAAAGCAAGATGTCTCGTGCCTTTTGGTTGAAAAGGAGATCGAGATTGTAAATCATTGATTCAAAATAGGTTGATCATTTTCTTTTACCAACGATTTAAGTTGACACTAATATGTTCACTTAATAAGGTAAATAGAGAAATCTTTGAAGAGGTTCAAGAGTTCAAGAAATCACGATTTAGTCGTGATGGGATTATCAAAGTGAAGACTTTGATATAAGCCAATGGAAATGTGATCTAATATCACAAATTAATCTCTCTTAGCACGCATTATGAAATAATGTGTGATTGGATAAGAAATCAAACGCTATTCGATATGGTTTGAACTTCAATCAAGTTACTTTGAGTTACTTGATCCTTTTGGGGATTTTATCATTTTGTCTAAAATTATTTTTCCACTAAATCGAATCATATGGGATATGAAATGGTAAGGGTACCATGGTTGTAAGTTTTTCACAAGAAACAAATGCTCATTTTTCCCTTGCAATTATCACGAGCACGACGGGTTTGCGGCTCATGAAGCTGTCTTTCTAAAATACAAGTTTATTTTAGAAGACAGAGTGGGAGAAATTATTCAAGAGCCACAAAGAATGCCACAGAGAATGTTATGTCGCAAGAAACTGGTCTTTCTTGGCTACATGAGACGTTTTGTGTAAAATATTGTTTCTTTAAAACCTAGGAGGTTAAATTCGTCACTTGTTAAAAATGATGAATTCATGCTACTTTTAAGAAAGTAAAAGCTTATAACTTACAAAAGAAATTGGTTGATTCAAGTTGATTACTTCTAGAAAGTAATGAACATATGACTTACATAAGAGTGTTTAAGTCACAACTCAATACAAGGCCTAGAGCCGTGAAAATCCGAAACGAAAGGGCTTGATTAGTGACAAAGGGTTTTGCACTAATAAAGAGATATTTCAAAGCAAGATTGGTTGCAAAGGGTTTTGCACTAGTTGAAATGCTTAAGTATATTTGGATCTTCTTAAGGATTGTGTTTCATTATGAGGTTATGAAATACTTAGCAAGTAAATCTAAAACCCGCTTCTTCAATAGAAGGAATGTATTCAATACATATCATGAGTTTAGTAGATTCTTGCAATCCTAAGATAATGTGAAACTTAAGAGAGGGTCTTAAGTAGGACATCAATGAGTTAGAATCAACATTTTGATCATGTGATAAAACATTTCTCGATAAGTCAAGAAGTTGTGTTTATACATGAAGTTTAGTGGGAGTTACGGAAATTTTAATTAGTCCGATATGTGGATGACATATTGATCATTGAGAATGATTTAATACTTTTGGAGTATTATAATACATCTGGAATATCCGGATTTATGAAGATAAATCCACATGATATTAGCGTCAGTAAGAAGTCTTATGTTGATAAGATTCATGACTAGTTCAATTAATTGAACATATTTGATTGATTCCATTTGCTTCCGCTTGGGATCAATTAAATGAGTAATGATGTATAACACTTCATATACTTTGAGTATGATGAATTGTTTTCAAAATCGAATTTAAGTAATCTTTACCAAGTAAGCTGTAAAGATTACCCTTAAGTGCTTGCAGAAGCATTAAGGAAGTAAAGCAAAATGTTTATGATGCAATATTGTGTAAGGGTGTTACACAAGTGACAATTGACAATTGAGATTGCGCATGGTTTCCGACAAAACCAAAATCAAAATACATTAGGATGGTTAAGATACCATTGTGGCAATGTTAATTAAGAAGTAGATTTTCTAGAATCGTTCTAGGCAATAAAGAACAATGAGTGATGTTTATAACGGAAATTGAGTACACTTGTGATCATGAGATGTGCAAGAAGGATGAGTCTCGCACACTGTGAAAACAGTGGGAGCTATTCTTAGGCTAGAGGGCCTATGTCTTGATTGGATCTCGACACGTACTCAGAAAGTTTTGTAATGCAAATGTATAAGTTACAAAAGAAAAACGAGTATGTAGTGAGGTTGAGTAAGGTACAAGAAATTGATAAAACCTACTAACCAAAGCCTCCTTAAAGGCTAAACATGATGAGTCATGTTATTTCAATTGAATTGAAATGAACAACTACGTACAAGATCAAATTAGATTATAGAACATGAAATGGTAATCAGGCATTCACTATTCATGTGTGATAATCGCATTTGTCGTTCGAGTTTTATTTTAAAACTCTTTTATTATACTTTGTTACATCCAAACGGGTTGTGGAGACAATTGAACCCCGTTAAAGTGAACACGGATTAACATTGTATTCGCCCATAGTCACTTGTATGAGGTGACGTCTCGAAGTGACTAGAGTGTGATGCGATTGATGGCAAGTTCAAGTGCCATAGAGTCATGTGAGATGACTAGTCGATCACATAGGCAGACTGATAGGAACGTTTTGTCGGGCCTTATGACCGCTTATAGAGTTCTGGCAAATTTATATAGCCTGGTCGTGGCGAGAGCTGCTATAGTATTCTAATGAGTCGATTCTTTTGGCTAAAGACTATTTACCTAAGATGACACAGTTTCAGATTAACTTTGATTTGTGTTACTACGACCTTCGTAAATGGGGTCAAATGGGCATATTTTGGGTTATGATGGCTGTGGCTAGTCAAAGGGAATGAGTGCGATAGGAATTGTCCATCCCCTTGTCAGGGTTAAAACAATATCTCAGGGCCACTCGAGGAGTAATGAACTGGAAATGCGTGGCCACGCTCGGAATGTATCTATGATAGATAAATCCGGTCAATCAGTTATTCTCCAGATCGAGGAAACCACTCTCGATATGATCACTTGCAAGTACGACCTGAAAGACACCTTGCATTGAGTGGGAGATAGTAATAGGACAAGAGAATTGGTGACGCACACTTGTCGAGGACAAGTGGGAGATTGTTGGGAAATGTGTCCTCAACAATAGTGCGATCATATGATTTAAATATCATTATTAAATCTCATTTTAAAGAATACAATTGGGAAGTAATATTGTTCTTTGTCAAACCGTCAACATATATCGGTAATGATTGGTGACTAGAGTTTGACATTACTTGCGTGCGACGGTGGTGATCCATTGATCCCCTTAGGTCATACCTATAGGGAAATACTCTTAATTGATTATTTAATTAATCGTACACCGATACGAGTTAATTAAATTGCTTAAAATTGACGGATGATTTTGTGAGTATAATTTACGTATCAAATTGAAATGTAATTAAATGAGATACGGTCCGAGTAATCGAATTGTATCATTACTCGGATGAAATTATTGTTTAAAGAAACAATTAAATTTGAATGAATTATTATAAATACGATTTATAAATTGGTGAAATATTTTGGTACAAGTAATTACGAATTACTAGTCGATTTTGTAAATGACATATTTTATGAGTATGTTGATTTTTAATATGATAAAAATACATTGCATAGTAACATGTCATGTAACATGTTACATGTGACAAATTTGACAAATGACAAAATAAAATGGATTCTCCATTTTATACTTAAAACCGAAATATGGGTGAGTGTTTAGTAAATATTGTGTTATTTATTTTTAAATAAAAACACAATCATGACACTAGGTAGTAGGCTTGCATGCCTAGTCTCTTGTGAAGAGCAAAAACAAAAGGCATTGGGCATACTACCCAATGCCCCTTTTTCGACCACCAACAAGAAAGAGAGGAAAGCTCTTCTCTTTTTACATCATTCATTCCTCCCATCTTATTTTTCCTAGTGTAAGAAAATCCTTGAAAACTCTCTACAATTTATGATAATTCTAGAGAAATAAACTCACAAATATTACCACCTCTTGACCGAAATTTCAAGAGTGAAAATACAATTTATATTGTATCAATTTTATTGTAAAACCATTATTATTACTAGATCTAAATAGTATTGGTTTATTAAGATGTATTCCTTGGGTATATGCTTTTGGGAGGGATTCTACACTTGAATCCTTGTTCTTCCATTTGGAAAGCTCAAGAACAAAAGAAAAGGAGATTTCTTTTGTGCCCATTTGAACCGAAATTTCAATGTAAGGATATGATTTCTTCTCTTTTATTATATTGTTTGCATGCATAAAATCCATGTTTAATTTTATGACAAATTAATTTTGACATATAAGAGTATGTTAGTATGTATATGAATATACATTTCCTTCAAATACATCATTCTCTATTCTCTACTTCTTCATCTTTTTACGATGTATCTCCCTGTGTGAAGAGTCAAACCTTAAATTAGATACTTTTTTTTGGAAAACTTATAGATTCGACGAATATACATAATTAATATTAGATGGACATAAATAATGAGATTATTGCTATGTGAAAATTCACGTAAAACGGGCTTAACTAAATCATTTTTTTTAAAAAAAAAAAGAGAAACAAAAAATAACTTGCTTCAAAACTCGAAGAAGACATTAGTATATAACTTTATTTGCATCATAGTCACAATGATCTTGCAGGAATGTCACAGTAAAACAAACCTGAAGCTGAGGATAATCATCTCTTCCCAGAAATTCAACTAGACGAGGAACAACCCCAGCTTGAACAACTTCCTCAATGAGAAGATTGTGTTCTGCATCGAAGCCATTGAATTGAGATTATAACCAAAATTGAGAATCGACACTCTTGCCAAATTAATATCATGAGTGATGCAGATTCCTCAGTAATTAAAAACTTGGCCTACTCACATCAACAAAAACTATTATTCCGTAGTTTTTAAGTTACTGGATTCAGACAATGATCTACATTCATAAGCCTCTTTGTATTGCTAAAAGTGAGGCTGCATATACAACCCCCTTACTCACAATTTGTGGGAGTCATTGAGCCACCGGGGTAATGTTATTATTGTCTGAAAAAATACGTAGCTTAGTGATAGAACACTTCTAGTTGTAAGATGGTCCACTTAATTTACAAAACCCATATTGTTCTTATAGATTGAAAACTCCACTTCCATATGTGCATCCTAATAAGCCAATCAAATCACATAAGTACCTAAGCATACGAACTGCAGCAAACGAACACTTCTCCAATCACTCAATCAAGACATTGTGTTGAAAAGGGAGACAACCCCTATGAAATACGCCAAACACCAAACTTCTAACTACTAGGAATCACAATTTAAACAACAAAATATATGTTACCAATTCAATAACACCAAACCGAAACACACAGTACATCACAACAAAGCAGGACATTCATTGTAATTTATGCATAACAAAAACAACATGTTATATATACAAGCTCACATAACGCACATATTTTCAACAAAAGTGATAAAAATCATAGTTTAAACACCATTTATTCCAATTTCCACTTTAGAATAAGATTTATTCATACCAGCAAAAGAAACTACGACTATCCAACATACCAATTATTATACTTCATACTTGATTATAAAAAAAAAACATTTGGAAATTCCGCATATTTCTTACAAAAAAATATACATCATCATAATACACGCTTAAATCATTGATTATCTTTTACCTTTGTTCAAAATCACTACGACAAAAAAAAAGTTTAACTGGGACAAAGGGAATACTACAACGTAGTGAAACCATACCTATAAAAAGCAATTTACGGAATAGAGTAATAAAGTCGAGATGTGCAACTGGATCATCAGAATACACGCCGACAACCATCTGCGGTAAAGTCTCCATCTACAAAATTCCTAACCAATCAATAACACCCCTTAAAGTTAAAGACGGCCTCTTTTCATGTCAGCTATACTCCAATTAACAATTTACCCCCTTCATCACAAAAAAAAAATCCAGAAGAAGAGAAAGTGTTACGAGGATGCTCTGCAAAATCACGTCTCATATTCACTAATCATGTCACAGGTTAACAACAACTCAAACATAAAACATAAAACTTTTAACAACAACAGAGGGAGTGTTACGAAGTCTACAAAATCACCTTCTAGTTTCACAAAATCAGGTCATGCGTTTCACAAAATTATGTCTAAGTTTCACAAAATCAGGCCCTAGATTCGCAACTAAACAAAGATATATGCATCATATGATTAACTTCTATGTTCACAAATCTAGCTTTAAGATTCACAAAACAAAGCCTAAGATTCACAAGATAAGATAAATAGCAAAATAGGCGATTTTAACAACTTATGACCATATATTCAATTTTTATCAAAAATATGAAATTACCTTCAAATTAATCGAGTAAATCTTTTGAAACTGATCAAATCACGATATTATTGTTGTAGCTTGTTGATCGGCAAATCGCTGCAATTGAAATCTACAAACAATCGCTATAATTGATTAGTTTATGGAGCAGATTTGGGTATGATGGTTAAAATTGACGAATCGCTGTAGCTTGTCGATGTAGAATATTTGAGTCGTTGTGTTTGTGTGTTTATTTTAGATATATAAAATATTTGGGCCAAATTTTCAGCTCAAATTGAATGATTGCGCTCTAACAGTCGGGCCCTATATAATGAAGGAATTTGGTGAGGCCGGCTGCCTCGCCATAATTAACGGCCTCACCGGATCCGACCTATATATAGAAATGGGATCAAGTGAGTCCCTTAGTATAGGTGAGTCCCATGAGTCCTAATCTCAACCCTTAGATTGTAACAAAATGAAAGGCTAAGATTAAATCTAAAAATAAAGACCCTATATAAAGCACACCAAAACCTAATTTCTATTCATTTCACTGCCTCACACTTCTCTCTCTTCCTCCCTTTTTCTCTCTCGTCTCTCTTATCACTCACCAACCCCATAAACACCGGCCTTTCCCCTCACCTGAGCGGCAGCCGCCGCCAGTTTCACCATCGGTACCACACGCCGACGCCGCCCCTTCCCCTCACACGCCGACGCCGCCTTTTCTCCTCCCCCGCCTCTCTTCTGCTTCCCTCGGTCACCACCCGCACTTCCTCCTTTTTTTTTCTTTTATTAATATTTCAAATCTGAAGTTTTCTAATCTCGTCTTGTGGTGGTGTGGGGCTGTCGTGGTGGTGGTCGGTTCTTTGCCGCCTCTCTGCCTTCTCCTTTCTTTTTTTTTTCCAGATCTGAGTAAGGAGTGTTTGTTGTGGTGGTGTGGGGCTGTCGTGGTGGTGGCTGCAAAGAGGTCGTGGTGTCAGGTGGACATTGGTGGTGGGTCAGGGGTGGACGGTTTTGGTGGTGTTGTCGTTTTCTGTCTATCGTTTTTTTTTCGGTCAGATCCAATGGGCGTGTGATGGTGGTTGCAGGGGGTCATTTGTGGGGATGGTCGTGGTGGTAATGTCACAGCCTTTTTTTTTCATATTGTGGTGGTTGTGGTCGCTAGTTGTCAGCCACTGTGGTGGTGGTGTCGTGGCAATGGGTCGGGTGGTTGTAGGAGGTGAAGGCGGTGGTTGTGGCTGGTTGTTAATATAAAGTTTAAGCGGCATTGACTAAAGTTACGCTTATATGGACTAAAGTTACGATATGGACTAATTTTACTCGCCAAGGACTTAAATTAAAGTTTCAAAAATTATGACGAAAGTTACAATCGTAAAACATTAAAGTTACATTCATAAAATTACAATATTACAAAAAAATAATAAATCAGTAAAATTAAATAAATTCAAATTTCTATATTAAAAATTGTCTAAAAAAAATTAAAGTTTCAATTTTTAGCATTAAAGTTTTACCAGTAAAACATTAAAGTTTCATTTATAAATCAATAAAATTAAAGAAATTCAATTTCTTATATTAAAAATTGGCTAAAAAAATTAAAGTTTCAATTTTTAGCATTAAAGTTTCATTCGTAAAAAATTAAAGTTATATTTATAAATCAGTAAAATTAAATAAATTTAAATTTTTATATTATAAATTGTCTAAAAAAAATTAAAGTTTTAATTTTAACATTAAAATCTATAAATACTATTAAAAGGCATCCTACAAAATGCCAATTAGACAAAGCCACGTGGGATGGGAAAAAGCCACATAGACATTCACATTGCCACCTTGATTAAGATTGACACACGCCTACCTGTAGATACCTCATTTCTGCACCTCTCGCAAACCACTCGGTGATGATTGGGCCGCATGTTTGCTACGCGGAACGATTTGTGACAATAAGTTTATCGTCAAGTGATTGCTCAAATATTAATGTCTACCTCTTAGTTGTCATCTACGTGCCGATACGGTCGTTTTGACAGTAATTAGAGTACATTTGGAGTCCGGGCCTAAAACCGTCTTCATTTCTGATAACCGTTAAATCCCGAGTCAGAATGTTCCAGAATGTTCCGGATATTTCTATTCCATATTTTACAAATATTTCACAATCTTTATCCTTTGGTAAACAATTTCCCGTAATATTCACATAAAATATTAAGGAAAACCAAATTATTCTGTCCTACCATAACTTAAACACGGAAATCTTTCTTCCACAGGAGGAAATCACTTGGGAACAGACGCAACAGGTGCTGCGCCTCTTCCAAGAGACGCAGTGGCTGCTGCGCCTCTTCCTAGGTCCTTTTCTGCGTAATTTTCGTATCTTTTTCATATCTTTCCGAGATTCACTTCCAAAGACTCTCCGAAACCCTAATTCCTACACGTGATTAGTATAAATAGGAGCCTTCGCTCCTCATATTTATCACGCGAGTGTCCGCCCTTCTCTTCTCCCTTTGCATTCTAGACCTTTGTTCTTACTTTTTGGCGTCTACGTGCTTGAACATTCGACCACGTAAGCTCGGATCCTTCTGAGTACCAGCCTCGTTTTGCATGACCGACCAATTTGACCAACTCCACATCAATCAACTTAATTAATCTAATTGTTTTCCTCTTACGAGGGCACTTTCGTTACATTCGCGTCGAGCATCACTAATCGATATCTTAGTCCTTCTCGTTTCGTCAAACATGTAAGTCTGAGGGTGTATAATCTCTCTTTTATTATTGTATTTACTTTTTGTATCACTAATGTAAGGTTTACGTCGAAAATACCAATTAAAACCGATTTCTAAAACCGTGCTTTAAAAACCTTTTTACGGATTTTCAGTAGACAAACCGTCGAGAAAGGACGCAGCAACTGCTGCGCCTCTTCGAAGGAGCGCAGTTCCTGCTGCGCCTCTTCGTGAGGTCGCCAGCAGATTCTCGCTTCTTTCTTCTTCCTTAGTCCTCTCCGAATTCGTCAAATTTCTATTTGTTTTCGTTTGTTTCTTGTTAATTCTTTGACATAATAGCATATTAGTTTCACATGTATATTAATTATCATCTTTAACACGTTTTATTCATCATAAATCCGACTTAAATCCCTTATAATCTCATATTTGCGGGTTTTCGTCATTAAATTCATTCCGGGTTGTAGGAATTCGATTTGTTCATATTGAGTTTCTGTAATTCGATCCTTTGATATATTTCCATCTGTCTATTATGTTATTCGTCATTAATTCGTCATCAATTCATCTTGTTTAGTTTATTTCATTCACCTATGTCACTAATCAATCATTCATTCATGTAATAATCCGTCTATATTCCGTCTTATCCGTGTTTTATTGTTTTATGACTATTAATCATATGTAATTAACCTACTAATCACTTTCATCCGAGTAAATAATTTAATCAATCATTAAATTTACCAACGAGTATTAACAACACGCAATTAAACTTCACGGCCAGAATTGGTCGAAACAGACGCAACAATCGCTGCGCGCCTATTCGAAGAGACGCACTCTGCTGCTTTATTCGGGTTGAATTCTGTCTCTGAGCTCCGTTGTTGCTTGACTTAGTTATTTAGTTTACGTATAATTAAATATTAATCATATTATCGCCTGCTGACCTGTTCGTTAATTTATTCATTCTTTCTTTTATTCGTTTTCTCAAATTATCCGTTTTAAAGGTATTTTCGACATAAATCGCCTAATCCATTGTAATTATTGTAATTTTCTTTATTGTATTTATCATTATTTCTTGTATCATTTGTATGTTTTCACATGTAATTGAACATTAAATCCTACTTCGACCCAATTGTTTGCTAATTACGTGTCCACCGACTTAGTTAATTCTTCACATGCTAGGATTAAAACTTGGATGTTGCATTGCATGCATATAGCCGACGATATATCGAGTATAAATGATGTCCCTAATCATTAGTAGAGGCCGCTATCGAGGCGGGCGGGATTAGGTGTTCGATCAAAAGAGCTTCCTAATACGTACCCTCACCCCTTACTCCAGATCTCCGTGAACACCCGTGTTCATTGGCATCCACGAGAGTCATTCTAGACATAGAATGCTAAGGGTAACGATTGCTTAGTGTTCATGTCTTCACTTTGTGTCTTGACATGACACGAGGTATTCGAACGGTTCCAATTTCCCATAAAAATTGGTGGCGACTCCAACAAAAATGCAAACGCTTGTTCTCTTCCTCCCAAGCGCCCCCGTGGGCCCCCCGCTGTCCACACTACCCAACGATTCTGCACACAGACATCTATATCTATAAAATATTATTAAAATGCTACCCTAAAATGACCAATTAAGTCCACTAGACAATCCCACGTAAGATAAAAAAAGCCACGCAGACATTTGAAGCTCACGTCAGCCGCATAACCCAAATGCATGCCACACACACATTCATACCCAATTACCCCGTCTCTTATCATCACTGTTCCTACCGACAACGACAATACGACGTGACATATTTTTAATGTGACATGGCGAATTAATGTGACATGGATTATCGATTTATTATTACATGCCATTAATTTAATTCATTTATTTATAAATTAATTTAAATCACGTATTTATAATATTGAAGAATATTATCACTATTCTTAAATTGATTTTGTATATTCAATATATTCTTTTCCAAAATTTATGTAACTCTTACACATTTACATCAAAATTTCATAATTTATAATTAATATTGACATTTTAATTGAAATTTTTGTAATAAAAAATGTTAATAAATTTCATAATTTATAATTAAAATTGCATTTTAATTGAAATTTTTGTTATAAATCATGTTAATAAATTAATTAAAACTCTTCATATTACTTAACACCCATCATTTTTTTTAATATTTTTTCCTATTTAATTCATTTTGTTAATTAAACATGGTAATAGATTCCAAAAAAAAAACTCTTCATAATACTTAACGTCCACCAAATATATTAAAACTTTTTTCTATTTAATTAGTTTTTGTAATATCTAATTTAATTTGCCTATTGAGTTTCTCTCCAACTAATTAGAACTATTATTATAACTCAATGCCAAATGCACAATGTAGTCTTATAGTAACATAAATGTTAAGAATTCAAAAGGTTTTTTTGTTAACTACTCTCATTATTGTAGATTGATTATTCATTACTCCATCACTTCCCATTTTCCTGATATGAGTATAAATTATGAATTGTATCTATAAGCTACTCAATGGCTACATAACCCTCCATGCATACACTAATCAAGGTTAGAATTTATTGTGCCATCAACCATGATCTTCCGATTCACATAATCACATATGAGTATTTTTTAAAATTTTAATATTGTTCTTACCTTTGTTTCTTTTTTTCTACAATTATGTGTTTTTTATTGGTAAAATTTGATTAAGATCAATATCAAATGTTAATGGTCGAATTCTCATTTGACCATGGTATAGTGCATTTAATGTTGAAGATTTGTGGTAGATTTATCCCTAATTCCATTTTCACTCCGTATTATTCTTCTCTAATGTCGTTTCATGTATTTTGTTTTGTTGCCGATCTTTATGAATTGCACTTTCACTTGGCTTAGTGTAAAACCATAAATCATTAACATACATAATATTGTGGCCTATTTGGATTCATCTTCTCCATGCTAATATTTGTCCTTTTGGCCAATGAAACTCTTTATCAATTTCAGGAAATCATTACACACGATGGTCATTTTCACCATGTGGACTATGATGAGGTAGAGCACCACGAAAGAAAATAGGGGAAGGACAACAAGTATAAGAAATGCAAGACTGACTAACTGAAACTTTTTAGGTAGAAGCCGATAACTTTTTGAAGCATTGTTCTATTATTTGGAAATGAATACATATTCTACTATTATTCTGTAGCGTAAAACACTTATATCCATAAAAGAAGACATTGATCATATTTGTAACTATTTAGTGATAAAAAGTCAAAACTAACATTGTCAGTTTTTTAAAAAAAATGGTAATAACTTTTTTTTTAATAAAAAAATGTACGCATTGTATCATAAAATGGTCACTTTTAATCTGTCTTAATTTCAAACGGATATCACCTGTCTAAAATGAGGATTTGGAGGAGTTGAGTTCTTCTCATGCTTAACTCAAAAAGTATACCATGTTTTTACGTTCATACTTAATTTAAATGCAGTAAGACGCTCAAGTCCCAACCCACCCCTTTTATCATGCATTCACAAACCTTCTTTGTTATAAACGTGCTATAAACTTTTTTCCGCATCATATTTTATACTCATGGTTATATTTATATATAGAGCTGCATGAGAATACACATACACAAAAACAATAACCTCTTTTCCCCACTTTTACGTAGTTGCGGACTTGCGGCCATATACCAAGTTACGTTCTAAATCACAACATCTCAACAAGAAAATGAAATTGTTGCTATCAAAGTAACAAATATTCGGCAAGGTACAAAAGTCGTAGACCAAAAATGGCCCAGTGATTTTCACGGGTACCAATGAAAACATTTTATTTCAACCACTATTTAATATCAATGATAATAATAGTAATTTTCATTAACATTTTTTCCTATTTGTTTTACCTCTTGAGCTCCTCACTCATAACTCAAAAATAAATAAAAAGGCAAATTAAAAGATGTGAATCAATAGTTTATAATGACTATTAAACCTACAATAGTTTCCATTAACTTATCCTCCATTTAATAACTATTACTCATGAACTTCTAAATTACAAACTAAATTTCATGGATGAATTAAAAAATTCCAAAAAAAAAAGATGTAACTTACCAAAATTCACATCAAAACTTTTTAATTTACAATTAAAATTCCCATTTTACAATAAAAAAAATGCAAGTGAATCAATTAACATTTTTCATAGTAATATAGCTCATAAAAGTTATACAATTATGGCGTTTTATATTCAACCATTATTTAAGTTCAACGCACGATAATTTTCACATAAGTCCAATGATTTTCTTCAAGTCATCGTCGAATTTTCTCACAAGTCTCTTCTAATTCCCTACCCTAGCCTAACCGTTACTCCATTTAACTCTCATACTAATTTTGCAATAATTTCTACCACCATTAATATTATATAAAGCAACCCATTATATACAACCCTTTCAATGCTTTTGTTTTTTTTTTCCTAATTAATATTTATGTCATTTAAAGTTTGTGAACACTAATTTAGTGTACAACATTTAACTTCCAAATTAGCATTATATATCCTCTCCTATTTAAGATCGTCTCATTTGTTTCCTCCAAAACAATCATTTGGGGTGGTAAAAATTTGCAGTATTTTCTTTAACTTGAATTTCGAATGACGAATTACTAATTTGTGTATTATTTTTTGTTGTACTTTTGTTTTGTAGGCGGTACGAAAGGAAGACCTTGTGGTGAAATCCTATGGTTAGCGGCCAACTCTTGATGTCATGCACACTTCACAGGTAAATTCACTTTTATGCAACTAACAACTTCAATATTTCAATTTGGTTTTAAAGTTTTCTAATTCGTACATAATTAAATTCTAAAATTTATGAATTTTTATTAGATGATGATCAAAATTAAAGAATAGAAATATGTATCAATGTTGAAATAAATTCCGATTTCATTTGATATTCAAAAAAAAAATCAATTATCTAAATTTTTAATTTTTCTAGAGATAACCCGTGATTTTTCACGGGTAACAAAACTAGTTTTACTCGTAAAACACTAAAGTTACACTCAAAAAACAATTTTATATATTTAAAATAAAATTTTATAACATAAATTTAAATTTTTATTTATAAAATCACCTTAAATATAAAAGTTATAATTATAAAGAGTTAAAGTTACACTCATAAATTAAAGTTACATTTATAAAACATTAAAGTTTTCGTCTTAAAAATATAAAATCTTAACCATCAATCTTAGAACATTAATGGCTAGGATTAGGACTTAGGGACTCACCACTTTAGGTGGACTCATTTGAACCCCTATATATATATATATATATATATATACTCAAGTGTAAGACATGGACTTAGATGATCTTATTACTATATAGTGATAAGTTCTTCTAAATCCTTAATATCTTTTGAGTCCCTAAGTCTTTATTAGGGTCCTTGGATTAGGAGAATGGAGAGTGGAGATTTGCCTACTTTAAGCCCATTATAAGCGTGAAAATAAAAAAGGAAATAGGGTGAGCAGGAGAGAGAAGGGATGTGTCAGTACAATTGGCTATTACCCACTGTGCACACACAAACACATGCATAATCACTCAACAACCTTCCTCAACACATTTCTAAACATACTCCACCAAAACACAATTTGAAAAAAAAAACTCATCAGACTGGCGAAAATTGAGAGCAAATCCCACTTTCTTCATTTCCCATCTTCCTTTATCAGCTTGCATTATCAGCTTCCTTGATCATCTTCCATTATTATCCTCGAAGCTCAGAAACAAACAACAAGACCAACGTCCAACGTAAAAAATGACGGATTTGCAAATGGTTCCATTTGGCCATGGTAATTATTGGATTATTTTTTTTTATTTTCTTCATGTTAGTTTATATATCATATTTTTATGAAAACATTAGGTTAGATATTAACAGTTCTTTAAATATGATGAGAAAGTGTATTTTAGGTTATTTTTTAAGCTTGTTTTTTATTATGTAAAATCTGTAAATCCACTCTTTTAACATGAACTCCATCATTATGGAGTTCAATATCAACTCTGTGAATAATAAGTTAAACTTCTCCATGATGGAAGTTAAACTCTGTGAATAATAAGTTCAACATCATAGTGTCAGGCTTGAAATTTATAACAGTGAATTCGATGAAATTGTAATTTTAAGCGCAAAAGGTGTGATTTTAAGCCACCAAAGTATTATTGTAATTATTATGGTAGAATTGAATTTCAAAAGTGTAATATTTGTATCTTAAATTGAAATTGTCAATATCGTAAGTATAACTTATAAAAGTGTAATTATATCTGATAAAAGTATAATTTTCACAGGTAAAAGTGTTATTGTAAGAGACAAAATATGTCATTTTCAAACGTAATTGTTATAATTACAAGTATAATTGTAATGAGACAAAAGTGTAATTATAACAACCAAATGGTTTATTGTAAAGAAAAAGCAAGTTTTGAAACTGTAATTGTAATAATAAAAAGTATAATTCTAACAGTTGACTGTAATTTTAACGAGTTAAATTGTTATTATAACAGAAAAAGTTCTAAATTTGTAAACATTAATTCTTACTAGTAAAAGTGTGATTGCAAAAGACAATTTACGTAAGTTTTAAAACTGTAATTTTAATAGAAACAAGTATAATTGTAACACAGAAAAGTGTAATTTTAATAACCAAAGGGTTGATTGTAACAGAAAAGCTGCAAGTTTATAAACTAGAATTGTAATAGTAGAAAGTATAATTCTAACAGGAAAAAGTGTAATTATAACTACGAAAAGAGTATTTTTAATAAATATATAATTTGAACAAATATATGGGTTACTTCAAGTTGTTATGAAAACAATTGATAATAATTACGCTATTGTCAGATAATATTGAGCACAATGGAAAACGAAAGCCGAACGAAGAAGAATTTTGCAAAGATGTTGAAGCTAAGTTCACCCCCTATGTTGGTCGAAATTCACGGAAATAGAGGAAGCATGACATTTTATAGAATTTATCTTTGTTGCTTGTGGTTTTGATGTGCGTAAGTACACGACTAAGAGATGGCGTGGAGGGGAGATCAAATCTAAACTGTTGGTTTGCAACCGGGAGGGGTTCAAACAGAAGAGACAATTGGAGTGTAGTGGCGGCCAGGACTCAGGTAGGAGACACAAAGTCAGGCGTGTTGGTTGCAAAGCGAGGATTAGGCTGTTCTTGATGAAGGGGAAATTACGAATTGACAGATTCCACAGTAGGCACAACCATGAACTCGTATCAGCCAGAGATAGAGAGTTCCAAAAGTTGGCATGCAACATAACAGACTATCACAAAATGATAATCCTTTATAATTCAAGGGTGAGTTAATTAAAATTACACTTGTCTTGATTAAAATTACACTTGTTTATGTTATAATTTCACTTTAATTTGTTAGAATTACACTTTTGTCAACTAAAATGACACTTTTTGCGTCTACAATTACATTTTGTCTTGTTAAAATAACACTTTTCTTTTTTTGAACTTATACATTTGGATCTGTTTTCTCTATCAGCCAGAGATAGAGAGTTTCAAAAGTTGGCATGCAACATAACAGACTATCACAAAATGATAATCCTTTATAATTCAAGGCTGAGTTGATTGGAATTACACTTTTCTTGATTAAAATTACACTTGTTTATGTTATAATTTCACTTTATTTTGTTAGAATTACACTTTTGTCATCTAAAATGACACTTTTTGAGTATACGATTACATTTTCTATTGTTAAAACAACACTTTTCTTTATTTGAACTGATATATTTGTATCTGTTTTAATTATGTTTTTTTGATGATTAAAATCCGTACATCTAAAAGATTGTCAATAATCAACAACTGAAGATAGGAGCTACGAAGACTTACAAAATTCTGAAGGAACATGTTAATGGGTTTGAAAACATCGGTGCTAGTTTGAATTCTTTTAAGAACTTTCACAGGGATGTGAAATGCTACATTCATGAACGGGACGGTCGGATGTTCGTGGACCACTTTAAGGAATTGGTCACTTAGACCAGGGTTCTTCTTTGACTATGATGTTGATTAAGCGACGGTAGTCTTAGTAAAGCTATATGGGCCGACGGGATCGCTAGAAGGAACTACTCAGTTTTTGGGGATGTAGTGTCATTCGACCCGACGTATTCCACCAATAAGTATGACATGTCATTCACACCTTTCACGGGGGTTGATAATCATAAACGGTCGGTCACTTTACTGTGGAGCGCTTGTTGCTCATGAAGATGCGGAACTCGTTTAAATGGGTGTTCACCGTTTTAAGGTGCGATGGGTGGCAAAGAGCCTAAGTACATTATCACCGATCGGGATCTTTGGTATTCTTAAAGCGGTGCCATTGGTGTTCAAGACAGCGCGCCACCGCTATTGTATGTGGCATATCATGAACAAGGTTCCAAGCAAGTATGGAATGGCGAGAGATGATTATTCAGTGTTTCTAAAGAAATTGAATGCTATAATATGGGATGAAGACATTGAAGCGGCAGAGTTCGATGCAAAATGGGAAGAAATTGGCAGGGAACACAATGTTAATAACATTGACTGGTTCCAAGAAATGTACGCTAAAAGGAAGCAGTGGGTTATGGCTCATTGTAGGGACTTAGATATGGGAGGTGTTATGAGGACAACCCAAAGATCAGAGAGCGAAAATAGTTTTTTTAAGAGATTTGAGAGTAAGTCAGGAACATTAGTTGAGTTTACGATGCGTTTTGACAAATGTGCGATGGACCAAAAAGACACACACGAAGCAGTTGACAACATATGCATACACGGTTTCCACGAAATATCAACGCATCTAGCTATTGAAGTGCACAGGGCGGAAGTGTACAGTCATAAAGTATTCGAGGAATTTAAAGAAGAGGCCAAGTGCTCAATTGGTACTTGTAAAAGTAGAGGATTCACTGAGTGTGGCTCTTTAGAAGTGACCACTGTAAGAGATGCAAACAGGGAGAGAAATTATGAGGTCACATACGCCCGGTATCATTCTCAGTAGCATTTGTTTACTAAAATTATACTTTTATCCGTTAAAATTATACTTTTGTTGATTAGATTTACACCTAGGGTTGTTAGAATTATACGTTGGGTTGTTAAAATAATACTTTGGGTTGCTAAAGTTATACTTTAATCCGTTAAAATTACACTTTTATTGATTGCTATTACACTTTGGGTAGTTAAACTTACAAATTGATTAAAGTTATACTTTTATCCGTTACAATCACACTTTTATTGATTAAAATGCTACTTTTGTGTATTACAGTCACACTTTCATCTGACTGATTTAACTAACATATTACTCTATATTGTTGAACTAGATACATTGAAAGCCACTTGTAGCTGCAGAATGCTTGAGAGGAAAGGCATTATTTGCCGGCATGTCATATGGATTTACTCATCAAACGGAGTGAAGATTATTCCAGAACAATGTATTGTTAAAAGATGGTGTAAAGATGCAAGGTTGTCTAAAATGTTCGATTGTAATGGGGAAGCAACTGAGGACGTTGATATAATAGATGGAAAACAGATTGCGATGTCAGTAATGTGGTCGGAGATTCATCAGACAGTTGGGTTGCTCATGGGCAAATTGAAGAATGATGTCGAGAACTTCTCTAGTCTAATTAGACAGTTTAAGGAGAAACTCTCACCATTAGGATCACAATTGAATAAACGACAACAGTTGGAGAAAATTCTTGGATGTTCTCCTAGTGAGGAGATAACCATTTTGCTGCCCAAGAAATCCAAGAACAAAGGGAGCGGAAAGAGAATGTTGTCGAAGAAGGAAAAAGCAGTTGCTTTGGCAAGGACGCCAAAACGTATGTGTAAAAATTGCAAGCGATTAGCTAACCATGACAAAAGGAACCCCCTAACCCATTCGCGAGCACCCGCCAGTGTCGCAATCATCAGAAACCTCGTCGGAAGAAGAAGAAGATGGAGAAGACGAAGAAGAAGGAGAAGAAGACGAAGAGGAAGAAGAATAAGGCATCTTAGAATAATCAATTTAATACGTAATAAGTAGTACAATTTTTTGGGATGTCTACACAAAATACGAGGTACAACATGATGTTTCGTATTGTTTTTAGACATCAAACTGCCAGGAAGACAACTGGTCGCCGTTGGTATTACAATGTATTTTGATGAAGTATTTTTTATTAGACGACGCAGTTATAATGTGCAAATACAGAACGTTGAAATTTTCACTCTTGACTATTATGACAAATTATGTTCTTCAAAGTACACGTAGTTATTATTGCACCATCTTTCAGATAGGTAAAACAACATTACTATCTTTTCATAAATAAAACTACTAAAATGACACTTTTGCCTTTTAAAATTACATTTATATTTTATGTAATGTAAGGTCTATCTCACATCCTTTGCTATGGCTTTTAGAATTATACTCCTGACGGTTAGAATTACACTTTTGTGTATTACAGTCACACTTTCTTCTGACTGATTTAACTAACATATTACTCTATATTGTTGAAGTAGATACATTGAAAGACAGTTGTGGCTGCATCTTGCTTGAGAGGAAAAGGCATTCTTTTATAGAATGTTGTAAGATTATTTACACAAAAACTAACTGTCTACATTAAGGTTGCTAACATCTGCAAATAATACCAAGTATGAAATAAGTGTTTACATAGCCAAGGGAATATTCCCACAAAAACAGAACTACTAAATTAAGGTTGTTATTTTTTCACATTGGCACGGGGGTCTGTCTCTACGCTTCGTTGTAATACCTTCCACAGTTTGTCCTTCGTGCTAACAAAAGCTTTGACCTTCTCGAGCACACCTTCGCGCAAAATGTTCATGTCTGCCAGAACGAGGGTAGCTACCAGCTGAATCACCAAATAGCGCCGTGATTTCTTCTTCTTGAGGTCTTCATCCTCAAAAGGAAGACCCTCGTATAAGAGCATCGCCATCATGGTGAACAGACCCGACTCTGGTTGGTTGAGAGTTGGTGACATCCGTGAAAGGTATCGGCGCAACACATAATTAGGAATTTCCCGTGCCCTAGTGTTCTTCTTTTCCTTATCCCGTGATTCTAAATAATCACTCACTGCGCTAGACTGCAAATGTACATAATTACCTTATAAAAACTGATTGAACAAAACAGATAGCATTCGGAAGAAAGCGATCGACAATAACTTACAATTAAACGCGCGGCTTTGCCAAACTGCGACTTTTTCAAGTCAGAATGCCTTTGCCCGTCCAGCAAGTCGACAGTATTTGATTTGTGATTGATACATACGCATGCAAAATGGTCGTCAATGCAGAACGGGACAAATAGCAAGTCTGTTTTCAAGTTAACGGTACGCTCACTGTCGACGATGAAGGTGTCCCGGATCCGTGCAGTCGTCATAGTTCTTTGTCGATTGTGTGTCTGGTTGCTCAAACGTCCCGAGCATACGCAACAGTAAATCCTTGAAAAGGCAATCGTGAACATGATTAATGTGGTTACATTGTCACCCAAAATTACACTATTGTCCCTTAAAATTACACTTCACACGGTTAGAATGACACTTTTGTGGATTAAAAGAACTAAAGTGAAACATTCACATAATAACACTGTAATTAAGAAAAGTGTCATTCTAAGTAACAAAGGTGTAATAGAAGTGGACATAAATATTATGCAATGATAAATGGAATTACCATGTGACGTATACCAAAGAATGACATCCTCATTTGGTCGCCATATTCCTCCTTCTCCAAATGGTTCATCAAAATCGACCAAAGACTTTCGATCACATTTAACGACATAAGGTTTTCAGGCATCGAGGACATAATGTCTTTTCTCCGGCGTTGCGTGACGGTGTACCAGACACTGCTTCACCGCACTCCGTAATATTAAAGAAGTCGTTAATTAAAGTAAAATAAATGTGAAAAATAAACTGAGTATCCTTGATTAAAGAAGTAGTTAATTAAGCCGATTAATGACCGTTCATCAAAAGTGTGGTCATCTAACAAGCAATAGTCGGCAACATGCTTCCTCTTGTTTTTAATATCCTTTATTAACGCTTGGTTGCCTCGGAGCGGCTTGACACCACATTTGTGTTGAGACCACCTCTACCACAATCGAGAGCAGCCAACCCGTCCCCCTTTCCACGGGGATGGCTCTTAACGAGGATAGCGCTTTAACGGATGGAATGCGCATGGCAACGCGGCGTCGCCTCCATAACGGGCTCTTCAAATTCGATTCTGAGCACGTTTTGTGGACTCCGGCCTATGTCACCATCTGTTTTCCTCTTAACATTCAACTTTTTTATCAACGGATGTCCAAAGATCGTTTGAAAAAACAAACCCTCGTCGGGATATCTTCTCGATCTTTCAAGTTAATGTCACAGAGGACGAGTGTTGCGGCAATCTCAGCACGGTACAAACTCATAGCATCCTCTTTCCCGAGGTCACATTGAAAAGGGCTTCCGCGGTAGAACATCATATGTAGCATCATGAAAACGCCACGATCATTTCTCGAATACCCTTGACCTTGCCAAATTTGAACTCAATGTTGACAATCTTGAACCCGCCGACCTTTGCCCCCTTAGAACTGACCCTTTAGACACCAAATACTTCCCCATTATATTTGCACGAACATGAAAAAAACGTCGGTGTGTTAACGTAGTACGACCCATATAAATTGGTTGACTTTGGATATCGGACACTTACCGAAATACGCGCTATCCCTCCGTAAGGGAGCGTTTCTATTGGGTCATCGTACTTGCGGTTGTCGAGGTAGTCAATCTGCTCGGTGAGAAAGTTGATGCACACGCAATGTAGTGATCACCGTCCCGGATAACAAGGGCGAAAGATCTGCACCGTGTGTCGCTAAGATCGAAACAAGGAAAACTTAAAAACCATGAGACAAGATTACATGTTTTGTTACCTACCATGTCCGTATCAAGTTTGGAATGGTGCACGACGTTTTCGGCCCGGCATCCCAGCCACCATAAATGTCTTCGTCTTTGTTCAACACTTTCCCAAGCTTTTGAGCGTTCCAAATATACCTTGCGGGGTCCTTTAATTTGAAAAGTGTTAAATGCGTGAACAGATAATTAAAAGAGCTATTTTATAAAAATAAAGTGAACCTTTAACCAAAAAAAGTGTTAGAATAAACTCAGAAGGGAGATGTTAAAAGTATAATTTAAACAATCAAAAGTGTAATTCTAACGGCAAAAAGTATCATTTTAACGGACAAATGTGCAATTTTAACATACAAAACCAACTTTTTAACTTTAAAAAGTATTATTCTAACGGACAAATGTGTAATTTTAACACACAAAGGTAACATTTTAACTTACAGTGTGACTTAGTCCAAAGAAAGAACGGGATATGTCCGAAGGTTTCATGATGTGGTTGAGTAGCAAGCACCAACCATCAATAACACTTGTCATGATTTGCTCCCGAGGGTTCAAAGTTGCAATATCTTCCCGGGTAATGAAATAAAACTCGCTGAATTGGACCAATCGTTCCCTACAACAACAAAATGTAATTAGCCATCAAATATATATATAATTAGGAATGTTAAGGGCCTCTTGTAAAGAATAATACACTTACAACTCGTTAAACGCGTCTGACTGATTGAACGCATAGTCAATCACATATTTCCTGTCACTGAACATTGGCACTAGGAGCTCCTGACTGAATGCTAGGTTTCTCGTCGCAAAGCACAAATCAGGATTAGGCGCCCCACAATCAATAGAACACCCAAGGTTCTCAATGACGTGATCCATGCATGGTAAGGGCTCACTCGAGTGAAGTAAAAAGGATGGTAGCTCGGATCACCGTGAGGGACGTACGGGACCGGGATAGGAATGTCGGCGTTCTCGCCTGCGTACTACGTCACCGTTTACCTCTCTTCTCTCGATAGTCCCTTCCGAAGACTTCCCGGCAACATCCTCAACTGCCGCATCTGTAATAAAAATAGTGTTATTTCATCATCAGTAAGTAAGTGTAACTGTGGCAGAGAAGAAAGTATAAATTAGTAGACAAAATTATAATTCAAACAAAATAGAGTGTTATTTTATAAGACAAATAAGTGTAATTTTAACTAAAAATAGTCTAATTCTAGAAGACAAAAGTGTAATTGTAAGCTACAAAAGTATAATTTTAACTTAAAAAGTGTAGTTTTAGTAGAGAAAATTGTAATTCTAATCGAATAAAGTGTGATTTTAACTAACAATTGTCTAATTGCAGCAGAGAAAAGTGTTATTCTAAGCCAAAAAAGTGTTATTGTAAATAACAAAAGTGTAACTTTAAAAGAGAAAAATGTAATTCTAACTAAATAACTTCATCCAAGGCATTACCTCCGTGATCCTTCATGTGACCCCATCCACCACCTTCTCTACCACCAATAGAACTTATATCCAAATTTGGCTCATCATTATTCCAACCCTCCTCATTTTCAAGATGCACTGAGATATTGGGTGCTCCTGAATAATGCGTTTACGTCCGCGAGAAGAATATACGATACTTGTCCATTCTACGTCCATAAAGTCCTTTACCTGCAGCGCATATACATATTCCGGCTGCTCGTCTCCCTTTAACAACCGCTCGTCAGTGGTTGCGCCTCCACCGTTTCCTGCACCCTCTTCATAATGTTGTTCGGCTGCGCGCTCTGCATCACATATCTCAGCAGTAGAGAATAGGAACTGAGTGGCAGGGGGGGCAACTTCTGTGTTCGAACTTCCGCCAAAGCATTATCCACCTTCTCGGGCTCCCCAATCGTGCCCACTAAATTCCAAAGATTTAGAATCCACTTGTACAGCATCGTCTAGTGTTGCAGAAACCACTATTGAACTTGAACATTGGAGACCAGGTTCAGCATTACCCTTCCCAGTCTTGTCATCATCCTTGTCCGCCTCGGCATTCAGAACTTCACTCACATGCACAACCGCTCCCGTAGCGTCGGAGGCCACATTCACCAATTCTCTTACCTCTCCAATTCCATGGTCTTCTCTGGCCGGCATTTCTGCACGGCGTTCTGCTTCAATAATCTCCGCAGACGAAATCAGCAGTTGAGTGACGAGTGGATCAGCGTCGGTGGGCCCATTGTCCTCATTTTTTTTGTCAGCTATCTCAATATCCCCGGCCACATGCACGTCCATATCCATCGTCTGCTCTTCTTCCTTTGCAGTACCGCAGATTCGCATAGAACTTCTTCTCAGCCTCATCAAGCTCTTCTTTTCAATATATATCTTCGAGAATTTCCGGTCAAATTTTGGTGGTTCTTTAACACCACCTGCTTTCTATCTACCATCCTCCTTCAGAAATAACGGAAATCTCACGAGTACTACCAACATCCACGTCGGTGTCCTTCTTGTGCTCGTCTCGTTAGCGAGTCCGCAAATTCAAATTCGAGCCGTAAAATTGCACGGCCTCCATTATCTGTTGTGTAGACACCTCCAGTGCTTTCTCACTAGCTGCTTCATCCGAAAAAATTGAGGCGGCCACCGTGCCTTCATGGTCTGTACCAACATCTACACTCACCTCTTTCTCATTATCGGATCCATCATCCTCCATATCATCACCATCCTCCTCATCGTCAACATTATCACCATCCTCGTCATCTCCCTCGTCCTCATCACCATTGTCCTCCTCTTCATCATCGTCCCCAACATCTTTGCCGCTCGTACCGTCGTCATCTACCTCATCATTAAATCTCGATCACCTGGACTTTGTTGCGAAGCAGTCTTGATTTCACGGAAAGATTTATTCGTTCAGCTATCTCCTGTATTTCCACAGCATAATCCTTCATCCTTTGGCTTTGAAAGAATGATTGCGTGCATTGTGTAGCGACAGGGTCACTAGAATGGTTCATCCCTCCTGTTAACCTTTTGAGCGTCATGGCTGCATCTGCATACCATGAATAGAAGACAGTAGCATTCCTTTGCATCTTCAAGTAAAGCTCATGCACATCCTACATTAAAATACAGATAATTGGACAATTGTTCAGTCAAAAGTGTTCATTCAAAAGTATAATTTTAACCTTAACAACTGTAATTCTAAGGTCAAAAAGTATAATTCTAACGGACGAAAGTGTAATTGTAAGCTACAACAGTAAAATATTAACTTTAAAAAGTATAATTTTAAAGGACAAAAGTGTAATTGTAACATACAAAAGTATAATTTTAACTTTAAAAAGTATAATTTTAACTGACAACCTTGTAATTTAAGCAATTACTGATTAATATCACAATTACAAATGTAGTGTAATTGTAGTGAAAGAAAAAGTAACTTTAAAACATTAAAATTAGCCTTGTCAAATAAACAAATAGCACTTACATCTACGACCCGAGCTTTCAATTGCTCGTCATCATCAACACGAAGGGGTTCAATCTCGATGAACTTCTTCCGTCAAGTTGAAGTCACTTGTAATGCCGCATCACTAACCACATTTCCAATGGCCAACACTTGGCTGTCATTAGGCACCCCACCAATGCTTAACAGTTCTTTTGAAGGCACCGAGGATACTTGACCAAGGACCAAGTTAGCCGACCCAAACAGTTCTTGTCAAGCTCACCATGTAATCTGTCGAAAAAGCGTCTGGGTCCCAAGCTTAATGAGAGGGATCGTGGCGACAACTCTTACCACGGAAATCGAAACGTTGAAAGTACGTAATCATTAAGAAGGGGATACACCCGGCAAATGTCTTTATTTTCACCGATGTCTGCCGACCTTCTCCAAATTTTCCAAAGACATAAGTACACCAATCGTCTTTGCGTAATCGAGTCCACATCTTCAACACTCTCAAAAGCTTGAAGTCAACCCCACCTATGATGTTGGAGTTAGGAATGATGACATTGCGAAAGCGAGAACAAACACTGCGGAATTGTGGACCTCCTTTTTGTATTTTTTTTTTTTTAAAATATCTTGGAAGACAATTCCTAAATTAATGCCTTCGTTACCCCCTTTTATGTTGTACGCTTTTCGCCATTTATCTTTCAATTGCTTATTCTCCGGCGCTTGAGAATCCTTTTGGCGGCCCGTAGGTACTAGATCAAGAGTTTTAGGACCAAGTGGTAACATAAAACAGTCATACACGTCATGCTTGGTGACCATGAACTCCTTATCCTTGGCCCGAAAAATATACGATTCATCACTGAATGCTTTCAGAAAATCTTTAACATGACCCATCGGATATGTTTTGAGCTTAAGCTCCAGAATACCACCGAAACCGATCCTCCGTACCGCATCTCATTGTGCATCATTAAGCTTTTGAACGAGCTCAACCAAATTGCTTCTACGGCACTTCACGACCACCTTTGCTATTTTCTTCGTGTCGGTTTATTTGGTTTGGCTAGTTTGGCAACAACAAGCTCCTTACTCAACTTAACAGGCACCTTTGCTTTTTGGACTTGCACGATTTACCCTCATTTCCACGACATCTGTTAACATTACTCAAAATTAATTGTTACATACAAAAAAAAAATAAGACAAAAAGAAAAGTTAAAATTGTAGCAGCATAAAGTGTAATTATAGCAGCCACAAGTGTAATTCTCATAAAATAAAGTGTTATTTAAACAGGCAACAGAAAACTCTCAGCAAAAAAAAAGTGTGATTGTAGCAGCACAAAGTGTTATTTTAACAAACAAAAGTGTAATTGTAGCAGAGGAAAGTATAATTCTAACAAAATAAAGTGTTATTTTAACAGGCAACAGAAAACTCTCAGCAAAAAAAAAGTGTGATTGTAGCAGCACAAAGTGTTATTTTAACAAACAAAAGTGTAATTGTAGCAGAGGAAAGTGTAATTCTAACAAAATAAAGTGTTATTTTAACAGTGTGATGACATTTTAACGAGAAAAAGTGTGATTTTAGCTGACAAAAGTGTAATTCTAACAAGATAAAGTGTTATTTTTACAGGCAACAGTGTAATTTTAGCAAAAAAAAGTCTAATTGTAGCAGCATAAAGTGTTATTTTAGCAACAAAAGTGTGATTCTAACAAAAGGGTAATCAAAAGTGGGATTTGTAGTAGAATAAAGTGTTATTCTAGCTTACAAAAGTGTAATTCTAACAAAATACAGTGTTATTTTAACAGACTACAGTGTAATTTTAGGAAAGAAAAGTGTAATTGTAGCAGCATAAAGTGTTTTGGGGGAAAATTAATTTTGAATAATAGAGAGATGGAAAGTGGGGGGAAGTTTTTAGGACGTGTGTGAGTGATGTTTTGATTGACAAGCTGCATGCATGCTAATACCCTATGAGTGGTAGGAGGAGAGAGGTAATTATTTTAGCCATTAGAATAATATTATTAGTTGCTTTTTACTTTTAATCTAAGCCATTCAATAACATGATCTAAGGGATGACAATAGAACTCATGGACTCAAGTGTAAGACATGGACTTAGATGATCTTATTACTATATATATATATATATATATATATATATATATATATATATATATATATATATATATATATATATATATATATATATATATATATATATATATATATATATATATATATATATATATATATATATAATTAGGTTCAAATGAGTCCACCTTCCTTAGGTGAGTCCATGAGTCCTAATCTTAGCCATTAGATTATAACAAAATCAATGGCTAAAATTAATTCTGAAAATAAATGACCTATATAAGACACAACAAACCCTAATTCTATTCATTTTACATCTCCCACTTATCTTTCTTCCTCCCTTTCTCTCTCTACCTCCCACAGGCCACAAAGACCACCGTTCCTCCACACCCCCTGCCTCCGCCGCCACCACGCCAACACTACCTCGCTGCCTCCACGCTCCATTCTCACATCACCGGCCCACCACGACCTCCCCTCCGCTCCTGCCTCACCCACTGCCGCTGCCTCCTCTTCTCTTCTTTTTTTTGTTGGTTGTTGCCACGGTGGTAGTTAGGGGGTGGTGATGGTTGTTTTCTTGTGGTGGTTTTGTCGGTAGTGGGCGTGACTCGGTGGTGGTAGTTCTTTTGTTTTTTTTTTGGTGTTTTTGGCGTGGTTGTTGCCGCCTCTCCTCTTTTTTTTTCTTTTCTTTTGATGTGTGTCGTGGTGGTTATTAGGGATTGCCTCCTATCTCCCTTCTCTCTTTTTTTCAGATCTATGTCGAGTGTTGGTGGTGGGTCTGGTGGTTGTTGGTGAGGTTGCCGCCTCTGTCTCTTTCTCTTTTTTTTTTTTTGTTTTTTTTTCAAATCTATATGGTGGTTGGTGGTGGTAGCACAGGTAGGGTGATCGGTGTCTTCCTCTTTTTTTTTTTTTGTAAGATCTGTGGTGGTGGTTGTTGGTGGGTTAGTTGTGGTGATGGTGATGATGTGGTGGTTTGAGGCTTTTTTTTCAGATTGGTGGTGCGTGGTGGCGGGGGGACGTCACGGTGGTTGGTGGTGGTTATGACGGTGGTTGGTGGTGGTTATGCTGATATGGACTAAATTTACGTTTATATGGACTAATTATACTTGCCAAAGACATAAATTACATAATTTCAATCCTAAAAAACATAAAGTTTCAAAAATTATGACTAAAGTTACAATCGTAAAATATTAAAGTTACACTTATAAAATTGCAATATTTACATAAAATTTATAAAATGGTAAAATTAAATAAATTCAGCTAAAAAATTAAAGTTTCAATTTTTTGGATTAAAGTTTTACTCGTAAAACATTAAAGTTACAAAATTACAATTGTTCCGGGTGTAATTCCGGAGCAGGATTGTGACCACCTGGGCTTGTAGAATGATGTCGTTGCTTGTCTCTTCCTTTCACTCTTTCCTGTCAAGATGAACAAACTGAGGGCTCGGCTTGGGGCCGAACGTACTCACTCCGATGCTCAAGTCAGTAAACTTAGAGAGATAAGTTGTATGTTAACTTGGCAAAGTATATTGTAGAGAGATAAGGGAGTTTATACCAGATTATTCCAGTTAGTTTCTCAATGAGAGATGATGAGTATTTATAGACTTTCACCTTTTGTCACGTAGTGGCCAAGTGGCTAGCAGGTGGAATGACTATCTTACCCTCGGCCGAGGGACCCATGACAGGCCGCGAGCTGGTTGACTCCATGCCGAGGGAATTTGGATGTGAGTACGCGGATATGCCTCTCGGCGGCTAGTTCTGCGAGCCGAGACCGAGGACAGCCGACAAGCTTTGTCGGTTAGGGTCATTAATATGTTGACTTGCTGTCTTTTATCTTTGACCTTGCTCAATATGTTGACTCGGTCAGCGGGTGCAGAATATGCCCCATCAATTTGCCCCCAGCGTAGTCTATGCCGTGGTATGGACCTTCGATGCGTGTTGAGCGTATTCTGCGTATGTCGAATTTCTTCCTCGGCTTGGTCCTGTTCAGGCCGTACCATATCCCCCCTCCACATTGTTGTGTAATGGACATCGAATGTGGAAAAGAAAATGGCGCTGGTCGAGACCAAGGTTGGGAGTGCCGTGTGCTTTTGATTGCCCCGGCCGTCTTTGCCAGCTTGGTTGATCACCGGCCGTTAGCAAGTAGATACCAAGGAGCGTGTCGAAGAAGATTTGTCACTTTGTATGTCGATTGACATTCCGTGGCGCATGCTTGACACGTGGCCTCAGTCTTTGATTGTGGACGCTTCATGGGCTTTGCTCGATTGGTCCATCAATGGGCTTTTGCTCTATAAATAGAAGCGATGCCCCTCATTTTGATGTGCAAACTTCTTTTTCTTAAAAAAAATTTCCTCTCTCTAGTTTTCGAAGAGCTTTTCTCTCTCTAATTTTCGAAGCGTTACTCGGCGTAACACTTTCTTTCAAGGTAAACAAACAAATTCTTCCCCAACTTTTATTTGTTAAGTATTTGTTGCCACCATGTCTGCTGCTAATGCTCCACCTAGTACCTCAACCCCGGGGGGCGAACCGCCGCATCCTGATGAACAGGAGCCACTGGTTGTCACCCCGGTAGGGTTCGGGGGTCGCAAGTCGCCTTCTCCTGAAATTGATGAGAAATTTTTGGAGGATTTTGATGATGATGAAAAGACCCAATCTGACTCAGAGAGGCCGCATTACTTGTGGCACGGCGAAGCCTGCTCGATTAAACCCGATCATGTTTGGACGAACAAGTTCGCTAGTGTCTCCGGGCCTGAACTTTTTGAAGATCATTACTCCTTCGGCAGGGGGTATAGAATTATTGTCCCTGAGGGTGATCAGGCAGTCTGTTACCCTCCCGAAGGCTGTATAGGCGTATATATTAGGCATCTGGAGTATGGGCTCCGTTTTCCTCTTAATGAACACGTCGCGGCCATAATCAAAGCCATGAATGTCGCCGTGGCACAACTGCATCCGTTGGCCATTAGGACGATTATTGGCTTTGTATGGTTTTGTCTCTTTAAGGGGGAGGCCCCAACAGTGAACCTTTTCCGCCGGCTCCACCATCTCCGGCTGTCTACCCTAGGTGGCATGGGGTGGTACAGCGTGCAGACCGAGCCGGGTTATGTGACCGTCTCCAAGCTGACATCCCGCAAAGACTGGAAGGGGCGGTGGGTATATGTCGAGGTTCCGGAGGACTATCCACTGCCCCGGTCCTTCCAGCGCCGCGTCAATTTGCGGTGTGAGAGTCAGGAGGAGCATGATATGTCTCCCGTAATAAGATTAAGATGGACGCCAAGAAGGTCTATCTTAAGGACGACGAAGTGCAGGCAATGAGCATGTTCGAGGCTGAGAGGGATGGCACGCCGAAGGGATGGATGCCTCCGACGCAGATCGTTCTTCAAGACGAGCCGCTTTGTCACGTCGGCCTCATACCGGCCCTCAGCCAGGGTGAGTGGGGTCGGTATGAGGCCCACCTTTACTTTTATGCTTCGATGTTTGAGCCTCGGTTTACTTCTTTCGCTTAACTGTTGACTTTGTTTCTTGCAGATCGATTCGGCCGGGATCTCTCTGTCTCCATCCTAAACAAGTTGGGACTTGACCAGGACGGGAGAGTTGTTGAACTGCATCCTAAGGCCGCGCCGCGTGATCGCAGACAGGCCCCGCACGAACTCATGGAGCAGGCGTTGAAAGCAATGGATGTGGGGGCGACTCAAGCAGAGATTGGCGGTAACGTGCCGCGCCGGAGACCAAAAACAACGTCTGCGGCGGCTACGACGTCAACCCCAACTCGATCTCCAATCCCCGTAGTCCAAAAGGATAAGGTGGTCGTCAATGTTGACGAGGACGTCACCGTTCTGGAGGGTCCTCCTTCCTCTGGTAAGAGGAAAGAAACAACGCCTGCTGCTGTTACCGAGGCAGGGAAAGAGGAGGGGTCAGCCGACCCTCAATCCAAGAAGGCCAAGACTGGTACAGATCTAACCCATGGCTCGGATTTAGCAGGTTCCTTATGCATTCCTGATGACAGGCTTTCTGATATGTCGATAAATGTTGACATGGATGCTTTGTCTGGGATTTTTATAGATCAGCCGTCGCCGGCTGTTGTTCTCACTGAACGGCAATTGGAGAAGCAGCCTGTGCAGACGGACGACAAAAATGTCGCCGCCGACTCCTCATCCGAGAAGGCTTCCTTCGTTCAGCTCAGGGCGGACGGCATAAGGTTGGCCAAAAGGCTGGTGAAGTGGGTTGAAGTTGCTGGCACTCATCTTCTCGAGCAAGAAAAGCTCGTGGCTCAATCTGCCCCTGCGCTCGAACGGCTTAGGCTTGAGCTTGCCGCTTCTAAGGCGGAGGCCGAGAAGACGAAGAAGGACTTCCTGACCACCATGAAGGACTTCCTCGCTGAGCGAAAGCTTAAGGAGGACGCTGAGAAGGTGGTCTTGGCCGAGAGAGCTAAGGTTGAGTCTGCGTTGGTTGATGCCGCTAAGTTGCGGGAGGAGAGGAACAAGCTTGAGGGTGGTTACAAGGCCATGGTTGAGCAGAGGGAAAGATGGAAGGCCCTGCATTTGGCTGAGGCGAAGGAGCATAAGGGCACCAAGGCTATCCTTGCTCAGAGGGAGAAGGATATTGAGATGCTGAAAACCGTTATCATCCCTGAAATGTGTGCCCGGTACCGGGACCAAGCTGAAGATGCTACCAGGGATGCGATTAAGGAGCTCCTTCCTGGGGGCACTTTTCCGTGGCAAGATTTTGACAAACTTCTTGATTAGAAGGCGGCTGTGGAGGAGGCCAAGGCCGCGCGGCAGCGGGCGAAGGCGGGGCTCGGAAAGCGGCGGCCAAGGCGGCCCATGATTCTAAGGTGAAGGAGGCTAAAGAGGAGGCCGAGAGGGCAAGGGCACGTGAAGGCGCCAAGTCGTCCTCCGGGCCGCCCACCGATGGTGATCTTTGCTTCTGCTGCTGCCGGTGGCGGCAGCAGAACAAGCATAGGGAGACGGGCGGTCGTCACCCGGACTCACCTGGCCTTTCGGACGACTTCACTGTTCGGGGCCAACTTTTGAGCCTTTCCTCCCTGCCATCCTTTTGGCGCTTCAAGTCTGAATGCTGTAATTTTTGTTGTTCCTTCTCTTTTTTTGTTAAACTTTGGTAGGTTGAGCTTAGGCTATCCCTATGGGGACGGCCGTCGACTTTGTTTTGCCTCACTTGTAAACATTTTTTTTAATGAAGTTTGTTTATTTGCCTTCGGCTTGGCCGAGGCTTTGGTCTCATTCTCCATTCAGTTGTCTTCTTACGTTTTTAAACATATTGAGCGCTTTTTCGTTTTACCTTCGGCTTGGCCGAGGCAGTTAGATTGCGTATCTCAACTGTACTTAAACGTTTTTAGCATATTGGTCGTGTCCTTTGCTGCACCTGAACAGGCCGAGGTAGCAAGATTCACGTTTCCCAATTTGCTCAGCAACATGTTGGCATGTCGGTCGCTTCCTCCTCCACTCCCGGCTTTGGCCGAGGCGGTCAGATTTGCGCTTCCCAACTGCTGTTGTAAACATGTTAGCATATCGGTCGTTTCCCCGTCACTCCCGGCTTTGGCCGAGGCAATCGAGGTTACGGCTCGACTGCATTCGTATCTATAGACATATTGATCGCTTCCTCTGCCACTCCTGGATTGGCCGAGGCAATCAGATTTGCGTTTCTCAACTGTACTTATACGTTCTTAAGCATGTTGGTCGCTTTCGCGAGTATCAACTGCATTTGTAGTGACTGCCCGGCTTTGGCCGTGGCGTCTACTAGTGACTGCCCGGCTTTGGCCGTGGCGTCTACTTTGGTACGACTACGGAGGGGACAAGCATTTCGATGGAAAACTTGGATCACTCTTCATAAGATATAATCACGCGTTGGGGTGCCCAAAACGGTCTCGGACACCTCCGCCGCTATATGAAATATTTCCTAAGGTTGTCTGTGTTCCAGTGGCTCATTAGAGGCACACCCTCCATGTCTGTCAGCCGGTATGTCCCCGGCCTCATTTCTTCAACCACCCTGTAGGGTCCCTCCCAGTTGGCCGTCATCTTACCATGGATGTTTCCTTTGTTGGTTGCGGCCGACTTTCTCAGGACTAGATCTCCTACTCTTAAGTCCCTTTTGTGGACCCTACGGTTGTATGCTCTTCTCATTCGGTTTTGATATACTGCCAAGTTGAGTCGTGCCGTATCTCGACTTTCTTCGACCAGTGTCTAGGAGACTCTCGGGCCTTCTTCATTTTCGGTGGGTTAAAGGTTTGCGTTCGAATGCCGGCACCGCTTCAATTAGCGGAGACGACCTCGGACCCATAGACTAGGTGGAATGGACTGTACCCTGTTGCTTCTTTCTCCGTGGTTCGAAGGGACCACAGGACGCCGGGTAGTTCATCAGCCCATCTTCCCTTTAGATCTTCAACCTTCTTCTTCAACCCGTTCAGTATTGTTTTATTAGCCTCCACCGCCCGTTGCTCTGAGGGTGGCAGACGGAGGAGTATGCAAATTTGATACAGAGCTCTTCCAACCAATTCATCACCATGTCGCTCCAAAACTCTCGGCCGTGCTCAAATACAATGACTTGGGGTAACCCAAAACGAGTTCTGACGTTCTCCCAAATCACCTTTCTTATGGCCGCCGTGGTCTTGGCAGGTACCGCGACAGCCTCGACCCATTTGGTGAAGTAGTCAACGGCGACAATCAGGTACTTCCTTCCTCCGGAGGCCGTCGAAAATGGTCCTAATAAATCCATCCCCCACTGTGCAAATGGTAGGGGACTAAATCTTGGTTGCGGTCTCGGGAAGGTGCATGTATTACCGGAGCATGCATCTGACAATTCTTGCACTTCTTGGTTTTTGTCCTGAAATCTTTCAGCATGGTAGGCCAGAAGTAGCCGGCTCGGAGAGCTTTGTGGGCTAGCGTTCTCGCCCCCATGTGATGTCCGTAGATACCTTCGTGAATCTCTGTCAGTATAAGCTCCGCGTCGGCTGGGCCGACACATTTCAAGAGTGGTCTTATTACGGACCTTCTGTACAATTCTCCTTCGAACACTAAGTACCTTGCAGCGATCCTTCTTATCTTCTGAGACAGACTGCGGTCCTCCGGCAACTCTTTTGTCAGTTTGTATTTTATTATCGGAGTCATCCACGTCGTCTCGGCTTCGATGTCGCCCACCATGCCGACGGTCTCAGTGATGCTTTTAGCATTTCTGATATCCACCAAAGACGGTTCGACCGACATTTTTATGCTTGAATCGCGAGTTTTGAGAGAGCGTCGGCTCGGTTGTTCTCGGACACAGGGATGCACCGTATTTGGAAAGATTTCAATTTTGAGGTGTCAGCTTTTACCCTTTCCAGGTACCTTACCATCCCATCGTCTCGAGTCTCATACTCTCCTCGGATTTGATTAGTCACTAAGAGTGAGTCCGTTTTCAACACAATGTGCTCCGCCCCGGCAGCTCTAGCTAACTCGACTCCAGTTATCACCGCCTCATATTCGGATTCGTTATTTGAGGCCGAGAAGGTAAACTTCAAGGCGTACTCAAACTCGTCTCCATTAGGGCTGATGATAAGGATGCCGGCTCCTGAGCTGTTCGCCGTGGAGGACCCGTCGGTATACACTTCCCACACGCCGGGATGTGATTCTTCTTGATATGTGCACTCGGCTCCTGAGCTGCTTGCCCCTTTATCGAAGGCCTCGGCTTGTACTGAATGCCAAAGCCGGAGAGGTCCACTGCCCATTTGATAAGTTTGCCGGATTTTTCGAATTTTTCTAATGCTTTCTCCAATGGCTGGTCGGTTAAGACCGTCACGGGGTGTCTTGTCGAAGTAGGGTTTCACTTCCTTGCGGCAACGACGACGAGGGGTTGCCTTTTCGATTAGTGGGTAATTTCTTTCGGCGGCTAGCGTTGTATGGGCGATAAAGTAAATTGGGTGTTCTTTGCTTATTTTCTTCCCCGACGATTACGACGACCGTGGCCGAGGTAATCTTGCTAAGTATAGATATAGCGTCTCCCCAGGCGTCGGCCGGACGGGGTCGGTAGTGTCGAAGGTGGGCTTTCGATTGCACTGAAAGCCGTGCTCTGTTCCTCCCCAGACTAAAGTTTTTATTCCCTTTCAAGACACTTTAAAGAACAGTGCTCTTGTCGGCCGACCGAGAGATGAAGCGCGGCGAGAGCCGCCATCCTTCCTCGGCATCATAACCTCTTTTCGATTTCTCGGCTCCGGTAGGTCTAGTATTGCTTGGACTTTCTCCGGATTGGCATCAATTCCCCTGGCGCTGACAAGCACGCCGAGGAACTTGCCGGCCCGGACACCGAAGTTGCACTTCTTTGGGTTAAGCTTCATTTTATATTTCCTTAGTGAACAAAATGTCTCGCTCAAATCGGCTAAGTGCTCGCTGTCAGACTTGCTTTTTACAATAGCATCGTCGACGTAAGTCTCGATGTTTCGCCCTTTTTGATTTTGGAACACTTTGTCCACCAACCTAGTGTAAGTTGCGCCAGCGTTCTTCAAACCGAACGGCATCATTTTATACATGAATGTGCCGTGAATGGTGATGAATGCGCACTTAGGCATGTCTTCCTCGGCCATGAATACCTGATGATACCCTGAGAAGGCGTCTAGCAGGCTTAGCATAGTGTAGCCTGCCGTGGCGTCAATTAAACTATCTATTCGAGGCAAGGAATAGCAATCTTTAGGGCACGCTTTATTAAGATTGGTAAAATCAACACACATCCTCCACGCCCCTGACGATTTCCTCACCATTACAACATTTGCTAGCCACTCAGGGTAAGTACAAGGCATGATAAAGCCCGCCGCTAGTAGTTTGTCTACTTCGACTTTGATGGCCTCATCCTTCTCGGCCGAGGAGTTCCTCATCTTCTCGCTTGACCGCCGCCGAGCGGTGGAGAGTACGTTCAGCTTGTGAACGATCACCTCCCGACTCACGCCTGGCATCTCGGCAGCTGAGTATACGAAGACATCTTTGTTCTTCCTCAGCAGGTCTAGGAGATTAGCTCTGAATTTTGGCTCCAGGTCGACACCGACAGTTACGGTGCGCTCTGGGTCAATTTCCACTTCCTCGGTCTCGGCTCCTTCGACCATGCCGACGTTAGTGTTCATCGGATCGCCCTCCTGCTGCAAGGATGGGCTCTTCCCTTTCTCCGACTTCTTCGCCACTTTGAGGGATTGCATGTTGCACCCCCTGGCCGACACTTGGATATTGACTATTTCATCTCTCTCGTCCTTTGAGATGAGCTTTTGTGCTTCCCCCCGGTCCGAGACGTACATCAATGTCAGGGCTCGGATGGACATCACTGCATCGGCCTCGCTCAAAGTGACTCGGCCTATGAGAACATTGTAGGCAGACGAACCATCGATAACCACGAACTCAGATAAAACATTTTTAGCCGCGTCCGCTTGGCCGAACATCACTGGCAGTCTGATTGACCCCAAGGGTACCAGGTCGGCCCCAGAGAAGCTGTATAGCGGGTTAGTGCAGGGGCTCAGGTCTCCAATTTTCAGACCGAGATTAAGAAACCACTCCCTGAACATGATGTTCGTGTAGGCGCCTGTGTCAATCAGGCACCTTTTGACCAAGTGGTTGGCTATATCCAGGTGGACTACAAGTGGGTCGCTGTGCGGGGCAACGACTCCCTCGTAGTCCTTCTTTCCAATGGTTATATCGGGGATGGTGGAAGCGGGGATCGCTGTTCTGGGCACAAAGTTGATGGCTTGGTATAACTCATTTAGGTGTCATTTGTGCCCATTAGCTGACCCACCGTTCTCGTTTCCCTCGATGACAACCTGGATCACTCCCATCCATTGGAATACTGATTTTCTATTCGCCCCGTCGGCGCTTGTTCCCGGGCCTCCAGCTACATACTTACTGAGGCTCCCCTTTCAGATTAGCTCCTTGATGGCGTTCCTTAGATGTCGACAGTTGTCAGTTTTGTGGTCGTGGTACTCGCAAAACTGGCTTGCGTCACCGTCCCCCCTCGCCTTGGGGGGCCTTGCCCACTTTTGTCCCTCATTCTTGCTTAGGGTAAAGACCTCGGCTGGAGAGGCGACCAGGGGGGTGAGACTACTGTACCGCTTCTGGTTGTATGGTCCCGAACTCCCCCCGGCGCCCGCCGAGTGCTGTTTCCTATTAAATCTCTCAGGCCATGACCTATTCCCGTCACGGCGACTTTCATCTACGTTGTCCCGGCGGCTCTTCCTCTCTGGGTGCCCAGCTTCACTGTGGCCTACCCAGGTTTTGTGATAGTCCTCCACCTTTACGGCTCGGTCGGCCATCTTTCTGGCGGAGTCTAGGTTGAGGTCTTCGCGCGCACTTGATTAGCTCGTTTTTGAACTCGCCTTTCGGAAGGCCTTTCATCAGCGCGAAGGCCGCCAGTTCAGTGTTCAGCTCACGGATCTGCTGAACCTTAGCGTCGAATCTTTTCACGTAGCTTCGGAGGGACTCGTCCTCCCCCTGTCGGATAGTTAGGAGATCTGATGTTTCCACGACCCTTCTCTTGTTGCAAGCATACTGGGCTATGAAATTGTCTCTTAGGTCGGCATAACAGTATACCGAACCATTAGGTAGCCCCTTGTACCAACTCTGAGCCATCCCATGCAGGGTCGTTGGGAAGACTCGGCACCACACCTCATCAGGCTGCTCCCATACCGACATGTACGACTCGAAAGCCTCGGCATGGTCGGTCGGGTCGATATCCCCTTTGTATGATAAGGGCGGCGACTTCGGCAGTCGGCACGGGGATCTCTAGGACATAGGTGCGAGGGGTGTCGACCACGTGTCGAATGACACGCGGCGATCGGTTCCTCGCAACCTTAGTCCGGCTTCTCTCCCTCTGGCGGGAAGGGCTTGTTGTCCGACTTTGGTGAGTCGGACTTCTTTCATTCCTTCGGTGGCCTCGTTGTTGCCGCGGGCGACGCTCCTCCCCCGAGTGGGGAAGGACTCGGTCCATCGGCACCACGGGCTCTGCGGCGTTCTAGCATGCCCCACTCCTTGTATCGCCCCGGACAAGTTATTCGGGGTCACTTTATGGGCCCTGGTCACCTGTGGATGCGCTGCTGTCACCGTCGTCGTGACAGGGGTAATCGGCGTGCTACCCATCAGGTCCAGGAATAGCTTTAATTTGGCCGCATCGACCACATGTCCTATGACAGTGATTTGGTCGGTAGGCAGCGGTGTTTCTGGCTCTTTCGGCATCCCGTATGCCGTGTTAGTGACTCGGCCGATGGGGGACTGCCCGATCTCAGAATTACGGAATGTGTCATCCTGGTAGAATGCCATTCCTTCACTCACAGTTTCTTGTTGCTTTGACATCTTCTTAGCTTGCTGAATGGGTTTTTTTTTTTTTTTTTTTTTATGTAAGTGACTAGCTTTTAGTATCTATTCCCACAGATGGCGCCAATTGTTCCGGGTGTAATTCCGGAGCAGGATTGTGACCACTTGGGCTTGTAGAATGATGTCGTTGCTTGTCTCTTCCTTTCACTCTTTCCTGTCAAGATGAACAAACTGAGGGCTCGGCTTGAGGCCGAACGTACTCACTCTGACGCTCAAGTCAGTAAACTTAGAGAGATAAGTTGTATGTTAACTTGGCAAAGTATATTGTAGAGAGATAAGAGAGTTTATACCAGATTATTCCAGTTAGTTTCTCAATGAGAGATGATGAGTATTTATAGACTTTCACCTTTTGTCACGTAGTGGCAAAGTGGCCAAGTGGCTAGCAGGTGGAAAGACTATCTTACCCTCGGCCGAGGGACCCATGACAGGCCGGAAGGCCTGGTTGACTCCATGCCGAGGGGACTGGATGTGAATACGCGGATTTGCCTCTCGGCCGGCTAGTTGCCGAGCCGAGACCCAAGTGACAGGCCGACAGGCTTTGTCGGTTAGGCTGTTAATATGTTAACTTGCTGTCTTTTATCTTTGACCTTGCTCAATATGTTGACTCGGTCAGTGGGTGCAGAATATGCCCCATCAACAATATTTAGATAAAATTTATAAATCGGTAAAATTAAATAAATTCACCTAAAAAAATTAAAGTTTCAATTTTTTGGATTAAAGTTTTTCTCGTAAAACATTAAAGTTATATTTATAAATCTGTAAAATTAAATAAATTCAAATTTTTATATTAAAAATTGTCAAAAAAAATTAAAGTTTTAATTTTTAGTATTAAAGTTTTACTCGTAAAACATTAAAGTTACATTTAAAAAATAAGTAAAATTAAAAAAAATAAAATTTTTATATTAAAAATTGTCTAAAAAAAAATTAAAGTTTCAATTGTTCGCATTAAAGTTTCACTCGTAAAGCACTAAAATTACACTAAAAAATTAATTTTATATATTTAAAATAAAATTTTATAACATAAATTTTTTTTTTATTTATAAAATGACCTTAAATGTTAAAGTAATAATTATAAAGAATTGAAGTTACATTCATAAATTAAAGTTATATTTATAAAACATTAAAGTTTTCATCTTAAAATTTTAAAATCTCAACCATTAATCCTAGAAGATCAATGGCTAAGATTAGGACTTAGTGGTACTCACCATTTTAGGTGGACTCATTTGAACTTGCCTATATATATATATATATATATATATATATATATATATATATATATATATATATATATATATATATATATATATATATATATATATATATATATATATATATATATATATATATATATATATATATATATATATATATATATATATAGTATTAGGATCATGTAAGTCCACCTCCATGGTGTGAGTTCATGAGTCTCATTTATAGCCAATAGATGAGGAAGATGGAAGGTTGAGATCAAAGGTCATTAATTAGCTAATTTAAGCACATCTCTCTCTACATTCATTAATTCCCCTAATTAACAACTAATTTACTATAAATAATTTATTTTTCCACTCATTCTCTCTCATCTCACAATTTTCACCCCCTCATCTCTCACTAAAAACCAAATAAATCAACAAACAAAAAACCCCTCCTACCCACCCTCAAACCCACGACACACAAACACCCCCCCCCCCCCCCCCCTCCTATTCACCCTCCAACCCCACGACCCATCACCACTCCTCCGACGACCATAACCACCGTCCCCTACTCCAAATATACCACCTACACCAGCAGCCCCCACCATGGCGACAACAACATCACCACTCGGCACCACCCACCACGACCCAACACTACCACCACCGCCAACACAACCCCCCTTTCTCCCAGATCTGAGCCACGCCACCACCTCAGTCACCCACGGTCGACTCACAACCACCATTGCGCCCACTACCGCCACTCACCCACGCCACCCCACAACTTTTTTTTTCAGATCTGCAAAAAAATCCACCATCAACCGTCCTCTACCGCAGCGGTGGTGGTGCTTGTGTTGGTCGTGCCACCTCCGTCTGCTTCTCCTTTCTCTATTTTTTTTTTCAGATCTTTTTTTTTTTTTGTTGGTGATGGTCGCATTGGTGTTGTTGTTGGAGTTCGTTGGTGAACTCGATTTTTGGATATAGTTTCAGTTTTTTTTTTTATATATATATATATTTTTGTTTTCGTTGGTGGTGTTGGTTGTTTTTGGTGTTTATATGGATTTTGTGGGTGATCTCGGTTTTGGGACTACTATTTTTGTTTGGTTGGTGGTGTGGTTGTGGGACTAGTATTTTTGTTTTGTTTTAAGATCTACTTTGTTTTGTTTTTTTTTTAAGATCTACTTTGTTTTTTTAAAACTTTCGTTTTTTTTTAAGATCTACTTTGTTTTGTTTTGTTGATGATGGTGTTTTTGTTTTTTTTTCCTTTTTTTTTTCTGTGTTTTGTTTTTAGTTTCAAATATCGTCTTTTTTTTTTTTAAATCCCGTCTTGTTTAGATTCTTTATGTTCTCGATTTTTTTTAGATCTCGTTTTTATGTATAGTATTATTTTTTTTCAGATTTTCTTTACAAATTTCGTTTTTTTAAAAGGTACTTTTATTTTAATGTTAGATCTATAAGTTACACTTTTTATCTATTATTAAAATTATACTTTTTACCATTAAAATTACACTTTTCGCTATTAAAGTTACACTTTTTCTCTATTATTAAAATTACACTTTTTTCCATTAAAATTACACTTTTTTCTATTAAAATTACACTTTTTTTCAGTTAAAATTACACTTATTTCCATTAAAATTACACTTTTTTCTGTTAAAATTACACTTTTTGTTGTTGTTAGAATTACACTTTTTTCTGTTAAAATTACACTTTTCTCCATTAAAATTACACTTTTTTCTGTTAAAATTACACTTTTTGTTGTTGTTAGAATTACACTTTTTTCTGTTAAAATTACACTTTTTTCTGTTAAAATTACACTTTTTTCAGTTAAAATTACACTTTTCTCCATTAAAATTACAATTTTTCTATTAAAATTATACTTTTTTCTGCTAGAATAACACTTTTTTCGGCTAAAATTACACTTTTTCTGCTAAAATTACACTTTTTTGTTAAAATTACACTTTTCTCCGCTAGAATAACACTTTTTTCGGCTAAAATTACATTTTTTCTGCTAGAATTACACTTACTTCTATTTGACTAATGTTACACTCTCAATGGACTTGGCCATATTCTCATATTCTCATTGGATTAATGTTACACTCTCAATTGACTAAAATTACATTCTCAATGGACTGAAATTATACTTTTCTGGACTAAAATTACACTTTTTTGGACTAAAATTACATTCTCCTCGACTAAAAATAACAATCTCATTGGACTGAAATTACACTTACCTGGACTAAAATAACACTTTTTGTCATTAAAATAACACTCGTAAAATGCTAAAATTACAAAAATTCAAAATATTATTTGTCATAACTTGTGATAAAATTACAAAAATTTAAAATATTATTCGTTAAAATCACTCGGAAAATATTGAAGTTAAACTTGTAAAACGCAAAATTCTCGAAAATATTCCTTAAAATTACACTTTTTGTTGTTAGAATTACACTCGTAAAATCCTAAAATGTCGAAAACTTGTCTCGAAAAAAAAATGAAAAAACCGAACCAGGAAAAATGTTAACAAAATTTTCACAAACTTTGAAGTATAAGACAAAAGATGGTGTTAATTGTGTATGATAATGAATTAGTGAATGTATTACTAAAACTAGAGAGAGAAGTAAATTAATTAGTGTTAAGTGTGTTTCTTGCTTTCAATCTCAACCTTCCACCATGCATGATCCAAGGGTTGTGGGAGGGGCTTATGGATTCAAAAGATATAAGGGACTCATTTGAACTTGACACTATATATATATATATATATATATATATATATATATATATATATATATATATATATATATATATATATATATATATATAGAATTGGGATCCTATGAGAACCACCAACATAATGAGAACCGTGAGAACTCCACCTTACGGATTTTTTTTTCTTAAAAATAACGACATATTTGGATTTGGCATAGAATTTTATGCATAGATAACATAACTCTTGGTCCAAAAGTATAAATTATTGACCGGAATCGATACGAGAAACATTTTATTAATTTTCATGCGCCTACTAGTCATTTTTCATGTATTTAACAATTTTCACGCACCTAGAACTCGTTTTCGTGCACCTAGAGCTTGATATTTTCATGCACCTAGTAATCATTTTCATGCACGTAACAATTTTCATGCACCTAGTATTCGTTTCAGTGCAACAATAGCCATTTTAGTATACCTAATTGTATTTTTGTACATTAAGTTTATATTTTGTTAATAAAATCAAAAAATTTTGTTTAGCTATACTAAAAATGTGTTGGAATAAACTAAACTAAGGGTAAATGATCCATCAAAACTTTCGGAATAAGATTTGAGGATGATTTAGTAAGGGTTCTCACGGTTCTCATTATATTAGTGGTTCTCACCGGATCCCGACCCTATATATATATATATATATATATATATATATATATATATATATATATATATATATATATATATATATATATATATATATATATATATATATATATATATATATATATATATATATATATATATATATATATATATATATATATATAGTATTGGGTTCACCTAAGTCCACCCACAAACCTTGAGTCCATAAGTCCTCATCCAAGCCCTTGGATGAGGAAGATGGGTGGCTTAGATGAAACCTCCTAAATGAAGATTAATTAGCTAATCTAACTCTCTCTCTCTACTCTTTTTAATTAATCACTAACTCATCTCAATTAACCACTAATTAAATATATATACCTTTTCACTCATCCATTTCTCTCACCTCTCACACAATTTCATTCCTCCAATCTCTCTAAAATCTAAATAAATCAAAAACTTCCAAAAATCACCCAAAAAAAAACTCAATAAAATCACCCCAAATAATTCACCCTCTCTCCCACTAATCACCACCCCAACCCATTACACCCCACCCCACCCAACACCCCACCCGCACACCCACCACAATCGTCACCAACCATCCCGCCACCGCGCCGCCGCCACCTTCCTCCTTTCTTCTTTTTTTTTTTTTTTTTTCCGGTCAGATCTGAAGTTCCTGTTTTTTTTTTTCGAGTAAATTTGTGTGTGGTGTTGTTGTGATGGTGGAGATGCGAGTTTTTTCTAACAACCGTCACCAACCACACGCCGTCACCTTCCTTTTCGTTTTTTTTTTTTTTTCCGGTCAGATCTGAAATTTCTGGGTTTTTTTTTTTTCGTAAAGTTGTGTATGGTGTTATTGTGATGGTGAAGATGTGAGTCTTTTTTAAAAACAAATACCAAATGTGGTTTTTTTTATAAAACAATTACTATATTTTAGTCATATAGTATGTGACTTTTTTTTTGGAAATCTTTTTTAGTGTTATTGTGTATATTATTTACATTAGCATATTTTAGATCTATTTTTTTTAAAAGAAATTGTGATTTTTGTTATAGATTTAGTTTTTGAAAGAAAATTATGATTTGTTTAATTTTAGATCTAAAAAAGATCTCAATAAGTTGTTTAATTTTAGATGTTGTTTAATTTTGTGAGATCTTTGTATTAAAATTACATTTTTCTCTATTAGAATTACACTTATTAAAATTACACTTTTCTCTATTAAAATTACACTTTTTTCTATTAAAGTTACATTTTTCTCTATTATTAAAGTTACACTTTCCTCCATTAAAATTACACTTTTGTTGCTTAAAATTACACTTTTGTCTGTTAAAATTACACTTTTTCCGGTGAAAATTACACTTATTAAAATTTCACTTTTCTCCATTAAAATTACACTTTTTTCTATTAAAGTTACATTTTTCTCTATTATTAAAGTTACACTTTTCTCCATTAAAATTACACTTTTGTTGCTTAAAATTACACTTTTGTCTGTTAAAATTACACTTTTTTCGGTTAAAATTACATTTTTTTTCTGTTAGAATTACACTTCTTCTGCTAAAATTATACTTTTTATCCTTGGAATTACACTTTTTTCTGCTAGAATTACACATTTTTCGATTAAAATTACACTTATATCTATTAAAGTTAAAGTTACACTTATTTCTATTAGAATTACACTTATTTCTATTAGAATTACACATTTTTCGATTAAAGTTAAAGTTACACTTATTTCTATTAGAATTACACTTTTTTCTACTAAAATTACAGATTTCTCTATTAAAGTTACAACTATCTCTATTAAAGTTATATTTTTCTCTACTAAAGTTACACTTATATCTATTAAAGTTACACTCTTAAGGACTACAGTTTTACTCTCAATGGACTCATGTTATATGTTTAATATGGACAAAAGTTACACTCTCAATGGACTAAAGTTACACTCTCAATGAACTGAAATTATACTTTAATGGACTAAAGTTACACTTTCAATATGGACTAAAGATACACTCTCAATGGACTAAAAATACACTTTAATGGACTAAAATTACACTTTAATGGATTAAAATTACACTTTAATGGACTAAAATTACACTTTTAAAAGACTAAAGTTACACTTATAAGTCACTCAATTCACAATGAGTTGTGTTAAAATTGGAAAAATTCAAAATAATATTTGTCGAAAAACTGAGTTACACTCGTAAAACGCAAAATATATTGTAAATTTGCTCCAAATTTTCAAATTTCAAAATAAAATCCGTCAAACCGCAATTTTTTCCGTTGAAATTACACTTTTTTCCGTTGAAATTACACTTTTAAAACAGTGAAAGTGTAGTAACATTTGTATAAAAGTTTCAGTCCAAAAAAAAAAATTATGCTCAAATTTTTTTTTTTTTTGTATAATTAATCCATTAGTGAATGTATAATTAAAGCTAGAGAGATAAAGTGGATTAATTAGTGTATAGGAAACTCATTAGTGTTAAGTATGTTTTTTTACTTTCAATCTCAACCATCCTTAGTGGGATATCTAAGGGATGTAGTGAGGACTTAGGGACTCAAAATATATGGTGGACTCATTAGAACTTTTCTCTCTCTCTCTCTCTCTCTCTCTATATATATATATATATATATATATATATATATATATATATATATATATATATATATATATATATATATATATACATATATATATATATATACATATATATATATATACATGTATATATATATACATGTATATATATATATATATATAGAGAGAGAGAGAGAGAGAGAGAAAAAAGTTCTAATGAGTCCACCATATATATATATATATATATATATATATATATATATATATATATATATATATATATATATATATATATATATGTATATAGAGTCGGGATCCGGTGAGAACTCCTAAATATTTGAGGATTGAGGATTAGTGAATACAATATCACATGTTCTTCAATACAATATCACGAAAAATTTGACCTTTGCCAAAAAAAAAAGTTTTTTTTTTTAAAAAAAAATTATAATTTTTTTTTTTTTTGCACAGGTGTTTTTTTTAGTGTGATATTGTATTGAATAACCTGTGATATTGTATTGAACAACCTGTGATATTGTAACAAAATCCTCAATCCTCAAAAATATAGTCTATCCTCACATGATCCCATTCCTATGTATATATATATATATATATATATATATATATATATATATATATATATATATATATATATATATATATATATATATATATATATATATATATAGAGTCGGGATCCTGTGAGAACTCCTAAATATTTGAGGATTGAGTAACGAATGAAATATCACTTGTTCTTCTAAACAATATCAGTCGCTGTTAAAGGTAAAAAAACAAACACTCAGCCTTGATAAATAAAAACGCGTAAGATTATATTTTAAATCTACACTTTCTCTCTCTAAAACTGAATAAAAAACGAAGGGAACGAGGGATTAGATTGGCGAATCAATCAAAGTTACGAAGCAATACCGATCATTCTTCATGATAATTGCGTTTTGAGCGGAATTCAGGTACAATTTTTGCCTTAATGCTCTTAGATTTTTGAATTTAGGTATATTTTAGTGAAATAATTGTTAAAATAGAGTAATTATTCAATAAATGTTGTATTATTGTTTTGAATTTGTGATATAATCAAAAACTAGGTATAATTATGGGAAATTGTGCAATTATTTTCAGATTTTGATTCGTTTTTGCTGAAATTAGGTACACAAATTATTACTAAAATTTATTGATTTTCATTTATTTTCATATAATTGAACCAAGTACTATCATCAATTGCAGTTATAGTTGTTAATTAGATGTTTTTTGTTTCAATCCCGAAAATTAGGGTTTAATATTGTTCGATTATGAAATTTAAGGTTCAACAGTGAATCTACTTTGTGCAAACTTAAGTGTACTTATCTTATCTTTGTTTCTGGATTTCTATTCAAATTCGCCTCGAGTTATAGATGATTATGAATAATTTACTTAGAGTTTTTGTTTTATATTATTGGATTAAGATTTTTGAAGTGCAACAAGGTGAACGGTTTTGTTATATCGATGGAATATACGGATGTAAACAGCGATTCAACATATCATGTGAGATGATTGTGTGCATACAGCCAAACCATTAGTCTTGATATCATGTGCATACAGGCCAAACAATTAGTTTGACTATGTTGATTGAGTATATGGATTCAAATTATTGTAGTGATTGTGGTAGTGAACTAGTGATGGTTTAGCAAGTTATGGATTCTATTGATTTAGCTTGAAAGTTTTACTGAAAGAAAGTTCAATTTCGCTTATAAATGGAATGGCGTAAACTGAAGCAACTTTTGATCATTTATGGCTAGCGTTGTCTCTACAAGTGTAATAATACTAGTAATTACGCAGCATCACAATAACTTTGCTTTTGGTGAAATAATGATGCCTTATGGGAGTCTTTGTAGGTTTGTTTTTGTTTTTGTTTCTGGATTTCGTTTACAGGATGACTCAGGATGAGAGTGATTCCCAGTTCAGGTCTCCACCAATCTCCGCCTTTCACTTTAAGCTTACTACTGTTATTAGGCCCCTTTTTTTCAAGTTCACAAATTCTTGTAAAAGACAGACGGACATATTTGTTACTTATATTTTACTTTTGTGATATTGTGAAACAATATCACACCTTATACAAAACAATATCACTATTTCACAAGTTCTTTAAATGACTCTCCAATTTTTTAATACTGTAAAACAGTATCAGAACCATTAAAATAAAATACCACAAGTCTTTAGAAACAATATCACAGATTTGTTATTAATGTGTTAAACTTATTCCCGACATTATGTTTTTGTTATTTTTTTTTTTTTTTATTTTCTTTTTTTTTTTTTGCAGATTTCTTCACTTGCAGATGCTGATTAAGAGCTTGTCTGCATGCCGAGAAAGTCTATATTACATCATCAACTTAGCAAAATCGTCTTTTTTTACTAATTTTTACTCACATGTACAAATTCTTTTATGCTTAGATGTAATTCCAAATGACAGAAATTTTGTATTCTTTCTCCATTTTTGGTTAACAATATCATAAAACCTCAGAATCAATAATATAGTGTTACCAAGATTTGCCTTTTGTATTTTACAATATCACAAGTTATTGTAAATAATATCACACTTCATTTGAAACAATATCACCATTCTTCTGAAATAATATCATCACATCGCACTTAATTGTAGACAATACCCTTTGATTGATATTGTTATACAATATCACATGTACTTATAAACAATATCATTTTGTATACAAAACAATATCACGCTTAAAAGTATTTTAAAAGGATTCTCCAATTTTATGCTACTGTGAAACAATATCACAACCAGTAAAATAAAATACCACACTGTATCTAAAACAATATCACACTATATACAAAACAATATTGAAGTAAAAAGGATTTTTAAATCTCTATCCGCTTTTGCTACATGAGAAACAATATCACAACCATTAAAGTAAAATATCACATGATATTTGAAACAATATCACACTTTACCAAGAATTATATCAGAGGCAAAAGAAATTGTTTAGCCATAAGTACTTTTGTAATCTTGAGATACATTAATATTCACCTACACCGAAAATAATTGAGGATTGAGAAACGAATGAAATAAGTTCTACCATAATTACATCCATGTACTTCTGATTACATTTATGGCCAACATATCTAGTTGTCTTTCTAACCGCTTCTTCTACCTCTACCTCTATTCTTATGATTTGCAACGGTCTTGTATCGTCTTTGGTCTTATTTCGATCTGTTGTCCATGATCTTGACATCTTCTCTATAATTAGGTCCTCTGTACATTAAATGCATAATCAAATAACCACAACAGGCGTGACATTCACCAAAGATAAATGAATTCCAATCACATGTTGATTCATTAGTAATTACCAGCCTTTGCAAAGACACAATGAAGTACACAAGTCAAAATTGTTAACAGATCAAGATCAACAACTATCCCAAAACTATTTGTAAAGAAGGTCCTCTATCCAAAAACATTAGGACTTTCATGATGGAAAGAAAATGAAGGCATATTCCTTAGAGGATGGCCAAGAATCAATACCAACATCTTGTTTATTGTCAAGAACCTTGATCAACAAGGCTTTATGAGCACATTCAGCCACCATTCTATAACCTGGACAACAAAAGAAATAGGTAGTCAGTGAGAAAGAAGACATGTAAGTAGTGCATCATATAACAAAGCCTTGGGCACAATGACATTTGTAGCACAATACCATTTGTATACAACTTCCAACTAATCAAAACATTGTAACATGCGAGATCAAGATACTACACATGTAAAAGAATGCCAACAATGTAAAACATATGTAAATCAATCTGACACAAATTTAAAAAGTTTTGAAACAAAATACTACACATGTAAATTAGGTTTGCATGACAACAAAACTCGAACAAAGCGCAATAAATTAAAATCATAATCAAATAACAAGACAGTATGAATCAATCTCATCAAAATTACGAATCGAGAACAAAAAGTTAGAACACAAGGTGAATTGAACATAGATCGGGAAAAATTACTAAATATATAATAAATTGTCAATATCATTGAAAAATAACATGTATTTGAACCAATATATTCATTGAAAACTCAAATCCACAAAATTGTTAATATCACACAGTCTGTAAAACAATATCACACAGTCTGTAAAACAATATCACCTAGTCTTTAAAACAATATCACACAGTCTGTATATATATATATCAGAACCATCTTCTGCTGCTATATTTGATAATTCATATCACAACAATCATCTTTTGTAAAAAAATCGGAAAACATCAAATAAAGCTGAAATAACAATAAAAGTAGATGAAAATAAGAATAAAAATACAAATAAATTAAAATTAGGGCAAACAAAATCGTAAAAGATCAAATAAAGCTGAAATAACAATAAAACTAGATGAAATTGAAAATCTAGACAGAAAATTACTACAAACGCAGTAAGATGACTACGGATTCGAAATATATGTACGAAAAAACAAAAATAACATGTGATTTAAAGCTGAAATTACAAATTAAAGAGATAATAAATCTGAAATTAACAACAATAACGTACCTCACATCGCGATTATGATTGAAATAGTATGATAATTGATCAGAAATAGAAGAATGGGTTGAGATTGACTGAAAACCTAGAAATAATGAAAGAAAGCGCATAAAATTTGGGGAATCCAAGGAAGAAAGAGTAAGAGAAGAGAGAAGGTAGAGGGAGAAGTGATTTCTGCAAGAATGAAAGGAGTTTACTGAGGAAAGGAGTATATATATATGCATGCGCGAAATGACAATTTTGCCCTTAATGATCCGCGCACAGTAATGGACGTTGGATCTCTTAGATCTGACGGCTTGTATTAATCCTCAATCCTCAAATATATGAGCCATACTTACATGATCTCATTCCTATATATATATATATATATATATATATATATATATATATATATATATATATATATATATATATATATATATATATATATATATATATATATATATATGTATATATATATATATACATACATACATATATATATATATATACATACATACATATATATATATATATATATATATATATATATATATATATATATATAACATTCATTATGATTAAGAATTCAAGAGTAAGATTAAAGGTTGAAATTAGGTTACGAACTTACAATGAATGGGAGAAGAGGAAAAATAAAAGTGGAGTAAATGCATAATAAAACATATTGAACGTGTTATTATTATTATTATTATTATTATTATTTTTTTTTTTTTTTTTTTTTATAGAAGGATGCGCGCAACTTTCATTAAAAGAAAAATAAAAGTTTACAATGAAATTGGTGGGGAGCCGAGAGACAATCTGGGCTCTCACACCCTTAGCAATAGCAAAGCTAAGTCTAGTAAAAATGTAAGCGGCCGCCCGAGCCCCCGCATCCTGAGATACCGAGAATTTCTGGATCCGCTTGAGCAAGGCAACAACATCCGAACCCAGCTCCCCAAATGAAAAGAAGGAGAAAGCAAGGAAACCATAACCCGCTACCGCGCACAAATCCCCATACTTAGCACATTTTCGCTGAGCAGCATCAGAGACAACCCGGCTAGGCACAAAATCCGTCATCTCAGTCTGACTCAAAGGAGAAGAACTTGTCAAGTCAACGCACACATCACGCCCTTTGTCCCAAGAATAAAGCAATAAATCCGCAGGACGAAGAGAGCCACCATGTCCATCAACCAAACCGATATCAACCTCCTTTCCCGCAGTAATACCATATCTATAGCAGATGTCGAAAAGAGTGTCCCGGACAAGGTTATGCCGATGTTTAACGCCCACAGTACCAGTACAAGAAACTGCATGGTCCCCAAAAACATCCTCAGCAAAAACCCGAGAGCAAGCCGGACAGGGCCTAGATACCGTGAATAACGGAACACCCAGACGATACCCCAGCACACTACGATAAGTCCTCCCGTTCATAGTCTGACCCAACCCCGAGATAGAGACCGCACGTAACCAATCAGATGAGTGAAAACCTTGCTGAAACTGCCATAAAGCAAGTTGGCGTGGTGTCAAAGAGAAAACAGACTCTGAGGCAGCAGCAACCATCGCGAAATAAATATCTGCCAATTTCTTCATAAGTTTGGGGGCAGCAATTTCACTAGGGTTACCTAAAATACCAGATCCTGTAGTCGCAGTAAACACCTGCGCGGCATCATCAAAAGCAGGGCTGCGGCTACAATACCGTAAGGGCCGAGGAGCTTAGCCTCGCAAAACCAAGAGATCTAAAACGGACGCAATAAAGCATAAAATAAAACATCTCCCGCCGCATAGACACCAAGACCACCAAGCTGAAAAGGGAATTTAGCAAGGCGCCACTGCCAATCCCCAAAACCCGGCCCTGACGCGGTGGCAATACGTTCCAAGCTAGAACGAAGAGCGACATCAAAAGGAAGATGGACAGACCCAAAAACACTAGGGGAGCAAGTACGAAGTGAAAAGTAGAGCTTGGAAATACCAGTACAAGCTCGAAGAAGAAGCAACTCACATTGCGGGTCCTCAATCCTCGCAACCAAATCCATTAGCTCAATGGTCTTGGTTACTCTCTTCGCCACAATCCCACTGCTAAAATCAGAACAAGCACTGACAGGTCCACCCAAAACTGTAACACCACGCAATGGCCGAGAAATAGAAGGGGGGGAAACCCCAGGAAGTCGACTCCGAGGATCCTCAACAGGCCAAAAGACCTCCGTCTTGGTGACATTAAGATGCAATCCAAAACGAGGGTCATCCACCATAATCAAATCCAAGACCTTCCCCACCTCCAAAGTATCACCCACGATGGTGCCATCATCTAAGTACCACGCCTGCAAAGTGAGGTCAAAAGTGTCCCGGATCTTGCAAACTAATGGATGCAAAACCAAAGCGAAAAGCAAAGGGCCCAACGGATCACCCTGCTGAACACCCTGACAAGACCATAAGCAGTGCTCCCCATAAAAAAGGTGGGCCGGGCTGGAATAACAAAACTCCACCCAACGGGAGAGAGCCGGGCAACGATGGCAGACCTCCTGAAGCATGGTCGAACGATCAACAAGGTTGAACGCATTCTGGAAATCAACCGGCAACATAGAAAGCCCCACCTGAGCCCCTCGAGCCTCAAGGAGCCGGTTCAAGGCATGCAAGATAGCCTCTCCTCCACCGGACACACCCACCCCGAACTGAAGCCCATCAAAATAACATAGAAGCACCAACCTTAGAGACAAGCCGTCTCCAGACCGTACCAACAGCAATAGGACGAACCCCACCACCCGGTTTAACGAGTGGCGTGAGAGGGGCGCTGGTAATGTACTCACCCAGAGGAAGAGGACACCGGCCCTCAAGAAAAAGATTAACCACCCTAGTAATAGAAGTGATCAAATCATCGGAGATAACCACAACAGCGCCACTCAAACAATCCATAAGGTGCTGGGCACGAAAACCATCCCTCCCACAGGAAGTACCACGTGGGAAGCTCTGAATCATATCCAAGACCACAGTCGAAGAAGCGACCAGAGGATGATGATCCCCAGACAGAGAAGGCAATGAAGGAGGCGGGGCGACAGGATGCTTCTCACGCAGGGCCACAAGAGTGGCATCGGAGTAGAGGGCGACCCCAAAGGAAGAAAGCACCCGGACAGCAGCAGTATAATGGCCATCAGAAATCTTCCACCGACATTGGCGGAGGTTAAGCTCACTCAAATCCAGATCCTCATCCACAGTAAATGTAGAAGGATCCTCATCAAAACTGTAACACCCCGATTTATGAAGGAGCCTTTAGCAAGACATTCCCTAATAAACCGGACTGTTACCATCTCGGTTTCCCGAGGTAGTGAATAACAAATTAAACTCCAAGGCAAAATATATAATTACTTTAACTTAATTATTACAAAACCTCTTTTACATCAAATTAAAGGGAACTAACATAAATGAAAGTGAAAGTCTTCTAAATGATGATCTAGCTACTAAGTCTTCTGATCCAGTGTCTCACGCCCATCAAGCTCCCACCTATCTCATAAACCCTGTCAAGCTGCTCCCCAATATTTGGATCGTCACAGGTGTTCACGAATACACAGGTCAACCACGAGGTTGAGTAGGGAATACAATGAAACAACAAAATATGATATGCATGCTCCTCCGTCACCTCCATCTCCATCTCAACTCATATCTCATAACCCGAACACCCACCATACCGATCCCCCTAGACTATATATCGACCGTAGCCGATCCGCCACTCGTTGAGGACACCAGGGCAAGTCTGCAGAACCCGCCCTGGGCCTTATCACAACATCATCTTCACCACACCACATCACCACAACATCCTCCATCTCCAATGCATATGAATGCTCAAAAGAAATTAATGCAACACAATATATATCTTTGAACTGATCAATCATAAAATCATCATGCTTGCAAATGTTGTGATAACATACTCAATACGATCAATTCAAATCAATCACCTTCCAAAGATATGAATCATAACGTAAATCAACAGCCACGAAGCAAGTCAACGTTCACCGTTTGGTCATACGAAACACAAACAAGTCAACACAATTCAACATCAACGATAATAAGTCAAGTGTATTTCCCTACCTTTTCGCAATCCAAGCACACACAAGCAATCACTTATGATCCTTCACTTATCCATCACCTACATAACATAATTATGTATAATTACCATCTACTCAGTCAATTAATCATGCACATAACCTAGACTCATCATAACTTAATAGGAATATCAATTTAAAGAACAAACACGACTTTTCTTGATTTTCCTGCTCATGGCAGACTCGGTATAAAATGAATAACTAATTCCAGAAAATTCGAATTGATGCAAGGCCAATTGAATTGGAACCCCATGAGTCTTAGCTACAATTTATATCTAACGTGTTTTTCTCAAATTCCAAACTTATCAAGAGTTTTCAGACTGATTTCCAAAAACTGACAGAAACCGTCGCATAAAAAGTATTGATTCATAAAACGAGTTTGACAAATGATTCTTAAGTAAAACCAACGCTTAACTCATCTAAACTCTTTAAATTAAATATATGAAAAAGACCCAGCACCAATTCAATATCTAAATTATGTTTTGCGGACTGATTTGCGGACTTTTTAGATAGACGTTCACAAATAATTTCTTCAGGAAAAACTACACGGTGAAATACTACTAATTTTTACAGGCATAAACTAGGCTTGGAATAAACATGAGTCTCTTTTTTAACTTTTTGCATCCCACGGCTTTAAGATAGGTAAAACACTCAAATAACACAGACAACGAATCAGAAATTGCTTTGTAACTATTCCATTCATTTATCTCATACAATTTATAATCAAAAACCCCCAAACCAATTCTAGGGTTACGAAAATTATCCCAATACTACTATAATTATGCTAATAATTGAATAAAGAGGTAATAGGATAGTCTACTTACGAAATAGGATGAGAATAGGCTGAGAAATCGCCTCGCAATTCCTCACGCGGCTCCCTTCACACACGGCTCCCTCTTCTCTCTTTTCTCTCTTTTCTCATGGTTAAAATGAATATGGTGATAGGGAGATTAGGGTTTGGTTAGATGGGTTATACATATAGGATAGGTGCTATTAAGACGATACGGGCCTAGCCTAGTTAGATTAATTAAAACCCGAGTCACATAATTACCCGAGTCACAAATACACTACACGACCCAAATAACTCGGCCTAATATAATATCATATTAAAATACCGGGTATTACAGTCTACCCTCCTTAAAAGAAACTTCGTCTCGAAGTTTAACCATAACAAACACATCATGTAACACTCCAACATAACCCACACAACGCATAACCAATATAGCCAAACTGAGAAATCACACATGAAAGTATAAAGATTTTACAATCCTACCCTCCTTAAACATGGTTACGTCCCCGTAACCTTCATTATTATAACAAAATTTCTCAAACTACTGCTAACAACTGAAAGAGGATAAAAGATTCACAACTCACGTTCAAGTTAACTAATCCCTACTAAAGACAATCAATATACAAGCTCTCTCAAGGAAGCTACGATTCTTTTGCTTTGCTACAAAGACATCGCCACGGATCGGAGCAAAAGCCACGTTGAATAACTTAAGACATTTCAAAGATTAATCTAAACACTCTTCATATCAATCAATACATGCAATAACATTCACAGGATTCGCTTGTCAATCTAATTTATACATTACTACTCAGGTTACAAAGATGAAGATGCTTAGGTGCTCACATATGGTTCATGTCAAATAGCATATTTTCCAAGAAATATTGGTCGAATGACGAATGACGAATGCACATTGATTGGCAAATTTTACAAGCTTATTGGTCGAGTCAGTCAAGCGAGTAAACAACGATATTGGAAAGTTAACATACAATACTATCATACATAAAATTTCATTCTTGGTGCTAAATATATTTAAACCGCACCCAACACCATGACATAAAAGATTAAATGTATTTAACTACACCAATTTTACAAATATTCATTATATATCATGCTAATATCAAAATACCATGTTAACACACAACTCACTTAAATCACCACATTACATTTCCCGTTTTGACATTCGTAACTAACCACAACCCACTAATTCACTACATGAACGAACAACATGACTAAATTAACCCACTATTTGTGACTCCGTTCTAGCTTCATTCCCCAGGACTAGCAAATATCATGAAACCATACAACTGATTAATCGGCCGGAAATCTCATTCCGAATTTATACTCACACGACAAAATTTAACTTCATTTCCAAAACTTTTACTTTCATACTTTGACGGTGAATAACTTTCTTAACATAAATCTTATAACAGAGTCGTCCATAGAATCCATTTAACTCAAAATCAGATAAACTTAACTCAATTCCTTCAAACAATACAAGCTTAGATGTCGACTCATATTTCGTAATTTACGGGTTCATCTTATTCATTTCAGTCCTATCTTTACTAATGAACGACTATTACCTCAACATCGGGATTTTAGTTGCACTTCTTTACTCGATTATATTCACGGCTAACACGACTACAGACATTTAATCGAGACCTTTTAGATAGTACACATTCCCTGGTGACGTCTCATCAAAGCATACGATTCGTACCATGATGTAAAGCAAGTAACTACAAATTAACTGTGTTCAATCAAAATTTTACCTCTTTATTACAGATCTATTTATCACGGGTTGCATGGTCACACAAAAGTATAAGTACCAACTCAATCACATGTTAAATTTTAAAACGATTTATCACGTCATAAGAACTAGACAAGAGTCTAACCATATAGTCAATATAAGAAGATTATTAGTTTAGATCGGAGGCACATTATAAAATTCCCTGTTAAACTCCTTACAGAACAATCGACTGTGCGTCATGAGTAATTAACTTAATAATGTAGAAGTCAAACGACTGAAATTACAATTGAGTATTAATGGTTATATGATTCACAATAACAACAAAATTACGTCCATATCACACATATGTTTAACATTTTAGCAACCATACCATTCAATTGTATCCATCAACTCAGTATAATTCATTTTCAGCAAAATAAAAGATATCGCATAAACAACTTAAACATGTACATATACCATCATATAACTTGTAAAACATTATCTATGACAAAAGATTAGCAAGGTGAACAAGTTCTCTGGTTTGCACGGTTTGAACAAATAGGCAACTCGCGACTCAATTAAACATAACTATAACGACTATCATTTAAACATACGCATAACATGTGAATCATCAAAGGGTTATCTCATTATAATTCATAGCGACGGTTCGAGAATATATTTCAAATATCGTAACTATATCGTAACTATATCAAACTATATTTCAAATATCGTGAAAATTGCAACAATCACCTTAGCATTTCATGACAATACAACTATGAACATATCCAATAAGGAGGAACAACACTATTTTATTATCATATCATAAGTTTAGGTTCAATCAAATAAATTAATGCAATGAAAGTAATAAGTATAACTATAGGCACACAGACTCACATAAAAGACATTAGAACTCAGATGACATCCTACATGTGTGAATATTTAGACATACTCATTACTACCATCCATGTGTAAACATTTAAACATAATTATTATAAATATTCATGCGAGTATATTAGAACAATCAAGTTAACATTTAACGCCACCAACTTTACCAAGATATAACAATATAGTTTTATATTTATATATATCCGACCACTATACAAATATGATGAACACACCAGAGATATTATAACATGCCAAGCATAAAATATGCAAACAACTGGACTCGTATAAAATATTTCACCCTCGATTAAGAATCAAATTAAGCTATTCAATTTCACTCATACTATCATGCCAACAATGTTATAAACTAAACTTTATTTTTTTTTATCACTAGTTAAGATACAAAACCAATGAATATGTGTGCTACTATCATCATATAAGGACAATATAATTTCACATTAATAAGGCTCATGAAATAATCGAACAACTGCATGAAAACTCAACATAGCATTCACATTTTAAAAGTTATGATTCACGTTGTAACTTCCAAAAAAAATCACGAATAAATAACCGTTCAACGAAAACTTGAGTTATATTACTTTTTATAACATACAGAGAGTTAATAATTCGTGAGAAAAAGAATGAGGTCCAAAGCTCAAGAATTCAATTTTTAAAGGATTTTACAACTCAGTTGGTCCAAACAAGTATGTGACAGCAATTGGTCCGAAACTTGGGTCAGTTTGCAAAACTTACCATTTAATATAGAGACATCAATAATTTTCGTGGCTTATCAATTTGAAAACATATGCGAATCTTCTGATCGATGGAGTTGGAATTATGCAAAAATTATTAATACAATTTAAATGAGGATTTTTACAAAATCATTGGTCGAAACATCACTGCACAGGAACTTCCTGACCACCGCCCACTAAAATATTTATTACTCCTAATCTGTATATCCTATAAGCATGAAACCAACGCCAAATGAACACTAACTCACGAGGCTATCTCTCATAAAATTTTCATCCATAGTAAATAAACAGAAAACAAATGGCAGTAAGGTCAATTAAAGAGTAAAATCAAACAACACGAGTTTCAGCACTAGGTCATTCTTTACTATGTTACAAGCTCTTATGAACATACTATGTATACTAACCCATCCCAACTTAAATCTCACACTTTGTACTTACGTAAACATCTATCCCATAGAATCTCTTCGCATCTCGATCTACTCCTTACATCTAAATCACGATTGCTATGACTAGAAACAAGCAATTCAATAGTGTTTCTGATTACTATCACAATACTATACTAGCATGGCTTCGGGATCACATAACCGCATATCACTAGACATAATAGCACTATCAACACGTCATTTACATCCATCCAGATAAATATCATCAATTCGCAATTATTTTCACGCTCACGATTACCACAATCCAACACTTCATTGATTATCAATCTGAACACGAAAATTTATTTCTCATCTCCACAACATCATATGATCACGTCATCATTCATACAAAATACTTACCGTAACGTTGTCATGCAGAATGGTTAGAATATATGGGTCTCAAGGTATACATCAACTCGATTATATCCAAGGTTTTCCTTCTAACTACCCCATTCACTCAATTTTCTCTCGGGTTACCCGTTCAAAATCGAGAGGGCAAAAGAGCACGTATTAAGGGCGCCTTCTTAACCGCACTGTGAGCTCCTAACAGTTTATTCCCAGGGGTTCATTTTATTTAGACACATCCTACGTTCATTGGGTTCATTGGTTTAAGCCTGAGGATCGTTCGCTCTGATACCACTTTGTAACACCCCGATTTATGAAGGAGCCTTTAGCAAGACATTCCCTAATAAACCGGATCATTACCATCTCGGTTTCCCGAGGTAGTGAATAACAAATTAAACTCCAAGGCAAAATATATAATTACTTTAACTTAATTATTACAAAACCTCTTTTACATCAAATTAAAGGGAACTAACATAAATGAAAGTGAAAGTCTTCTAAATGATGATCTAGCTACTAAGTCTTCTGATCCAGTGTCTCACGCCCATCAAGCTCCCAGCCTATCTCATAAACCTGTCAAGCCTGCTCCCCAATATTTGGATCGTCACAGGTGTTCACGAATACACAGGGTCAACCACGAGGTTGAGTAGGGAATACAATGAAACAACAAAATATGATATGCATGCTCCTCCGTCACCTCCATCTCCATCTCAACTCATATCTCATAACCCGGAACACCCAGCCATACCGATCCCCAGAGACTATATATCGACCGTAGCCGATCCGCCATTTCCTTGTTGAGGACACCAGGGCAAGTCTGCGCAAACCCGCCTGGGCCTTATCACAACATCATCTTCACCACACCACATCACCACAACATCCTCCATCTCCAATGCATATGAATGCTCAAAAGAAATTAATGCAACACAATATATATATCTTTGAACTGATCAATCATAAAATCATGCCGGTTACCAAATGTTGTGATAACATACTCAATACGATCAATTCAGTCAATCACCTTCCAGTATATGAATCATAACGTAAATCAACAGCCACGAAGCAAGTCAACGCGTTCACGGTTTGGTCATACGAAACACAAACAAGTCAACACAATTCAACATCAACGATAATAAGTCAAGTGTATTTCCCTACCTTTTCGCAATCCAAGCACACACAAGCAATCACTTATGATCCTTCACTTATCCATCACCTACATAACATAATTATGTATAATTACCATCTACTCAGTCAATTAATCATGCACATAACCTAGACTCATCATAACTTAATAGGAATATCAATTTAAAGAACAAACACGACTTTTCTTGATTTTCCCGCTCATGGCACTTCGGTATAAAATGAATAACTAATTCCAGAAAATTCGAATTGATGCAAGGCCAATTGAATTGGAACCCCATGAGTCTTAGCTACAATTTATATCTAACCTGTTTTTCTCAAATTCCAAACTTATCAAGAGTTTTCAGACTGATTTCCAAAACCGACGATAAACCGTCGCATAAAAAGTATTGATTCATAAAACGAGTTTGACAAATGATTCTTAAGTAAAACCAACGCCTAACTCATCTAAACTCTTTAAATTAAATATATGAAAAAGACCCAGCACCAATTCAATATCTAAATTATGTTTTGCGGACTGATTTGCGGACTTTTTAGATAGACGTTCACAAATAATTTCTTCAGGAAAAACTACACGGTGAAATACTACTAATTTTTACAGGCATAAACTAGGCTTGGAATAAACATGAGTCTCTTTTTTAACTTTTTGCATCCCACGGCTTTAAGATAGGTAAAACACTCAAATAACACAGACCAACGAATCAGAAATTGTCAGTAACTATTCCATTCATTTATCTCATACAATTTATAATCAAAAACCCCCAAACCAATTCTAGGGTTACGAAAATTATCCCAATACTACTATAATTATGCTAATAATTGAATAAAGAGGTAATAGGATAGTCTACTTACGAAATAGGATGAGAATAGGCTGAGAAATCGCCTCGCAATTCCTCACGCGGCTCCCTTCACACACGGCTCCCTCTTCTCTCTTTTCTCTCTTTTCTCATGGTTAAAATGAATATGGTGATAGGGAGATTAGGGTTTGGTTAGATGGGTTATACATATAGGATAGGTGCTATTAAGACGATACGGGCCTAGCCTAGTTAGATTAATTAAAACCCGAGTCACATAATTACCCGAGTCACAAATACACTACACGACCCAGCTGGTAACTCGGCCTAATATAATATCATATTAAAATACCGGGTATTACAAAAACACTCCTGCAACAACTGCACCCCCCCCCCCCCCAGGTGCCCCCCAAGCAAGGATAGCCATGGCAATACTCTCCTCCTGATGCTGACGCCGAATAGCAGTCCGACACTCATGATTACTCTGAGGAGCGAAAGTCCTAAGCAAACAAAGTGGAAGAACAAGCGAACGAACCCAGCGGGAGAGATCACTAGGGGAATCAAACACCTCATCTAAGGCTCCTTTCAAAGTCCGAGCAAACCCAAGACGGCACTTAGGAGGATTAGATTTCACGGTGCGAAGGCCTAAAGACAATAAACGATCCAGCGAAGATATAGACCACTGAACGAGCTCTACAATATCATTAGAAGAAACCGAAGTAGAAGGAGCCAAAGGTCTCGGAATACCATGAATATGGAAGGTGTAGAGGCCATCAACACACTCAGGATGCATCACAATATCACCCCGACTATGCCGACATCTTGCTCTAATAGTACGGGTTTTAAAACACACCCCACACAACCAGAGCCCCATCCGTCTCAAATAAATCTCGGCATTGGAATAAACAGTCAAACTATCAGTAAGAGTCTGACGCGTAAGTTCCAACGCACCATCCCGGCAATGTCGGTCCCAGTAAATGTTTACTCGCTAAGTCGCCTTAGTAAGGCCCTTACCAAAACCATCCCGACAAGCATGAAGACTCGAAAAGGACAATGGTACCGCACAAGCTCGGGGCATGAAGGAACACACCACCAACCTGCGCACGAAAAACTATAGAGCCACCAACAAACACCACCTGAGCGGAAACCACCACGCACAAGCAGCTAAGAGCTCAAAATGTACCCGCTACTAGCAACCAAAAGGGCAGCCCAGCTGACCACCAACGCACCACCCACTCCGGTGGTGATCAGTAATCAACGTAACAAAAACCAAAACGGCCACAAAGGCGGCCGAGAAGGAACACACACCCCACAACAGCCTTAGCCCGTATGTAACACCCCGCACTTTCCTTATATTTTTAAATAAACTTTTAAGCGATTTTTATTAAATAATTATTATTTAAAGCTTATTTTCATAAAATATAGCCGTAGCCGTGTGACGGTGATAATAGTGTAGATTTTAATAATATTATTCTCCGACTCGAGTTATAGTAGACTTGGGACGAAAATTCTAGTGGATACCGACTCATTTTGAGTTATTGGGCTTAACTTGACTCATGGGCCTTTTTCCCCTCTTTTCTCTACACTAACCCTCAACTAAACCCTCACAACTTCATCTCCCTCATTCTAAATTTCTGAAATTTCCCCAACAACCTCATCACCATTGTTAAACCCTTGCTCTCAACCCTAAAATCACCATATCTCACTCAATTCTTCACCAATCTCGTTCCTTTTCGCGCCATTCTCTTCCTTTTCTCATTTCCCTTCTTTCTAAGTAAGAAAGTTGTCATCTTTCTCTCTATTTCGAAATTATCATCTTTCAAGGATGTGAATTCTTGACTTAATATCTTTATTTTTGTGTTTAGGGAGAACTTGGACAACCCGGAGGAGGATAGCTACATCATTGACGAGTCTTTGGAAGATTGAAGTGCAAAAAGGTAACGGTGATGGGTTACTCGACTTTTATGTTAAAATTGTGTGGTTTTATGTAGTTATAATCCCATATGAATGTTAAAAGTTGTATCTTTCATGATTGGTGCTAATTTGGATGTTGAATATCATGCTTTGTTTGCAATTCTCACATGTTGGGTTGAAAATCTCATACTACCCCCCCTTGAATCCGAAAATCCCCCATTCACATGCTTAAAGATGTAGTTTTTCCGAGTTAGAATCATGCTAGGATACGTAAACAATTGAAAGGAAATGATGTTTGTTGGTTTCAAATGGTTTGGGAATGTCTTTGCATTGAATCCGTGTAGTCAGTAGTCCCAGTAGGTGGGCCGATCGCCACGGTCTCACGACCTACTGGGAGATTCCTGTAAGTTTTGACACATTTTCATAAGCATGTAGTCCCACCGGTGATCGCGCCGTCAACCGACCATTTGGGAGTTCCCTGTAAGTTTTGGACAATTTTTAGTATGGTCGTATTCCCAGTGACTGTGGCAATGGGTGACCTACTGGGAGTACACTTTAGGCTTTTTTTGTGTTTTTGGATATTGGTCTGTATTCAGTGGGTGACCTGGAATGGTGACCTACTGGGAGTACATCAAGCCCTTTTTGTGTTTTGGAAACTTGGTCGTATTCAGTAGGGTGGACCAGGCAATGGTGACCGTGTGGGAGTGCACTTCTTTTTTTGAGTGTTTTGAAAATTGGTCAGTAGTCCCAGGGTGACCGGGCGGCCGGTCTACTGGCCGGCTGGGAGTACACTGTAAGTTTTATCGAATTTCTGACTTTGGCATGTTGTCCCAGCCGGTGGCCCGGCGGCCGGTGCACCCCCCGGCTGGGAGTCCCCTGTTTGTTCTATTTCACTTACGACTTCTAATAATGATTGAGCTATGCATGCATCTTCTTTCCTATCGATAATTGGTTACTTTAAGACTCATTAATGTTATGATCATGCATAATGGTTATGGTTCTTATTCGGACCCGAATGTGACGTTTTACATTGTGAGACTACTCGACTTTCCCTATTTATTTGCCCTCGGACATTGGGTCACGGTTAGGTGCCATTGTTTCCGAGTTGGGCTATTCTTTTCCTTCCGCCTCTTTCCGGACCGGGGTCACGGTTAGGTGACAAGGTTCCGTTTGAGGTTACTCGAGTTTCGGGCACGGTTAGGTGTACCATATTTCGAGTCTTGGATACGATTTGGTATCGTTTGTCGAATCGGGTGTCGTCCATCCCGAGAGTCCGCCAGGTTTAGACTAGGACCGTATTATGATCGTCGTCCTACCAAGAGGTTGGAGTCTAGAGGGTTGTCTTGTTTGAGTCTATACTTTGTAAATTGTCTTACATTTGAGTCGGGTTGACATGTGACAGTTTGATCTAATAATTCCTCTCTCTTTTATGCGTAACAACTCTTATTGCATTTTGTATACTAATCATGATCCTTCCGTCACCGTAAGTATTTTACTCTCTTGCTTGTTTATTTAATTGAATTCTTAATTACTTGTATTTTGACATATTGTGGCTGGGAGAACCCTGAGTTACTCCCCACTGACTGTGGCTTTCATATTTATTATGAATGACAGGTTGGTGATGAAGCTTAAGTGGGCAAGACCGTGTGAGCTAGCGAGTTCTTACCTTGGACCTTATTAGTTATCACATAATAGACTCACCTACTCTTGAACTTATGTTAATTCGTGGGATATCTTTTCCCCAATAAATAGACTTGTATTGTAAACTTAAACTTAACTATCTAGACTTGTTTATCGTATTGGTGATACCTCGCGTTGGACTTCATTAGAAGTCTTAAAGGTTTTAAAAATCTCGTGTTTCCGCCACGATTTACTAGTCACTTTTAGTTACCTCAACGAGGGGTGTCACAGATTGGTATCGAGCATATATTGCTCCCGACGCACACACGTGTACCCCAACTTAAAATTCTCACTTGACCTTAAATAATGAATGAGAGATGGGTAGAATTAAGGACCTAAGTTGGTAGCCTTTTTGTGTATGTTTTGTGATAGGTTCTAACTTGTTTGCTCTTGTGCAAAAAGATGGTGCGAGCGACCAATGTGGAAAATGCTATCATGCAAGCCCTCACTCAAGTACTTGCTAATCAACAAAATGCTCAACCCGCTCCCCTTGCACCCGAAGCTAACCGTCAAGGAAGTTATGCTTGGATTGCAAGTCAACTAGCAAGGAACAAGGCTAAGACCTATGGTGGTGAAGTGGATCCCGTTGCTCTCTCGGAGTGGTTTCGTGATATGGAGAAGAACTTCTCTCTTTTTGATGCCCGAGAGGAGGACAAGGTGAGATTAGCATCTCACTTTCTTGTGAAGGAAGCCGATAGGTGGTGGACTTTGACCGGTCCTACCGCTACTCAAGACCCCAACTTTGATTGGAACCGCTTCAAGTCACTTGTGGAGACTCGCTTCTACCCTAAGGAGCTCAAGCAACAAAGATTGAAGGAATTCATGGAGTTCAAGCAAGGGAAGCTATCAATTCAAGCCTACACCGACAAGTTTAATGAACTTGCTCATTATGCCTCCAAGTTCGTGAAAGATGAAGAGGATCGTGTCTACTTCTACAAGAACAAGTTGAACCCTAAGGTGGAAAGTATGGTGAGAAGAAGCTCAACTACCTTCGTGGAAGTTTATGATGATGCTATTTGGGCCGAAAGCTCTTTGAAGGCCATTGAAGAAGATTCCAAAGTCCACTCCTCTTCTCATTCTTACCGTCCTAACTTTCATGGCAAGAGACCATTTGTGCCTTCTACTTCCAACTATGCCAACAAGAGAAGGTTTGTGCCAAGGATGCAAGACCATGGAGGACAAGGACCAAGAGTTCAAGAACCTAGAGGACAAGTTCCCACACCAACTAATGAACTTGAGAAGGACCGTAAGTGCTACCATTGTAGACAAGCTCTACACCCCGGAGTTGGATGCTATGGCAAGCCCTTGACTTGCTTTCATTGTAAGAAGCCCGGACATCGTGTTGCCGATTGCCCCGAGAAGAAGAATGCCCCTACTCCAAATGCTAGGCCAAGAGGAACCATCTTTGTCATGAGTCGAGCCGAAGCCGCCGCTCATCCCGATATCATTACGGGTATGTTCTCAATTTTTGATCAACCTTGCCTCATTTTATTTGATACCGGCGCATCTTTATCTTTTATATCTTCCAAATTCTCCGAAAAGCTAGCCATTGAGCCTATTCCTAGTGAGGAAACTTCTATATCCTTACCTTCCGGAGAAATGTTCTCTTGTTCCCTCACTTTCTCCGACATTCCTATCTCTATTTCGGGAACCTTGTTCCCCGCTAACCTACTTCGTTTTCCCCTTGAGGAATTCGATGTAATTTTGGGTATGGATTGGTTGTCAAAGTATGATGCAAGATTCGAGTGTAGAGACCAAAAGATTCGCCTCAAGAGTCCGTTAGGCACTCGTGTGTCCTATAGAGGAGTCCGTTCCCAAGAAGGTGTGAAGTTGATTTCCGCTTTGAAGTTGATGAGTATGAGGAGGAAAGGTTACCAAATCTTTCTTTGTGTGGTGACTTCTACCTCCCCTTCCTTACCAAAGATCGAAGAAGTGCCCGTGGTTTGTGAGTTCCCCGATGTCTTTCCCAAGAATTGCCCTAATCCCTCCCGAGCGTGATGTTGAGTTTTCTATCGACCTTGTACCCGGAACCGGACCGATTGCTAAAGCCCCGTACCGTATGGCGCCAACCGAGTTGAAGGAGTTGAGAAAGCAACTTGATGAGATGATTGAGAAAGGATTCATTAGACCTAGTGCCTCGCCTTGGGGTGCTCCCGTTCTCTTTGTGAAGAAGAAAGATGGATCCATGAGACTTTGCATTGACTATCGTGAGCTTAACCGTGTTACCATCAAGAACAAGTATCCTCTACCAAGAATTGAAGATTTGTTTGATCAACTCAAAGGTGCTTCTACTTTCTCCAAGATTGATTTGAGATCCGGTTATCACCAAATCCCCGTTCGTGAGTCCGATATCCCTAAGACCGCCTTTAGCACGAGATATGGACATTTCGAGTTTAAGGTGATGCCCTTTGGTTTAACCAATGCCCCTTCTATCTTCATGGACCAAATGAACCGGACTTTCTGTGAGTTCTTAGACAAGTGTGTTGTGGTCTTCATCGACGATATCCTCATCTTTTCCAAGTCCGAAGAAGAGCATGCCGATCATCTCCGTATCATTTTGGGAATCCTCCGTCGTCAAAAGTGGTTTGCCAAATTCTCCAAGTGCGAATTTTGGTTGTCTAAGGTGTCTTTTCTAGGCCATGTGATATCTAAGGATGGTGTCATGGTAGACCCTTCGAAGATTGAAGCCGTGATTGAGTGGAAGAGTCCAACCGATGTTGGTGAGATCCGTAGTTTCTTGGGTTTGGCGGGTTACTACCGTCGCTTTGTGAAAGATTTTTCCAAGCTCGCTAGACCGATGACTCAACTTTTGAAGAAAGAGACCAAGTTTGTATGGACCGAAGCTTGTGAAGATGCATTCCAAGAGTTGAAGAAGAGGTTGACTACCGCCCCCGTATTGACCTTGCCCGAGGATGGAGTTGATTTTGATGTGTTTTGTGATGCTTCTAAGATGGGTTTGGGTTGTGTTCTTATGCAAAATAGAAGAGTTGTTGCCTATGCTTCGCGACAATTGAGAGTTCATGAGGTGAACTATCCCACTCATGATTTGGAGTTAGCCGCCATTGTTCATGCTTTGAAGATGTGGAGACACTACCTCATTGGAGTCCATTGCCGTATCTACTCCGACCATAAGAGTTTGAGGTACATCTTCACCCAAAAGGATTTGAATATGAGACAACGACGATGGTTGGAATTGGTGAATGATTACGACATGGAGTTGTTGTATCATGAAGGAAAGGCAAATGTGGTTGCCGATGCCCTTAGTAGGAAGTCTACTCATTCCTTGAGTGTTATTCGTGTGCTCCCCGACGACCTTTGTGCCGAGTTTCGTAAGTTAGGTTTGCAACTTGTAGAGAGTGGTTTTGATTATCTTGGTGCTATGGTTGCCGAGCCCGTTCTTCACCGTGAGATTCTAGATAGCCTTGTGGACGATGCTACCTTTAAAAGTTTTCAAGCCAAGCTTCTTGAAGGGAAAGCAAAGGATTGTGAGATTGATGCTAGAGGTTACCTTCGTTACCGAGGACGCATGTTTGTGCCCGATGCCGTTGACTTGAGGAAGAGAGTTCTAGATGAAGCTCATCTATCCCCTTATTCGATTCACCCCGGAGGAGACAAGATGTATAAAGATTTGAAGCTTCAGTTTTGGTGGCCTAACATGAAGAATGACATTGTGTCATATGTTGGAAGATGTCTTACTTGTCAACAAGTGAAGATTGAGCATAAGAGACCCGGTGGTTTGCTGCAACCATTGGATGTTCCTTTATGGAAGTGGGAGTCCATTTCCATGGATTTTGTGATGGCTTTGCCTAAGACCGTTGGTGGAAAGGATGCCGTATGGGTTGTTGTGGATAGGTTGACCAAGTGTGCTAGGTTCATTCCTATCAAAGAGACTTGGAGTTTAGACCGTCTTGCTAGTGCTTATGTTGAAGAGATCGTTCGTTACCATGGTGTTCCTAAGGAGATCGTTTCGGATCGTGACCCGAGGTTTTGTTCAAGATTTTGGAAAGCTTTGCAAGATGCTATGGGTAGTAAGTTGTTGATGAGTACCGCTTTTCATGCCGCTACCGATGGACAATCCGAGAGGACAATTCAAACTCTAGAAGACTTGTTGCGTGCTTGTGCCCTTGATTTTCATTCTAGTTGGGAGAAGAGCTTACCTTTGGTGGAATTTTCTTACAACAATAGTTATCATGCTTCTATCAAGATGGCCCCTTTTGAAGCCCTTTATGGAAGGAAATGCCGTAGTCCAATTTGTTGGGACCAAGCAAGTGATGTTCGTGATCTAGGACCCGACAAGTTAGCCGAGACGATTGATCAAGTGAAGCTCATCCGTGAAAGAATGAAAGCCGCCCAAGATCGCCGTAAAATCCTATGCCGATGTTCGCCGTCGACCCTTGGAATTTGAAGTTGGAGATAAAGTGTTCTTGAAAGTGTCCCCGATGAAAGGAGTAAAGAGATTTGGAGTCAAAGGGAAGTTGAGTCCAAAGTACATTGGGCCTTATGAAGTGATCAAGAGGATTGGTGCCGTGGCTTATAAGTTGGATTTGCCCCCAAGTTTGGGTAAAGTTCATGATGTCTTTCATGTTTCTCAACTTAGGAAATACATTAGCGACCCTAGTCATGTGTTGCAAAATGAGATTCCCGAGCTTGAGCCTAGTCTTTCTTTCGAGGAGAGACCGATTCGTATCTTGGATAAGAAGGAGAAGAAGCTAAGGAGCAAAGTGGTGCCCTTGGTGAAGGTTTTGTGGAAGTGTGGTGATGTAGAAGAAGAGACTTGGGAGCCGGAAGCTTCCATGCGTGTCAAGTACCCTAGTTTGTTTTCTTAAGGTAATACCTTTTCGTCTCAAGTTTCGAGGGCGAAACTTTTTAAAAGGTGGGATGATTGTAACACCCCGCACTTTCCTTATATTTTTAAATAAACTTTTAAGCGATTTTTATTAAATAATTATTATTTAAAGCTTATTTTCATAAAATATAGCCGTAGCCGTGTGACGGTGATAATAGTGTAGATTTTAATAATATTATTCTCCGACTCGAGTTATAGTAGACTTGGGACGAAAATTCTAGTGGATACCGACTCATTTTGAGTTATTGGGCTTAACTTGACTCATGGGCCTTTTTCCCCTCTTTTCTCTACACTAACCCTCAACTAAACCCTCACAACTTCATCTCCCTCATTCTAAATTTCTGAAATTTCCCCAACAACCTCATCACCATTGTTAAACCCTTGCTCTCAACCCTAAAATCACCATATCTCACTCAATTCTTCACCAATCTCGTTCCTTTTCGCGCCATTCTCTTCCTTTTCTCATTTCCCTTCTTTCTAAGTAAGAAAGTTGTCATCTTTCTCTCTATTTCGAAATTATCATCTTTCAAGGATGTGAATTCTTGACTTAATATCTCTATTTTTGTGTTTAGGGGAGAACTTGGACAACCCGGAGGAGGATAGCTACATCATTGACGAGTCTTTGGAAGATTGAAGTGCAAAAAGGTAACGGTGATGGGTTACTCGACTTTTATGTTAAAATTGTGTGGTTTTATGTAGTTATAATCCCATATGAATGTTAAAAGTTGTATCTTTCATGATTGGTGCTAATTTGGATGTTGAATATCATGCTTTGTTTGCAATTCTCACATGTTGGGTTGAAAATCTCATACTACCCCCCCTTGAATCCGAAAATCCCCCATTCACATGCTTAAAGATGTAGTTTTTCCGAGTTAGAATCATGCTAGGATACGTAAACAATTGAAAGGAAATGATGTTTGTTGGTTTCAAATGGTTTGGGAATGTCTTTGCATTGAATCCGTGTAGCTGTAGTCCCAGCAGGTGGATCGAATCACGCCGGTCCGCCGACCGGCTGGGAGATTCTGTAAGTTTTGACACATTTTCATAAGCATGTAGTCCCAGTAGGGTGATCGGCGGCCAAACCAACCACCGGGAGTTCCCCGTAAGTTTTGGACAATTTTTAGTATGGCTGTATTCCCAGCCGGGTGACCGGCAGCCGGGTGACCGGCTGGGAGTACACTTTAGGCTTTTTTTGTGTTTTTGGATATTGGCTGTATTCCCAGCCGGGTGACCGGCAGCCGGGTGACCGGCTGGGAGTACACTGAAGCCCTTTTTGTGTTTTGGAAACTTGGCTGTATTCCCAGTAGGACCGGCAATGGGTGACCTACTGGGAGTGCACTGAAGTTCTTTTTTGAGTGTTTTGAAAATTGGCTGTAGTCCCAGCCGGGTGACCGGCGGCCGGTCTACTGGCCGGCTGGGAGTACACTGTAAGTTTTATCGAATTTCTGACTTTGGCATGTTGTCCCAGCCGGTGGCCCGGCGGCCGGTGCACCCCCCGGCTGGGAGTCCCCTGTTTGTTCTATTTCACTTACGACTTCTAATAATGATTGAGCTATGCATGCATCTTCTTTCCTATCGATAATTGGTTACTTTAAGACTCATTAATGTTATGATCATGCATAATGGTTATGGTTCTTATTCGGACCCGAATGTGACGTTTTACATTGTGAGACTACTCGACTTTCCCTATTTATTTGCCCTCGGACATTGGGTCACGGTTAGGTGCCATTGTTTCCGAGTTGGGCTATTCTTTTCCTTCCGCCTCTTTCGGACCGGGGGTCACGGTTAGGTGACAAGGTTCCGTTTGAGGTTACTCGAGTTTCGGCACGTTAGGTGTACCATATTTCGAGTCTTGGATACGATTTGGTATCGTTTGTCGAATCGGGTGTCGTCCATCCCGAGAGTCTGGCCAGGTTTAGACTAGGACCGTATTATGATCGTCGTCCTACCAAGAGGTTGGAGTCTAGAGGGTTGTCTTGTTTGAGTCTATACTTTGTAAATTGTCTTACATTTGAGTCGGGTTGACATGTGACAGTTTGATCTAATAATTCCTCTCTCTTTTATGCGTAACAACTCTTATTGCATTTTGTATACTAATCATGATCCTTCCGTCACCGTAAGTATTTTACTCTCTTGCTTGTTTATTTAATTGAATTCTTAATTACTTGTATTTTGACATATTGTGGCTGGGAGAACCCTGAGTTACTCCCCACTGACTGTGGCTTTCATATTTATTATGAATGACAGGTTGGTGATGAAGCTTAAGTGGGCAAGACCGTGTGAGCTAGCGAGTTCTTACCTTGGACCTTATTAGTTATCACATAATAGACTCACCTACTCTTGAACTTATGTTAATTCGTGGGATATCTTTTCCCCAATAAATAGACTTGTATTGTAAACTTAAACTTAACTATCTAGACTTGTTTATCGTATTGGTGATACCTCGCGTTGGACTTCATTAGAAGTCTTAAAGGTTTTAAAAATCTCGTGTTTCCGCCACGATTTACTAGTCACTTTTAGTTACCTCAACGAGGGGTGTCACACCGTAACACCCACACAACAACCCAACAACAGCGGCAGAGGTGGCCGGACAACGGAGGACAAGGAGGAGCAGCAACCAACAGTACGAGAAAAAGAAAAGAAAAACGCAAAAAAGAACCTACGGTAAAAACAGTTGGAAACTCACCGGTGATAGGAAGTGAACAGTGCAGGCAGTCGTCGGCCACCACGTCAAGGACCGGCGACGTGAGGTCTGATGGCCCAGCAGTGGTGGCGCAGGTGTACCGGTCGCAGACAGGCGACAAGGCTCCCTGAGAAAGACGACTTACTGCACGCGAAACACCCTCCTAACAGAAGACCCTCGCCGGAAAACGACCAACAAAACCTTCCCTTGACCGGCGACGTAAGGTCTAAAGGTCGACGTGGGGTGGATGTTGGTAGCCAACGACGGCAACTCAACGGAAAAAGAAGCCCTAAATCGCAGAACCTTTCTGCCCTAATTCGCGAAACCAACACCCCAACCGACAACCAAACACCGATGATCAAACGCCGACGGTGTGAAGGTGCTGATGGTGGCGGCAGTAGGCGGTAGAGGCAGCAGCGAACGACACTAGGGTACGATCGCCTGAGTCGCACTTCCCTCTCCTCTCTCCTCTCTTATTATTATTATTATTATTATTATTATTATTATTATTATTATTATTATTATTATTATTATTATTATTATTATTATTATTATTAGAACATAATTAGACATAAAATATTATAGCATATTAGGAGGTTTTTGAGAGTTGTCACATGACAATTAATTACTACTCAAGTTAGTCTTTTAATGGTATTTTATTAGATGATTTAGCTAGTCATTTAACTATATTGTATAGATAAAAATATATTTCAACGCGGGCATCGGCAATCCAAAGGCATTTTGGCAAAAAAATTGGGAAAGATGATATTTTGAAAATTGTATATGTAGTTGATTCATATGTGGGTGGGGTAAAATAACAGGGATTACTAATCCGATTTTGGTTTTTTTAAAGAAGGAAAAGAGAGTGGATTAAAAAATAATTTATTGCTAGGTGGCTTTTAGTCGATGTCTACGTGACATTTATAATCCTAGGTGGCTTTTAGTCGATGTCTACGTGACATTTAATAGGTGTTTCAAGCAGCCTTTTAATAAAACTTTATAGATTAGAGTGACACACGGATTAAGATGTGACATTGCAAATGCACACGTGGCTTTTTCTTATCCTACGTGGCATTGTCCGCGTGACCTTTTGAGACTAGCCTTTTAATAAGATTTTATAGATAAGATGGAAATTGTGATAATATGCAGATTTGGAAAACAATTTACATTTTCGTAAATTTCTAGCTAATTTATCTGTTAATATTTGTTATATTCTTTTGAGCTCTCATATTTTGTTTGCTCTATTAATTTACCGGTCATATTTTTTTCGTTTATTTAGATAAGATGCTTTCTTTTTAAGATTACTTTTTTAGTGTATCTCAAGTTTCACAAACTCCAATACGATTGAAGTATCTTGCCGATGTTACTACATTTTCTTACTTTTTCGAGGGCTGAGGTATTTGTATCATGCACTTCCATCTATGAGATACCTGAAGTTGAAGTTATAAACCTACATATCTATCATTTGATCAATTCATGATTAAAATTTTTATTAAAACCACGAAGAATCATATAGTAAAAATATAAACCTAAAAAAGACCCTTAAAAATCCCGTGATTTTCACGGGATACAAAACTAGTTGAACACTTATAAAACAAAGCCAAAATCTTCTCAATTTGGAAAAAAAATCAAAACTTTGATCCAGTATCCAATAGTAGTGACTGGGTATCCAATAGTTGTGACTGGGTATAAGTAATTCTTTTACTGTGTCATATGAATCGCAATGTCAATACAATATATGGCGAGGGAGATTCACAATATCTCGATCTTAACCGTTTAGGCTAAGGTCTCTTCAATAACCCATTGAAACCTTTTAGAGGCCGTTTGGTTCAAGACGGTGGAATGGAATGGATTAGAATCTCATACCATAGAGGTATGGATTGAGATCCCCATACCACTCTAAACTTGTTTGGTATGTTTATTTTTTACACTATGAAGGAATGGAGTTGGAAACTTGAGTGAAGACTTAGGTATGAGATTCTAGGGGGATGAAATGGAGTTAGAATCCATCCGGTATCTAACTCCATGCCAAAACAAGCCAACCAAACACTAGATTTGCCCAAATCCATTCCTATCCATTCCAAACCCCTCAACCAAACACCCCATTAATTTACGCTACTTTTAAAAAATCCGACAAATCAAATTTAATAGACGAGACGATCACAAACGGTGAATATCGTGGCAACATATATAGAGTGAAACCGCTCAACCTCAACTCCACCCCTCCATATATCCTCTTCTCTCAACAAAACACACAACAAAAACATGAACAACGATCTTCCAACCGCTGGTAATTTTCATTTTTACTGTTTTTTTTAACCTTTTAGTTTTCACTTTCGCCCCCTTAATTACCTATTTCAATTTAATTCGTAATTTTGTAGGTATGAGTGCAGAAGATAAAGCTACACTTGTTGATGCACTTAAGGTTTACTGATTTTCCCTCTCTTTCTATTTATAGTAACTAAAATTAAAATTAGGATTTATAAAATGTTAATTTAGATTGTTTTTATGATTTTTGTTTGAAATGTTTTGCAGAATAAATTGCAGAATTTGGCAGTTGAAGGTGATTCGGATTTTATTGAATCGTTGACGCCTATTGTTAGAAAGCGTGTCGAAGCGCTTCGTGTTCTCCAGGTTTTATTTTCGATTTTGATTTTCATCTGAATTTGACTTGACTGTGTTTGTTGATTAATGCGTTATTTTGACTTAATTTGATTAGGTTAATTTTAGTGTATGGTAGATTGTTAGGGTTTATTGTTTTCCCCCAAAAAGTTACGATTGCATTCCTTATTGGTTTTAAACTTTTAATAGGATGTAGTATTCGGAATATTACGAGGATATTGATAGTTAAGTATAGTGTATTACTCCCTGCATCATCATTTGTTTGCCTTTTTTTTTCTCCTTATTACCGTCGAGGAGTAATTAATCAAAGGTAAACAAATGATTGAGGCAGTGAAAGTATTATGATCTCGTTTCCGAACATATGAGCTTAAAGTTGTACTACTACATATTGAGACTTTGACATTGGTTAAGATACAATCGAAAGCTTTTGCTAAACCATTTCTATTATATTGTTATTTACAAGTTTGTCCTAAATAAATGATTAATTAATCCGGTCATTTCAATTGTTTGTTTAACTTTGATTGAAATACCAATCTATTGGAGTCGTTTATGTTTATCGTTTTATTGGAGTATATTCCTTATTAGGAAGACTCGTTTAAGATATTTGTAGTCTTCACGTGTCCGATTTCTCTACAAATGAATTTTCAATCGATAGTGATCAATCATTTTGAATCAAAGTGGGTGCTTTACTTTAGTGTATTGTAGTATTTTCTCAATATTTTGCATTATTTTGAATTGATTTGATTGAAAAATTATGATTGCATTCCTTTTTGGTTTATTCTATACAATTGATTGCCCCGTCCGTTCCAAATATTTACTTACTTCGTAGTGAGTATTATCTATGTTTAGAGATATGTTGGAGTAGGGAATACTTGTTTAAGATAATTCTGGCCTTAATACTAGGGAGCTTTTTTTTTGGTAATATTGTGATTGTAGTATAGATTTTAGTGATTTTGATCCATTATACGTTTAACTGTGTTAGCTTACGGAGTAGGGCCTTAGGCATCAAGTAGGGTTGTCCGGATTGTCACGCTTGTAGGGATTTAGAGCCGGTGTTGGCAATGGTGTTGATTGGTAGTTGGGGTTTTTGGTATGATAACAGTGTGTTTATGTGAAATGATGGTACACAAAGTAAGGGTAGGAGTTGTAGTACAGAGAAAAAAAAAGGATCAGATCAGAGCTGAATGCATTTGTTGCCAGATGTTTGGATTGGCAGTATCGGCCACTCTTTTCTTTTTAATGCTAGGTTTGCTTGAATTAGCGGCTCGACGTTGGCAGTAGCACATTAGGCTTCTTCTCATAGGAAACAGATATACATCAATAATGTGGTCCTGACTTTGGCGTGTCATTTGTCATCTTACCTTGCTTTGGTGGTCATAAATTTGCACTATGTTTCAGTTGTCGTGTGTGGTAATCTCTTTTTTTTTGCTTGAAATCGTAGTTGTATAGTTGGTGTTGACTTATTTCTTCTACTTTAAAGCACTCTGCTTTGTTTTTCAATGCCTACTTTTTTAATGCATGGACATTTTTAAAGCCGTCACTGGTTTTTGTTCTGTGGCAGTAGAATTCTCTACCTGCATTCATTCTATTGTTTCTCGTGGCTTAAGTTTTCGTTTTTAATAATTCTGCAACGATCCTTTCAGCATGTTCGGCTGGCCATTGAGCATCAAATTCTCTCCTCTCATGTTGTGTAGCACTCTCATCTGTCTGCTTTCCTTTAATTCTCATTTAGGGAGAACATGATGAGCTAGAGTCCAAATTCTTTGAGGAGCGAGCGGCTCTAGAAGCTAAATATCAAAAGCTCTATAAACCACTTTACACAAAGGTATCTTTCTGATGATTGCTAGCAAATTACGCTTTGGTTTCCTTGTTCCTGAGAGCAGGGTGCATGTGATAGTGTGGGCTCTGTAATGTTTGTCTAATTAATTTCTGTTTCCGTTCCCATCATCTATAGAGGTACGAAATTGTGAATGGTGTAGTTGAGGTTGACGGAGTTGCAAATGAAGCCACACAGGAGCAGGGAGAGGAAAAAGCATCCGAAGGTAGCAGTTCTCACTTCTTCGAGCTTAATTTTGCTACGGAACACTTTGAAACAGTCTCACAAGGGCTAGCAATCTAAATTTTAAATGTTTTTTGCTAACTGAATTGCACATGGTTTTTTCTATGCTTCTTTCAGAGAAAGGCGTACCTAACTTTTGGCTCACCGCAATGCAGACCAATGAAATTTTATCTGAGGAGGTGATTGTCTGCCGATTTAGACATTTATTTAGCAGTCCGTTTTATTTGATGTTTATCATTATAACTTGAAAAATATTGCCTATCTCTTGGTTTCAGATCACTGAGCGTGATGAAGAAGCTCTTAAGTATCTTAAAGATATTAAGTGGGCTAGGAATGACGATCCAAAGGGCTTCAAGCTTGAGTTCTTTTTTGATGAAAACCCGTATTTTAAAAATGCAGTTCTTAGTAAGATTTATCATATGGTTGATGAGGATGAACCTATTCTAGAGAAGGCAATAGGGTAAGCTGCTTATCACTTTGGTCTGTAACTTTTAGTACCCATGTCACTTGATTTATCTTACTGTTTCGCTAATTTGTAGGACGGAGATCGAATGGCTTCCTGGGAAGTGTTTGACTCAAAAGATCCTAAAGAAAAAGCCTAAAAAGGGGTCCAAGAATACCAAACCTATTACTAAGATTGAAAAATGTGAGAGTTTTTTCAACTTTTTTAACCCTCCACATGTTCCGGAGGATGAAGATGATATTGATGATGATGCAGTAAGTGTGTTGTTTGAAAGTTTTTTAATTATCTACGTTCGTAACTTAAGAATTACTAATTCAAAACTTGACAGGCTGAGGAGCTTCAAAATTTAATGGAGCAAGACTATGAGATAGGGTGAGTCGGCCACATAAGCATACGACGATTTCTTCTGCTGCCATACTTTTATGTTGCCTTATTACTCCTGATGATATGATTTGTTCATGCAGCTCTACCATTCGAGACAAGATTATTCCCCATGCTGTATCATGGTTCACAGGGGAGGCTGTTCAGGGAGATGAGTTTGAGGATATAGATGATGATGAGGATGATGGTGATGATGATGCAGACGATGATGATGAAGAAGAGAGTGGTGATGACGATGATGATGATGATGACGACGATGGAGAGGAACCAAAGAGATCGATACCAGTTTCTTGATCACTCATATTGCAAGTACTATTTTTCACCCTTCCCTTTCTACCTCATACCAAGTTTATGGTAGTTGCAAATCCTTCTATCATTATTACTTAATTAATTCGTTTGGTTTCTTTGCTTTTCCTCTTTCGTGAAGGATTTGTAATATGGTTGCTCGAAACATAAAATGAAATTATATACATGGTTTTGTTTCTTAAGTACCCTTTGAGTTCGACTCAGCCTTCATGGTACAATGGTTGATTTTGTCGATCCCTGCTCATTTATTACCCATGCTGTCTCTACATGGAGAAATTCTTCCTCTACGTGATATTGTGTAGAGTTTGAGTGGGATATTGGCCGGAAATACTTGTGTCTGATGATTTTACCTAAAGTGTAATTGTAAAGTTGTATTTTCTCCATCTCAGTCATTTTTTTTACCTTTTTTATTCGCGGTGAAAGGTATTTTAATCACAGTAAAACGAATGAATGGATCTGAAAAAGTACGTCAGTTCCTTAATACCCAGAAAAAAAGGCTATTTCTACCATAGTACCATTGTACCGTGACTCCGAATCGTTCTCTCTGTTATTAAAGAGGTCAAAAATTACATTTTCACATAAATGTTTGCCCTCATCAAAACACACTTAACGTTTAACAAATAAAATACAATGCATAATCAAATAGTGTAATTAAGACAAAAGAAATCTCTTTTAGAACTCTAAATCTAAGCTATGCGAGCTTTCTTCACGCTCCATGCCTTCAACTCGCTAACTTCAACAGTCGATGAGCCATAGTTGAAGGCGTACAAGTGAAAGTTCTTCAATGTCGCCAATGTCGGGTATGCTCTTGCTGTTATTACGTTCTTTCCTTTCGCTCCATAACTCTACCACGGAATGATCAATCTGCCATATATATAACCCGAGGAGTTTCATATTCAAGTAACCAAAAAACATACTCCGTATGTAAATCTTGTAATTTAACTTACCAATGTTCTTAAGGACAACCCCTCAGCAATCGGATCTACATCCACGAAAGTTCCATATGTCGTTTTGTCAATAGTCGGGTTTTTAGACGACCTATATACAAAAACATTAGCATTTTAATTGAGTCAGTCAAAAATCTACGTTACTCCACATTCTAAATATAGACGTTGAAAAATACGGCTTAAATCGAATTTACCTGCTTTGATCACTACACATTAGAACCACAAATTTTTCGTGATCTTTGAAAACTCTGAAGAAAACAGCAGTGTACTCTTCTAAGCCCTTGGACGCCAATGTTAATAGCCCAAATGGTCCGAGCCCACCTTTGACGGACACACCCTTTCGGCTACATAGCAATTGTGGGTCGGTCCAACTCGGGTTACATTTCTCAATTTTGCTCAAATCCTTGATCTTAAATGTTATTGACGCATCTGCCTGAAAATTTGCATAAAATTGCACAAGTTAAAACTGTATGAGTAAACAGTCTCATAGTATTAGACCGTCTTATTTTATAAAAAAATGTAACTAGTTGTGTAAAATTGTATTTCATGTAATACTTCGTATTTATGAGTCTCTGGGTACTCTATCGAGTAGGCCTTACTCTGTCGAGTGAGGGTGAGTTGCGTTTTAAAATAGTTTCTGACCTGTTGGGTACTCGATCGAGTAAGGGGGCACTCGATCGAGTACCTTAGCTACTCGATCGAGTAGCCGGTTTACGGGGAGTTATTTCTCGGGTTTTGTTAATTATGCGATTAAAGTATTTAAACTTTTCCGTCATTGTTCTTAAACACTTTTCAAAACCTAAATTACTGTCAAGAGAGAAAGCAAATTACGTTCTTCACTTTAATCGCATTGTTAGCAAATCCCGGAGTTTGGAAGGTCGGATTTCACAGTTCGTTATACCGTTGAGATCCTTGCGTCGAGGGTAAGACCTATGTACCATTTGTATAGTATTTCCTTTAAGTTGTTTAAACCCTAATATGGGGATTTGGGGGTTTTGTGTAGATTGTGATTTGGTAGTGTTATATGTTTGTATGATAGGAGGAGGTTTTGTAGAAGAGACTTTTTGATACAGCTGTAGAGACCGTCTGATTGTTGTGCTTTCCAGGTAGGATTTCCTACTCAGTATTAGTCCCATAATGAGATGATTGCAGATGTGTTGAGATTTATTGTTTGATTAATATCGTAATTGTATTGTGACGGTTGTGATTGTGATTGTTTGTCTATGGTTCTCGAGATGCGTTCTCGGCTGAGTGGAGTCACTTGCGGGAGTGGCTTCACGCCCTAGTTTCGCCCTTCGTGGAACCCGCCACGGAAGGGGATGTGCACATTAATGGATAGGGTTATCGCTCAATATGAGGAGCGGGGATTAGGTGGGTACGGCTGCGGTCCCCCACTGGCGGTAGGTCCAAAGGGATGTCGGTGATTGAGATTGATGGGACCGGTGTGATTGTGTGTGTGTGTGACGGTGTAAGTTTGCTGTTTGTCTTATTGTTGATATATATATAAGTTGTGTGATTAGTACTCGACCCGGTTGTTGTTTTGTAAAACTGCGGTGATCCATTCGGGGATGGTGAGCGATAATTGAAAGCGAGTTTGAGTTGACTCACGATAATCGGGATGTGCCACCGTCTGACGATAGAAGTCTTCCGCTGTAGCTTCGTAGTTTTATAAACTTTACTTTTAGTTGATTATACAGTTGGTTTAAGGACTTGTACCCGTATTTTGGGATTTGGCTTCAGTTGTACTTTTCACTAAAGTTATATCATTTAAAGTTGTTTCGTTATTGTCTTATGAATATCATGCCTCGGGTAACCGAGATGGTGACATCCTTATACCTGAGTGGTCCTGGTAAGGCACTTGGAGTATGGGGGTGTTACAAATGGTATCAGAGCGACGATCCTGAAACCTGTAACCAATGAATTTAATGAATATAGGGAGTCAATTAAAATGAACCCGGGATAAAGGTTGTAGGAGCTAATGCAAAGGCTTGAGAGACGTCCTAAAGTCGCGAACTTGCCCTACAATTTTGAACCGGTCACCATGGGATATGAGTCGGGATCGCTATGTGTTTATCTTGTGAATTGTGTACTTATATGGTGATGTGTGGCATGAATCAGTGGATGTATGTATGTGGAGAATGGGGAATGTGTAGAAAAGATGGTGATGATGTGATTTCGTAAGCTATTGATTGAAAGCATGATAGTTGGTTTACAATGTTGTTTTGAATCGTAGGAAAAGTATATGAGAATGATGAATGATGTGGTAGAAAAAGGAAGTAGTTCATATGTGATGAGTAATGATGTTGCAGGATGGATGATTCATAATGTGACATAATAATAACATGTGAATAGAATGTTGTGTTGTATACGTATATTTTGTTTGCATAGAGTTGTATGATAAGTTTATGTACTTGTCCACGATTGTTCATGTGTATATGTTGTAAGAAGTGTGTAGCTGTAATGGATGAATTGGTTGGAAGAGATTAAGTAAGTAATTGCATAAGAATATGAAATTCATGTGTGTGGAGCATGTTTATGTGGGTAATGGATTGTATAATGTTGCAATGTTAGTAACATGTGAATAGGAGATTTTATGTCGTATATTATGTTATTGTGTACGTAAAGTTATAAAATAAAAGCATGTGGGTAAATCGTGATTGACAAGTTAAATAATCTATGTGCATGATGAATGTTGTTGCTTGACTTTTGAAAATAGTAACATATGATTATGAATACTGGTTTTATGAGTTTTGGACTGGTTTTGTTTGCTTGGTTGTTGTTTAAGCTGTTTGGAAGTAAAAATCAAATAGTTATGTCGTCTGATTACAGCAAAGTTGTCTTTAAACTGTTATAACTTGAGATGCATAAATGATTTTTATGTGATTCCAATTGGAGGTGATAGTTTGTTCTTTTACGATTCCAACGATAGGTCACACGCCCAAAACGACCAAGAAATGAGTGAGTTATGACTGTTTTACGAAAACTGGACAGTGCTGAGAAATGCGTAGGTACTCGATCGAGTAGCCTTGGTACTCGATCGAGTAGGGGGGAACTCGATCGAGTACGTCAGTTACTCGATCGAGTGGCCCTGGTAATTTGTTTTTCGTGCTTCTGATCTTCACCTACTCGATCAAGTAAGTCACTTACTCGATCGAGTGGCCTGTACTCGATCTAGTGACCCCTATTTTGGGTCATATGCTTATCTTTTGACTTCGTTGCATATTATGTTTAATTCAAAGATGTTATTTTACTTATTTATGCATTGTTTTACATGTATGTTGATCCTGATGCGTAAGTTACCCAATCTTATGGTGTAGTGAGTGACACCTGTGGTAAGTAGGAGTTCGGTGGGAGGACATGAGTTCTATGTGTTGTGATAGATAGTGGAAAAAGAAAAGGGAGATTGGTATGGCTTAATTGAGGCATAGAGCATGTTTTGTGAGACGGGATGAGTGATATGATTGTGTGTTGAGTAATGTAAGAGTAAGTGAATGTGGGCAAAGAGTGATGTAAGTTTAAGGAACGTGAGAATGAAAAGATTGAAAGAAAGGATGTGGATAGTAGCAACCTGAGATGTATAACGAATTATGGAAGGAGATGGTTAGAAATAGTGTTGAGTAAGAATATATGTAATGAAAGGTCGTTTTAGAGGAATTGAGAAGAGTGGTATATAGTGAACTTAATGGAGACATGTCGCGACGTGGATTTGCAGATAGTGACTGAGTTTGGAAATTTGTGTTATCGAGAGACGAAACTAATGTGTGATTTCCTTGGGCAATTAACGGTAAAAAAAAAAATGATTTCTAGAGATGTAATTGTTTGAACTTTAAATGTTGATTTTTATGGACAAATTAACGACAAGTGTGAGTGAGTGGAGTGATGAGAGGGGACACATGGTAAGGAAAAGTGAGATAATATCGATAAGAAATAATGGGATTGGAATTTTGGAGCAATGAGAAGGTGATCGGAGCACTAAAAAGTTAGGAAGAAGTAATAAGGAGTTGAATGGTCAATTGCTTTAGTCGAGTGTAAAAAGAAAAGCATGAGGGGAGTAAAACTAAGAAAATGTTCACCGGAGTTATGTGATATAAAAGTAAGGAATCGTCAAGATGCATGATAATATCATGAGGAATTGAATTAATGATTATACAGGAGCTTCGGAACAACAAGATTAGTCTTGAGTTTTGAGGAATTAAGGAAAGTAAGAAGTTGGTAGAATATCTGCAGGATATGAGATTTTGGTGGAGAGTTAGATGATGATACAATTAAGGATAGTATTGGAAATAATGTTGAGGTAATTTTGTTGATGGATTTGATGCTCGTTATTGGGGATGATAACCAAAGATAGGGAAGAAACGGTGATGTTTAGAGATGAGTGTAAAAAGTTTGATGTACGAACGGTAGTTGTGTGGAGGTGTTGTCGCTAGTGGTTAAGGTTAATGATAAATAGGAAAGATGGCAATTCTACAGAGGCTGATTTTGTAGAGATTGAATTGATAGGTATGGTTGTGAGGAAGTATAAGACATAGTCTTAGGAGGCGGTTTCTTATAGTGAGTGTTAGCTGTATAGTTATGTGTGGCAGAAGGTACTGGTTATGCGAATGGAAGAATGTGATGAGGGGCATGCGAGTTAAGCTCAGGCGATAGGTAACCTTTGTTGAGTGGTAACTTACGTGATCAGGATTGATTGGTTGGATGTGATTACGGGTCTGTGATATATAAATGTTTGTGTGAGGTTTTGACCTCACAAGACGTGGTATGGTGTGATTATCATAAAGTTGTTATTTGAATGTTCTGTAATGCATGTTGAGTACGCTGATCTAATTGAATGATATTCAAAAAGGTAATAATTTGAGTGATCTGGCATGACTGGCTATACTTGTATGTATTCATGATACATGTCAATCTGTGATATGGTAAGGGGATGATATTCACGAGGTTATTATCTGTTTAATTCATAAAATATGTTGTGTTATGATTTAGTAAAGTGGATTTGAGTAAGTTTTTCTTGTCGAGAAGTTATTCTAGTCGGTATTTATGGGAGTTGTATGCAGTTGTGATGACTATCGATGTGGTTGTGGTGCCTCGGGTGGTGATCCGGGCACGATATTTAGTGTTGTGATGCGGGTATTTTCGCACTGCGGTGTGGCTGTTGGTGGCGGTGTTGTGATGCCGTCACCGGTTGTGGTGGAGTAGGCGGGATGATTATGATTCGAGTTTCAAAGTACATACCATCATACATAGATTGTTGTTTTGTTTGATGTTGCTTCTGTGAGTTTCGGTTTGTACGAGATAGACGATTGTTTTTGTTATCGATGTTTCTTACCAGTTAAGTTTTGAAATGAGGGCAGAGTATGATATGAAAGAGAGTTGTATATGTTTTCGTTGTTGGCATGTTATAGTGACATTCTGTTGATGGGACACAGTTGTCATAAGTTGTTACGGTACTTTTGGACCTTGTTTTAAGATGAGGCGTTAGACATAGTCATGGTAAGTGATTAGTGGAACATGTGTTATACTAATCTAGAAGCTGCACGTGGTTCATAATCAGTTTTTGGGACAGTGAGTGTAGGGTGTTGGGTATTAGTGTCATGTTAAGTTGTGTATGAGTTTTGCGGTAATGAAGGAAAGAACTTGAGGATCTAGTGTGAGTGTACGTAACGAGTGTGGATCGTGAGTTATACTTTTGGGAGATAGGTGCTTTACATAGAGAGGTATGTTGTTTTGCAGTAATAATGGAGAATTAGTATGGTGTTTTTGCTACGAGTTTTATGGTATAGGTTAGGTGGTGTGCCGAATGAGCTGAGGTATGAGGAATGTTTAAGTAAGAGAGCCTTGGATATATGCATGGCGAGTGTTTAGATTATAGGTGGTTATCTTTGACATACGGTGGTGATGAGGATAATGAGACGATATAGCTAGGATTTAGTATTAGTGAGTTACGAGGACGTAACATTTATCTTAAGAGGAGTAGGATGCAATAAAAGAAAGTTTCATGGTGGTGCATGTTGTAATATAATTGGAAGTAGAGTGTTAGCGTAGCGTAAAGGAGGGATTTGTTTTGTGGATGATACTTATAAAAGGCCATGGCAGTGCTTGTAGTAGTGTGATGCTTCGGAGTGTGAGAATATTTTATATAGTGTTGACAGTTGGAGGATGATATTATGAGTCTGAGTAAACTTCGAGGACGAAGTTCCTTTTAAGGGTGGTAGAATGTAACATTCCGTTTGATGTTATGGGTATTTTTATATTGGATTGGCTCTGGATGATATATTACGGAGCTAGTTAGTAGTGTATGGAGTTAGTGTTGAGAGAGATATAATGGAGTTGATACGATATCGTGAGCCATGTTGCGGAGGTAGGAATAGTTAGCGGAGTTGGTGTTACGAGTTCATGTTTGGAGTAGGCCTTACTCTGTCGAGTAAGGGTGAGTTGCGTTTTCAAATAATTTCTGACCTGTTGGGTACTCGATCGAGTAACTAGGATACTCGATCGAGTAAGGGGGCACTCGATCGAGTACCTTAGCTACTCGATCGAGTAGCCGGTTTACGGGGAGTTATTTCTCGGGTTTTGTTAATTATGCGATTAAAGTATTTAAGCTTTTCCGTCATTGTTCTTAAACACTTTTCAAAACCTAAATTACTGTCAAGAGAGAAAGCAAATTACGTTCTTCACTTTAATCGCATTGTTAGCAAATCCCGGAGTTTGGAAGGTCGGATTTCACCGTTCGTTATACCGTTGAGATCCTTGCGTCGAGGGTAAGACCTATGTACCATTTGTATAGTATTTCCTTTAAGTTGTTTAAACCCTAATATGGGGATTTGGGAGTTTTGTGTAGATTGTGATTTGGTAGTGTTATATGTTTGTATGATAGGAGGAGGTTTTGTAGAAGAGGCTTTTTGATACAGCTGTAGAGAACGTCTGATTGTTGTGCTTTCCAGGTAGGATTTCCTACTCAGTATTAGTCCCATAATGAGATGATTGTTGATGTGTTGAGATTTATTGTTTGATTAATATCGTAATTGTATTGTGACTGTTGTGATTGTGATTGTTTGTCTATGGTTCTCGAGATGCGTTCTCGGCTGAGTGGAGTCACTTGCGGGAGTGGCTTCACGCCCTAGTTTCGCCCTTCGTGGAACCCGCTACGGAAGGGGATGTGCACATTAATGGACAGGGTTATCGCTCAATATGAGGAGCGGGGATTAGGTGGGTACGGCTGTGGTCCCCACTGGCAGGGCTGGTCCAGTGGACAGTCGGCGATTGAGATTGATGGGACTGGTGTGATTGTGTGTGTGTGTGACGGTGTAAGCTGCCTGTTTGTCTTATTGTTGATATATATATAAGTTGTGTGATTAGTACTGACCCCGGTTGTTGTTTTGTAAAACCTGCGGTGATCCATTCGGGGATGGTGAGCAGAATTGAGCGAGGTTTGAGTTGAGTCTTGGGATAGGCCGGATGTGCCACCGTCCGACGATAGAAGTCTTCCGCTGTAGCTTCATAGTTTTATAAACTTTACTTTTAGTTGATTATACAGTTGGTTTGAGGACTTGTACCCGTATTTTGGGATTTGGTTCAGTTGTACTTTTCACTAAAGTTATATCATTTAAAGTTGTTTCGTTATTGTCTTATGAATATCATGTCTCGGGTAACCAAGATGGTGGCATCCTTATACCTGAGTGGTCCTGGTAAGACACTTGGAGTATGGGGGTGTTACATTTCACCTGTACAGCAGTAACACCTTTAACTTCAACAGACGACCCTCCTTTGAGTGCTCTGATGTTAAAATTAACCGGTCTTCGTCTCAACGTCTCAATATCCGCAATCGGCCATTGGATCAACTGCTTCTTAGATTTGTCTAGCCAAATTTGTCTTGGAATCGTCTGCATTTAAAATCGAAAAAAAATCTTCTAACAATAAGTTTTCAACAATCACTAAGACGACTCATGAACAAATCTACTATTTAACGAAACTTACATGAATCCCGGACCATCCTTTCTTAACATCGTCTTCGACAGAAGACGACTCATTAGCCCAACCGAGCAAAATCCTCCTTTTCTTCGACCCATCAAAAAACGTCTTAGACGCATAATATTTCCCATAATCGTACCTCAAACTAGAAGCGTTCATAAACCCGACATCAGGGGTAAAACCGTCTTTCTTCACGTTGTAATTCCCGACAGTATAAACATCATGCTTCGTATCGTCCAAACTAACCTTAAGTACATGCTTAACTCCTCTCCCAAAAATCGAGTCCTCGACCCCGATTCTATTACCGTTTGCATAAACCGGAAAAAAATCGGGACATTCCCACATTCCACTTTTTTGGAAAGAATACAATGGACGTTTAGCCAAACTCCAACGAATAAAATCTTTACTTTTAAATAACAACGCGACGCATTCGGTTCCAATCTTGTTTCCTACAAGGACTCTCCATTTACCATCTGGGAGGATCCAGGCAGTTGTCGGGTCTCGAAACGAGCTGGCATTGATACCGTTTTGTGGTGTAGGGTACATGACCGGGTTATTAGCCTTAGGCACGTACCATTCCTTAACAAATGGATCGTTTGGGTCCTTAGGTAGGGCTATGTCTTGGACTTGACCGTTTTGTTGGTTGATGATTCCGGTGAATAAAATAACTGGGTAATTTCCGGGGAGAATTGTGGCCGAACCAGACCAACTTCCGTATTTGTTGGCTGGGATTTCGGGTTTTATGGTTAAGAGTTGAGGTGACCAGTTTATCATGTCTGTCGATGTTGAATGGCCCCACACTGGGGGACCCCATACTACTCCATTTGGGTTGTATTGGTAGAATAAGTGGTATATTCCTTTGTATAACATTGGTGCTGCACTATATTACCGTTCACCCAAATTAATGACAATTAAAATTGTTAAACATTTTTAATTAATAACAAAGTATGGAGTATAAAATATACGAAAATGTTCTACAAAATATACGACAATTAATATACGAACATTTTTAATTAATAACAAATTAAATAGCTGGGTATATGTTCTATAGTAATATGGTACGCTATACCAAGTGTAATCAAGAATTTTTCAGTAAAAAAATATGCGCCCAATCGTTGCAAGAAGGGTGTGTTAATGTCGAGTTAATGTCCGTCATACTTGTCAAAATGTTCATAAGAATTAGATCAGAACGTAAACATGATGAATGTTTATTTTGCTATGACTAATTTATTCAAAAAGACGTGTTTTGAATTATAAATAATGAAAGTAAGTCAGAAACCATTTCTTAATTTGCAATATTATATGTCAAATGGTCAATATAAAAATTAAACTTGGATAAATATTACTTTGAAAGAGTGAAAATTATTAATATATAGACCCTGTTTGGTAAACAGCGGATTAATTTCAACATAAGCAAATTGCAAAAACAGATATAAATGACAGATTTTATCAGAAGGGTTGACTAGCCTATTATAATTAGCAGAATTAATTTGAGTGTTTAGTAATTTGCAGATTACGATTAGTAGATTGTTAGTTTTCTTTGTAAAATGGAGAAAATTTTCCTATTTTACAATATGTTAACCAATATGTTGGGTAAGCAGCATATTGTAAAACAGCATATTGACCCCAAATATGTTGTTTCAATATGTTTTACCAAACACTAAAATTAGCATATTGATTGGTCAAACATGCTAAAACCCTTTAATATGCTAAAAATTGGCCAATATACCGTTTATCAAACAGCAACTAGTTTAAAAACTCAGAGTCAATCAAGATTTAATTAGAAGGTTTAGTATACGGTATACTCAACTGTACTCTAAAAGTAGCGGGTACGGTTTCGGTCACCAAAAAATAAAAAGACGATACGAATTGACTTTTTAAAAAATTGACGACGAGATCCAAAAAGAGAGCACTAAAATACAGCTTGTCATGACTCATTGTAAAGCAACTTATTGGGAGCTTGTGACTTACATTTAGTTGAGACGTGCGCATTCGTGCATGAGATATATATGTATATACGTATTATTCTAATTCTAATTTAATTAATTCTACTGTCCGAAATAATTATTCTCATCTATCATTATACTCGTATATAATATTATTCTTTTATAAATTACGTTTTTGGTTTTCCATCAACGTGATTTTAAATGAAGTAAATAGTACTTCAACGTAAAGTTATGAAATTTATATCTTATTTGTTCCGAAAAATGTTCTCATATGACTAGTATTCCGCAATTGCATACCATGTACTCCATGTTACTTTTTGCTAGTAACTTAGTACTCGTATATTTTGAGAAATATTGAGTTCGAAAAATAAAACATACGGAGTATAAATAAGATTACGGAGTAATATTGTTATTATGTCGTCGTTAGGACTTTACGAGCATCCCCTTAAACTAAAAGAACAAGAGATTTTCAAGTTTTTCCCGCCTAAATGAGTTGCTCTATATTGGGCTTTGGGCTTCATTATATCCTATCTTTGACAGGCCATGCTGATTTAAAAAGGGGATAATATTTTTTCAACTTGCATTTCCCTTTATTTATTTACTACTATGAGAATAAAAATTTTCAATAGTTTTTCCTCCAAAGGAAGTTGGCTAAATAAGGAAACAAAACTCTATTTTTATTAAATTATTATCTTTTAGTTAAGATATAATCTTTAACAATTAGTCTCTTGTATAACAGATATATCCGTTATTATAATGAAACGGGTCAGGTTGATATCATTTAGAAAGTATTTGGTTGTGGATAATTTTGAGAAATTAAATAATTTTAAAAAGGGTAACAAATTGTAACAAATAATCTTTTCAATATCGTTTCCTAAAATCGCGTTATTTTCCACCAAAAAATCCCACGACCGTTTCTACTCCTTTCTTCTTCACTTTTCTCCTGTCTCTTTCTATTCCCATAAACCCTAGATTTTTTTCTTCCCAAAAAAAATTGTTACAGATCCGAAAAATTGGGGCTACATTCTAGAGATGAAACGCGTGAAACAGGTAGCAAGAAAGGGCGTTGTTCAAGCAGTTTCTAGTGACGTTGAAGGTATGATTTAGTAATTTAATTGTACTAATTGATTTGGATGTAGATTCATAATCGTTAACATTGTTGGTCGTGTTTTTGCTTGTGTTTTAAGGAGTCGAAATTCCGACGACAGTAGCTACAAATAACAATAAGAGGAAGACTACTAGCAGATCTATTGATGGGGATGTTGCCGTGGAAGAACCACGGTCTGGTAAGTTTCTTATTCAATTTTGTCATTTCAATTTATTTTTGAATAATTTGTAGAAATGCATTTCAATGTTTGTTAACCCAATAAGGTAATCTCGGAAGTCCTATTTCGAAGAAAGGAAAAACCTTAGACACTGAAGTGGAGGCGGTAGAAGGCGGGACAGTCGAGCACGGGGGAGCCGTAGTAGAAGATACGGTACATGTGGAAAAAGACGCCGTTGTTCCTGAAGATGGGGTTCCTGCTCGAAAAGTTAGACAAGCTCCGGTAAATTGGAGACGGGATGGTAAGATGGTTGTATCTTCGGATGGAGCTCTGATCAAGTAAGTTGACTACTTAGTGCGTTTATTGTTTTTAATGTTGTGTTTTTTCTTGTACTGTGTTGGAATTATTAAGTTGTTTGTGACCATTCTGGTTGAGTTTGTAGGTATTTATTGGTTGTGTATAAAACCTAATGGAATGGTTGTTCAAGTAATCTTGTATAGACATTCAAAATAAGCTTGCCATTCATCCTCAGTAGTTGAACATTTGTTTAAAAGTAGTTGTTTGGATTATCTCTGTGACCATTATTTTTTTGACCAATATGTTTGGATTTACTGTTTGTACGGTATTAAGAGAAGGTTGTGACCATTCTGATTCAACTTGTAGCCAGTTTTCAAATGGGAATAAAATGTGACCTATTTTAAGCTTTGTATAGTTTTTGATTAATTACCAATAGGTTAAGTTGCTTGTGACCATTCTGGTTGAGTTTGTAGGTATTTATTGGTTATGTATTCTATCTACTAGTATAGATGAATCATAAGGTGACCAATATGTTGAGTTGTTTGTGACCAGTTTTGAAGTATTTGTAGCTCTAAATTAATTAACATAGATTTGAGTTATTTTTTGTTGTTTTGACCATTATAGGTTAATTAGTGGCCAGTTCTTATTTTTTGTTTGGATTTCTATTTGTACGGTATTAAGAGAAGGTTGTGACCATTCTGATTCAACTTGTAGCCATTTTTTGAATGGGAATAAAATGTGACCTATTTTAAGCTTTGTATAGTTTTTGATTAATTACCAATAGGTTAAGTTGCTTGTGACCATTCTGGTTGAGTTTGTAGTTATTTATTGGTTATGTATTTTATCTACTAGTATAGATGAATTATAAGGTGACCAATATGTTGAGTTGTTTGTGACCAGTTTTGAAGTATTTGTAGCTCTAAATTAATTAACATAGATTTGTGTTATTTTTTGTTGTTTTGACCATTATAGGTTAATTAGTGGCCAGTTCTTATTTTACATAGTTTAACCTGTGATTGTCTTATAGTTTTTACTTGTTCAACTAATCTTGTATAAATATTATATAGGTCTGCTAAAAAGGTTGTTGATGCATATGGGTCCCCGGGCGGACTGTTTAAGCTGATTAAGAAGATGACGTTAGAGCAAAAGAGAAGTGTAGAAGAGATTGGTTTCGGGGGGCTGTTGGAGATCAGAGCTAGCGGTATGTATCACGTGATGATAGATTGGTTGATGAATTGTTATGACCCAGACTCCAGGATGTTCACAATTAGTGAGGGGCGGTACTTTATTTTGACGAGAGATGATGTGTATGACACATTTACGTGGATCGAACTTACCCAAATTGTTTTTACCATTGTTATGAACGAAACATTTGCTTCCAAAACATCTAAAATATGAAATGTTGGGTTTTCTTCCACGTAACGATTCATAGGGAGTTTTATTTAATATACTCCTTATCATGACACGATTATGAATGTAGCAAGCGGTATTTACCGCTTAAAAAAGTTCTTAGGCAACTTACTAGATAATAACATTGTTCTAGCCATTCCTTCAAGGGTTCTATTCATCCTTTCAACCACACCATTTTGTTGTGGGGTTCTAGGAGCCGAGAAGTTATGGTCTACACCATTGTCATCACAATAAGCACCAAATGATGAGTTTTCGAATTCGGTTCCATGATCGGTTCTCATTGAAACAAGTTTTAAACCAAGTTTGTTTTGAATCTTCTTTAACCAAATTAGAAACTCATCAAATGTCTCATCCTTAGAGCTTAGGAAGAGTGCCCAAACGAACCTAGAGTAATCATCAACAATGACACACACATAACGACTACCACCTCTACTTCTAGTTCTCATTGGTCCACATAAGTCGATATGTAAAAGTTGCAAAGGTTGAGATGTACTCATAATTCTTTTGGATTTGAAGGAACTTTTAACATGTTTACCTCTAGCACATTCATCACATACTTTATCAAAATCAAATTTTATATTAGGAATGCCTTCAACTAAGTCAAGTCTTTTAAGGGTATTAAGAGTTTTTGTACTAACATGACCGAACCTTTTATGCCATAACCAAGGATCATTGTTCATTACACTCATGCAAGACATGGTGTGACCGGATAGAGAGTTCAAATTAGTTAAATAAACATCTTTGACACGTCTTCCTTCGAGTATTAGTTCATTAGTAGTGGCATCAAATATTCGACACACATTAGCACTAAATTCACAAAATTACCCTTATCACAAAGTTGAGAGATGCTAAGGAGATTATGTTTCAAACCTTTGACAAGCCGCACATTGTCGACACAAAGTAAGGATGACTTACCAACTTTTCCAATGCCAATTACTTCACCTTTCTTGTTGTCGCCAAACCTTACCGTGCCACCATCAGATGCTTTAAGTGAGAGGAATTGGCTTCTATCACCCGTCATGTGATGAGAGCATCCACTATCCAAGTACCAATTGCGGCCGCCTCTCACCAAGCCCTACACAAAATTAGTTTTTGAGTTTAGGAACCCAAATGAATTTGGGTCCCTTTTTGTGATCAACATAACTTGTGGTGTCTTTCTTAATGCTCATTTGCTTTAATGTTTTGGTATTCTTGTCAATGTCATCAAACCGTTTTGTACATCCATTGAAAACATGACCATTGTCACCACAATAATTGCAAATGATGTATTCGGGAAGACCCACGTATTTCCTTCCTCTAAAATCGGTTTTAGGCTTCTGGATGCAACAGTCAGTCTGACTGTTCCATTTGAAGCCCAAACCAGCAACTTTATCACATTTCTCGGTTTGATTCGTGAGGAAGTTTAACACGGTTTGACTTCCTTCCCACTTTTCAGTGATGTTTTTAGCATTAACAAGTTCATTGGTCAAGTCATTGACACGTGAGAGGAGATGCAAATTCTTTTCTTTTTCTCTCTTGAGTTCATCATTGTTAATACTTTCTATGGACAATATTTTCTCAACAATGAAGTCATGGGTGTGGTTGTTGAGTTTAGACACGAGATATATGATTCTTTCTTTGGACTCTTCATATTTAGATGTCATCTCGTCAAGTCTTTTGTTTAGATCAACGATTTCATCGGATCTATGATGAGGAGAAGATCTAGAACTGCTACATTCGGGCATACCTTTTTGAAAGAAAGTAAGCCTATCATGGAGGACTTCTATTTCATTCTTGAGACAAACAACCTCACCCTTAAGACACGTGTTTTCATTTTCCAAACATTCAATCTTTTCTTTAGACTTGTCTAAATCCTTGTCAGAAGCAACAGTCTTAGACACTGTTTCTCTTAAGTCTACAACTTCAACTACAAGGTCATAGATCTCATTCTCAAGAGCATCTTTGTCCTTCAAAAGATCATCACGTTCCTTGGTTAGTGAGGAAACTTGCATCACCAAGGTAGTGTTGACATTTTCAAGGTCCGAGACGTCCGTGGGTGTCAACCTAAGACGCTCTAGTTCTTTAGTCAAATGTTTGTTTAACTTGTTGACTCTTTTAACTTCATCATATGTCTCAGAGGTGACAGTGACGCTGTCTGTTGCTTTCAGTTTATTTTTCAGATTAAAGTTCTCTTGAGCAATTTCCTCAATCTCATTTTGCATTACCTCGAGTTTATCATTTTGAAGCCGACACTTATCAAAAAGTTGGTCAAGAAGCTTACATACTTTCTCTTTGGAGTAAGTTCTAGCCTTGGCCTTTAGATGATTTACCTCGTTGTCAGAATCGGAGTCGGAATCGTCGGGGTTAGCCATGAGGCATCTTAAGTGTTCAAGTTTTGAGGTTTTTGAGACTTTTTCTTTACCATGATTTGCAAGACACATTTTAGCCTCAAGTTCCTCCTCGATGAGTTCCTCATCTTCCTCGGAGTCGGACATTCCCCAAATAGCACTCATGACTCTATGTTTATAATCCTTTTTAACCTTTTCTCTTCTTTCCTTTGATTTGATTTCTTCCCACTTGGGACATTCTTTAATTTGGTGAGTTTTATCACCACATTTAAAGTATCCCACGGTGGAGTTAGGTCGTTTCTTAGGAAAGCGTTTTTTCGAGTAATTATTAGTGAACCTTTTGTTTCCTTGTCCATTGACCAACCTGGCTAGATTCCTTGTAAACATAGCAAATTCGTCTTCCTCCTCATCTTCTCCATCACTTGGAGAGGATGTGAGGGCGAGACTCTTTCTCTTTGAGGACTCACTAGAATGCTTATCGAGGTTAAACTCGTGAGCCATTAGTGATCCCATTCGTTCATGAAGAGATAGGGTTGACAAGTCTTTAGCTTCCTCTATGGCGGTGACTTTAGGTTGCCATTTAGGGGTTAGACTACGAAGGATTTTTCGAATGATGTCCTCGGACTCGAAATTCCTTCCTAGACTTTTAAGCTCATTAATAATACAAGAAAAACGTGAAGAGAAACTATTTAAGGACTCGTCTTTAGACATTCTAAACATCTCATATTGTTGCATGAGAAGGTCAATACGGTGTTTTTTTACTTGGGACGTCCCTTCATAGGCAAGTACAAGGGAATCCCAAATAGATTTCGCCGTAGGACATCCGGAGATACAACTAACTTCCCCCTCACCAACACAACGTTGAAGAATCGACATTGCTTTGGAATTCTTTTCGGCAAGTTTGAAGTCGTTCTCATTGTAATTTCTTTCCTCTTTGGTCTTGGTGAAACCGTTTAAAATATCGGTTTCCTCAATGGCAAGAGGTCCATTTTGGATGATATTCCAACATTGATAATCAATACTTTTGATGTAATGTTCCATTTTGAGTTTTCACCATCCAAAATTCGAACCGGTAAAGACCGGGATCTTGGAGTGTTTCTCGGAATCCATTACCCACGAATCAAACTCTAAGGCGATTAGCCTCGATCAAGAGCACGAGGCTCTGATACCAATTGTTGAGTTTATGGATTCAAGTACCTAAGAGGGGGAGGGGGTGAATTAGGTACTATTTAAAAAATTTATAACTTCAACTTTATTGAATTAAAGTGAGCTACGAGGACAAAAGAGATGAGAAGATACTTTGAATAATATTGAAAGACTAAACAAGTATCACGATGAATGTTTGCTGAAGTATGAAAGTAACAATCGTTCTGACTGTAGCTATTTGTCTCAGTTTGTGGAATACGACTGCAGACCAAATGTGACAAAGATGATATGAGAACTATTACTTGAAGGTTTAAGCAAAGCACGACAAACAATAATAAAAGAGCAAATGGAAATAAAGTAAAACAATTGAACACGAGATTTTTGAATTGGTTCGGCAAGAAACTCAAGTGCCTACGTCCAATCTACCTTTTTATTGCTTTCTTTTAGTGATCTACTCCGACAACTAAAATACCCTTACAATAAAAGACACCAACCTACCCCGGTTGTAAAGCTAGTACAAGAACTACTCCGTTCTTATGACAAGTCAACTCGCAACCTACTCCGGTTGCCAAGAGTTAAAGACTACTCCGTCCTAAACTCTACTAACACACTTAGAATGTTATAGGATCAAGTTTCCACTAACATATTCTTAGCAAAGAATAGAGATGGACAACTTTTACAAGATCAACAATTCTTAAGCAAGAGAGTTTAGTATTATAAAGTAACAGTAGCCACGACTGTAACAACTTGAAGACTTTTAAAGGTTTTTGCAAAGACTCACGATTTTTAAGCTTTAAAAACAATTTGCAAAGTTGGAAGATTATTTCAGAAAAGTCTTGAGATTTTATGAGGAGGATGACTCGCCTTTTATAGAGGAAATGGGTGAGGAGGTTGCTAGGGTTTTGAAGGGTCAAAGACCACACATGTGAAGGACATTTGCAACCACCCAAAACTTGCACCAAAGAGGGCTCTTTTGCAAAGGCAAGAATAGAGAAAGAGTGTTTGAAAGATATCCTTAAAAACTCATACAAATTTAGAAAACAAAGAGAGAAAAGACAAGTCGCATGATGACAAGTTAACACTAATATGGCAAAAAGCAATTTTTGTTTTCCAAAAGACCAAAGGGTTGAATTTGCACAAAGAGGAAACATTTTGAAATTAATAATTATTCAAACCACTCTTTATTGAAGACCAACTCCTAATAAAATCTGAAGTTTTATCTTTGAAAAATAAGAGTCACGTGAAAGCTTTTTGAAAGATAAAACGGGCTTCAAGTTTTACGAATTGTGGCAACAATCCAAGCAGCTGTTTACTAATGAAAGCAACAGTCGACTTGACTGTTTCTATTACTCTATGATACTCTACTTTCTCACTTGTACATTAGATGACACTAAGACTCACTACAATGAGATGATTAACAACTTCAACACTTCTTAATCCATGCTTGATTACATCATTAATCCTGAAAAGGTAAACTAAGATAGCACAAATCAAATGGGCATGTCATCATCAACCATAAGGAACCCAACAAAACCCTTCTCTCATCTCTCTTAAACGACTCTTAATTCTCAAATCTCAATCGCATCACAATTTAGGGGTTTAGGGTTAGGGTTTTCTATAATCTCTCTTAAACGAATAGTCACCTTGCTCTTTTTTCCTAATTCTCATTCCAAAATAATGGTGAAACGGAAGCAATTGACATCAATATCAAGGAGGAAAAAGGCATCTAATAATATTTTAGTGAACGAGATGCAATTTACACCATCAAGACGGAAAAATGCATCAAACAGTAATTAATTTGAGGTAAATTTCTACACCAATCATACGAACTATTATTAAAAGAACACGAGCTAAAAAATATGAGCACATAAGAATACGAGTTATTAAGATAAGAATACGAGCTAATATATAAAAAAAATACGAGCTTAAATCACATAAGAATACGTGCTATTAAGATAAGAATACGAGCTAATATAAGCTATTAAGATAAGAATACGAGCTAATGAAAAAAAGAATACGAGCTTAAAAATACTAGCACATTAGAATACGAGCTATTAAGATAAGAATACGAGCTAATGTAAAAAGAATACGAGCTAATGTAAAAAAAATAAGAGCTTCAACTATTTTCATGCATTATAAATTTAACCACGTAATAATTCAATCGTATTTCCTCTTTTTTTTTTCAATTTATTTCTTTCTTTTTTCTTGATTGATACTCCATCTAACCACCTAAGTCAACGTTTAATTAAGTTTTTAAATTTACGCAATTGCTAAATCCCGCACAAAGTTTTACTAAATTCCGCACATTTTATCTTATTATTCCAACTTTACCCTTCCTCCTAAAACAAACCAAAAAAGTTTTCTCCCTTCTTTCCCTCTCAATACTAAACCAATTCGTTAATAATTCGTCAATTAGAGATCTTAATTCACACATATCCGAAGTAATTCCGTCGTTTTATCAATAATTTTATTAATACATGTCCTTTAATTGATTTAATGAATGTGTTCCGGGTGTAATTACGAAGCAGTTATTTGTTACCACTCGTGGCTTGTAGAATGACGTCCTTGGTTGAATCCTTCTTTCTCTCGGTCTCTCCTGAAACGATGAACAAACTGAGGGCTCGGCTTTGCACCAAGCGTACTCACTCCGACGCTCAAGTCAGTGAACTTAAAGGGGATTAAGTTGTGTGTTACTTGGCGAAGTATATATTGTAGAGAGATAAGGAAGATATTACCAGATTATGAGGTGTTTAGGTTAGATTGTGGATCCTTTCCTCAATGAGAGTTGAGGAGTATTTATAGACTTTCACCTTTTGTCACGTAGTGGCCAAGTGGCTAGCAGGTGGAAAGACTAATGTACCCTCGGCCGAGGGACCCATTGCAGGCCGGCGGGTCCTGTTGACTCCATGCCGAGGGGTCTTGGATATGAGTACGCGGATATGTGCCCCGGCTGGCTAGTTGTCCTAGCCGAGGCACAAGAGACAGCCGACAGCGCCAGGCGTCGGTTAAATTTGTCTAAGTCGTTGACTTGCTGTGGATATCTTTGACCTTGCTCAATATGTTGACTCGGTCAGCGGGTGCAGAATATGCCCCATCAATTTGCCCCCAGCGTAGTCTATGCCGTGGTATGGACCTTCGATGAGTGTTGAGCGTATTCTGCGCAAGTAAAAATTTTCTGCCCCGGCTTCTTCTACCTCGGCTTGGTTCTGCTTAGGTCGTATCATATCCCCCCTCCACATGGATGTGTAATGGACATCAGATGTGGAAAAGAAAGTGGCGCTGGCCGAGACCGAGGTTGTGAGTGCCGTGCGCTTTTGATTGCCCCCAGCCGGTGCTGCCAATCTTGGTTGAATCAGCGGTCCGTTTGGCAAGTAGATACCAAGGGGCGATGTTGAAGAAGATATGTCCATTGGCATTCTGTCAAGGAGCGTGTTGGAGAAGTTTTGTAACTGTTTGTCGATTGACATCCCATGGCTGCATGCTTGACATGTGTCTCGTTGTTGATTGGTTGACGCTTCATGGGCTTTGCCCTGATTGGTCCGTCTTCGTGGGCTTTGCTCTATAAATAGAGTAGTATGCCCCTTAATTTTCGCACAAAGTTCAACTTCTCAAAAAAATTTTCTTTCTTGGATTTTCAAGGGTTTCTTTCTCTTCTAATCTTCAGAATTGTTACTTCGGCGTAGCACTTTTTCTTCAAGGTAAACAAACAAATTTTCCAACTTTTAATTGTTAAGTTTTTGTTGTGAACATGTCTTCTGCTGATGCCGGACCTAGTAACCTTGCGCCGGGGGGTTCCCCGTCGCGCCTTGATGAGGAGGAGGCACTGGCCGCCATCCCGATAAGGTCTGGGGGCCCTAGGTCTCCTTCTCCTGAAGTTGATCCAAAAGCTCTGGAGGATTGGGAGGATGATGATGATGATGACGGTGATGATGTTGAAAGGACTCGTCCTAATGAGGAGAGGCCGTACATCATGGATCACGGCGACGCCTGTAAGGTCTGCCCTGACCGTGCTTGGACCCACAAGTTTGCCAGTTGTTCTGGTCCTGACTTTTTCGAACGTTACTTCTCCTTCGGCAGGGAGTATAGTATTGTTATTCCTGGGGAAGGTCAAGTGGTCTGTTGCCCTCCTCCGGGCTGTATCGGCGTGTACATCAGACACCTGGAGTATGGGCTCCGGTTTCCTCTGAATGAACATGTTATGGCCATAATTAAAGCCATGAACGTCGCCGTGGCCCAACTGCACCCGTTGGCCATTAGGACTATAGTCGGCTTTGTGTGGCTCTGCCTTTTCAAGGGGGAGGTCCCAACGGTTAACTTATTCCGCCGGCTTCATCACCTTCGGCCATCAGCCCCTGGTCGCGTTGGGTGGTACAGCGTGCAGACGGAGCTGGGTTACGTCTCCGTTGATAAGCTTTCTTCCTGCAAGGACTGGAAGGCGCGGTGGGTGTACGTTGAGGTTCCGGAGGATTATCCACTGCCCCGGTCCTTCCAGCACCAAGTCAATTTGCGGTGCGAGAGTAAGGTGGAGCATGACAAATGGGTCTCCCGGAGTAAGCTTAAGATGGACGCCAGCAGGGTCTCTCTTAATGCGGATGAGAAGCGAGCGATGAGGCTGTTTGAGGCTGAGAAGAATGGGATGCCGAAGGGATGGATGCCCCCGACGCAGATCATTCTTCAGGATGAGCTGCTCTGCCACGTTGGCCTCATACCGGCCCTCGAACGGGGTGAGTGGGGTCGGTGTGAGGCCCATCTCTGCTTTTAATGTTTCTGTTATTTGAACTTTGATTTATTTCTTCTACTTAACCCTTGCTTCGTTTCCTTTGCAGACCATTTCGGCCCGGATCTGTCTGAAGATATCCTTAGGAGAATGGGACTTGCCAAGGACAAGACAATTGTTAATTTGCATCCTAAGGCTCAGACCCGTGATCGCAGACCGCCGCCAAATGATCTCATGGATCAGCAGCTGAAGGCCCTAGATGTGAAGGCGGCCCAGGCGAAGGTTGCTGGTAACATGCCGCGCCGAACGCGGAAAACAAAGTCTTCGGCGGCGACGGCGTCGACATCAGTTCCACCTCCCATCCCTTCAGTCCAGAAAGAGACGGTGGAGGTCGTTGATATTACCGCCGAGGAGGTGGTCACATTGGCAGTGGAATCTCCTCTCTTCCGCAAGAGGAAAGAGCCTACTACTGCTGCTGATGCTTCTGCTTCTACTGCTGCTACTGCTGCCGAGGCCGGCAAAGAAATGCGTCCTCCGGCCAAGAAGGCCAAGCCCGGTACAGATCTATGCTGTGGCTCAGACTTAGCCGGTTCATTAGGCGTTCCTGATGACAGGCTCTCTGGTATGTCCATGAATGTTGACATGGATGCTTTGGTTGAATTTTTTGTAGATCCACCGCCGCCGTCTACCGGACACACTGTTGAACGGCGTGCTGAGAAGCAAACTGCGCAGGCAAGTGGTCAAGATGCCACCGTCGTCTCCTCCTTCCCGAAGCCTACCCCCGTCCAGATTAGGTCGGAGGGCCTGAGTTTGGCCAGGATGCTGTCGAAGTGGGCTGATACGGCCGGTGCTCTTATTGTGAAGCAAGAAAAGGCCATGGCTGAAGCTGCTCCACAGCTCGAGCGGCTCAGGCTTGAATTCGACGCTGCGAAGAAGGAAGCTAAGAGGGCCAAGGCTGAGGCTGAAGAGGCAGTCCGTGCTGAGAGAAAACTTAGGGAGGACGCTGAAAAGGCAGTCCTCGCTGAGAGAGCCAAGGCTGAGGCTGCGGAGGCTGATGCCGCTAAGCTGCTGGAGGGGCGTGACCACCTTCAGAAAGTCGCCGACTTTAATGCTAAGAAGAGGGACGAATGGAAGGCCATGTTTCAGGCCCAGGGGAAGGTGGTTCGGAATAAGGATGCTATCATCGCCCAGAGGGAGGAGGACATTGAGACGCTTCAAACCGTTATCCTCCCTAACATGTGCGCCCAATACCGGGACCTGGCCGAAGAAGCTGCCAGGGAAGTGATTGGGGAGCTCTTTCCTCTTGATGGCTCCTTTCCGTGGCAAAAATTTGACGAGCTGCTTGATGACAAGCTCGAAGCTAAGGAGAAGGCCGCGGAGGCGAAGGCCGCTGAGGAGGCGAGGGTGAAGAAGGAGGAAGAGGAGGCCGCGGAGAAGGCGGCCCTTGCTGAGAAGGCTAAGGCGGCCAAGGAGGAAGGCGAGAGAATGAGAGCAAACGAGGGTTCTTGAGGCCGAAGCCGCCAAGACAGACTTCGGGTCGCCTACCAAAGACGATCTTTGCTAACGTCGGCCGATGGCAAGCAAGAACATGCATAGGGAGACGGGCGGTCGTCACCAGGTTCACCCGGCATCTCGGATAGTTTCAGCTGTTCGGGGGCCAACTATTAAGCCTTTCCTCCCTGCCATCTTTTGGCGCTTCAAATGATATGTCTGTAACCTTTTGTTCTTCTTTTCCTTGTATTTTGTAAAACTTTGGTAGGTTGTGTTTTGGCTTATCCCTATGGGGACGGCCGTCGTCTGTATTCTCCTTGTAATCATTTTCACTAAAGTTTGATCACAATCCTTCACTTGTCTTCTTACGTTATTAATTGAGCACTTTTTCGTTTTTACCTTCGGCCTGGCCGAGGCAGTTAGAATGCGTATCTCAACTGTGTGTAACATTTTTTAAACATGTTGGCATGTTGGTCGCTTCCTCTTTCACTCTCGGTCTGGCCAAGGCGTCCGATTTGCGTTTTCCAACCGCCGCTGTGAACATGTTAGCGTATCGACCGTTGTGTCCCCTGCCAGGCCTTCGGTTGGCCGAGGCGGCTAGAGGTTACGGCTCGACAGCGTTCATATCTGTAGACATATTGATCGCTTCCTCTGCCATGCCTTCGGTTGGCCGAGGCGGCTAGAATTGCGTCTCAACTGTACTTATACGTTCCTAAGGCATGTTGGTCGCTTTCGCGAGTATCAACTGCGCTGGTAGTGACTGCCGTGGCGTCTACTTCTTGGGGTGACTGCCCGGCTTGGGCCGTGGCGTCTACCTCGATATGACTACGGAGGGGATAAACACTTTGATGGAAAACTTGGATGATTCTTTATTAGATATAAACACGCGTCGGGGTGCCAACAATTGTCTTGGACACCTCCGCCGCTATACAAAGTATTTCCTGAGATTGTCAGTGTTCCAATGTCTCATCAAAGGCACACCCTCCATGTCTGTCAGCCGGTATGTACCCGGCCTCATTTCTTCAACCACTTTGTAGGGACCTTCCCAGTTAGCCGTCAATTTACCATGAATGTTCCCTTTGTTGGTGGCGGTCGACTTTCTTAGGACTAGATCTCCTACTTTTAAGTCCCTGTTGTGGACTCTTCGGTTGTAGGCTCTTCTCATTCGGTTTTGGTATACTTTGCCAAGTTGAGGTGTCTTTGTATCTCGGCTTTCTTCGACCAGTGTCTAGGAGGCTTTCGGACCTTCCTCATTTTCAACCGGGTTAAAGGTGGCCGTTCGAATGTCGACACCGCTTTCAATTAGCGGGATCGCCGGATCCGTAGACTAAGTGGAATGGACTGCACCCGTTGCTTCTTTCTCCGTGGTCCGGAGGGACCACAGGATGCCGGGTAGTTCATCGGCCCATCTTCCCTTTAGGTCTTCAACTGTCTTCTTCAAACCGTTGAGGATTGTTTTATCGGCCTCACTTTGTCCGTTGCTACGTGGGTGGCGGACGGAGGAGTATGCAAATTTGATACCAAGTTCCTCCAACCAGTTCATTATTGTGTCACTCCAAAACTCTCGGCCGTGGTCAAATACCATGACTTGGGGTAACCCAAAACGAGTTATGACATTTTCCCAGATTACCTTTCTTACGGCCGCCGTGGTCTTGACAGTACCGCTACGCTTCAACCCATTTGGTGAAGTAGTCAACGGCGACAATCAAGTACTTTCTTCCTCCGGATGCCGTTGGAAATGACCCTAGTAGATCCATCCCCCACTGTGCAAAAGGAAGGGGACTAAGTACCGAGGCTGCGAGTCTCGGGAAGGTGCATGTATCACCGAGCATGCATTTGACAGATTGTTGCACTTTTTGGTTTTGGCTCGGAATCCTCAAGCATAGTGGGCCGTAAGTAGTAGCCGGCTCGGAGAGCTTTGTGGGCTAGTGTTCTTGCCCCCATGTGATGACCACGAGATGCCTTCGTGAATTTCTGTCGATATTAGCTCCGCGTCGGCCGGGCCGACACATTTCAAGAGTGGCCTTATTACGGACCTCCTGTATAATTCTCCTTCAAACACCAAGTACCTTGCTGCGATCCTCTTTATCTTCTGTGAGAGACTGCGGTCCTCCGGTAATTCATTCATCAGTTTGTACTTCATTATCGGAGTCATCTACGTCGTCTCGGCCTCTATGTCGCCTACCATGCCGACGGTCTCAGTGATGCTTTTGACATTCCTGATGTCCACCAAAGACGGTTCGACCGACATTCTTGATGGTTGGTGACAAGCTTTGAGAGAGCGTCGGCTCGGTTGTTCTCGACACACAGGAATGCATTGTATCTGAAAAGATTTCAATTTTGAAGTGTCAGCTTTTACCCTTTCCAGGTATCTTACCATCCCGTCGTCTCGAGTCTCGTACTCTCCTCTAATTTGATTAGCCACTAAAAGTGAATCTGTTTTCAAAATGATGTGTTCCGCCCCGGCAGCTCTAGCTAGCTCGACCCCGGTTATCACCGCCTCGTATTCGGATTCGTTGTTTGAGGCCGAGAAGGTAAATTTCAAGGCGTACTCAAACTCGTCCCCGTTTGGGCTGATGATAAGTATGCCGGCTCCTGAGCTGTTCGCCGTGGAGGACCCGTCGGTGTATACTTCCCATACTCCGGGGTTTTGCTCTTCTTGATATGTGCACTCGGCCAGGAAATCTGCAAGTGCCTGTCCCTTTATCGAGGGCCTCGGCTTGTATTAAATGCCGAAGCCGGATAGCTCTACTGCCCATTTGATGAGCCTGCCGGATTGCTGAAATTTTTCCAATGCTTTCTCCAATGGTTGGTCGGTTAAGACCGTCACGGGATGTGCGTCGAAGTAAGGCTTCAGTTTCCTTGCGGCAACGACGACAACAAAAGCTGCTTTCTTAATCAGTGGGTAATTTCTTTGGGCGGGCAACAATGTATGGCTGACAAAGTAGATTGGGTGTTGCTGTTTGTCTTCTTCTCTGATGATCACGGCACTGACCGTGGCCGAGGTAATCGCTATCTTATGTATAGATATAGCGTCTCCCCCAGCATCGGCCTGGACAGGGTTGGGAGAGTTTGAAGATGAGCTTTCAGTTGTTTGAAAGCTGTGCTCTGTTCCTCCCCCCAGCTGAAGTCTTTATTTCCCTTCAACACTTTGAAGAATGGGGTGCTCTTGTCGGCTGACCGAGAGATAAAACGGGCTAGAGCCGCCATCCTTCCGGTCAACATCATAACCTCTTTTCGATTCCTCGGCTCCGGCAGGTCCAGTATTGCTTGGACTTTTTCTGGATTGGCATCAATTCCCCTGGCGCTGACAAGTACGCCGAGGAACTTACCCGATCGGACACCGAAGTTGCATTTCATTGGGTTAAGTTTCATCTTGTATTTCCTTAGTGAACAAAATGTCTCGTGTAAATCGGCTAAGTGCTCGCTGTCAGACTTGCTTTTTACAATAGCATCGTCGACGTAAGCCTCAATGTTTCGCCCTTTTTGATTCTGGAACACTTTGTCCACTAGTCTTGTGTAAGTTGCGTCGGCGTTCTTCAAACCGAACGGCATCATTTTATACATGTATGTGCCGTTACCGGTGATGAATGCGTATTTAGGCATGTCTTCTTCGGCCATGAATACCTGATGATACCCTGAGAAGGCGTCCGGCAGGCTCAGCATAGTGTAGCCTGCCGTGGCGTCGATTAAAATATCTATTCGAGGTAAGGGATAGCAATCTTTGGGGCACGCTTTATTAAGATTGGTAAAATCTACACACATCCTCCACGCCCCCGATGATTTCTTCACCATTACAACATTAGCTAACCACCCAGGATAAGTACAAGGCATGATAAAGCCCGCCGCTAGTAATTTATCTACCTCGGCTTTGATGGCCTCATCTTTCTCGGCTGAGGAGTTCCTCATTTTCTCGCTTGACAGGCGGCGGTGGAGAGTACGTTCAGCTTGTGAACAATTACCTCCCGGCTCACACCTGGCATCTCGACTGCTGAGTAAGCGAAGACGTCTTTGTTCTTCCTCAGCAGGTCTAGGAGAGCGGCCCTGAATTTTGGCTCCAGGTTGACACCGACAGTTATGGTGCGCCCTGGGTCAATTTTACTTCTTTGGTCTCGGCTCCTTCGACCATGCCGACGGTTGCATCCATGAGATCGCCCTTCTGTTGTAGGGATGGGCTCTTCCCCTTCTCTGACTTCTTCGCCGCTTTGAGGGATTGCATGTTGCACCCTCTGGCAGATATCTGGACGTTGACTACTTCGTCTTTTTCGTCCTTTGAGACGAGCTTATGCGCTTCCCCCCGGTCCGAGACATACATCAGTGTCAGGGTCCGGATGAACATTACTGCATCGGCCTCGCTCAGAGTGACTCGGCCTATGAGAACGTTGTAGGCGGACGAGCTGTCAATGACCACGAACTCAGACAGGACGTTTTTAGCCGCATTCCCCTCGCCGAACATCACCGGCAGCCTGATTGACCCCAGGGGTACCAGGCCGGCCCCGGAAAAACTGTACAACGGATTGGTGCAGGGGCTCAAGTCCTCAACCTTCAGACCGAGGTTGAGAAAGCACTCCCTGAACATGATGTTCGTGTAGGCGCCTGTGTCAATCAGGCACCTCTTGACCAGGTGGTTGGCTATGTCCAAGTGGACTACGAGTGGGTCGCTGTGCGGGGCGATGACTCCCTCGTAGTCCTTCTTCCCAATAGTCATATCGGGGATGTTGGAAGCGGGGATCGCTGTTTTGGGCACAAAATTGATGGCCTGATATAGCTCGTTCAGGTGCCGTTTGTGCCCATGAGCGGATCCACCGTTCTCATTGCCCCCGATGACAACATGAATTACTCTTATCCGTTCAAAGACGGATTTTTTATTTGAGCCGCCGGTATTAGTCTTTTGACCTCCGGCAACATATTTGCTGAGGCTCCCCTTCCGGATCAGCTCTTCAATGGCATTATTCAGATGCCGGCGGTTGTCGATTAAGTGGCGGTGTGGCCGTGGTACTCACAAGATCGGCTCGTGTCACCGTCCCCCTCGCCTTGGAAGGCCTTTCCCACTTCGACCCTCGTTCTTGCTCGGGGCAAAGACCTCGGCAGCGAGATACGACCAAGGGGTGTGACCATTGAACCGCTTTTGGTAGTACGGTCCGAACTCCCCGGCGCCCGCCGAGTTCTCATTTCTGGCGGACTTGTCAGACCGTGACCTATTATTGTCACGGCGTCCTTCATCCGGTTGTCCTCCCGGCGGCTCTTTCTCTCTCGAGTGCCCGGCCTCGCTGGGCCTACCCGAGTTTTGTGGTAGTCCTCCACCTTTATGGCTTGGTCGGCCATCTTCCCGGCGGAGTCTAGGTTCGAGCCTCCGCACTTGATGAGCTCGTTTTTAAGTCTCCTCTCGGGAGGCCCTTCATCGATGCGAAGGCCGCCGCTTCATTGTTCAGCTCACGAATCTGCTGAACCTTGGCGTCGAACCTCTTCACATAACTTCGGAGAGACTCGCCTCCCTCCCCGTCCGATAGTCGGGAGATCCGATGTCTCGACGGCCCTCCTCTTATTGCAAGAATATTTGGGCCAAAAATGTGTCCCTTAGGTCGGCATATACAAAGATACCGACCCATCGGGTAGCCCCTTATACCAACTTTGTGCCATCCCATGCAGAGTCGTTGGGAAGACTCGGCACCAAACCTCATCGGGTTGCTCCCATACCGACATGTAAGACTCGAAAGCCTCGGCGTGGTCGGTTGGGTCGCCTTCTCCTTTGTATGATATGGGTGGCAACTTTAGCTTAGTCGGCACCGGGACCTCTAGGACATAGGCATCGAGGGGTCTGTCGACCACGTGTCGAATGACACGCGGCGATCGGCTCCTCGCATCCTTAGTCCGGCTCCTCTCCCCGTGGCGGGAAGGGCTTCTTCTCCGACTCGGTGAGTCGGACTCCTTCTCCGACTCGGTGAGTCGGACTTCTTCTCCGACTCGGTGAGTCGTACTGTCACTCCTCCTCTAGGGCAGGCCTCGTCGGTGCTGCGGCAACACTGTCCTCCCGCGAGTGCGGGAAGGACTCAGGTCTACCACTTGCACTCTGGGCTCCCCCGGCGTCTTGACATGGTCAGCTTCCTCCAATGCTTCGTTCAAGTTTCTCGAGTCACTTTTTGGACTCGATCTCCTGTGGGGTGCCGCCGCTCTTGTCGTTGTGACAAGCAGTGAGTCGGCGTGCTACCCATTAGTTCCGAGGAGTAGCTTGTTTAGTTGCATCAACCACATGTCCCATGATAGTGACTTGGTCGGCGGGCAGCGGTGTATCTTGTTCCTTCGGCATCCCGTTCGTCGTATCAGTGATACGGCCGGTGGGGGACTGCCCGATTTCAGAGTTGTGGAATGTGTCATCTTGGTAGAATTCAGTTTCCACATGCACCGTTTCTGGTTGTTTCGACATCTTCTTAGCTCGTTGGGTGGGTTTTGTTTTGTGTTGTTTTTTTTTTGTAAGGGATTTGACTAGCTTCTAGTATCTGACTCCCCACAGACGGCGCCAATTGTTCCGGGTGTAATTCCGAAGCAGTTATTTGTTACCACTCGTGGCTTGTAGAATGACGTCCTTGGTTGAATCTTTCTTTCTCTCGGTCTCTCCTGAAACGATGAACAAACTGAGGGCTCGGCTTTGCACCGAGCGTACTCACTCCGACGCTCAAGTCAATGAACTTAAAGGGGATTAAGTTGTGTGTTACTTGGCGAAGTATATATTGTAGAGAGATAAGGAAGATATTACCAGATTATGAGGTGTTTAGGTTAGATTGTGGATCCTTTCCTCAATGAGAGTTGAGGAGTATTTATAGACTTTCACCTTTTGTCACGTAGTGGCCAAGTGGCCAAGTGGCTAGCAGGTGGAAAGACTGATGTACCCTCGGCCGAGGGACCCATGGCAGGCCGGCGGGCCCTGTTGACTCCATGCCGAGGGGTCTTGGATATGAGTACGCGGATATGTGCCCCGGCTGGCTAGTTGTCCTAGCCGAGGCACAAGAGACAGGCCGACAGGCTGCGTCGGTTAGGCTGTCTAAGTCGTTGACTTGCTGTGGATATCTTTGACCTTGCTCAATATGTTGACTTGGTCAGCGGGTGCAGAATATGCCCCATCAGAATGTTTTGTCAAAGAAAAAAGAATTTTACAGTTAGGGTTTTAATTTTTTATTGTTAAAGAGGTTGGTTGTTGTCGGTAGTAGGGTTGGCTGGAATATGCCTCAGTGGATGTTGCGGTTTGGCCGGAGTATGGTGTAGTTTGTTGTTTGTAGTGGTCGTCGGTGTACGATGGTGGTGGTTGCAGGGTACTACTTCGGATCGTGCGTGACTCTTAATTTTCAATCTCCCTTATTAATTGAGATTCAATACCATCAATGAATCCATTTTGCTATCACTTTGTACATAACAGACAAATTAATAAGATCATATAACAAAACTTTCATCAACATAGTCACATCATTGCAGCATCAAATGATAAATTTTGGGACTTTTTAGGTTTTTGCCGGTCTTTTTTGATGGAGTAAAAAATGAGAGGGGTAAATTTGAAATAAAGTGAAAAAATGTGCGAAAATTAGCAAAATTGTGTGCGGGATTTAGCATGTCCCTAAATTTAAAACTAACGTACAAGTAATGAGTCAACTTCCACGTAATTTGGAGGTGTATTTGTAATCACTTTAGTTTGTTACCGTTTGGTCCAACTTTACCTTAATTATTAGGTGGAGGCTCTTATCTTTTGCGTCCCATATTTGGTCATCATCATTCTACATTTCTACCTCTCGATTTCGTGTCTCATCTCATCAGTTTTCTTATAGACACATAAACACTTTAATATATATTATTAAGTTAACATTTTTAACCAAATGGATGACTACTTTGATCACAAATATCCCATATTCAAAAAATTCTTAAATCCTCCAGGATGATCATTAATGTGTCCTCCCTAACCATTGTAAAGGACCGATATCGCCACACAACCCGATTTACTAGTAATTAATGTTATGGATACCTAAGTACTTCATAATATACCAAGTTAGATAAACGATGCATTAAAATGGTAAGCTAATTACAAGATCACTCCAGAGTTTATCACAAGGTCATTAAATTACGTAATTTATTTTCGCAGTACAATTTTTACTAATCGCAGTACTTTTTACACCAAACTTTTCATTTGTTTACCCTTCACTAAAAAAACATTAACCTACTTCTCTCTCTCAATCCCTCCTCCCTAATATTAAAACTTTAACATTCTTCAGCCACATCAAAATTCTTCAATTAAGAACAATTTTTCATATGACGAACAAATATTTAATTTTTTAATCCTATATTAATTATTAATTTCACTATTTCTTATAATTTTGTTTTTTTTTTTTCTTTAATTAGGGTTTATGGTTTAAATTAATTAAGATGTAGTATGGTTGGTATGTTGGTGTTGGTTGTTGAGGCCACTAGTCGTCGGTGGTTCACCAGCGGTGGTCCACGATTCGACAGCGAGTGTGGGCTGGTGGTTTGGAACTGTTAGTTATATGCGGGGGAGGGAGTTTGGTTCGCAACGGGTTTATGGTGGTGGTTAGGTTCGCCGGTCATGTGGGCCTCCGGCGAGTGTGGGACGGCTGGGTTGGACAGGGGTGGCCGGTGGGGTGGACGTCAGGGGTGGCCGGCGGTTTTGGTGGTGGTTTGGTTTTTTTTCCTGTGTAGTACATAAGTTGTTGTTTTTGGCTTTTTTTTTTTAATTTAAAAAATCAATGTACTAAGACGTACATCAATGCAGTCATACAAATAATTTTTTGACATAACTTGCTAAGTGTAGGCTTTGTGAAATTTTGGATGAATTCATGAATGGATGTGTGGATATTAGAAAGAATAATGAGAGAGAGAGATTATAGAGGGAAATGAGAGGGAGAATGAAAGGGGTATAATTGTCAATAGTGTACTGCGATGAGTAAAATGTATACTGCGAAAATTAGGACCCTTAAATTATTGTAACAACATATAACTTTTGAGATTATTGACCATTATTAGATTTTGACAAAATATTGAAAGAACCAATTCAACCAAAATAGTGAAATACTTTCATTAATAATTCAAGCAATTATATGCATGCTTGAGTGTTATCCTTTTCTTCCTAAACATTATTTATTTCTTTGTCTCTTTAGACAAAAAACTTATCATAGGTCGGTGAAGTATTAACTAAAATAACTGATAAATGATATGTGTTTAATTATATTTAGCAAAAACGTTTGTCATGGATGCATGGTAAATATTTAAATATTCAATATGCTAGATATGTGTGAATATGTGATGTTGAATGAGCTAATATGTGACGTAAAAAGAACCTAATAGGGCAATATAATTAAATAAAGGGTTTTTTGATAACTGCTACCACAAGTAACCCATTTTTTACCAACTGCTACCAACATAATTTTTTTTAAAAACTGCTACCAACATTGTTGGTTCGGTTTAAAACTAACTACCCAATGAGGTTAGGACGCAAATAGAGAGAATCTCAGCCGTCCATCTCAAAATCTTATCTTAAGTTCTATTTTTCTTCCTTTAATGCCCTTACCCCCTCCCTTGTGTTTCTAGTTCATCCATTCATCACACATCTCATTCATTTTCAATTTTCACCAATTTCAATTCTCATTCTCACTCACTCTCTCTTTATTCCATTAATTTGATTTTCATTCGTATCTCATTTTTTCATCATCAATTTCTGGTAATTTTTCCTTCATTATTCCCAGCTGGCTCATTAGTCCACACACTTTTTATTAAACTAAAAATCCCTAATTTTCATCCCTTAATTTTTTCTATATACCCTTTTGATTTTCCTCCTCTTACATCATTTCACTTGTTTTTACTCTACAGTCGACAATCGATTATTTCCCTAAAAATCCCTAAAAATTGGTACTAAAAACCCTAATTTTGAAAGCTATTAGCTCTTGAAATTCTCCCTTATTGATCGATTTTTTTTTGAGGGTTCAATTTAATTAGAGTTTAATTTTGATTTCAAGTAAATATTTTGGATCAAATTTCAATCTTGGGTGAGCTTTGTTAGTTGGGTGGATGAATTGGGGAGTACATAAACCTAGACTTTCCAACATCTTCAACAACCCAAATCCATAAATAAATATCTTAAACAAGAAACACAAGAAAGATGTGAATGAACTAACCAATATGTAAAGGAGGGATGCGGCTATAACAAGATGCAAAGATTTCCCCAAATAAGAATCAAGAATGACAACCCCCCAAAAATAAGCAACACCACCCAAGCATTAAGATTCGCTATTTGTCACAATTGACTCCCCTAACTCCCCCGTTAAAAAGTTGATCAAGTCCGGTAGCAGTTTGAAACATATATACAGTAACATATTGGTAAATGGTGTAACAAAGTCCGGGTAAAAAGTAGATTGACGAATCAACATGTAATTCTAATCTATTTGGTAAATCGGACGATTTAGCTGATTTCTAAAAACCCCAATTTAATTGGGAAGTAAAATGAGAAGTTAATTAGGTTGAAATTAGTGATGAGTGAAATTAATTATTTTGAATAATAATAGGTTAAAAGGGGGATAAGTTTGGGTAATTGGCTCATATGGGAAAGGAGGGTAAAATAGGGGTATTACTGTCTTTTCACGCGCAAATAGGAGGCTCGTGCTCATTTGGTAGTTAGTTTTAAACCGAACCAACAATATTGGTAGCAGTTTTTAAACAAATTTTACTTTGATAGCAGTTGGTAAAATTTGAATTACATGTGGTAGCAGTTATCAAAAAACCCTTAAATAAAATTAACAAGCTAGCTCATGGAAAGATCTTGGCTTGTTTGACAAACTGTGGAAGCAGATTCATAGTAGCCGATAATGTTAGTAGAATACGCTGTAATAGGATTTAGTAGTAGGTTTAATTATCATATTAAAGTAGCAAGATTAGGAATATTATGAGTGCTTGATTTAGCAGATTATAAAAATAAATTATAGTGCTTTCATGTATAAGTCGAATATTCTGATATAATATGTTGTTATTAGTTTCATACTGAAAAATAGTACTCCCTTCTTTATCAAAAAAAAAAAAAATTGTACTCCCTCTGTCTCTCGCTAAATTGTTTACCCGTTTCATGTTGAAGTGTCATAGTCAATTGTTTACCATTCTATTTTAAGAATGTCTTTAATGAGTAACTTTATTCTCCACACACTCAATTTGGCTCACTTGTCATTCAATAATTGGTCCACTCCGCTTTCTTTTGTCTTTATGCCAAAATCAAAGGTAAATAAATGGCCGAAACGGAGATAGTAGATTTCGATCAATATGCTCTATTTGAATATGCAGTTTACTAAATACTTGAAAATAGTAGATTGATTGGTCAATAAAACACATTAAATAATTTTGTATGAATAGTAAAAAAAAAAAACTAATAATGCAGTATAATTAAATAAAAATAATATGCACATCGAATAATTTTGTATGGATTTTGTAAGTTATCATATCTACATTTGAGTGTATTAGCACAACTTGCTAGATCAAGTTTATTTTACCAAATATACAAGTTGTTATCAATCAACATTGTATGAGGTTGGCATTCTTAGCTGTCTACGACCATTTCTCTACCATTTAATACACATCTTTAAATAGTATTTTCTTAAATTTAATAATATATTGCACTATCTATAATTGTAATGAATGAACAAGAAAAAATAATTTAAATAGTGTTTTCTTAAATGTACTAATAATATATTGAAATTCAAAGTCTGACCATGTCGGACTTTGAATATCAACGTTCTACCCTATGGTTGGCGTTGAATTTCAAAGTCCGGCCACGGTCGGTCTTTGAATTACAATGTTTGTCCATGATTAGGATTTTTAAATCTCATTTTGACCATGGTTGTCGTATTTAAATGGCTATTTTTTTCGTATTTTTAGTTGTTTTATGAATTTATTTTAAACGCAATTTCATGCAAATTCCATGATCAAATGAGATTATATGAAACGACAAACAATTAGATTTACGCAATAGTTTCATGCAAGTTCCAACGTAAAAACATGTTTAAACAATGGGTGCAATTTCTAACTAAAAAAACCGATAATTGGTCATGTGACATTGATTTCGATCTTGAAAATGTTGTATTTTTTTTTAAACAATACTAGTTGGAAGGGTGTGTGCTTCGCACACACCATCCAACTCTTAATCGTACAGTAGAAGAAATATGAAGCCTGTGCCATCAAACTTACAATCGCAGTAGAGAAGTCGTAGAAATTTGCTTATTTGCTTGCAAACATAAGTTGCTAGAGAGATTTCAGTTTCGGAAATAAATTATTTTTTTAAATGTATCCGTAAATATTTGTGTTTTCTTAATATATAAGCCATAATCTACCTTTAAAATAAGTGTGTGAACATCACCACGTCCTTTTTGCACCAACTACTGATCAAAATTCAAAATATATTGGTTAACGGGTTAACCATATATGTAGTCTCTCACTTTGTGATAATTCTTAAGGTATGAAGTAACATTGGTGTTTAGCTGTATAATAAGTATAAAAATTCTCTGATATAAATCAGCTATTTATAAGACTACAAGGAAAACTCATAAAGATTTTCCACCCGAGCGATTATAAATGTTCCATATCACTACAAATTATAGACATAGTGCACTCATTTAAACCAAAATAAAAAAAATGTCGACAATCACACGCAGCCGGATTAACAGCAACCTCCTCACAATATTAGTCAACTAAATGTGACAGCTGATGACTTATGCTCTTTTAACATAACAATCAATCATGATTCACCTATTGGAGCACAAATGACAGATACAATTAAAAACAAGCCCTATAATCAATACTATACCATCTCACTAATACAAAGTGATGATACCATGAAAGAGAGAAGTGTGCTCGTAGTTTCGTTGTGTGTACTCGTTACTCCTTCCTAAAATCTCCGTACCAGGCTAACAATATACCCATCATTTTCTAGTTTTGTTGCAATGTGAATATAGCTTCTCGAATGCAAAAAAAGTGCTTAAAAAATATACTCGTATACTATATTCTCATCTCAAGTACTTGATAACCATTGAAACTTATAGTTTCAACATCAGGTGTCAGAAAATCTTAATAATACGACACGTAAATCGAGTAAGTTCGAATATCTCCATCGTTGTGCATTATACTGACCTTGTATTTCCGGTTACACCGAGAGAGAAAAAAGAATAACTTCTACTAAGTTCATAAAGCTTATCACGGTAACAAATTTACGGAGTAACGATTCACCTACCCCGCAAAAGCACTGCCAAGTACTAATAGTGACCATACATTTACCTGTTCGCTTGCACAAAACACCCAAAAGGTACACAACGTTACATACCGTACAAGCCGTGCCCTAAGTACTCGTAGCAAGTACTTGATATTACCTACATAAGAAAATAATGGTGCTTTATTACTACAATACCTCACCTTACCTCATAACAATACTTATTTTAATCAACTTACCCCCACAACAATACTTATTTTAATCACCCAGACACCCACCCACGATAATACCCTGGAATACCTTCCCTAGCTCCAATTACGAAACTCTACTACAATATTCTACCTTATTTTAATCCGTCTCCTTAATTCTAGTGACCCATAAATAGGAAGGATTATCTAGAATAGGAGAGAGTAACATTTTTACGGTTTACCATCTTGGTTTTGTCAGGGACTTACTCAGGGGCGGATATATGGAGTGATGCACCCCCATTAATTTATTAAAAAAAAAAATAGAATAGGTTATAGGCAAAAAATTGTTGAAGCCAAATTAAACATTACCCAGTAATCCAGTATTAAATTGCAAACCCAGCCTCTCCGACTTCCTCCTCTTTGATTAGTTGAATCCTATTTCAATACTTCATCTTTTCCCCAAATTCCAATTTTTTGTCTCCATCAAGCAACAGTCGGGTAGACAAACTGTCAACACTGTCAACACCTACCATTGTCGTCTCTAATTTTCCGTCTTCATCAAGGTATGGAGTATCTTTTGGTGATTTGGGTTTGGGAATGTACATTATATGATGTAGTATATTGGGGATTGGCGAATATGGTGATTTGTTTGCAAATTTACCGTAATAAGCTTAACGTTTTTGGATTTTGTGCAATAATTTCTACACGAACATACTGATATAGCAAAAATAAGTGTTCTTCAATGGAATGGTAAATTGTTGTGTATTTGTGTCGTAATTTGAAGTTTTACTAATACAAATTCTATATTAAGACGGGTTTTACACCAGGAGATGATTCTTTTCTATAAAATTTTATTCATTTATAAAGTAATTTGTATATAAATAAACCGTCTTATACAACAACTACCAACTAATATTAAAGTCTACTGGGTGTAAAGTTAGAATTTTTATTTTTTTAAAATTTTGATTATTATTCGAAGTCGGAAACCTTAGAAATAAGAACGATGAACTGACTGATTAAAATTTGCGGGATCTGTTTTTTTATGAGAAAGAAGAGAGGTGATGGTTGTGTCTAGAGGTTAGACCTGCGTGAAGTATTATTGGTGAGAAAAGCCAACTTTTAATGGTGATTAATTAAACAAATATGTTTAGAAGAGGAAAGCATGGGAGAAGGCAACTGAAAATTAATAGGGGATGGCATAACAGTAATATGTGATGTCATGCAAGGGTAAAGGCAGTCTCAAAGTGACAAACCCCCCTCATTCTTTTTTTATATATGATATATGATATATGATAAGTATACTTTATCCCAAAACTTTGAAAATCTAGATTATTTTAATAATTTTATATTTGTTTCATTTGCATTAAAAACAATTTTTTAATAACCTTACCTATTTACGGGCTAGGTAGCACGAAAACGGACACGGACACGACACAGACACATGACACGGCAAATTTAGAACACGGGACACGTCATTTAAATTTAATAAAATATATATTTATAGTTATATATGTGTGATTTTATTTTTGAAAAAATATTGAATATTAAATTAAATAAGTGAAGGTAAAACTTACGTTAATTATAACTCATTCTCATTTCCAAAACCAAAAACCAACTTATAATCAATCTATTTCGACGTCTCATTACTAGTCTAAAGAACATCATTTGTCTCCAATTCAACTTATTTCCCCACCAAATTCAATCATATAACAATTAACGTCGTTTACCTTAAATTCAACTTGATTCTTTTTTAAGGTGTGTCCAAATACCATGGACACGGCTCAAAATACCATGGACACGTGCCCAAATAAAAGATGAAAGTTAGACATGGCTTTACAAGTGTCCGACGAGTGTCGTGTCCAACACGGGAAGGCCGATTAAGAGGAGTGCCCATGCTACCTAGTTTACGGGTGGGGTTACGGGTTGGGCAAGTCTTAACTCTTACTATTCGAGTTATATTATTGAGCCGGATCATTTTTGGGTTCACATTGTTTTTGAGCGGGTTCAAGCAAGGTAACCATGGTCCATGGGATTGCTTATTTCAAGGGGACGGGCTAGTGGGTAGCTAAGTGACAAATTTAGGCCCACTTGCGACGAAATTGGACCGTACGAAATTTATCATGTATGTAAGCATGTTGTTGATGAATCAGTACATGTACCCATATTGGAAACACACACATTCTCATTTAAAACGGTCCATTCCGACTTAAGGTTTTAGACGGGTGAAATATTGCCATTTTTTTAAATAAAAAGTGATCATTTAACGACAAAATGTTATAACTGCTGTTACAGCTAAAATTAAAAAGTAGTCACATTTTTCCGTCTTAAAACTTAAAGACAGAAATTACCGTGTCTTAAAGGGAAACTTACTGAAATACATAAAGGCTAAGAGTGTATAAGTTATGACCTTTGTTTCAACATCTTCTCACTTTATATTATACACACAAAACTACATGAGAAAATATAGCATTACCCTAAAAGGAACTCCAACTCCAAGCCCAACTCCCTTGTATTTGCAAAAGTGTGTTTTTCTGAATGACAAATATTATGGTGTACATGGAAAGCTCATGTTGGTCACCATTGTCATCATTTTCTCATTCTTCCTCTTCATATTATAAATTATTTGTTGCCGAAAACGTATATTTAGCTTCAACAGGAATCATCATCCTGAGTCGAGACCCCGAGATGCGTTGCCTGGTTGCTGTCTCGGAAGAGAAATAAAAAACGAGCACAACTGACCACACAACAGATGAAGTCTTGCCTATCAAGGAACATCCCGATTCCCAAACTATGCATTAGTGAGTTTACATTCCTATTGTTGATTTAGAAACAAGTCAGCCAGACCGCCACAGTATAATAGAGGTCACATCAGCATTTTGAACACATCATTTGGATAAGAACATTTATACGTAAGAATTGGTTCAAATTTATAATTTCATGTAGAATTATGTATTATATTTTGCTTTGGGACCCTGGAAAGAACATTTTCTAGATCCGCTTCTGAAAAATCTTTTTAACATCACCCAAATCCTTTTGTACACATCATTTGGATAAGTTCTTGTCTCTGTTTGTTGCTCATTCCGTGAAAAAATTCAACTTTCCCCCAATTTTGGGAAAAGAATACAAGTCACCTATTGAGTATTGACCTAGTGGATACGATGGAAATGGCTCGATCTTTGATGCCCTTGGAATTTTTCTTGATACCGTAATTCCTTGTAGAAAAGCCATCTCATAGGTTGATGGCTATCGATGAAAGACGAGGTAGTGAGGTGCCTGACCGACCTGTGAGAGTTGTACACATTATGTTTTATGTGGAACAATCAACTTAGGAATAGTAAGTTATAAACAAATAGGACGAGTGCTTGAGAACTATGTTACTCAAACCCGGCTATGGGTGTCATACACGTTTTTATGTGAAAACACTCACATTTTCCGAACCTATGTGTCAGGAGTGTTGTGTCAGCACGTAGCATGTGGTGTGGCCAATGTGTGTCAACTGTCAACGTAACATTTCTTGGGACAACCAAAAGGGTAGCCCTATGCATGATGGCGTCCCCGCTAGGCGAGGGTCCCGGGAAGGGTCCTGCCACAAGGGTGTAATAAGGGCAAGCCTTCCCTTGCCATTTTGGCAAGAGGCCGCTCCAAGGATTTCTTGGGACAACCGATAGGGAAAAAATCAGAGAAGGCGTAGGTGAGTTTTCCCGGGATGGTGCGTGATATAGAGCTTCTTCAGACTATCATAAACAAGGAAGATGCTCAAAATCATACATAAACCTAAGGTTAAACTCGTTGCTTTCTGATCGACCATCAAATTCCATGATATTTTCCACTTGCTAGATCGGAAACCACGTAGCAGTTGGTTGCTAAAAACAAATTAATGGGTAGACCCCTCCTAAGTCCTAACTATGGTCGTTTCATTTGCGACCACTTGCTTAAGAGATAACGACCCCCCACAAGCCAAAGTCGATCAGCAGGCAAGTATTGCATAAAATCAGTGGTTGGAATGTCTATAATTGAACAAGAATGGATAAGGCAACTACGCAAGCAAAGGAGGGAGAGAAGAAGATATCTTCAGTGATGCGAGAAGAGGATATTCCCATCTAGTCGGCATGATGGCGAATACGGATCAATTTGTTGATGAAACCTCGCTCCCGGTAGTAACTATCGAACAAAAAGAAGATAGAGCGTAAGTTCAGAAACTATCTGATTGCTCAGTTAAACAGTACAGTATAGGGCGGCGATGGAAACAAGACTTACATGATAGCAGCTGAAAAACAGAAGCAAGTAAATCCAACGGAAAAGTGAACTAAAAATGAGATCCAGAAGTTATCTTTGTTCAGAAACATCTTTTCGGATATGAGAGTGATGGCTCCAGAAATTATCAATACCAGCCAACCTGAAGGCAAACAGCTCCGGAACGAGAAAGAGAACGAATCCTGTAGGCATTAGCAAATCAAACTAGGAAACCGCTCAACAGAGTCAACAGGACATCCCTACTTTAATGAGGTTTGGCATTACGGAAAAGTAATGAGTCTTGTATGAGACAATCTCACGCGTGAGATCCGCTCAAAGTCCTTGTACATGCCTCATTTAAGTTTGGTCTCACGCGTAAGACCGTCTCATATAAGTTTTTTCGAAGAAAGGAAATCCAACCTTGAAGTAACGCTTAATAAAAACTGCTGAATAAATTATCCTCAGTGCCATATCTTTACTATAGTCAAGGAAACAGAGGTCGGAAATCATTACCAACAGCACGAGTGAGGTAAAAGGGAAAACTAGCAGTCTAAGAACTAAGAGAAAAACTCTGTATCTTGTCGGACTTCTTTCGATGGAAAATATGAATTGACACGTAAATAGAGGCTCTTATGTATAATCGGCGAAAGAAATTAAAGTCACAACATTTGGCAAAATGATTGTCTACAGCTATGAACATAAACAAGGATACTTGTAGAATTTGCTATTATTAAACCGATGGCCCCAGCTGATCGAACGAGCAGGATATTCAACAAAACATATATCAGTGAAAAGACAAGTAGTGAATCATTAGAGCGCTTCAATTGGCTCTCATCCGCAACGGCATGAAGGAAAGCTTCCGATGTTCCTGATGCAATCCAAAAATTGAAAAATATATGTTAATGAAATCTGTATATGGATTCTTACAGGAGGGGTCCTGCGAATGTTCATAGTAATTAACATAGAATTAGAAAGGTTCATTCGTTTTTATTCGAGCCGAGAAGCACGGGAATGAGAAGTGATCGAAGTTAAAAGAAAGTTCAAAAGTAATTGAAGTAATACGGCCATTAAAATTCTTGCAAAATATCACTTACCATTCATAGCAAGAAGCATAACATACAAGCAATAGTATTTGAGGGCAGGTGAAGCTTCTCCATCACTCCACTTATGGCCATACAACAATCTAATGAGTGAATAAGAATAGCTTGGTCCGAAAGCCACAACAATAAGACCTACGACAATCATCAACATAAATAGTGTGAAATAAATAAATCTGCAATTATATCCAACCATCTAGTCCGAGTTTTGTATCAATGACATATCAAGATGGGCAGATGTACCGATTAACAACACAAGCTTCAGGGCTTCTGTTAGGCGCTGTTTCCTTCTGTCTACTGATTCTTCTGCAATGTGAAAGGCGGCACTTTATAAGTTTATATATGATTACAGAAAAATAATATCTAGTACTCTGGTTATGCATGGTGATTGGCGGTACAACATTTTCACAGAAACTAATGCATATAGCAAAGCTTTGATTGCTATCTTTTGACGATGAATTAGGGATGTTTTTCAGTGAGAACTAAGAGTTTCAAATACAACCGCAGATACATCCTAAAGAGCGGAAGTAGAGATGCCTAACATCAAGAGCTACTGAGTATATATGAATTTTTTTGGAGAATTGATAAAGAGGACTCGAAAAGAGAGAGTATATAACCTGTAGCAGACCTTGCAAACGTCACATAGGAACTTTCTTCAAAAGGTAGAAATACCATTCTCACGACCAAGCTTCCTGAGATATAAATTGTCGACAACGTAAGCAAATAAGCCCTTAACATCGACCAACTGTTTCAAGCAAAAGATGTCTTGAATTCTGAACATTGGGATATAGCTTATAATTCTTTAAACTAGACAGACAAGTATCAAGTGTTGGAAGACAAATCACCTAATTTGTCTATTAGACCATATACAGCCTGATTATACAGAGTGTCAAACCACACAAGAACCATTTTTTCTCCTTCTTGAAGAACCAATTTACGGAATGACTGAAGGGTAAACAGCGTACACATCTTGAACAGTGGCTTATCATACTTCATTATGTCACCTGCTCTGAGAGAAAATGATATAAAGGGTCATAACCCAACACGATACTGTGATAGAGAAACAACCTAACAGAAGTCAGAAACACACTCAATGAAACCGAAACAGAAGTCAGAAGCACACTCAGTTAAGCCACCAAAAGGTATAATGAAAAGCACAAATGTCGCGTATCCTGACAGCACCATGCTTTTGCTTTTATACTAATAAATATCTTAGGTAAACTGCATAGGAGAGTCTCCCTAAATAGACAAGCAAATAACTCGCTTAGACAACATAGTAGAATCTACCTGAAGGGAAAGAGCTGTGAACCTCGCAATCCATGAAGGAAAAAAAAGTAGCCCCAATAACCTAAGAAAATGCAACCTCCATATGATGCTTGTGACAATCCAAACACAATAGCATTTTGCTGCACAGGAATAGAAAAGCTGATCTCAAGTAAGAAAAAGAAAGCAAGCTATCAAAGTAGAAAGAAGTAACACAATTCAGAAGACGGTTAACATCTAGCGTGCTATACACAACTTACGAAGCCACCTTTCCTAGCAATGAGCGCATAAGTGGTTAGACAACGAGCAAGTGTTGCTGTGCTTTCAATAACCATCCTTAGCTTGAGACAAAACAAATACTGAGCAAGTATGTACAATGGTTCTGCCAAAAGCTCCAACAAGCATGCAAAGCCTGCAGCGCTAACAAGTAACAGATCAAGCAGTAAGACAACAATTTAACATGAAATTCTTCACATCATCTCCTACAAGATATAGCTGAGATGATCAGTACCTTACCGTTTATTAATATAGCCTGGCCATATGAGCTAGAAAAGCTCAGCTCTTGCCACCAGAAGATGGCTGTGCAAGCTATCACGGTAACAACCATACCAAGAGGAAGAGACAGCCAGGCCACTTTCATTAACTTAGATGCATTTTCTCCATTTGTGTCGTCTTCACTGCAGCACAAGCAAAAAATAAGACAAATATCACTGATTTTTCATGAATCATTTTTCACTACAACGGACACCAGAGAGACCCTGGCCAAGCATTTAACATCACAATACAAAAAATTTGCAGTGTACCCCAATTTGATAATGTAAACCAAATCAACAAGCTAAAAAGAGAGATAAAAAAATACCATTTGAATTCAACACGCATACACGCACGCCGAAATCCTTCACGACTGAGAAACAGTACACAGGTAACGAACAGATGGAATTGCACTGCATAAATCTGCAACCCAACAGTCAGAAAGTCAATCAACCATTAAAACTATTCAGAACACATAAAATGGATTTAATCACCATCAAAAACATTTCTTTGCAAATTGCAACATAGCTCCTTATTAGAGAATCTTTATCAACCCATCCACCAATCATGATCAACAAAAACTCTTCGGTAAGGCGGTTTAACACTAAATTAGCTTTATCAATACATTTCCAAGATTCCCACTTTATTCAACCACAACCCACCACCACAACAACAACAACAACATTCCACCCCAGTGCCTCAATGGCTCCGACAAATAGCGGGGTAAGGGGTCGGATGTACTTAGCCTTACCCTTGTGTTCCAAGGAACGCTACTTCACAAGAGAAATAAGCGCAACCACAATTCACAGTAAAACACCCAAAAAATCAATCTTTTAAACTTCAACAATCCATAAATCCTAGCAATGTAGCTAAAATTACAAATACAGAGATCAAATTACAAAAAAGGTGACAGCTTTATAACAAATTGACAGTAAATAAGCAACTTACAGCATAATCAGCTTCGGTAAGATGCCTAACGATCCAAGAATTGAAGATAAAGGGGATTCCTCTTGATAGAAATTGGGTTGCTGCATAGAAAATCAAAATTAAATTAGAATAACAAATTGGGTTAGTAAAATTTTGTAAAATAGTTTGGAAATTTGATGGGATAGTGACAAACCCATAAGATATTTGAATGTGCGAGAAAGATTGGTTCGATCGCCATTGTTGCTCGAAGCTTGCATCTTTCTCCACTGTGTTTGGGAATGAATGCTGATCGTGCGCGTGCGCGGGCTCGATCTGTTGGCCAAAGACTCAAAAGGAGCTTGACTCGAACCAAAGCGATTTTGCTTGGGACCGTATGTTAACTTGACGAAAAAATCCCCAATCTACCAAGAGAATAAAAATTCTCAAAAACTTTTCTCTTCAAAATACTCCAACTTGAAACAAATTAAATTTTCTTTCAATAAATTAATCTATCATTTTAAAAAACAACGATTTTTTTTGCAACCTATAATCTTTTTATCATTAAACTTTAAAATTTAATCTTTTAAAAAAATTAAAAAAAAAATGTATAAAACTTTAAACTATACATTTATGTTATTATTAACTTTGTGACGAAAAATATTTATTAAAAAAATTAAAGAAAATTTATAAAATGAAATCATTAAATTTGAGGTAATTAAAATATTTTCATAAATATACACATTTTATGAAATTACTTAATTCTCTTAAATAATTTTGAGATTAATTCTTTTTTGCAAAATCAACATGCAATTCAATGAGGTGATGAAATTAATTAGATACAGTATTACTCTAAAATTCGGGCTTGCCTGGAATCCATGGAATTATTAAGGGGGTAAGTTTTATTGGGCGATAATTACTGGGGAAATTAATTAGTGGGGTAATGAGTTCCTTGGTGATATGTTTGGCATAAGAGTAATGATTACTGAGTAGATCTTTTACTCCCTTAATCATTACCCAGGGGGAGGGTGGGTAATGTATTACCCCTTCACAAGGGTAATAATTCCAGGAGGTGAATAATTACCCTCATACCAAACATGGGAAATACACCTCACATATTACTCCCCTATTCATTCCCCTCCTATTACCCTCAATCCAAGCAAGCTCTGACATAAGTAATACTGTATAAAGTAATAGGTCTATATATAACGCGCATTCATTGCGCGCGATCTAGACTAGTGATTTCATTAATATAGCTTATAGCTTATGAAACCCAACAATAGGCGAAAATGGGGTTGATAGATTCAATCTCGGCTTTGAGTACTACGGGGTAATAATATCTGAAAGGTATGTTCGATATCTACGGAGTTGATAGAGCATGATAAGAGATTTATTGGGCTTGAGGAGAGAATGGTGATAATGGGACACAATGGAGGAAAATGATACATGTGGATTCAGAATTTGAGTTAATACTTGGTGAGAGAGTGGGCTTGAAATCAATTTAAAAATTTGAGTTTGGATTCGGAATTGCTTGAAACTCTTGGCTTAAAACTTTGAAGCTTGGAATCGGCTTGAGCTTCGTTAAATCATTATTTTTATCTTTTAAATTAGATTTGTTAACTTATAAATTGAATTATATTCACTAATTTCGTAATTATAAATAATAAACTTTTCAATTGTATAACAAACATTATGAGTTATAACGAAGAAATAGTTGATTTTTTTTGAAGTGAACACATGTTAAAAAGCCGCTAATATAAAAGAAAATAGATTAGGAAGAAATTTACGAGAGACTGATGATAACAAGTCGAGCTCGAGCTTGGCCTTGCTCGGCTTGTGCTCAATAACAAAAAGATTGAGAGTTCGATCTTGAAAAAAATGTGCTCGTTATCAAGTTTGCGAGCTTTAACGCGAGCCCGGACCAAACTCGAGCTTAAATGGAGCCTATATATAATTGTTAAATTTTTAGATTTTGTTTCCTCCGATATTTTCAATAATAAGGCTTGAAGGTTATACGTAAAAAATTTGGCAAATCAGTGAGACTTTGATATTTGTGATACAAAGATATAATCATGATAAAATATTTTTTATAAAATACGAGCAATATCTTATCTAAATCACACAAGTTCGAGCCGCTCGCGAGCTTTTCGAGTCGAACCAGCATTTGCTCGGCTTGACTCATTAAACTCTCGAGGCGAGCCTGAACTGATCTCACACGAGCCGATTTCAAGTTACTCGCTTGCTGTCTCGACTCTCGTCTCATTATCACCCCTACGGGAGAGAATTTTTCCCAATAATGTCCATTTTGGAATATTACGTAATTTAGGAGAAAAAGGAACATACATCGGATGTACTACCTCCAACTTTTTTGTTTTTTGAGCATATATGTATTTTTTTTGAGCTTATTTACTCAAACTTTATTTGTTTTTGAGCATATTTGTATTTTTTCGAGCATATTAAAATTTATAAGTTAGATTTTAATATTTTTTCCGTCAAAACTCAAATTTAACTAAACTTATAGTAATGGTTTTGAGTTTTATTGCAATTTTTTAGAGTTTAATGTTTAAGTGAATAAACTCAGAAATTTCATACTAAAACTCAGAAACTTTAAAATAAAACTCAAAAACTTTATTAGAATGCTCATAAACTATAAAATTGGAGGTAGTACATCAGATGTATAATCCTCTTACTGGTAATTTAGCGATGTCACGCATTAGAAAAACTGTAATGTTGACGAGGTTGACACTTCATAGTCGAATCCTTTCCAGTTTCCTCTACTGTCACTGAAAAACAACAACAATGGCGACGAAGAAGAGAGTAAGCTTCTTTTCCTTCACCACTATCGGCTATCGCTGCCATCTTCTTCTATCTCTTCGCCTTCTCCGCCGCCGTCTCTCCTTTCCGCCACCACCACCACCACCAGGCAAAGGTGCTTTATCGTTTTTATGATCATTGCTTCAATATTACTTCATTTTGATTGTTGCAATGTTTGATCGTAATTTATAGGAGTTTAATGAGCATTTCATTGACATGACAAGTAATTGAAGTGAAATATCATGATTTAATTACTTAATCTTCATGAAACTTTGATCATTGATATGGAATACTTAATTTTAGTGACATTGATTTGACTGAGGTTTTTAAGTTCGAATTATTATCGTTTAAAAGCCGGTTTTATGCTGAAGGTTTTGCTGTTTAAGGAAAATGAGGTTAGGTAGAGATCATGGCGTGTAAATAATCAATAGCGGAGCCAGGATTTGACATTTTGACGTTAGGGGGCGGAGAATTTCAGGGGGCGAATTTCTAAAGTATTAAAGTAAAATAGAAAAAAGATCGGAAATTTTAACTAAAAATCTTCAATTTTTCAATTGATTGGACTTTGGAGTCAACTGCCCCCGCTAGCCCCCGCCTTGCTCCGCCACTGCAATATTGCATGTGATGGATTTATAAGTAATCAATGTTTGTTTAATGGGATTAGATGTGTTTTGAATGGTTGATGAATTAAGAAGTAAATTTTGTTGATTTGTTTAGAGTTAATAGGTATTGAAGTTGTTTCTATTTAATGTGGTGTTTGTTTTTTATTTTATTTTATTTTGAGCAGCATCATAATGTTAGGAAGTTTGAGATTGCTGATGACATGTTCTGGAAAGATGGTGAGCCGTTTCGGATAATTGGTGGTGATTTGCATTACTTTCGCGTTCTCCCTGAGGTACTAGCCTTGAATTCTACTTTGCAATGGAAACAAGATGGTAATTTATTGTCGAATTATTAAAAAAGGACGATTATTTTTGGCGATGTAAAATCCCATGTTTGGTGACATTTTAGTTAAAGCTATGTTCACCAATTTATGGTGGCAATGCAGTATTGGGAAGATCGACTGATGAGAATGAAGGCATTGGGCTTAAACACTATTCAGACATATGTTCCGTGGAATCTGCATGAACCAAGCCCTGGGAATCTGGTATTCAATGGCATTGCTGACATAGTTTCATTTCTAAAACTCTGCCAGAAGATGGGGTTCCTTGTCATGCTTCGGCCTGGGCCGTACATATGTGGAGGTCTATTCTAAAAGCTATATTCTCTCTACAATTACATTTACATTCTTCATTGGTTGCTTTAGTGAAGTTCAAGGAACATCTGGATCGTTTAATAGTATTAAAATTCCTGGAATATCTAGCACATAATTACGCCCCATACTGATACAAATACAAATTAATAGAGTGCTGAATACATAAAATTTTAATCATACACTCTGATAGTATGATGTTCATATGTAATACAGAGTGGGATTTGGGTGGATTTCCAGCTTGGTTGCTTGATAAAAAGCCGGCTCTCAGGCTGAGGTCTTCAGACCCAGCTTATCTCCATCTGGTATGGATTTAATTTTAAAGCGAACTTGATGCAATGCCTATGTTGAAAGACATCTCTATATTGAATGCTTGAAGACTTCCCCATCTCGTAGTCTTTTTGTAGCTTTTCCCATTCAACATCACCTCACTCAGTGGCTCAAGGGCTCTCACCTATGGTGGGAATGTGGGATAGAGGGCCGCCTGTACACAACGTCACTGTAGTATTGAAAACACAAAGATCTGATTGATGCTTACAAGATCCAATTTATTTGTTCTATAGGTGGACAGTTGGTGGGGCATACTGCTTCCCATGCTAGTGCCTTTTCTCTATGAGAACGGTGGTCCCATCATCATGGTTCAGGTGTGTTAGTCTGTTATGTTCCTATTTTCCTTTCACATCTGAAAGTAGTTAGGTCTATCATTGTTTATTTGTTTACACTTGTTGTGGTTTCCTTAAAGAGTGTGTGATAGTATTTCAAATGAATTTCCTGGACTTTAGTCCTTACTTATTAGCTTAAGTCTGATAATGGATTATTTATGACAGATAGAAAATGAATATGGTTCATACGGAGATGATAAAGCATATCTACATCACCTTGTTGAGTTAGGCCAGAGACACATGGGACATGGTGTAATCTTGTAAGGAGTTGCATGTTTTTAATGTCGCTTAATGGTTCTGTACAATTTATTACTGATTTTTATATGCATCGTCATCATAGGTTACTCCTAGTAGGCTAGTACACCTAAAAAACACGTTTTGTTCGTGCTTCTCATCTTCAAATTTCTGATTGAACGTGATTCAGAGCTTGGATAGCATCTTTCAGTCTGGAATGTGATATTGGTCTTTGGTTTTACTAGACAATACCACCTCCTCTGTTATCTGATTCATTCTATTGACTGAGTTCAGTCTTGGAAAGTAGATGTTAATTCGCATGAGAAGATTGGCAATATGTTGGTATAGATGGAAGGAAAGAAATAGTTGGACTAATGATGGCCACACTTCAAATAAAATATAAAAAATCTCTATTTGGAAATGTTTTTGTGTAGCTTATGCTATATAATACCGTGCATGATTTGCTTGATCTAGGTGAGACTGGGAGACTACTTCTCTAGTGACATCATGAGTGCTTTCCCCCTTTTAGACAGGAGAGACGCTTCCAGTTTTTTGATGTTCACTATAACTCCATAACTAACAAAACACTCAGAATTTCCAAGTCCTTAAAGCTCCTGTTAGCCGTAATGTAGGGAGAAATCTCCTGAGAGGTTATAATTCATGAGAAATTTCTTACCTTGGCCATTCAGGTACACTACAGATGGCGGTACGAGAGAAACCCTGGAGAAAGGAACTATCCCAGAAAAGGGTGTCTATGCTGGTGAGAGTTGTCTGTAAGAAATAGTATTTTTTTGTCCCAAGTAAGAAAGATTTGTAAAGGAATGTCTCCTAAAAGGGAGAGACTGGGGTAAAGCACGAGAATAGGAGCATGCTAGTGTTGAGGCTCAAATGAGGAACAATGCCAATTGTACTCTACGAAGACTTTTCTTTTCTCTCCTTTTTATTTCTTATTTCCTTTTGGTATCTGAGCTCGACGCCCGTGTGTTTGAAGAAGGCACGTTCATTAAAGCTGAATGTGAAAGCAAAATCCGTTCAGTTCACAACACGTAAATGACAACTTTATGCCTATACTTTACTGTTAATTTAGATATAAAAAAAGCTGAAATCGTCTCCTATCACGTCAATCACTTAATAGTTTCTGAATTCTGACTAGAAAGCAGTGATATTATTTTGCAGCAATACAAAGTTCAGAAGTGTGTCAAACTTGAGCACGTAGGTCAATTAAGAATCAGAGCTCACTTTGACAGCATATCACTGTTGTTTGATCTAATACTCCTAATATAACATCATTGCTTTCCTGAAAGTATATACGAGTATGTTTTTATCCTTGCTTGCAGCTGTTGACTTCACAACAGGTGACAAAGCTTGGCCCATATTTGAACTGCAGAAGGAGTTCAATGCCCCTGGAAAATCGCCTCCTCTTTCCTCGTGAGTACTATAATACAATAATCATGCTAACAATGCGTTGGCAGTGTAAATGATGCTCATAAGTTTCTCATTGCAGAGAATTCTACACTGGCTGGCTGACACACTGGGGTGAGAAGATTGCAAAGACTGATGCTTATTTTACGGCAGCTGAGCTTGAGAAGATTTTGGCGAGGAATGGCTCTGTGGTTCTTTATGTATGTTAATAAGATTTTTCTCTGAGTCTAGTAAAGACTGTTGGCATAGTTATCTGACATAAGTTGCTCGGAAATGTTAGATGGCACATGGTGGGACAAATTTTGGGTTCTATAATGGGGCAAATACTGGTTCTAGCGAGTCAGATTACAAGCCTGACCTCACTTCCTATGATTATGTGAGACATCTTAAACAAAGCACTTCCATGTTACTCTATCATTTATCATTGTGGATAATGGAATCTTATTCCCCAGGATGCACCAATTAGAGAATCTGGTGATGTGGATAATGCAAAGTTCAGAGGTACGTCACTGATCTTCTGCCATACATCATGTTCCTTAATTTTTCTGTTTTCTACAGCCTGCTGTAACCAGCATTTTAATATTTTCATTTTCGTACTCCCTTTCTCTCACAGTGATGTTCCTATTTACTTCTACTCCGGTTCCCAAGATGACACATTGACCGTAGTTTTTGCGTTTATATATTACTTTTAATTTAAAAGTATAATTTTATGGAAGATTTTTGAATAAAAAATGTAAATGTGTTAATATTATACAGTAGGCATTTATAAATAAAAAATGTAAATGTGTCAACATTTTGAAACATCCCCTTATACTAAAAGAATAAGAAATCTCCAAATTTTCCCGCCTAAATGAATTTGGCTATTATTGGGCTTTCTTTATATCATATCTGTAATTGAGCTTTCATTATATTATACCGAACTTTCCCTTTTTCCACCGATTAATACAAAACATTAATAATAATTAATTTTACAATAAATATCAAATTGAGTTAAATATCAGGTTTTATAACTATTACTTCGTATTTTCTTTAATATTTCTATCTAAAAAACCGCGCATTTGCGCGGGATATATACTAGTTGACCATTAAAATGAAATAGGAACATCATTGTGAGGTGGAAGACGGAAGTAATATGCCTTCGATCAGAGTCCTTTGCTCAAAGACATTTTTATTGATAGCAACATCATCACTTTTCCCTGCGGCTGAAATTTTTCTCTTTGGATAAGTTCGGTTCTGCTGTTTTTCTGCGTAAATATGTATTCTTTGAAACCGAGCACTTCAATTTTACAAATTGGAAATATCTGGAAACATAGCACATCTTTTTCTTCCTAGACTACCTTCATTGGATGATCACATTTATTGATTAACTTTTCCCATTGATATTTTATCCTTTTCCTCAGCAATAAGGAGGGTAATAAAGAAATATGCAGCTGCATATGTTCCACCCATCCCGTCCAATAATGAAAAGGCAGAATATGGATATGTTCAATTGTCAAGAGTTTCATCCCTGTTTGATATCATTAGAAACCAAAATAACTTCAGTGTTGTAGAATCCACTGACCCAATTTCGATGGAGTCTGTGGGCCAGGTAATTCACATGAATGCTGTTATCGGATTTTCTTATTTTTTTATGATTATGAGTCTCACTTCAGTAGTTTTAATTAATAAACTAGGTAAAAGTTGGGAGATGTGGGGTAGAAAATCCATAATCACCTGTCTATGTTTATCCTGAAACCAGATGGGTTGAGGTAAGATGCAATAGCAAAAAAAGAACGAAACTTAGATGGGGTTCTTTTTGATGATTTAGGAGACTAAAACACCCTATTTTTTCTCTACCTCAAATCCTTATTTATGTTTTTCTTTTCTGCATGCAGACATATGGGTTTCTACTTTACATTTCGGAATATAATGCGCATGACAGTGCTAGTACCTTATCCATCCCAAAGGTATGGCTTCTATGCCCTATGTTTTCCTTGTATAATTTCTCTCTCTTACATTTTTCTGTCTCTTTTTCTCCCCCTTCTTTTGAGCTTGTAGGGTGTGTTACTGAAAGGCCGGTTCGCCATTTGTGTTTACTTTTTGTACCTGTCGATCATATGCTGGCTTAGTCTTGTGTCATTTGGTAGAAATTATGATGCGTACATGAATTTTGATCTGTTGCACTGATGATGTCTTAATAGTTAAAAGTTTGTATCTTTTTGTCATTTTATTTATGTCAATACCTTTTTTTGGTTTAACTCCTCGTTCCTGCTTATTTAAGTGCACTCAAACGATTACAGTTTGTCTGTTTCTGCATTGTTTGAGTTTTGATTATTTGGGTGTTATGGAACTCTAATTTTTTTTTTCTAAATTCTTTTATCTAATGCTTAATTCATCTCATTGTCTCCTTAAATTTCATTTATCATGGATTCATGGTGATTTTAATTATATGCATCGAATGCATGTTTGTAAGCTATCGTTTGTATGGAATTATATCTGGAAATTTAGAATACGTTGAAAGTGCACGGGTACTTATATACACTCTTGATGTTAATATGCTATGATTAAATTTTGTGGTCCTTGAAGATTTTTTGGTTATTGAATTTATAGGTCCATGATAGAGCTCAGGTTTTCGTTACGTGCAATTCAAAAAACTACAAAGGAATGCCAATATATGCAGGCAACATTGAGAGATGGTCAAACAAAGAACTTCAGCTTCCGCATGTCAAATGTGCTTCGAGTATAACCTTATCTGTTTTGGTATCTGCCATCTTCCTTCCTCTTTAAACTTTACCCCCTGTTAATTTCTTCCAACAATAGAAGCCCTGGACAAAAGTGGGCTGTTGAGAAAAAGAAAGCGAGAATCTTTGTTCACTAGGTCTTCATTCTGATGTCCGCAGGTGGAGAACATGGGGAGGATCAATTATGGCCCATACATGTTCGACAGAAAGGTGCCCTAGCTTTCTCTTTTTAATTTGTTTCTGAAACTTTTCGTCTATATATTTGTGGTGGTAATTCTTATGTGAATTTGAGCAAGTACGGCCAGCTATCAGTCATTCATATAACTTATAAGTCATTCAGAGTAGTTAATTTGCATCATTAGTAGCTGATAGAGTCAAGAAGTGTCGAGTCACTAGGGCCTTTTTAGGCCAAGTATGCTTTTAATTAAGGGTCTTTTGTCGGAATCAAGAGTTAATCTTCCCGTCCCGATGATTGTCATAACTAATGCGTTTTGATTCACGTGTGGAGCTGCGTATGAGGATGGAGCCCGGAATCCAAAGAGTGAACCTCTAGCCACACTAGTAGACAAGCAATCATGCGGAGACGACCTCACATGAACCAGTTACGGAGCCGACATTCCCTGCTAGGAAGCATGAAGGCTAAGTAGTGAAGAACTCGTGTTGAGGAAGTGAAGAAATAAATTCGTTCCAGGCGGTTTTGGCAGATCGCCACCATCGCCAGCGATCTGCCATGGCGTCTGCCCTCCGACGATCCATCTGCCGTGCGGCTCCACTCATCCGCAGATCGCCAGTCTGTCTTTGCTCGTGACTTTTATTAAGCCCGTTGGCTTAAATTTAAGCCCAAATCCCGTATTACCCTAGATTCGTATGCGACCTTATAAATAGTTCACATTTTGGAGACCTAAAAATCATCTTGTTTAGGAGTAATTCAAAAAGGCTTGTGTGTTAAGAAAGCTTGGATTTTTATTAAGGAATTTGTAATCTTTTAGTTTGGATGTTAATCTTTCTTCAATTCTTGGGTTTTACTAAGAAGATGGAAGGCTAATCTCCCTTTTACTTGGTGTAATTTAATCAAAGTATCCAACTTTGATGTTGTAAGACTCTTAAAACTCTCTCAATTTATCTATTGTTCTTTCCTTTGTTCTTAAATTCCTATGTTGAGTAGATGAATGTTTGAATTGATCACTCTTGCATCTTATTTACCCATCTATTGCAAATTCTAGAGAAATGGTTTAATCTATCTAGAATTGTTTGGAGCAAACTTGTTATATGTTGATTTGGTTTAAAGGATGCATATTTCAAGTAGGAAATTACATGTCTTTTCTTGCTAGTATGGTTTAATTTAGTAGGATTTGATTCTAGCTTACATCTCTTGGCAAAAGCTTCATGCTCAATTCTAGTCTTTATTCATGGTTTAATGAGTTGTGGTTGGAATTGAAGGACTCACATATATGGTTTAATTGTGTGTGTCAATTTCTTGAGATGATAGTATTGGATAGATAACAATAGAGAGAAAAGAGTCAAACTTTGTCATTGTTGGATTACTAAGAGAGAATTATACCAAGTCTTTCCCATATTTGATTGTTGCACATCTAGTGTTTGTTGTTTTGCTTCTATGATAAGAATTGCATCTTTATTTTCCCTTATTCTACTTCAAAACCCCTTTCTCCATTTATGTCATACTACATGTTAACCATTGTTCATAAGCATTGTTTGTTGATAAATATAATTAGTAGGTCCTTATTGTAGTTAGTGTTGTGATTAGTCCATAAAGTCCTAATTAGTTGCTTTATAGTTAAAATTCAAGTCTTTAGTTCAAAAGTTCTTCCCTTGGGTTCGACCCTAACTTGCCAATTTACTACCCTATTGCTTGAAGTTAGTAAAGTTTAGTTAGGCTTATAAATTGTTAATTTGGTAGTTAATTCTAGTATATTAGCGACCTAGTCTTTTTCTTTACCAAATTTTGGCGCCGTTGCTTGGGAAGGCAACATAGCTAGAACTTGAGTTTGTAAATTTATGTTTAGTTGTTTTATTACTCCTCTTGTTGTTAGAAGTAATAGGAAGTTTTAACTTGTTTGCTTAGTGCGAAGGTTTATGTTTAGCTCCCCTCCACACGGTGAATCAACCCCCGTGGAAGAAGACGCTTTTGGAGCATATTCTTGGCTATTCACTAACCCTTGGTACCAAAGACCACCAAGAGAACATAGAGTAGAAGAACCACCTTTAGGAACCCCTCTTGAAGAAGAACCAATAGAAGTAGAACCAATTGAAGTGGAATACCCACAAATGGCGAATGATACTAGAACTATTAGGGAGCTCCGGGCAAGAAATTATGACACTCAACCTCTTTGCATAGCCTACCCACCCATGGGGGCTAATGCCAACTTTGAATTGAAGGGCTATTTCATTCACAACCTCCCAAAGTTTCATGGACATGCGGGGGATGACCCAAATCGCCATCTTTCCGAATTCCATATGATGTGTGAGGGTGCAATTCCAAATGGTGTCACGGAAGATCAATTTAAGTTGAGAGCTTTCCCATTTTCACTTCAAGATGCGGCAAAAGATTGGTTGTTTTACCTTCAACCGGGTACAATCCGTACTTGGAAGGACATGAAGGCGGCTTTTCTTGAGAAATACTACCCCGACTCAAGACATAACCATGCAAAGAAAGCCATCACTTCTCCGGAGCAAGATGCAAGTGAGAGCTTATATGAGTATTGGGAGAGATTCAAGAAATTGGTTGCTCAATGTCCTTACCATGGTCTTAGTGGTGATGACCTTTTGGTCAACTTTTGTGATGGTCTTACCGTACAATACCAAATCATGGTTAATTCCGCTACGGGTGGTGGAGTTGACAACTATTCCGTGGCGGAGGCAAATGAGATCATAGAAAAGTTGGCCGCTAGCACAAGGAACTATGGAAGAAGCCGAGTGTCAAAGAATATTAACTCCATTGAGACACCTTCTCCTTCCTCCCACAAGCTTGAGAAAACCGTGGATGATCTCACAAAAATGGTTGCTCAACTAGTGGGGAACAATCAAGGAGGAGCACAAGGATCTAATGTGGAGTGTAATTTTTGTCAAGGGCCACACCCAATGGAAACTTGTCCCATCATGGAAGAGCAAGGAATAAGCAAGGAGAATGTGAGTGCCATGATGCACGGTCAATACAACTCTAGGAACCCCAATGGGGGAGGGTATTATAAGTATGATCCGAGCGGCAATACTTACAATATTGGGTCAAGGGACAATCCAAACCTTAGTTGGGGAGGAGATACCTCCAAGAGCTTCCAAAATGGTCAATTCAATCACTTGAAGAACTCCAACTCTCAAGGACAAAACTCCAATTACCAAAGAAACAACAATCATCAACAAGCCAAGGGAGGATCCTTCCAATTTGGAAACCAAGGAAACCAAGGGAATTTCCAAGGTAACCACAAGAACTTCCAACAAGGAGGAGGCTCTTCCTCCCAAGGAAATGAAGATTTGTCTACAAATGAGATGTTTAAGATGATCATGAAAGGACAAGCCGAAAATACCAAGAGGTTTGACAAAATGGATGCGGATAAAATTTCAAGTGATGCTAGGGTGAAGAACCTTGAAATCCAACTTGGCCAACTTGCACAAGAAATGGCTAAGAACAATCAAAGGAACTCTAACTCAATTCCATCTACAACATTCCCACCAAAGGAAAATGCAAGCTCCATGACTTTGAGAAAGGGGAGAACCCTAGAATCTCCCCCGAAGAAGAAGAGGAAAGCCAAGTCACATGAGAGAGTCATTGACATTGAGGAACAAATTGAAGAAGAGCTAGTGGTTGAGAAAGAGACACCCTCTAGAGCTAGTGGGGAAGAGGAGAAGACTCCCTTGAGGAATGACAAAGAAAAGAGTGAAAGCAACAAAACCAAGGATCATGTTGAGGAGATCGAGAGAGAATATGTTGTGGAGGTACCTTTTCCTAGTGCTCTCACACATTCTAAAAGTGTCGCAAGAGATGAGGATCTCTATGAAACTTTTAGGAAGTGTGAAGTAAATATCCCTTTGCTAAATCTTTTGAAAGGTGTGCCTCGGTATGCAAAGTTTCTCAAGGAACTTTGCACACCTAGGAGAAGCCCAAGGAAGGGAACCCAAAGAGTAAGGGTAAGTGAACATGTTTCCGCAATTTTTAAAAAATCACTTCCCAAAAAGTGTGGAGACCCGGGAATGTTCACCATACCATGCTCTATTGGGGACAAAAGTTTCACTCATGCTATGTTAGACCTTGGTGCATCAATCAATGTTATGCCATATGCCCTCTATGAGACTTTGGGACTTCCACCATTGAACAAAACCGATGTAGTGATCCAACTTGCGGATCGCTCAAACATATACCCAAAGGGGATGGTGGAGGATGTGTTGGTAGAGGTAGATCACTTAACCTTCCCGGCCGACTTCTATGTTCTTGACATGGAAGCCGACTCGAGGGCCACTCCCATCCTTTTGGGGAGGCCTTTTATGAAGACTTCTAAAACCAAGATTGATGTGTCTAATGGGAACCTCACTATGGAATTTGATGGAAGGAAACTCACATACAACATCTATGATGCTATGAAACAACCTAGTGATTCGCATTCATGTTATTTCTTAGAAATCATTGAACCAATTACCTCTCAAATTTATATGTTGTGTCATAGGGACCCACTTGAGGTGGCCCTCACTAACAATATCGAGAAAGAAGGGTTGCGGTTTTTGTTGTCCAATGATGTGCAGGATTATGTCGACAAGTTAGAGGAGGAAGTAACCCTTGATGATAATCAAATGGAAAAGATAGAGGACGGAATCAGGGGGTTTCAGCAGACTGCCAAACCCACCGCAGTCTGCCACGGCAGTCTGCCAGACCCACGGCAGTCTGCCATGGCAGTCTGCCATCCCTACGGCAGTCTGCCAAATCCCCTGTTTCCCGAATACTTGTTATGCTTGAAGACAAATCCTAGTTACCCCAAATTCCTTCCCCTAGAAGCCTCCCTTGAAAGACCACTTCCATCCATCATTAAGCCACCCACCCCCAATCTCAAACCGCTCCCCGACAATTTGAAATACATCTTTCTTGGGGCAAATGACACTCTACCCCTCATGATTTCAAACCAACTTAAGGGTGATCAAGAGAGAAGGTTGGTGGAAGTTTTGGAAAAGCATAAAGAAGCATTTGGATGGAGCATTGCGGATATCAAGGGAATAAGCCCGAGCACTTGCATGCACAAAATTCGATTGGAAAAGGATGCAAAACCCGTCCGACAACCACAACGGAGGCTTAATCCACCTATGATGGAAGTTGTCAAGGAAGAAATTATCAAACTTCTTCAAATGGGTATTATCTTTCCAATTAGTGACTCCCAATGGGTAAGTCCTACTCAAGTTGTTCCAAAGAAAGGAGGGGTGACGGTAATCAAAAACACTCAAGGGGCATTGATCCCCACCCGTTTGCAAACGGGATGGAGGGTGTGTATTGATTATCGCCGCCTCAACCAAGTCACTTGGAAGGACCATTTCCCCCTACCCTTTCTAGATCAAATGCTAGAGAGGTTAGGTGGGAAAGAGTACTATTGTTTTTTGGATGGATATTCCGGGTATTTTCAAATCCCCATTCACCCGGAGGATCAATCCAAAACAACCTTTACTTGCCCATTCGGTACTTATGCTTACCGCCGCATGCCATTCGGCTTGTGCAATGCCCCCGGCACTTTCCAACGATGCATGATGAGCATTTTCTCGGACTATGTGGAGCGCATTTTGGAAGTCTTCATGGATGACTTCACCATCCATGGGGACTCATTTGACTCGTGTCTAGACCATCTCGCTATGGTCCTATCACGATGCATAGACTCTCACCTCGTTTTAAATTCTGAAAAGTGTCACTTCATGGTGAGTAGTGGAATCGTGTTAGGACACATAGTGTCGAAAAGAGGGATTGAGGTGGATATGGCAAAGGTGGATGTGATTAAAACCTTGCCGTATCCATCTAATACTCGAGACGTGAGGTCGTTCTTGGGGCACGCGGGTTTTTATCGAAGGTTTATTAAAGATTTCTCCAAAATCGCTAACCCCTTGTGCAAACTTTTGCACAAGGATGTGGAGTTCGTGTTTGATGATCATTGTAGGGAAGCATTTGACTTGTTGAAGGAAAGACTTGTATCGGCCCCAATCATTCAAGCACCCAAGTGGGATCGTCCTTTTGAGATCATGACCGATGCAAGCGAATTTGCCATTGGAGCCGTATTGGGACAAAAGGATGACAAAGCTTCATATGTGATCCAATATGCTTCTTCACTCTTGAATGATGCTCAACGAAATTACACCGTCACGGAAAAGGAATTTTTAGCGGTGGTGTATGCCGTTGAAAAATTCCGGGCTTATCTCTTGGGTGCAAAGGTCATTATCTATACCGATCACAAGTCTATAAGGCAACTAGTAGACAAGAAAGACACCAAAGCTAGGCTCATGAGATGGGTACTTTTGTTGAGCGAGTTTGACATAGAGATCAAGGACAAGCAAGGGAGTGCTAATGTGGTGGCCGACCATTTGAGTAGGCTTCACATCAATGAAGATCTCATGAAGACTATGGGGGTAGTTGACGGTAGCTTACCACATGAATCCCTTTACTCCATGAAGGCCGTTGAGCCTTGGTATGCCAACCTTGTCAATTACATGGTCACCAAGAAGTTTCCCACCTCGCTTTCAAATAGTCAAAGGAACAAGATCAAGTCCGATTCTCGATTTTATATATGGGATGAGCCATATTTATGGAAAATGTGCCAAGACCAAGTCATCCGCCGTTGTGTTCCGGATGTAGAAATTCCATCCATTCTAAAGCATTGCCATGAGTACGCTTGTGGGGGTCACTTTGGGCCTCATCGAACGGCACGTAAAATCCTTGAGTGCGGTTTCTATTGGCCCAAGTTATTTAAAGATGCTCATATTTTCGTTACTACTTGTGATAGATGCCAACGTTTTGGCAATATATCACGTCGGAACGAAATGCCCCAACAACCGATGCTTTACTTGGAAATTTTTGATGTTTGGGGAATAGACTTCATGGGGCCATTCCCTAATTCCTATGGATACATCTACATTCTCTTGGCGGTCGATTACGTGTCTAAGTGGGTGGAAGCCATCCCCACCAAATGTGATGATGCAAAGACGGTGCAAGCATTTGTCAAAAGCAATATATTTTCAAGATTCGGCTTCCCAAAAGCCATTGTGAGTGATAGGGGGACTCATTTTTGCAACAAGGTGATCTCAACCTTGCTTCAAAAATATGGTGTGCTTCACAAAGTTTCTACGGCATATCACCCCCAAACAAATGGCCAAGCGGAAGTCTCTAACCGGGAGATTAAACACATCTTGGAAAGAACGGTCAATCCCGACCGAAAGGATTGGAGCAAGAGGCTTGAAGATGCTCTTTGGGCTTATAGAACGGCCTATAAGACCCCAATCGACATGTCCCCATATAGGCTAATTTATGGGAAGGGATGCCACCTTCCCGTAGAAGTGGAGCACAAAGCCTATTGGGCAATCAAAGCTTTTAATCAAAATGTCGATGAGGCGGGATTGCACCGGAAGCTTCAAATACAAGAATTGGAAGAGCTTAGGCACAATGCCTATGACAATGCTAGCATTTACAAGGAAAAGGCTCGGTCTTGGCATGACAAGATGGTCTCAAGAAGAGTCTTCAAAGAAGGAGAAGAGGTGTTGGTTTTTCAAAGTCGCCTCAAGAATTTTCCTAAAGCTAAGGTCAAAGTGGTATGGACCTTACACCGTCAAGAAAGTTTTTCCTCACGGAGCGGTGGAGGTGGAAGACCCGACCTCCGGGAAGGTGATAAAGGTAAATGGTCAACGATTGAAGAAGTACTACAAAGGAATCGAATTACAAGGTGAAGAGGATCTTCCTTTAGAAGATCCAATTTATAAGCCTAACTAAAGACTTGAATTTTAACTATATTGATACTAGAATTAACTACCAAATTAACAATTTATAAGCCTAACTAAACTTTACTAACTTCAAGCAATAGGGTAGTAAATTGGCAAGTTAGGGTCGAACCCAAGGGAAGAACTTTTGAACTAAAGACTTGAATTTTAACTATAAAGCAACTAATTAGGACTTTATGGACTAATCACAACACTAACTACAATAAGGACCTACTAATTATATTTATCAACAAACAATGCTTATGAACAATGGTTAACATGTAGTATGACATAAATGGAGAAAGGGGTTTTGAAGTAGAATAAGGGAAAATAAAGATGCAATTCTTATCATAGAAGCAAAACAACAAACACTAGATGTGCAACAATCAAATATGGGAAAGACTTGGTATAATTCTCTCTTAGTAATCCAACAATGACAAAGTTTGACTCTTTTCTCTCTATTGTTATCTATCCAATACTATCATCTCAAGAAATTGACACACACAATTAAACCATATATGTGAGTCCTTCAATTCCAACCACAACTCATTAAACCATGAATAAAGACTAGAATTGAGCATGAAGCTTTTGCCAAGAGATGTAAGCTAGAATCAAATCCTACTAAATTAAACCATACTAGCAAGAAAAGACATGTAATTTCCTACTTGAAATATGCATCCTTTAAACCAAATCAACATATAACAAGTTTGCTCCAAACAATTCTAGATAGATTAAACCATTTCTCTAAAATTTGCAATAGATGGGTAAATAAGATGCAAGAGTGATCAATTCAAACATTCATCTACTCAACATAGGAATTTAAGAACAAAGGAAAGAACAATAGATAAATTGAGAGAGTTTTAAGAGTCTTACAACATCAAAGTTGGATACTTTGATTAAATTACACCAAGTAAAAGGGAGATTAGCCTTCCATCTTCTTAGTAAAACCCAAGAATTGAAGAAAGATTAACATCCAAACTAAAAGATTACAAATTCCTTAATAAAAATCCAAGCTTTCTTAACACACAAGCCTTTTTGAATTACTCCTAAACAAGATGATTTTTAGGTCTCCAAAATGTGAACTATTTATAAGGTCAGCACACGAATCTAGGGTAATACGGGATTTGGGCTTAAATTTAAGCCAACGGGCTTAATAAAAGTCACGAGCACAAAGACAACGGGCAGCTGCGGATGAGTGGCAGATCGCCACTTTCAGACTGTCACACGAGGGCAGACTGCCATGGCAGACTGCTGCTGATGGTGGCAGTCTGCCAAAACCGCCTGGAACGAATTTATTTCTTCACTTCCTCAACACGAGTTCTTCACTACTTAGCCTTCATGCTTCCTAGCGAGGGGAATGCGGCTCAGAATCGGTTCATGTGAGGTCGTCTCCGCATGATTGCTTGTCTACTAGTGTGGCTAGAGGTTCACTCTTTGGATTCCGGGCTCCATCCTCATACACACTCTCCACACGTGAATCAAAACGCATTAGTTATGACAATCATCGGGACGGGAAGATTAACTCTTGATTCCGACAAAAGACCCTTAATTAAAAGCATACTTGGCCTAAAAAGGCCCTAGTGACTCGACACTTCTTGACTCTATCAAACTCCCCCACACTTGGACTTTTGCTCGTCCCGAGTAAAACTCAAGAAAGCATTCGGCAAGTCCACAAGCGGGTGTAGGAGAGAATGACCACTCTTCCCTCACCTCTTCCTCCTTATATCTCCCTCTTGAACTACCACCAATTAAAGAGAAAATCTAGACTCAAAGGTGACACAAACTCTTCTCTCACTCGTCCTCCTTATATCATCCCTCGCACAAGACACGACATAACCCCAACTCCGACTCCTCACATAACTCCACCCTTCTTATATCTCCAAAGAAGAAGTAGCCACTCTTGCCTAATCCCAAGGCACAAGCAAAGTGGCAAAACCAATCCTCCAATTCATTCAACTTCCCCTTATTTCACCCCCTTATCACTCCACAAAGAGTATGATCATGCTACTTGGTTGGCCACACACCTATGCAATTCAACAACCAAAGTAGCCATAGCCAAAAATCCACCGATTTGGAACAAGTTTTTGTGACTCAAAAATGAAATTAAATCCTAGTCTAACCTCCTTCCAAGACCCTCCTTATCACTCCCTTCTTGTCCCTCCATCTTTTTGGTGGTGCATTTTTTTTTTTTTTTTTTTTTTTTTTTTTTTTTTTTTTTTTTTGTTTTTTTTTTTTTTTTGTTGAAAATCCCTCATTTTGCCTAAGGTGCCCTTTCGGGTTTTCACCTTAGCTTTTCCTTTCCTCCCATGGTGGCTCGCAACTCAATTTTTCATTTTGCCCGGAATGCCCTTTCGGGTTTTCATTCCGTCCTCGGCCACCTTTCCCAATCTTGCCTAGGCGCCCACCCTTGTGGGTTTTCACCTAGCCGGGATTTTCGTTTTTTTTTTTTTTTTTTTTTTTTTTTTTTTAAGCATTAACCAACAAGAAATTTACATATAATACAATCCAAATTCCTCCCCCACACTTACATTCCACATTGTCCTCAATGTGGAGGAGGCAAACACTTCTTCTTCTTCAATGAGAACCCGAGGCACCCCCTTGATCATCGGTGCCTTGGTTCTTCCACCTTCTTTCTCTTCTTTCTCTTTCTATTATTGCCCGGGCATATTGTCGGTCCACATCTTCTTGGGTGATAGAGGGTGGGATGGTGGGGTGGAGAGACATGCCAAATAGACCACTAACTATCCCAAGTGTGTCTTCTTGGGTCCGTGCATCATAGTATGAATCTTCAACATACTCTTGATATCTTTCATTTTGGACCCCAAATTGGTGGTCCATTTGGCTTCTCCACTCATTTTGCTCTTTCCACATGGTGGCATTGTCCGCCATTGATTGGTCAAGTTGTTGTTGCCAACGACGGTTAGCCTCTTGGTTGGCAATCATTTCCCTCATCAAAGCCGTTTGAGTTGTTGCGGCCTCCTCTATCAATCTTCCCCGATCATCAACCACACTTTTCCATTGGTCAAGATTCTCCAACCTTGGTGTTTGTTGTTGTTGCCAAGATTGGAGATTCTCCACACGCCCACTTATGGTAGTGAACACCTCTCTAGTCTCCTTGAAATAGTCGTACATACTTTGTTGCCAAGGAGCAACCGGTGCATGAGACCCCTCCCCCGCTTCATTCATGGGGGTGTCCATGTCCACGGGAGGGTCATTGGTTGCCTCCTCTTCATCCTCATCGGAGGCAAAGTCCGAAATATCCATCCGACAAAAGAAGTTCCTACCATGGGTGCCACTTGGCAAAGGAGAATTGCTAGGCCTCGGAAGCCTCAAATATTTTTGTTTGTCGGGACCCAACCAATACCCCTTAAGGGGTTCATCCTTCACCTTCTTGAACATCTTACACTCCTCAAGGACCATGTCATTGTAATAGGGAAGACCTTTAGTCTTGAAGACGTCTTGGGACTCATCAATGTCCCCATCAAAATGCGTGACAAAGAATGTGATTGCTCCCCCGCAATTTATACTCCCTCCCGAACTCTTGGTCTTGTGGACCATGCATGCATCAATAAATAATTGTACCCAATCGGGCACTCCTACCCCCTCCGGGAGCATGGTCCACATGGTAGCTCGGATTTTGGCATTGACCTTAGTTGGTTCTCCTATAGCATAGAAGATGGTGGTGATGAAGCGGGTAAGGAGTTGGACTACGGGGTTGGTGCAATAGGAAATCATATTGGCATGGGCGGCATTTTTGGGTCCCACCATCTCGGTCCAAGCCGCATCACTCCGATTCCCGGGCATGAGAATGGGGGACGGGGCTTTGGAGATGGACAAGACTTCTCTTACTTGGGTATGGGTGAGGGTATGCCACTTGCCATTCACTCGAAATCGGATTTTTTTCTCTCTACCCTCCGCCACATTACACTCCGTCAAGGTCGAAAGGAACTCTCGGGTGTAGGAGGTGTATGTGTAATCCCATAACCCATCATCAAAGTAGTCTTCTAAACCCACCTTAGCAAGCATAGACCGGGCGAGAGTGCCCATGCCTAGGTCATTGAGAGTCTCGGGGGAAAGGAAACGGGTGGTTTTGATAGGTTGTTTTTGGTGAAGGCCAAGTTTTTGAAAGATTTTGAGTTGGTTGGCATCTAACCCTTCCCCCCTAAAAAATTGGTTCCTCCACATGTTCGGCTTCCTCTACAACCCTTTTCTTGTTTGGTCTTCGGAATGGGTTCAAGCTTGACATGTTCGTACCTACAAGAGAAATGATACAACACAACCAACACAAAATAGGGCACTCAAAAAATTTTTCACTCTTTGAGACAATTCACCAAACACTTGGTGTGCACTAGCTTAAGATGAATTCAAAAGCTTGTGTTTGATGTTTGTCAAGCCTCACCTGAAAATTTTTCCACCAACAACAACTATAACATCAATAGGCAACAACTAATCCAACTAATTCTTCTAAAACAAGAAGAAAATCGAATTATAAGAGAGCAAGAAAAATGGAAGTAGAGTTTGGTTGTTATACCTCCCCGAATTCCACAAAAATAATGCTCCTTGTTGCTCCTAGTTGCTCAAAAACCCGACTTAGACCCTTGAATTCCACTCTAGAAGCTTGAAATTTGAGATCTTCAAAGTTAGGGTTCTTCAAAATTTGGGGGAAATTTCTGATTTTGGGTGAAATCAAAGGATTTTGTGTGTTGTGAGGGGATGATGGAGGCTTAATGATTGAAGGATTGAAGATTTGCTGAAGGTTGGGGGAATTTTGAGTGATTTTGTGGGGAAATAGGACAAGGGTTTGGGTAGGGAATGCTTGCTTGTTCTTCGAATTTTCTGAAATAAGGAAAGGTTGTGTTTGTGTTTCGTGCTTATTATTTGGCAAAACCCGAATCAGAAGCTAAACGGCAGATCGCTAGTGGTTTTGGCAGATCGCTGCAGTGCATCGCTTAGGGGTTTGGCGATCTGCAAAATAGCCCGATGTCGCAATTTTTTTGTGAGCTAAATTTTGGTATCAAACCAAAATTTTGCTCAAAAATGCTTCACCTCTTCCTTTCTCTTCCCCTTGACACGCCCCCATTCAAATTCCTTTCCACATTTCCGTCACTTCACCAATGACACGCCTTCCGAGGTGATGTAAAAATCGACTTCACACTTTATAGAATGATTAGTAACTTCATGAAGGTTAATGCAATTTATCAATAAGAATGTAAATAACGGAATGATAAATGACGTGAATGTAAATTCTAGCTATGAAAACGGGAATTCTACACTAAAAGAGAATATTTACAAATTTGTGCCGTATTTTTAACGTCGATGGCTCGACTTAGTCAAAGTTGGAGAGTCAAGCTTTATAAATTGGATCTTCTAAAGGAAGATCCTCTTCACCTTGTAATTCGATTCCTTTGTAGTACTTCTTCAATCGTTGACCATTTACCTTTATCACCTTCCCGGAGGTCGGGTCTTCCACCTCCACCGCTCCGTGAGGAAAAACTTTCTTGACGGTGTAAGGTCCATACCACTTTGACCTTAGCTTGCCGGGAAAATTCTTGAGGCGACTTTGAAAAACCAACACCTCTTCTCCTTCTTTGAAGACTCTTCTTGAGACCATCTTGTCATGCCAAGACCGAGCCTTTTCCTTGTAAATGCTAGCATTGTCATAGGCATTGTGCCTAAGCTCTTCCAATTCTTGTATTTGAAGCTTCCGGTGCAATCCCGCCTCATCGACATTTTGATTAAAAGCTTTGATTGCCCAATAGGCTTTGTGCTCCACTTCTACGGGAAGGTGGCATCCCTTCCCATAAATTAGCCTATATGGGGACATGTCGATTGGGGTCTTATAGGCCGTTCTATAAGCCCAAAGAGCATCTTCAAGCCTCTTGCTCCAATCCTTTCGGTCGGGATTGACCGTTCTTTCCAAGATGTGTTTAATCTCCCGGTTAGAGACTTCCGCTTGGCCATTTGTTTGGGGGTGATATGCCGTAGAAACTTTGTGAAGCACACCATATTTTTGAAGCAAGGTTGAGATCACCTTGTTGCAAAAATGAGTCCCCCTATCACTCACAATGGCTTTTGGGAAGCCGAATCTTGAAAATATATTGCTTTTGACAAATGCTTGCACCGTCTTTGCATCATCACATTTGGTGGGGATGGCTTCCACCCACTTAGACACGTAATCGACCGCCAAGAGAATGTAGATGTATCCATAGGAATTAGGGAATGGCCCCATGAAGTCTATTCCCCAAACATCAAAAATTTCCAAGTAAAGCATCGGTTGTTGGGGCATTTCGTTCCGACGTGATATATTGCCAAAACGTTGGCATCTATCACAAGTAGTAACGAAAATATGAGCATCTTTAAATAACTTGGGCCAATAGAAACCGCACTCAAGGATTTTACGTGCCGTTCGATGAGGCCCAAAGTGACCCCCACAAGCGTACTCATGGCAATGCTTTAGAATGGATGAAATTTCTACATCCGGAACACAACGGCGGATGACTTGGTCTTGGCACATTTTCCATAAATATGGCTCATCCCATATATAAAATCGAGAATCGGACTTGATCTTGTTCCTTTGACTATTTGAAAGCGAGGTGGGAAACTTCTTGGTGACCATGTAATTGACAAGGTTGGCATACCAAGGCTCAACGGCCTTCATGGAGTAAAGGGATTCATGTGGTAAGCTACCGTCAACTACCCCCATAGTCTTCATGAGATCTTCATTGATGTGAAGCCTACTCAAATGGTCGGCCACCACATTAGCACTCCCTTGCTTGTCCTTGATCTCTATGTCAAACTCGCTCAACAAAAGTACCCATCTCATGAGCCTAGCTTTGGTGTCTTTCTTGTCTACTAGTTGCCTTATAGACTTGTGATCGGTATAGATAATGACCTTTGCACCCAAGAGATAAGCCCGGAATTTTTCAACGGCATACACCACCGCTAAAAATTCCTTTTCCGTGACGGTGTAATTTCGTTGAGCATCATTCAAGAGTGAAGAAGCATATTGGATCACATATGAAGCTTTGTCATCCTTTTGTCCCAATACGGCTCCAATGGCAAATTCGCTTGCATCGGTCATGATCTCAAAAGGACGATCCCACTTGGGTGCTTGAATGATTGGGGCCGATACAAGTCTTTCCTTCAACAAGTCAAATGCTTCCCTACAATGATCATCAAACACGAACTCCACATCCTTGTGCAAAAGTTTGCACAAGGGGTTAGCGATTTTGGAGAAATCTTTAATAAACCTTCGATAAAAACCCGCGTGCCCCAAGAACGACCTCACGTCTCGAGTATTAGATGGATACGGCAAGGTTTTAATCACATCCACCTTTGCCATATCCACCTCAATCCCTCTTTTCGACACTATGTGTCCTAACACGATTCCACTACTCACCATGAAGTGACACTTTTCAGAATTTAAAACGAGGTGAGAGTCTATGCATCGTGATAGGACCATAGCGAGATGGTCTAGACACGAGTCAAATGAGTCCCCATGGATGGTGAAGTCATCCATGAAGACTTCCAAAATGCGCTCCACATAGTCCGAGAAAATGCTCATCATGCATCGTTGGAAAGTGCCGGGGGCATTGCACAAGCCGAATGGCATGCGGCGGTAAGCATAAGTACCGAATGGGCAAGTAAAGGTTGTTTTGGATTGATCCTCCGGGTGAATGGGGATTTGAAAATACCCTAATATCCATCCAAAAAACAATAGTACTCTTTCCCACCTAACCTCTCTAGCATTTGATCTAGAAAGGGTAGGGGGAAATGGTCCTTCCAAGTGACTTGGTTGAGGCGGCGATAATCAATACACACCCTCCATCCCGTTTGCAAACGGGTGGGGATCAATGCCCCTTGAGTGTTTTTGATTACCGTCACCCCTCCTTTCTTTGGAACAACTTGAGTAGGACTTACCCATTGGGAGTCACTAATTGGAAAGATAATACCCATTTGAAGAAGTTTGATAATTTCTTCCTTGACAACTTCCATCATAGGTGGATTAAGCCTCCGTTGTGGTTGTCGGACGGGTTTTGCATCCTTTTCCAATCGAATTTTGTGCATGCAAGTGCTCGGGCTTATTCCCTTGATATCCGCAATGCTCCATCCAAATGCTTCTTTATGCTTTTCCAAAACTTCCACCAACCTTCTCTCTTGATCACCCTTAAGTTGGTTTGAAATCATGAGGGGTAGAGTGTCATTTGCCCCAAGAAAGATGTATTTCAAATTGTCGGGGAGCGGTTTGAGATTGGGGGTGGGTGGCTTAATGATGGATGGAAGTGGTCTTTCAAGGGAGGCTTCTAGGGGAAGGAATTTGGGGTAACTAGGATTTGTCTTCAAGCATAACAAGTATTCGGAAACAGGGGATTTGGCGATCGCTCGTAGGATGGCAGATCGCCATGGCAGATCGCGTGGTCCGCAGATGCTAGTGGCAGATCATGGGTGGGTTTGGCGATCTGTTTGAAACCCCCGATTCCGTCCTCTATCTTTTCCATTTGATTATCATCAAGGGTTACTTCCTCCTCTAACTTGTCGACATAATCCTGCACATCATTGGACAACAAAAACCGCAACCCTTCTTTCTCGATATTGTTAGTGAGGGCCACCTCAAGTGGGTCCCTATGACACAACATATAAATTTGAGAGGTAATTGGTTCAATGATTTCTAAGAAATAACATGAATGCGAATCACTAGGTTGTTTCATAGCATCATAGATGTTGTATGTGAGTTTCCTTCCATCAAATTCCATAGTGAGGTTCCCATTAGACACATCAATCTTGGTTTTAGAAGTCTTCATAAAAGGCCTCCCCAAAAGGATGGGAGTGGCCCTCGAGTCGGCTTCCATGTCAAGAACATAGAAGTCGGCCGGGAAGGTTAAGTGATCTACCTCTACCAACACATCCTCCACCATCCCCTTTGGGTATATGTTTGAGCGATCCGCAAGTTGGATCACTACATCGGTTTTGTTCAATGGTGGAAGTCCCAAAGTCTCATAGAGGGCATATGGCATAACATTGATTGATGCACCAAGGTCTAACATAGCATGAGTGAAACTTTTGTCCCCAATAGAGCATGGTATGGTGAACATTCCCGGGTCTCCACACTTTTTGGGAAGTGATTTTTTAAAAATTGCGGAAACATGTTCACTTACCCTTACTCTTTGGGTTCCCTTCCTTGGGCTTCTCCTAGGTGTGCAAAGTTCCTTGAGAAACTTTGCATACCGAGGCACACCTTTCAAAAGATTTAGCAAAGGGATATTTACTTCACACTTCCTAAAAGTTTCATAGAGATCCTCATCTCTTGCGACACTTTTAGAATGTGTGAGAGCACTAGGAAAAGGTACCTCCACAACATATTCTCTCTCGATCTCCTCAACATGATCCTTGGTTTTGTTGCTTTCACTCTTTTCTTTGTCATTCCTCAAGGGAGTCTTCTCCTCTTCCCCACTAGCTCTAGAGGGTGTCTCTTTCTCAACCACTAGCTCTTCTTCAATTTGTTCCTCAATGTCAATGACTCTCTCATGTGACTTGGCTTTCCTCTTCTTCTTCGGGGGAGATTCTAGGGTTCTCCCCTTTCTCAAAGTCATGGAGCTTGCATTTTCCTTTGGTGGGAATGTTGTAGATGGAATTGAGTTAGAGTTCCTTTGATTGTTCTTAGCCATTTCTTGTGCAAGTTGGCCAAGTTGGATTTCAAGGTTCTTCACCCTAGCATCACTTGAAATTTTATCCGCATCCATTTTGTCAAACCTCTTGGTATTTTCGGCTTGTCCTTTCATGATCATCTTAAACATCTCATTTGTAGACAAATCTTCATTTCCTTGGGAGGAAGAGCCTCCTCCTTGTTGGAAGTTCTTGTGGTTACCTTGGAAATTCCCTTGGTTTCCTTGGTTTCCAAATTGGAAGGATCCTCCCTTGGCTTGTTGATGATTGTTGTTTCTTTGGTAATTGGAGTTTTGTCCTTGAGAGTTGGAGTTCTTCAAGTGATTGAATTGACCATTTTGGAAGCTCTTGGAGGTATCTCCTCCCCAACTAAGGTTTGGATTGTCCCTTGACCCAATATTGTAAGTATTGCCGCTCGGATCATACTTATAATACCCTCCCCCATTGGGGTTCCTAGAGTTGTATTGACCGTGCATCATGGCACTCACATTCTCCTTGCTTATTCCTTGCTCTTCCATGATGGGACAAGTTTCCATTGGGTGTGGCCCTTGACAAAAATTACACTCCACATTAGATCCTTGTGCTCCTCCTTGATTGTTCCCCACTAGTTGAGCAACCATTTTTGTGAGATCATCCACGGTTTTCTCAAGCTTGTGGGAGGAAGGAGAAGGTGTCTCAATGGAGTTAATATTCTTTGACACTCGGCTTCTTCCATAGTTCCTTGTGCTAGCGGCCAACTTTTCTATGATCTCATTTGCCTCCGCCACGGAATAGTTGTCAACTCCACCACCCGTAGCGGAATTAACCATGATTTGGTATTGTACGGTAAGACCATCACAAAAGTTGACCAAAAGGTCATCACCACTAAGACCATGGTAAGGACATTGAGCAACCAATTTCTTGAATCTCTCCCAATACTCATATAAGCTCTCACTTGCATCTTGCTCCGGAGAAGTGATGGCTTTCTTTGCATGGTTATGTCTTGAGTCGGGGTAGTATTTCTCAAGAAAAGCCGCCTTCATGTCCTTCCAAGTACGGATTGTACCCGGTTGAAGGTAAAACAACCAATCTTTTGCCGCATCTTGAAGTGAAAATGGGAAAGCTCTCAACTTAAATTGATCTTCCGTGACACCATTTGGAATTGCACCCTCACACATCATATGGAATTCGGAAAGATGGCGATTTGGGTCATCCCCCGCATGTCCATGAAACTTTGGGAGGTTGTGAATGAAATAACCCTTCAATTCAAAGTTGGCATTAGCCCCCATGGGTGGGTAGGCTATGCAAAGAGGTTGAGTGTCATAATTTCTTGCCCGAAGCTCCCTAATAGTTCTAGTATCATTCGCCATTTGTGGGTATTCCACTTCAATTGGTTCTACTTCTATTGGTTCTACTTCAAGAGGGGTTCCTAAAGGTGGTTCTTCTACTCTATGTTCTCTTGGTGGTCTTTGGTACCAAGGGTTAGTGAATAGCCAAGAATATGCTCCAAAAGCGTCTTCTTCCACGGGGGTTGATTCACCGTGTGGAGGGGAGCTAAACATAAACCTTCGCACTAAGCAAACAAGTTAAAACTTCCTATTACTTCTAACAACAAGAGGAGTAATAAAACAACTAAACATAAATTTACAAACTCAAGTTCTAGCTATGTTGCCCTTCCCCGGCAACGGCGCCAAAATTTGGTAAAGAAAAAGACTAGGTCGCTAATATACTAGAATTAACTACCAAATTAACAATTTATAAGCCTAACTAAACTTTACTAACTTCAAGCAATAGGGTAGTAAATTGGCAAGTTAGGGTCGAACCCAAGGGAAGAACTTTTGAACTAAAGACTTGAATTTTAACTATAAAGCAACTAATTAGGACTTTATGGACTAATCACAACACTAACTACAATAAGGACCTACTAATTATATTTATCAACAAACAATGCTTATGAACAATGGTTAACATGTAGTATGACATAAATGGAGAAAGGGGTTTTGAAGTAGAATAAGGGAAAATAAAGATGCAATTCTTATCATAGAAGCAAAACAACAAACACTAGATGTGCAACAATCAAATATGGGAAAGACTTGGTATAATTCTCTCTTAGTAATCCAACAATGACAAAGTTTGACTCTTTTCTCTCTATTGTTATCTATCCAATACTATCATCTCAAGAAATTGACACACACAATTAAACCATATATGTGAGTCCTTCAATTCCAACCACAACTCATTAAACCATGAATAAAGACTAGAATTGAGCATGAAGCTTTTGCCAAGAGATGTAAGCTAGAATCAAATCCTACTAAATTAAACCATACTAGCAAGAAAAGACATGTAATTTCCTACTTGAAATATGCATCCTTTAAACCAAATCAACATATAACAAGTTTGCTCCAAACAATTCTAGATAGATTAAACCATTTCTCTAGAATTTGCAATAGATGGGTAAATAAGATGCAAGAGTGATCAATTCAAACATTCATCTACTCAACATAGGAATTTAAGAACAAAGGAAAGAACAATAGATAAATTGAGAGAGTTTTAAGAGTCTTACAACATCAAAGTTGGATACTTTGATTAAATTACACCAAGTAAAAGGGAGATTAGCCTTCCATCTTCTTAGTAAAACCCAAGAATTGAAGAAAGATTAACATCCAAACTAAAAGATTACAAATTCCTTAATAAAAATCCAAGCTTTCTTAACACACAAGCCTTTTTGAATTACTCCTAAACAAGATGATTTTTAGGTCTCCAAAATGTGAACTATTTATAAGGTTTTGCACACGAATCTAGGGTAATACGGGATTTGGGCTTAAATTTAAGCCAACGGGCTTAATAAAAGTCACGAGCACAAAGACAACGGCATCTGTCTGGGATGAGTGTGAGATCGCTACGCAGATCGCTAACCGTCTGGAGGGCGATCGCCATGGCGATCTATCGCTGCGATGGTGGCGATCTGCCAAAACCGCTGAACGCAATTTATTTCTTCACTTCCTCAACACGAGTTCTTCACTACTTAGCCTTCATGCTTCCTAGCGAGGAATGTCGGCTCAGAATCGGTTCATGTGAGGTCGTCTCCGCATGATTGCTTGTCTACTAGTGTGGCTAGAGGTTCACTCTTTGGATTCCGGGCTCCATCCTCATACGCAGCTCCACACGTGAATCAAAACGCATTAGTTATGACAATCATCGGGACGGGAAGATTAACTCTTGATTCCGACAAAAGACCCTTAATTAAAAGCATACTTGGCCTAAAAAGGCCCTAGTGACTCGACACTTCTTGACTCTATCAGTAGCTAATAGGAATAAATATAATAGTTGAGCCTCAACCATCACCTTAAGGTTTTGGTTGAGTTGGTTCATCTATCAGTAGCTTACGTACCAATAATGCTTATAAAATCTAAAGATTGTACCCCAGTGAAATGCTACTGACAGTAACTATTTCAGCTGTTGGAATTGCATTATGTATCGGGAAAGGAGCTATGGCCGGTCTTGTACAAAATAATGGAACCGTTTTCATTCTAATGGAATTTTGATCTTGTAAAGTTTATATCTCCATCTTTGGTATTTCCGTAATAATCTAATAGTCAACTGAGCAAATTTTGATCCCTTCTCTTGATAAATTGGTTTTGCCTTGATGCTCAGCCGCTCAGGTTATTCTCCGAGTTATCATTTGTTCAAATCTAATGTAATTCATACTGCTCAGATTAGAGTTTTGATCTATCTGCCCTTATGTTGTTAAAAGTATTATTGTTAATCTGTTCTTTGATTAAATTTCAGGGTATCTTATCTCCTGTGTATCTGGATGATCACCCTCTTCATAATTGGAAAATTTCCCCGATACCCCTCCACACTCTCAATGGTCAAAGGAGTCCGGTCATTGAGGTTGTTAAGAGTGTATGCAGGCAAAAGTAAGCCTAGCTAAATCAGTGTATTGGTTAAGTTAATGATGTATGAAGTTCTTGAGATCACCTTTTAACATGTCCTTTGTTGCATCCTGATGTCTATCTTTACAGGTGTCCTATCTAAAGAACCTGCTTTCTATAGCGGCAGTTTTACCATTAACACCTTAGAGGACGTAAAGGACACATTTCTGTCTGTGGAAGGCTGGAGTAAAGGGATAGCCTTCATCAACAAATTTAATCTAGGGCGATATTGGCCTGTAAGATACTATCGTTTCTTCTTTTCATCAGTCTATCTATTTTGTCATTGTCTGGCTTGTGATATGTAAGGAGTTTTCTTTGCAGGTATACGGCCCACAGTGCAACCTCTATGTCCCTGCTCCGCTACTTCGCCAGGGTAAAAACACTGTGGTAAGAAATATATGACGTGATTGCCAGAAAGACAACTTGATAGCTCTACAAAAAAAGGTACAATCTAATGCTATTCATTTGCAGGAACTCTTTGAGCTGGAAACTTCAAATCCCGAGCTTGCAGTCAGGTTTGTTCGGGAAGAGAACTCCGTATGTGGTCGTAGCAGTTCAAGTGTTCGTGATCTCTAAATCCTTTTATTTTTAGGGTAGTACAGAATAATCATTATCATTTGGTTTGACTTCGATGTATCTCATCATTATCGTCTCTCTTCACTGTAAAGCTTTAAATCTGCAACAGCACACCATTTTATGGTGGATATATTATTTACAGAGTACTTATTATACAAACAATAAATCGCTTATCGAGTGTTTTTATACCTACACAAATCATTGTATAAGACGACCTCTGATCTCATTGTGAAACCAACCTAGTTATCCTTAAGTAAATGTTATACCGTATAATTAAGAAAGAAATATCTGATATTGATGAGTAATTTAATTTCACAGTTAAGTGGATGTACTACAGATTACTCTATTCCAGCCTTGAAATGCTGGAGGCCAGAACGTAAGATAAAAAGGCCAATACTCTTTTGTTCGTCAATTCCCGACTACCAGCAGTGACATTAAAAAGGCCAATACTCTTTTCCAACCTTAAGAACTTGAGGCCAGAATCCAGTGTAAGTTCAATGGTAAGAGCGTTTGCCTTCTGATTACCAGTCAATTAATTGGCTGGTTGTTTTGATTGAACTGGGTTCCCACCAGTCCCTCAAGGAGTTACGCCCTTTGGTGCTTGTATATCATTTACGAGTAATAAACAAACTACAAGGGATGTCCTCGTAACTTAATCCGTAAGTTAAACCAGACAAAAATCGATTGCTCAACTCCCATAGGAGGCTCAAAGTTATCTACTACAATTTGGTATATGCATTCACCTACAAGTACATAGCTACATAAGACACATTAATACAAAAGCCCTAAACTGATACAATTGTTTGTTCATTCCCAACGAACTCTGAGAAATGAACCGAATTGATCTGTTTGTTCGTCAATATTATTAGGATATCAAGAAAGAAAGAAGGCAAATGAAAACAAGTCACTCACTTGGTGGGTCCTTTTGAAGCATCAGGTTGATCCTTTTTCGAACCAGACACAGTGGCAGCAGCTGCAGCTGTCATAGCAGCTGCTGCTGCTCCTAACTTTACACCTCCGGCTGCTTTCATTGCACCAGCTATTTTTGCGAAGGCAGCCAAACCTCCCACGAGCATTGCTCTCATTGCAACTGTTGGTTTGACTTCCATATTATCTGCATATCATGTAAGACGACAGTGTCAAAACACAAGGAAATACTCTGTATCAGGTAACCAACCGCTATTTAACGTCGTAAAATCCCAGCAGGCAACTCATGGTAGGCTCATTTTCCTAACTAAAGTAAAAAAATGGTTCCTTTGCTAAGCAATGCATTAATTTGAATACTGCAGCACCCAAAACACTAGAGCGATCAGACTTCTCTATTCTACACGTTTATCAGTAGTGGATTAGTTGTACACGGTACACCGAAACATAACTTTGTAAATCTAGCATGAAAAACTTTTGATTGTTTGTGCCAAATACACCAACAACAAGGATTCTTGGTTTAAGTCCCTACAATTGTCGACATTTTACTGCTACGACAAATACGGGTTTCAACTTCCTAGTTTTGAGCAAGTTTAAAATGCTTCCTCAAGTCATTATAATTCTAAGAGTTTCCAACATTAATCGAGCTGTAATCCACACACAATAGTGAGCTGCGAGCCTCAAATGTAGTCCTATACTACAAGCAACCACAATGCTAAACCACCCTAAGGGTGTGTTTGGATTGAGGGATTTGAAGGGAAAAGAAAGGGAGGGAGAGTAGGGGATTTAAAATACCTTGTTTGGATAGAAAATGAGGGTGGAGGGAAATGGAGGTGGAGAGATTTGGAGGGATCCAATTCCCCTCCTCCAAGCCTAATCAAAATCTCTTCACAATAGGCAAGATTTGGAGGAAAATTGTATCCAAACAACCACAACTCATTCCCCCTCCTCTTCCCTCCCCTCCCTTTCCCTTCCCTCCTTCCCCCTCCCCTCCCTTTTCCTCCACTTTTGCTATCCAAACACATCCTAAAAGAGTTGTCAAAACATTTGCAATACAGGTATCCCAAGGCAATGCTTACGCCTTTCACCTGCTCACTCCATTTCAACATCAGGTTAATGTCGCGTGCACAATGCAATGTTATCCCCTCGGTCAACGACAGGGAACATTCGAATCCTGGCACATGCAAAATAAATCTTGATTTGTAATCCGATAACTCACGAAGTGGAATTTCAGCACAAGGTACACCACTCTTCGAGCCCAATGGGCATTCGAATGAGGGGGGCGTAATAGGATATAAATATAATAGTTGGGCCATAACCATCACCTTAAGGTTTTGGTTGACATGGTTCATCTATCAGAGACACTCGGGTAATGTTGTTGTCTCGTACTTGTACTGCTCACTCAACCACCATAGCACAACGGTATCGTAATGAAAGATGGAATCTTTGATTCATAACAATGTAGACCTAATCTTAAACCACCACCACCCCATTCAAAATTTCAATTCAAACCCACTAATTATCATCAAAAAGCAATCATATCATATTAAGCTTAATCAATTTCACAACTTTACATTCAGATCATACAATTCCAAAAGAATCCCTCATAAAATAAACAAAAAAAAATCATAAAATGAACATTATTTTTCTTCAAAATCCCATCATCAATCAATTTCTATTAATGTTGGAGTATAAATCCACTTGTGAGTCCCACATCGGTGAAAAAGAGAGAAATTGTCTATCTTATAAGGCCTAGGGTTGTTTCTCCCATTGCCAATTGGTTTTGGGAGATAAGAGCATTCTTGGGCTTGTGAGTTAGACTTCTCTCCTCCACCGCGGGTAAGGCCAGACCCTTCTCTCCTCCACCGCGGGTAAGGCCAGACCCATCTCGTGTTTATTATGGTATCAGAGCCCAAGGCAATCATATCATATCTCGCAAATTGCGGGGTTAGGGAATCGGATGTAGGCAGTCTTATTAACAGAGTTTTAGATAGAAATCTGACCTGAAAACTGCAACGGATTTGTGAAAATTCGCCTGAAATCTTTCCTTGTCTGTGTTTTTCTTTTATTTTCTGGGGTATCTGTGAAATTTGGAGAGCATATACTAAATGTAATACGATGTCGTTTCAGGTTGTTTTATGAACAATTTAACAACTCAGCTAGTTTGAACTTTTGAAGTCTATTTGATTTTTTTTTTTTTTTTTTTTTTTTTTTTTCACTGTCAGAAAAAAAAGTCTATTTGATTTGATGTCTTAACCTATTGGTTAAAATGGTTGATCGAAATACCGTGGATATATAGTTCGAATTACTTTTTTAGTCATTTGACGATAATAAGGCACATTTTCTTTTATTTTTGATAAGTTTAGATGTTAGTTAGCTTAGTTGGTATCAAAGTTAGTTGGTGTGAGCTCTCACACAATTACACCAACTAACTTTGGTGGACTCTTAACAAGTGGTCACGGACTCATGATTCGTTTCATGACTCTTCTCTTGCAAATGAAAAAAACAAATTTGAGAGATATAAATTTCCTATCCGAAGACAATAGAAAAAACAAATGATATTTCTTCTAAGAATAACCAATTAACTATATTCGTTTAAAAGAGAGAAAATTTTAAAAAATGGTACTATGAAATATCCATTTCACACAAATTTCTTAAGTAAGATAGTTTCACGCAAAAACTACTACTTTCTATTTTCCAAAATTCATTATAAAGTAATTTTAAAATTTTAAAAAATGAGGAAAGAAAAATAAAACACTATTTTTTGGTCTAAACCATTCGGTAATCCGAACCACATTGGGCCGACTAATCCGGATTTCGGGACGTGTCTAAGGATTACGGTCGCAGACCTCCCTACCAAGCGCAGCCCCATGCCCTTCTTTCTAATCCTACTTATTAATTTCTAAAAAAAAAGAGTTTATTAGGGTAATTAAATCAAGGCGAATTTGCATACTACTACCTATTAAAGTCTGAAATTTTCAAAATACTACCAAATAAGTCTATTTATGCAAAATACCACCCAAAACACTACAACTAAATATATTATACTACTTTTTTGACGGAAAGTGCGAATTTGGTACTAATAAGTTGTCGGAGCATGTAAAATGACAACTCTATCCTTACTTAACACACTCCCGCTAGTTAATTACTCACCTCACACTCTCACATTTACCACTCAACCTCTCTAATCTAATCATAACTCCTCTCATAGTACTGTAAACCACAATCATGTCAATGGACTTTGAGTTATGTGAGTGAGAGTTTCTTGAAGACATCAAATTCCAGATCTACTATAACAAAACCCAGAAAAATTCAAAAAAAAACGTAAACGGTTACTTGTTGAGTGCGGAGCAGAATAATGGTAGAGAAGAGAGAGACTAAGTAATGGAGACAAGAGTAAAGTTTAAGAGAGAGAAAACTTACCTTTAATGGAGGAGGGAAAATATGGGTTGAAGAAGAAGATGATAATGGAGGGAGATTATGATTTTAAATACTTATGTTGAATTAAGAAGGGGCAATATAGGTATAAAGTAATTGCAAAAAAAAAAAAAAAATTGGAACAAAGCCAATCTTACTGAGATTGGTACAATTAGTTGTATTTTTCGTCGAGTAGATAGTAAACTGAGTATATTTGCAGTATTGTAGGTAGTAGTTTGCTAGGTAGCACGGACACTTCTCCTAATCAACCGTCCCGTGTCCGACACCGACACTCCTCGGACACACGTCGAAACGTGTCGGACACCTACAAAGCCGTGTCTAACTTTCTACATTTATTCGGGCCCGTGTCCGACGCGTGTCCATGGTATTTCGGCCGTGTCCGACGCGTGTCCATGACATTTGGACATCATTTGGGATGAATGATGTTCTTTAAGCGTGAAATGAGCTGTCGAAAGAGATAGATTAAAAGATTCGTTTGGATGGTAAATGAAAACGAGTTATAATCGAAAGATTTTTAAACTTCACTTATTTAAATTTAATATCAAATAATTTTATAAAAATAAAATCGAATGTTTATAATTATAAAATATATATTTTATTAAATTTAAATAACGTGTCGATGTCTAAATTTCGAGGATCTTGGTAATAAAATAATAAGTGTATTAGTGTCAGTGTCGTGTCCCGTTTTGGTGCTACCTAGGTAGTTTGCATATTTAAGCATTAGTAAAATAAAAATTTAGAACTTTAATAGGTAGTATTTTGCCATTTTTCCTTAAATCAATCAAATCAAAGTAATTAATTAACCCTTTTAAAACCCAGATCAATCAATAACAAAAAGATTGAATCTTTACAATAACCCAATAGTCATCTTCATCACCCAAATTTCTGGGATTTTCAAAGTAACCAAAAAAAAATGGATCAAAATCAAGAATATGGTGGTGGGAGTTGGTCTATGATCCCTAACATTCCTGCCCAGAATCAAGATTCCATCTTTCTCTCTCCTCATCATCTTCAACAATTTCAACAACAACAACAGCAGCAGCAGTTTAATCTTCCTGTTCATCAACAACAGTTGCAGCAGCAACAACAACAACAGTATCAGTCTCCGCAACAGCAACCGCAGCAGCAGTTTGTGCATTCTTCGCCCCAGCAACAGTTGCAGCAACAGTTTATGCATTCTTCACCTCAACAACAGTTGCAGCAGTTTGTGCAGTCACCGCCGCAACAACAGCAACAACAACAACAACAGCGGTTTCAGCAGCAGCAGCAGTTTCAGTTGCCTCAACAACATCAGTTTCAGTTGCCTCAACAAAAGTTTGCTCAACAGTCGCCACAACAACAACAACAACCGCAGCAGTTTGTGCAGTCGCCGCATCAACAACAACAGCAACAACAACAACCGCATCAGCAGCTGCAGCAACAGCATGTAGTCCAGTTATCGCCGCCGCAGCCTCAACAGCAACAACAACAGCAACCGTCGCTAGCTTCACATTTCCATATTTTAAATGTATGATTTTTAATTCATAGAAAATATATGTTGTTTTCTTAATGTTTTGAATATTTCTAGTTTTGAGGTTATTGATTGTTTAATTTTGTGTTGAATTGGTGATGATAGTTGGTGGAGAATTTATCTGATGCAATTGAGACTGGAACTCGAGATCAGATTGCTGATGCTCTGGTATAATTCACTATGTTTAATCTGCAATTTCAGTTTTGTTTGATTTTTTTGTTTGCTATTAATGTAGGTAAAGATTTATTGTGTGATTGGAAATTGGTAGGGTTTTTTATGTGTGTGTGTTTTGATTGAGTGTAGATTAGTGAGCTGAATAGTCGATTCGAGAAGTGTCAACAGCTGTTGAATTCTATATCAGGGACGATTAATTCGAAAACCCTGGTAATTCTATCAGATATTCTGCTTATTTCAGTTGGTTTTGTATGGGTTGATATCGGATTATAAGGGAAAATTTTCTGTATTTGAAATGGTAATGTGTGATTTGCAGACTGTTGAAGGGCAAAAGAGCAAATTGGAAGAAAGCGGGCGTTTGCTCAATCAAAGGAGGTTGGTTGTTGCTTCTCATCTTTGTTCTTCTGCAACTAAATAGCCTTATTTGCTGCGGTTTTACGAGGGTATTTTCTTACCATGGCAGGGATTTGATTACCAATTATAGAAACTCTATTGAAGATCTCACTAAGTCTGATCTTTAACAGGTTGCCGAATGACAATTCAGTAAGTATTTATTTATACCTATCTGAGGCCGCTCGTGTTAATTCTGTTATCTGCTTAATTTATGTATTTAGGCCAACATCACATATCATCCATATTATGTTTTTCAAACACATTATTACAAGAAAAGCAATCAACTTTGGGAAATGGATGCATGATCGCTACTCTGTATTATTCATTTTTTGGCAAAGGAACTGAAGTTAAGAGAATGTTATTATAAAAGGAGAGAGAGTATAATGAGGAACGATCATATAGCATTAATATTATAGATAGATGTGAAGATTTCACTCGTAAGGTGTAGATGCCGTGCTTAAAAGTCGCTCTTTATCCAATATACGACATTAAAGTTAGGCATATTGTGTACGAGTACCATTAAGTTTCCATCGGGGGTGTTTAGGTCAAAAATCATCTTATAGACAAAAAATGAGCCTCGGTACGAGGTTGAGGTGATACTAGGCTGTTTATAATCTATGATAACCTCAACTCATAATAACACATTTGCCGAGGTTAGTTCCACACAACTAAATGTGAAGGTTAGAAGACAGTTCAGACGACTGCACATGACGCCTATGTAAAATTGGATTTGATATTATTGAGAAGCATCTAGGGGTGTATATTTCGTATGGTGATTACTCTAGATGGTGTTTTGCCCTATGTTAACATTCGAAACATCCGAGTAAGGGGAGGAGTATTGGGGTCGAAACACCGCAAGATGGAGCACTCCGTGTGGCAGTAAAACGGCAGTCTCACATGTCTGAGTGTGCGCCAGTCTGACTAGGTCCTCCCGGGATATTTCCATACTACCCATAATGGTTGCATAAGCACTGTCTTATAATGCGATTGATTTTTGCCGAGAAGCACCCTTGTGGTGCATGTTGTCTGCAGTGATTGCCATTGATCCAGTGTGAAAAGGTTGATTGAATTATTAAACAACGATTACATCATTTAAGACATTTACTTGATAGAGGCAGTATGGGTCGAAGTAAGTTTAGATGGTTAAATTGGGAACCCACGTGGCACCAAAACTTGTTATATATAGGTGTTTATTAGAGGATGCTGATAATCTCACTCATTATAGCACATTCGCCTAGGATGTTGGTTAACTGATCTTAAATGTTATAATACACGAGTTGGACGGTTTTAGAAGACATAATTGATTGGAAAATTATATGGTAGACTGGTATGGGCCCGTCATCAACTATAATAGTCACAAATACAATTGATGTAATATCAAACATTATTGGTATGTGTTGCGTCATCTAAGTGAGCTTCTGAATTGGAGCAAGGTGTAGTGATATACTGCTAAAAGCTAACTCGAACAACCATGTGGCACGAAAGTAGTCTTGGAATGTCTATGAGTTTGTGCTGGCAACCTGAGCTCATTCCAATTAAATCGCTCTAGATGGTCTCCGATGACCAAAGGTGAAGGTTACACTACACGTTATAGACTTCTTCTCAAGGCACTATGTCAGACGCAATTGAAAATTGTCTGTATGCGTCCTAAAGTAGTAATTTTGTAGAGGTGATCGCAATTAATGACTGCATATTATACATCGATGTGGTAGGTGTACGCAGTTAATTGATGCACTTTTGCGGCACAAAAATAGTCCTTAAATGTCTGTTAGTGTTCACAACATTCTCATAATAGGATAGGGGTAACCGCCGGTCACCTAATTGTTTACTAATGCATATCTCATCCATGATCAATGGTGTGTAATTTTAAAATAAATAATTTAACCACATAATTCGAACTTAAACATTATTGAAGTAGTAATTATCTCCCTAGCAACTGTAGATTATCTTCCCGTGATGCAGGTGTATCTGTATCTTGGTTACATGATGTCTTTCCAGGGCAAAACTTCCGTCCCGATTTATTTCCTTCACACGAGGAGTCGTTTCAACAGCCTTTCGGCTTATGGCCTGAATAAGATTACCAATCAGGAAAAGAAAATTTAGTTCTCTAAATAACCCCGTGTTAAATAACCCCGTGTTTCTTTGTGACAGGTCACAGGTACTGGTCTCTTGGGACAGTGGCCCTTATATTAAGGGCAGTCCCATTTCAAATCAGAACTTTGAAGGTTGCTGACCTTGCTGTTGCTACTGAGTATTGAGTACCGCTTATAGTTGCTGCTCTTCTCATAAATCGATCCTCAGCATTTAGTCTGAGGATCACTGTCTCTTTAGATCATCATTTTTTAGACAATAAAGCTTGCTGCTGACCTTGCTGTTGCTACTGAGTACTTGTATACTCTTATAGTTGCCGTTCTTTTCATAAAATCGATCCTCGGCTTTTACTCCGAGGATCACTGTGTCTTTAGATCATTTTATAGACAATAAAGCTTTAATAATGAGCTTCTTTTTGTTGTTTTTTATATATGTATTTTTTATTTATAATTGTATTGTACTAGGGTTTTGGCATTATTTTATAAAAATGTAACTTGCATTATCAGCTTTAGCCATTCTCCTCGATTTCATAGAAATGTTTTACTCAGTATCACTGTATCAGTATTCTACTGAATTTTGGTCTTTTTACTCCATCAATTAGCAACCCTTAGCAATTTAGCATGCTAATCGATTACCAATACCCGTACTTCTATTTCGGTTTGACATTTCTTGAGAGTTCAGATCCTCTATCCTATTTTTGTGTTCCGTCTTGTGCCCCATTACTTCACCTTTTGACATATCATCCACTTCATGTGATCTTGCACTATTTTTTTATGTTTAAGGGTGATGTGTCAAAAGGAGAGATAGTGGAACGTTAACATGAAACAGGAACCAAGAATCCGCACTCATTTCTTGAAATGTTATATTAACTATCAATGACACGATAAGTTGCGTCTTGATTTTGAGTTCATGAGAGCAAATATGCAGTCAAAACTCAAGAGAAGATGAAACTTCTTACAATTGAATTTCACACCCGTGAAACAAAAACCGAAATCTTCTGCATAAATTTTTTTACTGTCGGTCGAGAAAGAGCAAAAGGAGTCGAGATTTTTGCAGCAAAAAACGCGGAACTTAGTTCATATCCAGATTCTGGTTATTTATTATATACAACATAACCCAGCAACACTAATAAATGAGCACTAATCTGAAGTACATATGAGACAATATGCGTCACTATAACAGTGTTACATGATTCAGATCACAGGATACAAAATCAGCCTCCAAATCTCTGCAATTGATTCAAAGCCGATTAGAAGTACAGGATAATGTGCATGACAGCAATTCTATGATCTCACTTTAGCAAGTCGTGCTCTTATCGCTTCTAGTTCTTCCTCATCATCTACACCCTCGGCAATTGGTTCTTCATCCTGCAAGACATGCAAAGAGAGGCTCCAGCCAAGCTAAACAAATAAAAAGCATTAAACTTAGATTAAACTTAGATGAAAGAAATGGATGATAGTTGCCTTTACACTAGTGCTCTGTGCAGGCGCCTTGTTCTTCACTCTTCTTGCAGCAACCGGAAGTTGTGCAGTAGTCTCTGTTGCCAGTTCCGTCAAGACCTTCTCAACCTCTTCCTCTGTCTCCTCTTCTATGTCTTCGGAGTCCAATGCATCGTCAAGAGCCTCGTTAACAAATTCTTCAATAACTCCAGCCTAAGAAGTTAAAATGATGAATAACTACTTGTGTTATGTTTAACATATTGGCAAGTCGGGTAACCCAATGATGTATACGCAGACCTCAGATCCCCACAAGACATCAAGCTCTGATCCAGAACAATATCAGGAACCTCACATACAACTTATTACGAGGACAAAAGTGCACAAGATTAATGAATCAATCCTCAAACAAAGCTCTCACATTTGCGTTGCGTTTGAAAAGTTCAAAAAGACTAAACTTCCCGACCTAATCGTTTTAAGTTTGAAAAGATACCTTGACCATCTCTTTGCTGAACTCTTGCATAGTGACAGCTACTTGTGGAGCCTTCATGAGATTATTAACAATTTTCATCACCTCTGCACTCTTTTGTAAATGACCCACTGTACGAGCAATTGCTGTAATACATCCCAAAATGAATTAGTATACCAAGATATGTTGCTGGCCGTAAACATAGCAAGGAATACCACACGGCTGAAAGCTTAAGGAAAGACGTACAACTTCATCAGAAGCTGAAAGACCATGAAATCCAGGACATGCAATACGACGTAAAAATAGTTTGCTTAGCTTTAATGAACGTGCACATAGGGACAAACTCTCATATGTATTCCGAAGGAAGTCATTTACTCATTTTAATGAATCACATAACTAATAAAATGTATGAGTAGTAAATAGGAAGAATCAACGTACCAACACTTTCTCCAAGGTGCATCGATATCGAGTTCAGTTGAGCTTTATTCTCATACAGGCGATTGACAGTTTTCCTTGATCTGACAATTTCTCTGGCAAGTGACTGATACAATAAAATACCAAAAAACCTAGTTAGTAAGGGGTGCAAAATGTGAAAACCATGGAATTGTTGGAAGAGCAGCCTAAATCTCTAAACGTGAAATGTAATTAATCACATTATCACTTCTTGAGAACTTGAAGCATCCTCAAATATTAGTACAAAAAATGAAACTGTGCACTTGAAAAAAATAGGTACGCGGAGACGCGGTATAAAAAATTTTGGTTCTCACGCCATAAAGCTGGCTACAGTGATAAGACCTTCCAAAGCAAACCTAAATAAACTCGATGCAATCTAGGTACATGCTCTAGGTTCATTAGGTTCAACCTCGATCAAGTGATCATCCAAACAAATACAAAATGCCGATAGCCGGAAAGATAAGATCGAATACAATATCACAGTCACAGCTTAAGCAAAAGTATTACTAAGGATATTTCCCAAAATTTTGTGCTAGCCAAGAAAGGGTAAACCATATTTAAGGCAATTTGATATTTATCTATCTAAACAAACTTTTAGAGATAAAATGACCAGACCAGGCACTCCTAACTCCCTAAGTATGAAAGAAAAGAATATCCTTTCGCAAATACACAATACGTCAGCAAGAGGAGTACGGGAAGGTAAATAATATTTCCCCAACTCCGTTTATACTCTCCCCATCTCACTTTAGTGGCTGCCAAACAATGTCAGCTTTAAAGGACATTTTCTCATAATATACAATAGGTAGGCACATATTATCAAAACTAATAATTAGAGGAAAGTAACTATGATTGATCACACATGACAAACTTTATTCGCTATCTATCTATACATTTGGAAAATCAGTGATCGGACTCAACATCAGATGACAATCCAAGTCAAAAGGAGACGATATAATGAGGATGAGGATAGTAATAAATAATCATAACTTGACAAATAATGCTAGTACCTTAGCAGAACCCATGTCATTTCTCTTTGCAGCTTCTCTGATCGCCTTCTGTACGCCCTTTTCTTCCCTCTCGATATCTAAACATTCACACACAAATCAAACTACACTCTACGCATGAGCATCCCAACTTCAAAGATCAAATCTTTCTTATGTACCAGCAACTCAAAAGAATTCAACAGAATGAAAGAAAGGATAAACGTGCCTCGTACTTGACGTTCAATATTTCGACACTCTTGACGAAGCTTCCTTTGCCAATCTCTTAACAACTGCTGAGGATTTGGTTTTTGACCCAACAAGCTCTTCACTTTATCCATCTCTTCCTATCACTATATCTCTATATCTCTCAACTAAAAACAAAACCAATAACAATAATATTACACTTTGAAAAAGTTAATTAACACAAATTATACTAACCCTACGTTACAAATCACTAGTTCAATTGTTAAATAATGATCATTCTCAATTCCAATAAAAACCCAATTTAATTTTTATTAATATTACACTTAGAAGAACTTAATTAACACAAATTATACTAACCCTACATTACAAATCACTAATTCACTGTTAACTAATGATCATTCTCAATTCCAATAAAAACCCAATTCAATTTTTATTAATATTACGCTTTGAACAACTAAATTAACACAAATTATGCCAACCCTACATTACAAATCAGTAATTCAATTGTTAACTAATGATCATTCTCAATTCCGATAAAAACCCAATTCAATTCATCAAAAAAACAACATAATAAATGATACCCACATACCCAATAACACAAATTATTTGATCTAGCCATGGGAATCTAACAATACTGCAAGAAATAAATAAAAATCAAACCAATCAAAACAAACAGTACAATTCTAATTGATAAGATAAACTATAAATCATGAGAACATAAAAATGGAAAAATAAAAATCAAAGGAAAGTATAAGAGAGAATACCAGAATAAGAAAGCAGAGTCGAAAAGAGGGAAATTCAGGAAAGCGGGTGTTTTTTTGTTTGCTTTGGTGATAATCTAAACAACCACTTCGCAAAAAGCCACCGTCTTTGATCTTTCACACTTCTCTTGGTTTTGTACTTTTGTCTCGCGTTGTTTTTCCGAAACGGTTTTAGTCTAGTGGTGTTGGATGGGGAGAATTATAACAACTGTTTAATAAATCGGTTTTGTGGGTGAAATGCGACCGTGCAAATCTTTTGTTTTATTTTATTTCCTTTCTCATGCCTCACGGTTCTCCTTACGACACATCATTACTTTAATATAAATCATTACTATTTTTTTATTTTCAGGGTGTGTCACAAGATTAAGATAGTGAGACACAAGATGAGACACAAATATAAAACAAGTGATCTACTCATATTGATTATCAGACTAATCTACAAAAGATGGTAATTAAGAAATTTTATACAACTTTTTGAGGAAAATGATAGTAGATGGTTTTATAGCCATCTTCGAAAGTGTAGATCGGTAGAGTGATTAGGCATCGGAGGTTCGAATCTTCGAAAGTTCACAAATATTTGTGTAGGTATCGCTTTATACAACGAATATTGTAAAATCATCTACTCGTATTAATTATTAGAGTAATCTTATAAAAGACGATAATTAAGACATTTTATAAGTTATTTTAGTAAAATAATTGGTGGTTTTATAATCATCTTGTATAAAGCTGTTTTAGACAAAATTAATTTTCAATATGTAAGATTAACAGGCTTATCGATACTAGTAACTGAAACTTGTAGGCTAATCGGCTATAGATACCTTTTCATACGACAAGTTTAATTTCAACATATACATTTATTCGTTAATTTTTTAAAGGGATGTGATCAATAGTACAATTTTATAATCGACTTACTTTCCTACTTTTTTTACTAAATAATTTTTTTAGTACATTATCACATTCGTAACTAGTTAGAATAATTATATAATTTCGACAAATTCATATATACTTATAACTGAAGAATTAAACTAAAAAGAAATTAGACAATAATAGTTTCTCAATTAAATTAAATTTACTAAATTAAGACATTAATTATTTACATGCCAACATAAATTAACACCTCATTTGTACAAATTTAGCAAATTAACAACTCTCAACTAAAACATTCTCAGTAAATCACACGTAGATTAATAAAAATTAAATAAGTTATCCTTTCTGTTTTATATAAGCTTCAATTTCATCATCCCCTTTTTTTCTCAATCTCATACACATCTCTCCTTCTTCCAACTTCATTCTCTCCTATTCATTGAGAAAATAGAGGAAAGTTAAAAAAAAAACAGAAGTATTCCGATAATTTCATCAGAAAAAACTGCAAATCTAACGCAGTGGAAATCTCACCACCATTCCCCTACACCACCACCCAAAAACCAATAACAAAAAAACAACATTTTATCATCAATGAACAATATTATTATCGCTAACGCAATCAATAATACCAACACCAAACCGATAAACAATAATAATAATAATAATAATAATAATAATAATAATAACAATCATCATAGAATAAGCAACGGTACGCAAGCGTGCGCTGCGTGCAAGTATCAACGTCGAAAATGCGCCCCGGATTGCGTATTAGCGCCTTATTTCCCTCATGATCGTCAAGTACAATTCCTAAATGCTCATAAATTATTCGGCGTGAGTAATATTACTAAGATAATTCGCAACCTTAAGGTGCCCGACAAAGACATAGCCATGCATACTATAATGTTTCAATCAGATGCACGGGCTAAGGATCCCGTAGGAGGGTGTTATAGGATCATTCGAGATTTACATCACCAAATCGAGTTTTGTAAAGCCGAATTAGATCTTGTATTTCAACAATTAGCTATTTGCAAAGCGCAAGTGTATCAACAACAACAACAACAACAACAACAAAGTCAAATGTTGCATATTAACTCTCAAGTCCTTGTTCCTCCTCTATCACACCCCGTATTACAGGGTGTAGTCGAGGAAGAAGGTAACAACAACAACAACAACAATAACCATAACAATAATAGCGACAATAATAATAATAATAATAATAATAATAATAATAATAATAATAATAATGATGATAATGATAACAACAACGACGAGTATTACCGTCATTATCATGAGACGTTAATGCGATGTTATTATGAGGGTTACGAACAAGGAGGAGTTCAATATGTAGAAGAGAACAATGAAAACGATCAATTCTCATGGACCCCACACGATGATAATAGTAGCAACAGCCATGGTGAATGTTTCATTGTAAAGCAAGATTTTGCAAGTGAGTGTGATGGTTTACCGATGAAACTCATGAGGCTTGACTCGGGTGACACGTCTCCATATGACATTTCCGATCATGTTGATGTTACTTGTGGTTCAATTCATAGCGAAGAGCTCAAATTCGGATCTGAACCAGAACCAGCAACACAACTCAGGTTTGTAAGAATATAACAAAAACGAGAGCGAGTTTAAGTATTATCGTACCTATTACATTCATTATTATTTAATAAAATTATTAAATCTTATTATCTTATATTAATATAAAATATACATCTAAGTATAGCGTTACAAACTTCTATACCATCAAATAATACGTAGAACTAATTTTCCAATTCTAAAAGTCCATTCCATTACAAGTCTTTTATGGTTGGACAGTTTTACATACAACTTCGTTATTATTTCAAAGTGGTATGATGTAAAACGATTTATATTAATATTAAATTACTTGTATTTCTTTTTTTTTTTTTACAGGGAAGAGATCGTGCTAAAGAGAACAATATCATAGTAGGAAACTAGGATGATTTATTGAACGTGATTTCAAAAATGCAGTTAACTTTTCCAGCTTCACAAGTTAAGCATTAAATATTGGCATAACTTTTGGATACATTCTTGTGTAGGTAGAGAATTTATTTAGATGGTAATTGTAATGAGCAATAGTTTAACAAACAAATTCATAACAGAAATACAAATTACGCCACGCCGGTGCCTTATAAGTCTTCAAAAATCTACAACAACGACAAACGAACAAATATTCTTTTCTAGTTTTTGGATTTTTTTTTTTTTTTTATGTTGACTAAAGATATTCCTTACCGACAGTCGGACCAATTTCATTCGGTATAGAGGATACTGAAGGTAACTTAGTAGATAGACCCCTCTCAATTTTGGTTTTGTTCATTCGCAGGAGTCGAATCGAAGCCTTAACAATTTGGTGTAAGATATTGGAATTTTGGTCACTCACACCAACCAACTTTGATAAAAGCCATGCACTCTTTCATACCATAAACCATATCGTCTTCAAAAGTTACCAATGCACCGGTAGTCAATCGTGCATTCGTGACCATGTTGTCCCGATTGCCCATGGGTCGCGATGTCTCGAATCGGGGTGTTAACGAGCCGAGCCGAGCCCGAGCTTGACCTTGCTCGGCTTGTGCTCACGAAGTAAAACTCAAGTTCGAGCCGATCTTGAGCTTGAAAAAAATATGCTCGCTATCAAGCTTGCGAGCTTTAACGCGAGCTCGAGCCAAACTCGAGCTCAACTCAAGCCTATATATAATTGTTGAATTTTCGGTTTTTTTAATCAATATTTTCAATAACAAGGCTTGAAGGCTTTATATGCAAATATTGGAAAACCAATGAGACATTTTTTATATGTGTGATACAAATATATAATTATGACAACCATTTTTATAAAATATGAGTAATATTTATCTAATTACACAAGTTCGAGCCGCTCACGAGCTTTTCGAGCCGAGCCAACGTTAGCTCGGCTTGACTCGTTAAGCTCTCGAGCCGATCCCGAGCCCGAGACGTGCTCACACGAGCCGAGCTCGAGTTGCTCACTAACTGTCTCGTCTTATTAATATTTAATACTCCTAATTCCGATCACAAATTCTCCCTTATGACGGAGGGTATCCGTCGCAAACTTGCGACGGATACCATATCATCTCACAAAAAACCCATAAGTGTGAGAGACAAAGCACATGGGGTGGGTGCCCACCTTGTCCCCTCTACCCATTTCCACTTACATAATACCCGTCGCAATATCCGACCCGTCGCAAGGGAGACCTACTGAATTCCGATTGCCCATGGGCCACAAGCCACGACCCAAGGTCCAAGCATAGTTGTGTAGCAGTTGAAATAAACTATTTTTGATATGATGGGTCTTAGTTCCAATAATTTCCTCCTTGTCCGCATTTGTAACAAAAAAATGTAATAAAAAGATTTGATTTGACTGCCAAAATACGTTCAATCCACATTATAAAAAAAATCACATTTTTTTTTTTGGTGCCAAAAAACCCCCTTTTCTAACGTTAAGAAAATTTCACTTTTAACAAGATTAGGAAATTATTAGCCATCATTTGACCAAAAAGGAATTAAATCATGTCAATAAAATCAAAGAGATTTCTGTCTTTAAGTTTCTTTGATTGATGACAATCCCTAAGATAACATCGTCAAAGTAGAATATATTGCTCCCTAACAACTTCATACGTTTTTCTTAACATGGGAAATCGGAACTATATTAATAACAATGGAACTATATTAATAACAATAACACTGAGTCTTCTGTAAGACGGTTTGATGTCAATATCGTCTAAAACGGAGCCTAACTATCTTGAGTATAGGCCTATAGGCTATAAGCCTATAGCCCTTGAATCTTAACTAGTTACCAAACGTATATTCTACAAGTATTTGTGTATTAAGGGTGATAAGGATGCATAATTTTCATCATCTCGGTACAATAAAAAAATAAATAAAAAAATACCGATATTTCTAATACTTTTTTCGTATTTCGTATACATACTAGCATAGAATCTTTCAGAGCTGGACGGAGTATATACAAACCTTTTCTTTTTGTTGGGTGATAACATCCAACACAAGATTTAATGGGAAATGTTACATGTTTAAATGATGCACATGTAACATTGTAATGTTAAATGAATGTTAATTCATATGTTTAACATTACGTGCAAAAACATATGAATTGTTATTAATTCATTTGTTTGTAACGTGAAGTGATTTATGTTATTAAAACATAACGTCAATGGCTATATAAAGGATGGTAAATCCTTTGGAAAATGTATCTTACAAATTATAATCAAACAAGGTGACTAGTAAATAAAATTACAGTCGGGGTTTGAGGGTGAGAGGCAGTATAACTGGTGTTATAATACAATAATTTAGGAGGTTACTCTAGGAGTGATATTAGTGACATTGACTAATATTACTGGAGGGCTAGAGGTTGTTATCTTATTTTATTGTGGGTTTCGAACTGGTATTAATTCGGAACGGTTACGTTGTACTGGTACTATATTATTATAGTGGATTCTAGTCGATTTGGCTAGTGGGTTTTACTTCCGGTTTGGAAGGTTTTGCCCTGGGTTTGACCTAAAATATTGTCTCATCTTAATATTGCTTACATTTATTTACTTTTACGGTTTACTTGTCGATTGGTTGCTTCCGTTGCGCGTGGGAGATTGGCGCTAATTTCCCAACAGTGGTATCAGAGCCACTAGGCTCGGTTTGGTGGCTGGTTTAATTGGCAAGGATGTCAAATATGGGGTCTCAATTTACAGTACCAAAATTTGACGGTAAAAGTAGTTTCACCCTTTGGCAGAGAAGGATGAAGGATCTCCTGGTACATCTTGGCTTGGCTAGAGCTTTGAAAGGAGATGATGGTAAGCCGGAGAAGATGAGTGATGACAACTGGGAAGAGGTTTGCACTAATTGTGCAAGTACTATTAGGTTGTGCATCTCGGATTCTGACATCAATTGTGTTCTTGATGACGACTCTCCATCGGTGATATGGGAAAAGTTGGAGAAGCTCTACATGGCGAAGAGTTTCACCAACAAGTTGCTTTTGAAGCTACGGTTATATCGGTTGAGGATGGACGAGGATGCAAATTTAATTGGACATATGAATTTGTTCAATGGACTGTTAGACGAGTTGAAGAAGATCGAAGTAAAGCTTGAGGAGGAAGATAAGGCGTTATTACTCCTTAATTCTCTCCCGGACACATATGAGACTTATGTGGATACTATTTTGTGCTGTAAAGACACCATCACGGTGGAGTAAACACAGACAGTTTTATTGTCCTTTGATGCGAGGAAGAAGGACAAGGCTGGGGTATGGAGTGACAGTACAGGTACAGTTGCAGTTGCTCGGGATGGGAGAGGTCGATCGTTTAACAGAGAGGATGGATCGAAGCATGGCAGGTCTCGGTCCAGGAACGCTTCTAGGAATAATGATGTGAAGTGTTTCAAGTGTGGTGACCTTGGGCATATTAGGCGGTTTTGTCCTAAGAAATGCGGGAATGAAGAAAAAAAGGGCGACGCCAACTTGGTTGCCGGTGAAGGAAGTAGTGGTTGTTTCCTTACCGATGATAGTGACATATTTGCGGTCACGGATGTGAACGACGTGTCTTCCAAGGAAGAATGAATATTAGATTCTGGTTGTGTCAACCATGTTTGCACCCGGAAAGATAATTTTGATGAGCTCCAAGAAGGTATGGCTAGGAAGTTGAGTTTGGCTGATAACTCAACAGTTAATGTCATGGGTGTTGAGGTGGTAAAAATCAAATTGTCAAATGGGGTGGTGCACACTTTGGACAAGGTTGCCTATGTTCCAAAGTTGCGGCAGAATTTAATTTCACTTAGTCAACTAGACTCCGAGGGTTATGGGTGTAAAGCTCATGGGGAGTAATAAAAGTTACTAAGGGTTCTATGGTCCCTATGAAGGGGGAGCTACGTCGTGGTTTATACCGTCTGGATGCATATGCAATAAAAACCTCAAAGGATAGCTGGAAACGGAAAAGTCGTGCACGTGTTTCGTTTGCGGAAGAGGCGACGAAGGTAGATTGTTTTCAGGTTACAGACGGGCGCAAAGGTAAAATTCCTGCTGGTAAGAAGGTGGAGAGCAAGAGGTTTCTCTCTGGAGTCAAGTAACGTCATTGACTGGTTTTAGGCCGCACACGGTGCATTGGTCGTGATAGTGAGTTAGGGTGAGGACCGGATACTAACTCGGGTGTGCAGCTGGGATTTCATAAGGCCAATGGTTGATTCCTCGGTTATGGTCTCTTGTGTTGGAGGGGGAGATTTGTTGGGTGATAACATCCAACACAAGATTTAATGGGAAATGTTACATGTTTAAATGATGCACATGTAACATTGTAATGTTAAATGAATGTTAATTCATATGTTTAACATTACGTGCAAAAACATATGAATTGTTATTAATTCATTTGTTTGTAACGTGAAGTGATTTATGTTATTAAAACATAACGTCAATTCATGTGGCTATATAAAGGATGGTAAATCCTTTGGAAAATGTATCTTACAAATTATAATCAAACAAGGTGACTAGTAAATAAAATTACAGTCGGGGTTTGAGGGTGAGAGGCAGTATAACTGGTGTTATAATACAATAATTTAGGAGGTTACTCTAGGAGTGATATTAGTGACATTGACTAATATTACTGGAGGGCATCTTATTTTATTGTGGGTTTCGAATTGGTATTAATTCGGAACGGTTATGTTGTACTGGTACTATATTATTATAGTGGATTCTAGTCGATTTGGCTAGTGAGTTTTACTTCCGGTTTGGAAGGTTTTGCCCTGGGTTTGACCCTAAAATATTGTCTCATCTTAATATTGCTTACATTTATTTACTTTTACGGTTTACTTGTCGATTGGTTGCTTCCGTTGCGCGTGGGAGATTGTCGCTAATTTCCCAACACTTTTGGACCTAAATCACGTAAACTAAACTGAATGCAACTGGTCGACAAAAATAAGATAAACTAAACTAAAGTAAGCCGAATTTAAATCGAAAAGAACATGCATGCTCTAAACACCAGACGATGATCATCAAAAACCAAGCAAAAATGTAAATCCGTGACATGAACAATAATTCTCTGATCAATTTCTTTGAAACGTATACACTATTTGTAATCAATCATATGATTAATGAAGAATATATAAAAACAATTAATTTCCCACTTCTCGCAAATAATAATCATACTTAAAAGATCGCCTTAATTTAAACCGTCCTAAGTAAAACCTACTTATAAATAATTTACCTTCAAAAAACCCAAAGAATTACAAAATACTAAATTGGAATTTCCCAATCATTCAAAATAATAAAGAAATGAACATTACAATTTTCATTAACAATTTCAACACTAATTTCCCATTATTTTTACTACCATGAATCTTAATAACACCACAATTAACTCTTAATCCAACATTCTTAACATTTACCTTGTCACCAATTTTTACTGCCAACTTTGTATCAATTTTCACCAACAAATTCATAACTCTACCATTCTTTTTCTTCATATCATTTTGTAATTTCCCAAATGATGCATCATCAATAGTAACATTGTTGATAATTGTGGTAAATAACATGGTTTTGTTATTAACATCGTGGATAAATGAAGGAAATTTACCTTTACCAATTTCAATATTTTGAAGAGTAATTAAGGTTAATTTGATGGGACTATAGTAAAATTTAATTTTACGATTTGGGTTTGTTGTGGTTAAGGAAAGGTTGAATTTGGTGTTTGCATTGAATTGGGTAGGGGAAGTAAGGTTGAATTGTGCAATTTTTGTTGGAAAATATAGGGGCTTTTTTGCCTTTGAAGTGTTTACAATTGTCCCACATTGGTGAGTAAAAGGAAGTTTTATGGGTTTATATATACCCACCCTCCTTACCATATCACTAGTGGGTCAAGGGAGACTTTTGTGGAAGCCTTGCGAGGTGCTTAATTTAGCTCGTACACGCGCCGTGCCCGTGCCCGTGCCCGGATTCGGGATTCGGCTTGCGGCGGGCTGTGCCTATCTTTTTAGGCCGCATCCGAGTTTGTTTTGGATTGTGTTCTTGTGTGTTGAGTTGAATAAGTCAGTCCAACTGACTGTCAACAGGAGGGTCATGCTCCACGTTTTTAGCCCTTGACTGCAACTTCTTAGGAGCACGTTTTGTTAAACAAAACTGCTTCTGTTGCTTCTGTTTTTGCTATAAATAAGAGCCTGACCTCTCTATCAAAACACACAAAAATCAAACTCTCTTCTCTTCTCTTCGTCTTCTCTGCTCTCTCATAATTTATGGGTATTGCTGATTTTATCGTTTCAAGTCTCACAGTTCCGAGTGGGCGGAACTGCGTGGGGACTGTAGTGTTAACCTTGGGGAACTACCGGCACTAGCTGATCGCCACCACGGTCGTACCGGAGAAATAGTTTTCAAGGCAGTGGCTTCTACCACGGCACTACATTCGGGTTTACTTTCTGATCGCTTATATTTCATCTTCGTCTGGTATTTCTATTCTACTTCTGTTTCTGCATTGTTTCGTATAACAATTTGAAAACTATTTAGTTGCTGTAACTATGTCTGTTATATCGAAAATTGTTCCTGATATGTCGAAACTGGAGTCATTAGACGGTCACAATTATAAGCCACTACAAGAAAAACTAAAACAGGCGACCGAAATTTGACGACTGATATATTTAGTCGCCAAATTGGCGACTGATTTTCAAATTGGCGACTGAAATCAGTCGCCAATCTGGCAACTGTCTTTTTTAAAAAGGGAATCAAACTTGGCGACCGATATTTTAAATTTGGCGACTGATTCTTGGGTAGTCGCCAAATTGGCGACTGAAATTCGGTCGCCAAAATGAATTTCAGTCGCCAATTGTTTTAATAGAATCCAGGCTGTCTTTTTTAAAAAAGGAATCAAATTGGCGACTGATGTTTTTAATTTGGCGACTGAATAAGGGGTAGTCGTCAAATTTGGCGACTGAAATTCAGTCGCCAAATTAAAAACATCAGTCGCCAATTTTTTTAATACAAACCAGCGCTCCTCTCTCCTACTTTACTCTTTGCGAAAAAAAAAGGGACGAGCGATTGAAACAGCGGCGATGACACCAACGAACAACACCACACAACCACCCTTCCACCGCCATCTCCACCGCCATTTCCATCGCCACATCCACCCTCTTCAATTAGGTTAGTTTTTTTTGTTTAATTTCAGTTTATATAGTTTAATTTGTTAGATTAATTTATAGTTAGTTTGATTAATTTGTGGTTAGTTTGTTAGATTTATTTGTAGTTTGTATGTTAGATTAATTTGTAGTTAGATTTAGTTTAATTTGTGTTTGAATTAAAAGGGAATGATTATGAGGTTTGTCTTTAGGTTTAGGGTTATGGGGGGGGGGGGGGGGGGGTTCGGCCGTGGGTGGGGTTGGTCGGGGTGGGCTGTGGTGGGTCGTGGGTGGGTGGGTCGTGGGGTGGCGGTGGGTGGGTCGTGGGTGGTGTATGGTGTTGGGTAGCTAAGTGATACCGTCTCATTATCATTAGTATTAAGCTAAGTGGAACCGTCTTAATTAATAATATTATTATTATTATTACTAAGTTAAGTGAAATCGTCGTATTATTATTAATATTAAGCTAAGTGAAACCGTCTTTTGCATTAATGGAATTAGCTAAGTGGAACCGTCTTTTGGATTAAGAGAAATTAGCTATTAGCTAAGTGAAACCTTCTTTAGGACTTGATTTTGATAAATTTAGTTTGATAATTCATGTTATTGATGAATTGAGGTAGAATAACCTTGTTATTTTTGTTTTTCTTTTCTCTTTTCAGGGTTGTCACCGCTACACGCTAGGCACCACCGTCTGTGCCGTAGTTGCTTCTTGTTTTCTTTTCATTTTTGCTTTTACTTGATTAGGTAACCTCCTCTTACCAGTTAGCTTTTAAATTTACTAATTTTAGTTCAAATTATGTTACGGACTTTAGGATAGAAGCCTTTATTATGTGGTTGAATTGGGCTATTGATTGACTTAATTAATTTAGTACTTGATTGTGTTATTGTTTGACTTGATGTTGACTTAGTACCTGTTCAAGAATTACTCATTAGGAGTAATTCTTGAATAGTCCCCATTTTGGGACTGTCTTTGTACGTTTCAAGTCATTTAGGTAGTAAACACGTACTTGTGATTTATTAATGAGGAATGAGTTTGGTGGCGATCCCTTTAATGTTCTCCGAATACATGTATATGTGGAGTAATTAGTTATTCTACATAGATGTGTATTTGGAGAACTGAAGGGAATTGCTGCCGAATTTTTTCCTCATTAATAAATTACAAGTGTGTTTGCTAGTGACTTGAAACGTACATTGACGGGTTTAGGTTGGAGTGATAAGGACCCCATTCGAAGATGGATTACTTATTGACAATATTTATATATTGTTTTCATATGTTTATTGTATAATGTTTAAATTTTGTATATAATATTATTGTTATTTTTTAAAAATGTTTAAATTATTTTGGGGTCTTCTTTAGATTAAAATGAAGAGATTGGAACGTTCATGGATGTATGAAGGAAGATTAGACCATTCCAATAAGAAAAGACGTCCTACCGGTAGATTTATAAAGGGTGTTAGCGAGTTTATTGAATTTGCTAAACAACAAGATGAATATGACTTGGTAGACAAAAAACTTAGGTGTCCTTGTGCCAAATGCAAAAACCTGAAATACCAGCTTGACATTGTAGTAGAAGAACATCTCATTATAAACGGGTTTAAGCCAAATTATTACAATTGGATTTCACATGGAGAAGCATATTCTCCAATTCATGAACAAGCTCACACCCATCAAATACAAAATGATGAGAACCCATATAGAGAGATAGTTGTTGATGCTATGGATTCCACTATTTTTACTAGTGATGACCATACAACCATTTCTGAAGAACAACTGCCACACCCACAAGCAAAAGCCTTTATTGACATGTTAAAAGCCTCAGAAAAACCCTTGTATGAAGGAAGCAGAATGACATTGTTACAAGCCGCTTCTAGGCTAATTAACTTGAAATGTGAGTTTAATATGCCATTTGTTGCTGTTGATGGCATTGCCTCGTTCCTTGAGGAATCTTTCCCCGATGATAATATCATGACCCGAAGTTTCTATACTACCAAAAAAGTAGTTAAAGGTCTTCAGTTACCACATGAAAAGATTGATGCATGTCCTGAAGGATGTATGCTATTTTGGAAAGATGATGCTTTGCTTGACAAATGTAAAGATTGTGGGGCGGATAGATATGAGACTAGTGAAGGAGATACAGTTTTGGTGATGAAAAAACACTACAAGAAAAACTAAAACAGGCGACCGAAATTTGGCGACTGATATATTTAGTCGCCAAATTGGCGACTGATTTTCAAATTGGCGACTGAAAACAGTCGCCAATTTGGCGACTGGCTTTTTTAAAAAGGGAATCAAACTTGGCGACTGAATTTTTTAATTTGGCGACTGATTTTTGTGTAGTCGCCAAATTGGCGACTGAAATTCAGTCGCCAAAATGCATTTCAGTCGCCAACACTGTTTTAATGGAAACCAGGCTGTCCCTTTTAAAAAGGGAATAAAATTGGCGACTGATATATTTAATTTGGCGACTGAAATAAGGGTAGTCGCCAAATTTGGCGACTGAATTTCAGTCGCCAAATTGAAAAAATCAGTCGCCAATTTTTTTAATACATTCAGTGCCCCTCTCTCCTACTTTACTCTTTGCGAAACAAAAAAAAAAAAGGGAAGAGCGATTTGGCGAAGCGACGACACCAACCAACAACACCACACAACCACCCTTCCACCGCCATTTCCACCGCCACATCCACCCTCTTTAATTAGGTTAGTTGTTTTTGTTTAATTTCAGTTTATTTAGTTTAATTTGTTAGATTAATTTATAGTTAGTTTGATTAATTTGTGGTTAGTTGGTTAGATTTATTTGTAGTTAGTATGTTTGATTAATTTGTAGTTAGATTTAGTTTAATTTGTAGTTAGATTTAGTTTAATTTGTGTTTGAATTAAAAGGGAATGATTAAGGGGGTTTTTGTGGGGTGGGCCGTGGTGGGGTGGGTGGCGGTTCGGCCGTGGGTGGGCCGTGGTGGGGTGGTTGGCGGTTCGGCCGTGGGTGGGCCCACCGGTGGCGGTTCGGGTCGTGGGGTGGTGTTTGGTGTTGGTAGGTAAGTGAAACCGTCTCATTATCATTAGTATTAAGCTAAGTGGAACCGTCTTAATTAATATTATTATTAATATTAAGCTAAGTGAAACCGTCTTTTGCATTAATGGAATTAGCTAAGTGGAACCGTCTTTTGGATTAAGAGAAATTAGCTATTAGCTAAGTGGAACCTTCTTTATGACTTGATTTTGATAAATTTAGTTTGATAATTCATGTTATTGATGAATTGAGGTAGAATAACCTTGTTATTTTTGTTTTTCTTTTCTCTTTTCGGGTTGTCACCGCTGTTGCTAGGCACCACCGTCACGCGATAGCTTGTTGCTTCTTGTTTTCTTTTCATTTTTGCTTTTACTTGATTAGGTAACCTTCTCTTACCAGTTACCTTTTAAATTTACTAATTTTAGTTCAAATTATGTTACGGACTTTAGGATAGAAGCCTTTATTATGTGGTTGAATTGGGCTATTGATTGACTTAATTAATTTAGTACTTGATTGTGTTGTTGTTTGATTTGATGTTGACTTAGTACCCGTTCAAGAATTACTCATTAGGAGTAATTCTTGAATAGTCCCCATTTTGGGATCGTCTTTGTGCGTTCAAGTCATTTAGGTAGTAAACACGTACTTGTGATTTATTAATGAGGAATGAGTTTGGTGGCGATCCCTTTAATGTTCTCCGAATACATGTATATGTGGAGTAATTAGTTATTCTACATAGATGTGTATTTGGAGAACTCAAGGGAATTGTCATTGCCAATTTTTCCTCATTAATAAATTACAAGTGTGTTTGCTAGTGACTTGAAACGTACATTGACGGGTTTAGGTTGGAGTGATAAGGACCGCATTCGAAGATGGATTACTTATTGACAATATTTATATATTGTTTTCATATGTTTATTGTATAATGTGGAGTATAATGTTTAAATTTTGTATGTAATATTATTGTTATTTTTTAAAAATGTTTAAATTATTTTGGGGTCTTCTTTAGATTAAAATGAAGAGATTGGAACGTTCATGGATGTATGAAGGAAGATTAGACCATTCCAATAAGAAAAGACGTCCTACCGCTAGATTTATAAAGAGTGTTAGCGAGTTTATTGAATTTGCTAAACAACAAGATGAATATGACTTGGTAGACAAAAAACTTAGGTGCCCTTATGGCAAATGCAAAAACCTGAAATACCAGCTTGACATTGTAGTAGAAGAACATCTCATTATAAACGGGTTTAAGCCAAATTATTACAATTGGATTTCACATGGAGAAGCATATTCTCCAATTCATGAACAAACTCACATCCAACAAATACAAAATGATGAGAACCTAATATAGGTGGTTGTATCCATTTGAAAGGTAATTAAGATAATCTAGCCACTTTTAAATTAAAATTATTAATAATAACTAATCTATTTATTATATGTTAACTTTATTATTAATAAAACTCATCATTAACTTTTATAGGTTTCTTAATCATTTGAAGAAAAAAATTGGTAATAAAGCTAGGGTGGAAGGTTCTATATGCAATGCTTATTTAACGGAAGAGATTGCAAACTTTTGTTCTCTTTACTTTGAAAAACATATAGAAACCAAAGCAAAAAACTTGAATGTTGAGAAACCGGATGAAGTAGACGGAAGTTTACCCGAATTTTTTCAAACTCAAGATGATGAAGGGTGTTCATCAATGGGGCAAACAAGATATTTGGATGATAAGGAGTATAATCGTGCCCACCTTTACGTGCTATCTAATTGTGACCTCTTGGAGTCATACGAAACACAGTTTGTTAATGATTTCATTCAGAGGAATCCTAATATAAGTAAGGATGATGTTTGGGACAAACATGAGGACCAATTTCCATCATGGTTTCAGAAACATGTAATTGAGTTGAATATTCAAGATGATTTGATAAGAAGTTTGGCTTTTGGTCCTTCAAAAATGGTAAAAACGTGGAATCGATACTCGGTTAATGGGTTTAATTTTCAAACATTCAACCACGGTAAAGGTAAGGCTAGGTGCAATTGGGGGGTTACTATTTCTTCTCTTGATGACAACGAATACTATGGTATAGTTGAAAATATCTTTGAAATTAGTTATAGTGGACGTGACCGAGCTTATAAAACTGTCTTATTCAAGGTTGACTGGAAGGATAATTATGTGGCTGGAATGAGAGTACATGAACAATACAAGCTTGTAGAAGTGAATCGTACTAGAACATACTCTAAGTATGATCCATTTATACTTGCACATCAGGCTCATCAAGTGTATTTTGCTACTTATCCAAGCACAACAAATGATAGAAATCAAAATGCGTGGTGTGCAATCTTTAAGACAAAGGCACGGTCACAAGTTGATACAACTTTTTTCCAAGAAGAAAACGTTTCAAATGAAACACTTTTGTCTCCACCCGATGAAATCAACTTTGAGCATGAGAATAAAGATGGTGAAGACATGGAAGAGGAAGAATATTATGATGTGGAAGAGAGACTGCCGGGGGAGGATGAGGCGGAGGAGGAGGAGAGAAGGGAAGAAGAGGAGGAGAGGAGGGGGGAAGAGGAGGTGAGGAGGAGAAGGGAGGAGGAGAAAATGACGAGGAAGGACGAGGGGTTTGGAGAGGAAGATGATTATGATGATGATGATGACGATGATGAGGATGAGGATGAGGATGAGGACGAGGGGTTTGGAGATGAAGATGATTAAATTGGTATAATTTTGTATTCCTCAAGAGTAAATTATTAAAATTTAGAAGTCTGTATAATTTTCATTTATCATTATTTGTGTTAATTTTTATTTGTATTACTGTAGATGGCTGGAGCAGGTCGAGTTAGGAAGCGTGGAGGCGGCTCAAGTTCTGGACAGAGTACGCGTGCGGAGCAGGAGGAGGAGTTTGTGCAGGAGGATGCGATGCGACCCAGGCGGTGACGGTAACGTGAGGACACGACGCCTGCGCCGACGAGCCAGTACGGGTGCCGATACGGTACACTTCGGGTCATCGGATGATTCTTGAGCCGTCGGGATTATGGTAAGTTTTATTCTTTATTAGTCTACTATTTTTTTTTTTTTTTTTTTTGTAAAATAATAATTGTTTCTAATTTTACATGTTCAAAATAAATGCAGGTTTATGGACGATTGCATGGTACGAGGTGTCACGAAAAGCACGAAGAGTAATTTCGTGGGTCCAATTCCTACATCGTGTACACAAGCTTCTAATGCACAAAAAGAGGCGTGGTTCAATAACTTTCGGGTATATATTTTCCGTAATTCTTTGTTTTAGAAACCAAATAATTAATTTTGATAAATTTTTTAAGAACCAAGGTTATACTTTTATTTTATACTAATATGAAATTTTGTCGCTTTTTTTTTGTACCTATCATTTGCTTGGTCACCGTCTCAAGAACAGAATGTCCGTAACAGGTACGATGACGTCGTTACTCGACGATATCGGGACGTGATCTGGAAGGTAATTAGGCGCCCGAAGGAACCAGAGCACATGAAAGGTATTTAATTAACTTGTTTTGTTATTTGTATTAATTAGCATATACTCTCTTATATTATAAAGAATATCAGTAACTTATTAATTATGATTTCATATGTGTAATTGCAGGTGACATGTATGAAGGCTTAATAAAGCATACCAAAAGTGAAGCTTTTCAGAAGAATTCTAAGCAAGCATCCCTCAACAAAAGAGGAGGAAAGGAAGACGCCGTGAACGAGCCTACTCATTACGCGGGTTCACGATCGTTCTGGGATAAAGTTGTAATACTCCATATTTATAAGTCTTTGGGTACTCTATCGAGTAGGCCTTACTCTGTCGAGTAAGGGTGAGTTGCGTTTTAAAATAGTTTCTGACCTGTTGGGTACTCGATCGAGTAGCGTGGGTACTCGATCGAGTAAGGGGGTACTCGATCGAGTATCTCGGGTACTCGATCGAGTGTCCGGTTTTACGGGGAGTTTTCTCGGGTTTTGTTAATTACGCGATTAAGGTATATAAGCTTTATCGTCATTATTCTAAATCACTTTTGCAAAACCTAAATTACTGTTTAAGAGAGAAAGCAAGCAAGTTCTTCATCCTAATCGCATAATTAGCAATCCCCGGAGTTTGGAAGGTCGATTCTTAGCGTTGCTTATACCGTTGAGTTCCTTGCGTCGAGGGTAAGATCTATGTACCCTTTTTATTGTCTTTCCTTTGATTTGGTTAAACCCTAATTTAGAGATTTGGGGGTTTATGTGTAGTATGTGATTTGGTAGCCTTTATGTGTTGTATGATAGGAGGAGGGTTCATAGAGGAAGCTTTTTGATTCAGCAGTAGAGACCGTCTGATTGTGTGCTTACCAGGTAGGACTTCCTACTCAGTATTAGTCCCATAATGGGATATTGGTTGATGCGTTGTGTTTGGTTATTTGATATAGTAATTGTATGGTGACGGTTGTGATTGCGATTGTGTTTGTGATTGTTGTCTGTGGTTCTCGAGGCGTGTCCTCGGGTGAGTGGGGTCACTTGCGGGAGTGGCTTCACGCCTAGTTTCGCCTTACATGTGGAACCCGCCACCGAAGGGATGTGCACATTAATGGACAGGGTTATCGCTCACTATGTGGAGCGGGGATTTGGTGGGTGCGGCTGCGGTCCCCCATTGCCGGGGTGTCCAGTGGACGATCGGTGATTGAGATTGTTGGGATTGGTGTGATTGTATATGTGACGGTGTGGTATCTGTTTATCGGATTGTTGATATGTATATAAATTGTGTGATTAGTATCTTGACCCGTTTAAATGTTTTAAAAATCGTGGTGATCCATTCGGGGTGGTGAGCGATTGCTTAGCGGTATATCTTGGATACGCGTGGGATCTAGTGGGGATGGAGTCATCACATATCGAGTCTTTAGTCTTCCATTTGTGTTTGTTAGGACAGTTCCTTTCGGTTGGTTTATAGTTTGAGAGCGATTATATTTTGCTTACAGTTGGCTTTGTTATGTAATCACTTAACTTGTTTAATAAAGTATGTTTCTTCATTGTCTTATGATTATCATGCCTCGGGTAACCGAGATGGTAATATCTTCATACCTGAGTGGTCCTGGTAAGGCACTTGGAGTATGGGGGTGTTACAAATGGTATCAGAGCGACGATCCTGAAACCTGTAACCAATAAATCCAATGAATATAGGGAGTCAATTAAAATGAACCCGGGGTAAAGGTTTTAAGAGCTAATGCAAAGACTTGGGAGACGTCCTAAAGTCGCGAACTCGCCCTATAATTTTGAACCGGTCACCTTGGGATATGAGTCGGGATCGCTATGTGTTTACCTTGTGTATTGTGCATCTATATAGTAATGTGTGGTATGAACCAGTGGATGTATGATTGTGGAGAATGGGGAATGTGTAGATAAAGATGGTGACGATGTGATTTTGTATATGGTTTGTTGAAAGCATGTTGCATGATAGTTGGTTTACATGTTGGTTGGAATCGTTGAAAAAGTATATGAGAATGATGAATGATACGGTAGAAAAAGAAAGTAGTTCGTATATAATGATGTGTGATGAATAATGATGTTGCAGGACGAATGATTTATAATGAGGCAATCCTAATAACATGTGGTTAGAGGGTGTGATAAGATTTGTTTTCGTAGTTTTGTTTGCGTAAAGCTATATATTAAGTTCGTATAATTGTCTACTATCGTATCATATGCGCTTGTTAGATGAAGTATGTGATTGAACTAGATAAATTGATTGGAAAAGATGAAGTGACAATTTCGTAAGGATATGAATTTCTTGATTATGGAAGTGTTTATATGATGAAGTGGATTTGTAATGTTGTTGTATTAGCAACATGGAAATAGGATTTGTAGTGCATGGGTGTGGTTTGTGTTATGAAAAGTTATGAAAGTTTAAAACATGCGGGTAATACATGATTGAAAGTTGAATGTTATATGAGCATGATAGATGGTAATGTTTGGCTTTTGGTAAGTAGTAACATGAAGAATAGAGGTTCAATGATATGTGTTTTATATAACGAATTGGATGAAAAGCATGATGGTTGTTTATAACGTGGCACTTGATAACACGAAGTAGATTATTTTGTTGATTGTATGAGGAGTCGTGCAGATTTGAATGCGTAGTTGTAATCATAATGTTGAAATAATAATGAATGCATAGTACGTTGGGGTATGTGAGATAACATGCGGGTAGTATTCACGAGTCTGCATGACTCGATCGAGTGGGTTTGATTCGATCGAGTGGGTATTTGTCGTTATTTTGACCAGAATCGTGTTTTTGGGCACTCGATCGAGTACCTTGGGCACTCGATCGAGTATGGGGTCACTCGATCGAGTAGCCGGGCTACTCGGTCGAGTAAGTCAGAGATCAGAAGGTCTGTTTGGGTTAAGAGTCGGGGCACTCGATCGAGCATGTTGGGCACTCGATCGAGTAGCCTCAACTCGATCGAGTAGGTTACGTACTCGATCGAGTGGGGTCTGTCAGTCATATGCGTGTTTCAGGTCATATGTTTATCTTTTGACATTCGTTGCATATTATGTTTAATTCAAGGGTGTTGTATTACTTCTTTATGCATTGTTTTACGTATGTGTTGGTCCTGAAGCGTAAGTTACCCAATCTTATGATGTAAAGAGTGGCACTTATGATGAGTATGAGTTCGGTGGGGAGGACATGAGTTATATGTGATTATGATAGACGGTGGAAAGAGAAAAGAAAGATGGGTATAGTTTATTGAGGCATGGCGCACGTTTTGCGAGACGGGATGAGTGATATGATTGTGTGTTGAGTAATGTAAAAGTAAGTGAATATGGGCAAGGGATGATGTGAGTATAATGAACGTGAGAATAAAAGATTGAAAGTAAGGATGTGGATAGTGGCAGCTTGAGATGTGTAAAGAATTATGGAGGAAATGGTTAGGAGTCGTGTGGGTTATGGATATATGTAGTGAAAGTTCGTTTAAAGGGGTTGAGAAGAGTAATATATAGTGAACTTTGTGGAGACATGTCACGAGGTGTATTTGTAGACAGTGAGTGAGTTTGGGAGGTTTGGTTTATTAAAATATGAAACTACTGTGTGATTTCCTTGGGTAATTAACGGTATTAAATGAATTCTGATTTCTAGAGATGTAAAAAAAGGAGATGCAATTGTTTGAACATTAAACGTTGATTCTATGGATAGATTAGTGGCAAGTGTGAGTGATAGCATAATAAGAGAAGATCCATGGTAAGAAAGAGTGAGATGATGTCGGTAGAAAATAATGGAATTTGAGTTTTGGAGCAACGAAGGGGTAATCGGATTTCTAAAGAGTTAGCTAGAAGGAATAAGGAGTTGGACTATTAATTGGTATTATTGAGTGTAAAGAGAAAAGAAGGATAAAAGTAAGCTGAGGAAAATGTTCACCGGAGTTATGTGATATAAAGGTAAGGAATCATCGAAATGTGTGATAGTATCACGAGGATGTTAGCTAAAGGTTATATAGGAGTTTCAGGACAACATGATTGATAATGAGTTTCGAGGAATTAAGGGAGTAAGAAGTTGGTGTAGTATTGGCACGATACGAGATATTTGGTGGAGAGTTGGGTGACAATACAAATAAGATGGTATTAGGAATAATGTTGAGGTAATTTTGTGGATGGGTTTGATGTTCGTTATTTGGGATGTTAACCAAAAATAGGAGAAAAACCATGTTATTTTGATATGAGTGTAAGAGGTTTTATATACGACGGTGGTGGCATGGTGGTGTTACCACTAGTGGTTAAGAGTGATGGTATATTAGAAAGGTAGCAATTCTAAAGAGGTTGATTTTGTAGGGACACGATTGTTGTGTATGATTGTGAGAGGGTATAAGATGTGGTTAGATGAGGCGGATGCTATTAGTTGAATAGTAAAGGTATGGTTATATTTGGCAGGAAGTGATGGTTGTGCGAATGGGGAATATGTTATGAGGGGCATATGAGTTAAACTCGGGCGGCAGGTAACCTTTATCGAGTGGTAACTTACGTGGTCAGGATTGACTAGTTGGTTGTGATTACGAGTCTATGTTATGTGTAAATGTTAGTGTGAGGTTCTGACCTCACAAGAAGTGGTATGGTGTGATAATTATAAAGTTGTTTTATGAATGTTCGGTAATATATATGTTGGACACGGTAATTTAATTGAATGATATCCAAAAAGGTAATAATTTGATTGATTTGACATGGCTAGTTATAATTTTATGTGTATTGATAACACATGTGTATTCCGTGAAATGGTAGAGATGATGTTCATGAGATGCTTATCTGTTTATCCATATAATATGTTGCGTGGTGATTTAATAAAGTTGATTTGAGTAAGTTTTTCTTGTCGAGAAGTTATCTTTGAGTCGGTGTTTATGGGAATTGTATACGATTGTGATGTCTATCGGTGTGGTTGTGGTGCCTCGGGTGGTTACCGGGCACGGTACATAGTCTTTGTGATGCGGGTATTTTCGCACTACGGTGTGGTTGTTGGTGGCGGTGTTGTGATGCCGTCACCGATTGTGGTGGAGTAGGCGGGATGATTATGATTCGAGTTTCAAAGTACATACGATTATATATAGATTGTTGTTTTGTTTGATGTTGCTCCCTGCGAGTTTCGATTTGTGCATGACATGACGATTGTCTGGTGATTGATGTTTTCTTTACCAGGTTAAGTTGGGAATGAGGTAGAGTATGATATGAAAGAGAGTTGTATATGTTTTCGTGTTGTCATGGTATAGTGATTTTTTTGATGGGACACGGTTGTGAGAGGTTGTTCTGATAATTTTGATCTTGTTTTCAGATGAGACATCGGTAGACATGGTAATGGAAAATGATTCGTGGAACATGTGCTTCTCAGACAAGAGTGTAGGGTGTTTGGGTAATTAGTGTCATGTTAAGTTGTGTATGAGTTTTACGGTAATGAAAGAAAGAACTTGAGGATCTAGTGTGCGTGTACGTAACGAGTGCGGATCATGAGTTATAAGAATGGTGAGTGTTTGGTTTATAGACGGTTATTCTTTGACATGTGGTGGTACAGAGGGTAATGAGATATAGATATGGTTTGGGTATTAGTGAGTTACGAGGACGTAACATTTGGCTTAAGAGGAGTAGGATGCGATAAAACAGATTTTGATGGTTGTACATATGATAATATATTCGGAAGTTGAGTCTTGATGTAGAATATAAGTTCGATTCGTGTTGTGGGTGATTTTATTAAAGGTCATGACCGTGCTTGTAGTAGCGTGATGTTTAGGAGTGTGAACGAGCCTACTCATTACGCGGGTTCACGATCGTTCTGGGATAAAGTTGTAATACTCCGTATTTATAAGTCTTTGGGTACTCTATCGAGTAGGCCTTACTCTGTCGAGTAAGGGTGAGTTGCGTTTTAAAATAGTTTCTGACCTGTTGGGTACTCGATCGAGTAGCGTGGGTACTCGATCGAGTAAGGGGGTACTCGATCGAGTATCTCGGGTACTCGATCGAGTGTCCGGTTTTACGAGGAGTTTTCTCGGGTTTTGTTAATTACGCGATTAAGGTATAAGCTTTATCGTCATTATTCTAAATCACTTTTGCAAAACCTAAATTACTGTTTAAGAGAGAAAGCAAGCAAGTTCTTCATCCTAATCGCATAATTAGCAATCCCCGGAGTTTGGAAGGTCGATTCTTAGCGTTGCTTATACCGTTGAGTTCCTTGCGTCGAGGGTAAGATCTATGTACCCTTTTTATTGTCTTTCCTTTGATTTGGTTAAACCCTAATTTAGAGATTTGGGGGTTTATGTGTAGTATGTGATTTGGTAGCCTTTATGTGTTGTATGATAGGAGGAGGGTTCATAGAAGAAGCTTTTTGATTCAGCAGTAGAGACCGTCTGATTGTGTGCTTACCAGGTAGGACTTCCTACTCAGTATTAGTCTCATAATGGGATATTGGTTGATGCGTTGTGTTTGGTTATTTGATATAGTAATTGTATGGTGACGGTTGTGATTGCGATTGTGTTTGTGATTGTTGTCTGTGGTTCTCGAGGCGTGTCCTCGGCTGAGTGGGGTCACTTGCGGGAGTGGCTTCACGCCTAGTTTCGCCTTCCATGGAACCCGCCACGAAGGGATGTGCACATTAATGGACAGGGTTATCGCTCACTATGTGGAGCGGGGATTTGGTGGCTACGGCTGCGGTCCCCCACTGGCAGGGCTGGTCCAGTGGACAGTCGGTGATTGAGATTGTTGGGATTGGTGTGATTGTATATGTGACGGTTTGAGCTGTCTGTTTATCGGATTGTTGATATGTATATAAATTGTGTGATTAGTACTGACCCCGTTTAAATGTTTTAAAAACTGTGGTGATCCATTCGGGGGTGGTGAGCGATTGCTTGCGGTATATCTTGGATACGCGTGGGATCTAGCTGGGGATGGAGTCATCACATATCCGAGTCTTTAGTCTTCCGCTGTGTTTGTTAGGACAGTTCCTTTCGGTTGGTTTATAGTTTGAGAGCGATTGTATTTTTTGCTTACGATTGGCTTTGTTATGTAATCACTTAACTTGTTTAATAAAGTATGTTTCTTCATTGTCTTATGATTATCATGCCTCGGGTAACCGAGATGGTAATATCTTCATACCTGAGTGGTCCTGGTAAGGCACTTGGAGTATGGGGGTGTTACAAAAGTATTGGGTGTAAGTTTGTCTATTATTTCACACTTTTTTTTGTTTTCAATGCAACATGTTTATTTTATGTTAGATTTTTTGTTGATTTTCTAACATGTATGTTTTTTTTTCATTTAGAAAGGAAAGAAGAAGTCAAAGCCGATTGCGATGGTACCGGAACTGTTTTTGGACACGCATTCCAGGGTTGACCACAAAGGGGTTAGAAGTTGGACTAAGCCAAAAGACAAGCAATTATATGTAAGTTTTCCCTAACACTTTATTTTTGTTAATTTATTCTCTTTTAAAATGTCGTATATAAGGTGGTTACCATATTAACTTACAACCATTTGTTTAATATTGTAGGAAGCATTTGAACAAGAAAAAGCCGTCAATACAGAAAAACCGAATAATGACATATGGTATGAGTTGGTGGATGGCTTCAAGAAAGGGCACGTGTATGGTACCGGAAGTTCAACACCGACTTTCTATGAGAAAACGCGTAGGAGATCGACTTCAACAATTCCCAGCAACACGTATCAACCGGGAATTATTAGTCAACTTCAAGGTCAAATAAGAGAGCGTGATGAACGTGATGCCAAACGTGATGAAGAATTCCGCCAAATGAAGGAAAGAATGGAAATGTTTGAGAATTGGTGGCAAGGTTGTAACCCCGGACCTAGACCCAACTACGATCCAAATGATCCGCATGGTCCACATGGGGGGAGTGGAGCCGGTGTTGGCTTCCAAGTAAGATGATTTTAGCATGTAAACTTGTAAAACTTGAACTTTAGACTTGAACATTATAATAGCTTAGCTTGTAAAACTTTCATTTTCAATATATGAAATGAAGTTTGAGAAAATGGGAGGTGTTGGGTTGAAATGTATGGTGTTGTGTGTGTTGAAATTTGGGATGTATAGTGTTGTGGAACATCGGTTTGTATGCAGGTTGTAAATATTTGGCTAGCATTGAAAACGAAAAAAACCACAAAAACTTACAGCAACTTTGGCGACTGAAAAGGGCTTTGGCGATCGAAATTGATCGCCAAATTGGCGACGATTCAATGTAGTCGCAAAATGGCGATCAATTTCGATCGCCAAAGCTCTTATTCAGCCGCCAAAGTTTCTCAGTGAAACTGGCTACGTCACCCAAATTTGGCGACTAATAACAAAATTAGCGACTGAAATTCAGTCGCCAAATTGGCGACTACCTCAAATCAGTCGCCAATTTGGCGACTACCATTTCAGTCGCCATTTTAGTCATTTGGCGACTGATTAGGCTTTCGCCAAATTTGGCGACCGACTTTAGTCGCCAAAGTTAGAAAAGGCGACTAAGGTCCGCGACTGACGTTTGGCGACTGATTTCAGTCGCCAAATTGGTTTTAGTGATCGATTTTTGATCGCCAAAATCGATCACTGTTTTAATTCTTTTTTTTGTAGTGAGCGCCGGTCCCGTCGAAATTATTGATGTATTTCGAAGCGGCTAGAAATTGATTACGTTTTATTTAGTGACCCGCCTAAGCCTATCACCCCTACGATCTTTGAAAAACCCCTCCTCCCTCTAAAGATGTTAAGTCCAATGAAGAGGATATTGCAAAATTTATAAAGGACAACAAAACTGCAAGGTGTCACAATCTGAATAATATGACAAACACCTTGTTCGATTTATTTGCTGTGAATAAGTCGGCTAAGTTTATTTGGGAGGCTTTAGAAACCAAGTATGGGGCTGATGATGCGGGGAAAAAGAAGTATGTTGTGGGAAAATGGTTGGGATTTCAAATGGCTGACGGGAAACCTATCATGGATCAAGTCCATGTCTATGAAAACTTATGTGCTGATGTTGTGAATGAAGGCATGAAACTTGATGATATTTTCGTAGCTAATGTTCTGCTAGAGAAATTCCCTCCCTCCTGGTCTGATTACCGAAACCAACTTAAGCACAAAAAGAAAGACCTGTCCCTTAAGGAACGTTTAGGACATATGAGGACCGAGGAGGCTAATTGCCTTAAAGACCTTCCTGCTAGTCAATCTGTGACAGTTCCTGTTGTTGCTGCTGTTAAAGCTAATCTAGTTGAGTCTGGTGGTCCGTCTTATGCTGAGAAATATAAGGGTAAGGGTAAGGCCAAGGTTGGTCAGGGTAAGAACCAGGGTCCTGCTAAGAAGAATGGTCCAGGGAAGCATACCAAACCGGTTCCTAAGATTCAGAAAGCTGTTAAGGGTCCTATTGTCTGCTATGTTTGCGGAAAACCTGGGCACAAAGCCTACCAATGCTCGAGAAGAAATCTCTGAGGCCAATGTTCTTTGGATCGATGATGTTATTGCATTTGTGGTTGTGGAAGCTAATCTGGTGGGTAATGTTCTTTGAATGGGTCTTGAATCTGGAGCTTCGAGACACCTCTGTCTTGATAGGGGTTTATTTGCTTGAGTTCGAGGAAGTTGCTTTGATGGGAATGCGTCTACATGGGTAATTCTTCATCTGCAAAGATCACAGGCAAAGGCAAGATCTTTCTCAAACTCACCTCGGGGAAAACACTTGCTCTCAGTAATGTTTTATTTGTACCCTCATTGCGTCGAAACCTTGTCTCTGGTGCCTTGTTAAACAAAGCTGGTTTGAAACTTGTTTTTGAGACCGACAAGGTGGTAATGTCGCGTAATGGGGATTTTGTGGGCAAGGGTTATCTTTCTGGGGGTCTTTTTGTATTGAACTCTGATTCTGCTATTAATGATATTGCATCTTCTTCTGCTTATATCGCTGAGTCTATTGATGTTTGGCATGGTAGGTTAGGTCATGTGAATGTGGATTACATTAAAAAACTTAGAACTATGAGTATAATTCCGAGTATGACGAGTCAAGAATTCTCTAAATGTGCTAGCTGTGTTGAGGCTAAGTTTACAAAGAAGCCTAGTAAACCTGTGACTACTAGGAACACGAGTCTTCTTGAGTTAATCCACACCGACCTAGCTGACTTCAAAAATGTTGCAAGTAGAGGTGGCAAGAATTATTATGTTACGTTTATAGATGACTGTTCTAGATACACCCGTGTCTATTTGCTTAAGACTAAAGATGAAGCTGAACAATCTTTTATAAACTTTAAGAATGAAGTTGAGAATCAACTTGACAGAAAAATTAAAAGGGTAAGGTCTGATAGAGGTGGTGAGTATAAATCCAGTTATCTAGCTTACTTTTGTGCTGCAAACGGTTTAATACATGAGACTAGTCCACCTTATTTACCCCAATCCAATGGTGTAGCTGAACGTAAAAATAGAACCTTAAAAGAAATGATGAATGCTATGCTTTTAAGTTCTGGCCTATCTGACGATATGTGGGGGGAAGCAATTCTTTCAGCTTGTCACATTCTTAACCGTGTACCTCATAAGAAACTTGACAAGACACCCTACGAGATTTAGAAGGGCTATCCTCCTAACTTGAGCTTCCTTAGGGTATAGGGGTGTTTAGCTAAAGTGGGTTTACCTGATTTTAGGAGACCTACCGTTGGACCTAAGACCTATGATTATGTGTTTATAGGTTATGCTCAAAATAGCTCTGCTTATAGATTTATGTCTTTGAGTGACCGTTCTATATCTGAGTCTAGAGATGCCGAATTTTTTGAGCATGTTTTTCCTTTTCAGAAAACTGTTGTACCATCTTCTAGTTTATCTGTTGCATCTTCTGATTTGTCTTCACATGCTAGTACTAGCACTTCTATTGATGTTTCTGTTGAACCTAGAAGAAGTAAAAGACCTAGATGCCCAAAGAACTTTGGTGATGATTATGATACAACTATGTTGTCTGAACTTGGATACACTGTTTGTGCTAGTGATGAGTTTGTTTCAGCCTTTTTAATAGAAGATGACCCAAAAACCTATAGTGAGGCAATGAAATCCATTGATGCTAATTTTTGGAAAGATGCTATTAAAAGTGAACTTGACTCTATTTTGTCAAATCAGATTTGGGAGTTAACTGATTTACCTAAAGGTAGTAAACCCATTACGAGTAAATGGATCTTTAAAAAGAAAACGAGACCTGACGGTACAATAGAGAGGTTCAAAGCTAGACTTGTAGTTAGAGGCTTTACACAAAAGAAGGGTATTGATTATTTTGATACTTACTCTCCTGTGACCAAAATTTCGACTATTAGGACTCTTGTCGCCTTAGCTGCTATTCATAACCTAGTTATACATCAGATGGATGTTAAAACCGCCTTTTTGAATGGTGAACTAAGGGAAGAGATCTATATGTCTCAACCTGAAGGTTTTGTGATTGAGGGTCAAGAGAGTAAAGTGTGTAAACTGAACAAGTCTCTTTATGGACTGAAACAAGCACCTAAATAGTGGTATGAGAAATTTAACAACACTTTGATAAGTAATGGCTATGTGGTTAACAATTCTGATTCATGTGTTTATTCAAAAATGATGGGATCTGATTGTGTAATTATATGCCTATATGTTGATGACATGTTAATACTTGGTAATAATTTAGAGGTGATAATTAGAACCAAAAAATTTTTGTCATCACAATTTGAGATGAAAGACATAGGAGAGGCTGATGTTATCCTAGGCGTTAAGGTCATCCGAAACCCCAATGGAATCTGTCTAAGTCAATCTCATTATGTTGAAAAAGTGTTGAGAAAGTTTAACTGCTTTGATGATGTGCCTGATAGAACACCCTATGATCCTAGTGTACCATTGTGTAAAAACTTGGGCAAGAGTGTTTCCCAAGAAGAGTATGCTAAAATCCTAGGTAGTGTGATGTTTTTAATGAACTGTACTCGACCGGATATTGCTTATGCGATTAGTAGACTGAGTCGTTATACACATAACCCTTGTAATGAACACTGGAATGCTCTTCGTCGTTTACTAAAATACCTAAAAGGAACAGTTGACTTATGTTTGCATTATAGTAAATTTTCTGCTGTGTTAGAGGGTTATTGTGATGCGAACTGGGTTGCAGGTAACGATGAGATCTGTTCTACTAGTGGTTATGTCTTTACCATGGGTGGAGGTGCTATATCATGGAAGTCCTCTAAACAGACTCGTATCGCACGCTCTACCATGGAATCTGAGTTCATAGCTCTTGAGTTGGCAGGACAAGAGGCTGAATGGTTGAGAAACCTTTTAGCTGATATACCAGTGTGGGGCGGACGGCTAACACCGGTCTCCCTGCACTGTGACTCGCAGGCTGCTATTGGTGTTGCAAAGAATAGTGTCTACAATTTGAAAAAGAGACACATTCGAATAAGGCACGCTGCAGTTAGACAACTCCAAGACAATGGAGTGATTGCTTTGGACTATGTGAAGTCCGAAAACAATCTTGTTGATCCCTTTACTAAAGGGCTGGCTAGGAGACTAGTCGTTGATACGTCGAGGGGAATGGGGCTTAAGTCCTTAGGTCAAGAGTAAGACTTGACTAGGTTTAAAGCTTCTATTCCTATGGTGTTGTATGATTCATAGCCTTAATGGTGGTGATTTTGAGACGCACTTGATGGATCATACATCAGGTTGGACTTAGGTCCTTAATGACTCATGTGAGAAGTGCTGTTGAAAAGCACTTGAGCCACCTATGCAGGTGTGATGATCACAAGACTATGAGAAGTCATGTGAACATGTCTGCCAATACCAAGTTAAACGCATTACTCTAAAAAGAGCGCGTTGCACTTTCGCGGAACGATCTTAATCTGAAGGTATGATATGTGTTGTGGGGGGTATCGACCGAAGCTCAGCTAGGAATTCAAATCGCAAGATATTCTCTCGCTGTAAGTAAGTTGTTTCCTCATTTCACTAAAGTGTCAATTCAAATCGAAAGATATTGAGAATGACCCATAAAATGGTTAAGAAAAAACATTTGCATGTGCAACATTGACGGCGGCGGCGACGAGGGTGGCGGTCGAGGTCGTCGCGGTGGGTCGGTAGTGGTCGAGGGCGGTAACGTGGGGCAGGAGCGAATTGTTGGTTTTTGTAAGGTGGAGGTTTAAGTGGTGGAGTGGCGGTAGCGATTGTCGTGGGGGTTTTCGTGGTGGCGGCCGTGGCGGGTTTTGTGGTGGGGATGGTGGGTGGTTTTTTGGTGGTAGGATGAACTTTCTCACTAGTGTTCATTGTGAGTTTTGTGAGTTGTGAAATATGAGTTGTGAAGATGTGTGAGTTTATGATCCAAGTGTGTTGAATTTATGATTATGGGGTGTGTGTTTTTTGTGTAGTTATTACGTGAGACGGTCTTATATTATCAGTGGTCCTATTATGTAAAAAGAAAACTTATTTATTACTCCTATGTAGTATTAAATGAATAATTTTCTTATAAAAGGGACCGTTTTAAAGTGTGAAACCGTCTTATTCTATAATTCGCGATGTATTTATTTTATTTTATTTTTGGGTTAAATGAATGGGTTGGCTTATGGTAGGAAAGAGAGCACAAATGGAAGATGATTGGGATATGAATTTGAGTGAGTTATGGTTACAAAGAGAGCAAATATTTGAGATTACTACTAAAAAGGGAAATAATTTGACAATTATGGGAGGGAGTAGAAAAATGAATGGGAATATCACTTCAAATGGAAATGTTTAATTAGCTTTTAGGTGTCTTTTTTTGTAAGTATTGATTTTATTGAAGATGTTATTAGTCCATAAATTAAGTAATTTATGCGTGTGGATTAGGTATGAGTTAATGAGGATTATAACCTTTTTGCTTATTTTACGGTCTAGTCAAAAGATTCGAGGTATTTGGTTAGATGTCAACCTTACAAACCATTGACATAAACCGAGGTTCCAAAATGATCTGGTTGGGGTCGGCTAACAATAATTATTATATCGTGAAATTTTATCGAATACGATTCTTTTTGCATCGTCTAATTCCGATAGAAAGGTGTTTTTTGGATGGATACCAACATTACAATTGGAGAGTGTTGACACTTTGAAGACTAATTTTGGACAACAATTTCACCATCTCATTTCTTGATCCACACTGTCTATTAGCTGGATATGCCATACTTGACATTGAGTTCTCAAGTAGTCTCTCTAAACGTCTCATGTACTCACTCAAGGTCAATTTTGTAAATATAGATTACGAAATGGTCGATATTATAATGCCGTCTTAACGAAGATTTATCGCAACATTCTTTTATTTCCACCTATATTTTAATCGAGGGTGAGAGCTGTCTTAAGGTAAGACAATTTAAACGAGAATGAATGATATTGTAAATGAGATTACTTTAGATATTTTAATTTAGTGTGTTTAATGTACAAAATAGAGATTAACAGTAAACCAAAATCACATCAAATCATAGTTTATGATTTAGTGCAATAATTTTGTTTTAGAAAGTGGGGAAGTTGGAATTTTAGTTTCAAAACGCGTGATTTGGTGTATCATTATATTATCATTATTACTATTTGATTTGATATTTTGCTATTTATAAACCATATAGCAAATATCAAATCCTGCTATTAATTACTCTAGTATTTTGTTTCTATACATGGTTAGATTTAGATACAACAATATTGTCAAGTTATAGGTCTATATTGATTTTCTTCAAGTGGGTGTAAGGTGTTCAAATAATTCAAGTGTATACTGCCCTGATCACGTGTTTACTTTTGTTTAAAATAGTTCTCACAAGAAAAAAAAAAGGTAAATAAATAATTGAGACCGAGAGAATATGTAAAATGAACTAGATAGACTAATTGTGTCGTCGGTTCAAAGTTCATGTCACTCTATCCTATGAAGATTTTAATGACGAAAAAATATAGTCTGTATAAATAGCGTTCCCTCCGTCTCAATCATTTGAGATTAGGACTCTATGAGTAATATATAGATGCATGCGATGAAACAAGGACCGGAAGATCGTTTAGAAAGACCAAAACATTTTATTTTATCAAAGAGAGGAATATTATTAATCAAAGAAACATAGCATCAAAAGTAACAAAATCGGAAATGGCCTCTAGCTATGCCTCCACAGGTGCATGAAAATGGACACACTTACTGACAGCGTCCATTTTCATGCACCTGCAGTCTCAGGGTCGCGGCTCTCAGGCATGCAAAGATGGTTCCCATGCTTTCTGTCTTCAAGGAAGCATTTTGAGCTCAACACGTTACTATTCGCTGAAGTTAAAAAGAATCTTTCGTGTATACTCCTGGGGCAAAATACTCATTCCAGGCATGAGTCGGAAGATTAAGAGGGGCGGGCGTGAGGAGCGTCAGGCCAGTCCTATGGGTTCCTATCTACCAAGAGTCAAGCAGTTCGGTCAGCCTGTGATTCAACAATCTATAATAATAATATGGTTCATGAATCATCATGAATCAGACAACACAAATTTCAAACACACACAAGTATACAGCATGTTACCTTTGTGTAAATAATGAAAAGGAGATTAGATCTACTTCAAAGGGGCACAAAAACTACAGCACACTGAACATCTAAGCACATTCTCGGGTCATGAATACTCGCATAAACTAGGCCTGTCCTTCCAGCATCATAATAACGTTTTTGCCCCTTCACAAATGAGAAGATATCCCTCTCCCTAATAGTAAAAACCAATCCATCAAAACACCCAAAGTACGCCAGATGAATGTTCAGAGAGGTGCAAAAAGATAACTCGTGTTGCATACCAATCAGTAATCACAAAGCCTCGGAGCACAGAAGTAACTAAAATATCAACCCTAGGTTCCTCCTAATCAGCAGCTGATCGGTTTGCCGGGTCTACTAATCACAAAGCCTTTGAGCACAAACCTAACTAAAATACCTACCCGAGGCTCCTACTCAGATCCCAAAAAGAAGCTTAAAACATGAAAGTTAGCAACAATACCCAAACCCTATCTATTATCTAACAGTAGAAAATTACTTGCAGAAATTCAGAAAGTATGAAAAGAGTATTATTTGATCAATCTACGCCAGTCTATGACTGTTTTACAACACAAGTAGTGCAGCCAATTGAGCGAGTCGTTTTAGTCCTGTAAGTTCCGCTTACAGGCAGACAGAAAAACTTCCCATGGGAGGTCGACGACCGACTACCTACATTACAAGACTGTTACCAAAATCATGTCGCACACTGGAATTTAACAAAGCCCCTAGTCCGAAAATAATTTAGAGTCAACTAACATGAACCATTATTGTAACACCCCCATTTATTTAAGAGTCTTAACTAGACCTTCCCAAATAAATAAGGTTGTTACCATCTCGGTTACCCGAGGTAGTACATATCGTAAGACGACAACTGAAGTACTTTATTAAAAGAAATAACTATTTTAGTCTTATTACAAATAAAAACGTCTTTCACATGAAATAGTAAATGTAAGGTACAACTGATAACTACGGGTTATTCGCAACTAAAATAAATAAAGAATCATGAGAATGACGCCTAGCCCTCCAAGTGATCCGTCCGACCCCATCACGCATCCCAAGGCAATATCAACCAACCTGTAAATTAATCTGCTCCCCAATATGACAAGAAAACATCATATGGATCATCACAGGTGGTTTTAAGAGAGACAAAAGAAATAAACCACGTCAACTAATGTTGAGCAGGAAATCTTAAACAACGGTAAGACAAAATCACTTAAATAAATACAGCGGAAGCTCTCATAATATTAAATAAATTTTCATATCCCGATATTAATAAATCACAGTATACGGCGCAATGGCCAGCTGACTCAGCGGTCAACTTCTATAACTCAATAGACACGGCACGACGGCCAGCTGACTCAGCGGTCAACTTCTATAACTCAATGAACACGGCACAATGACCAGCTGACTCAGCGGTCAGCTTCTATAACTCAATTTCCAATGCTAACAACTCGTAAATAACTTTACATACACAGAATGCTCATTCACCACTTACGAGAATTGAATATATCCAGCCAGTATAAATATGCGTACAAGAACAACACTTAAGTAATAGTCGGTCAGGATTCCCTACCTTTTCAGCAAATATTCCGTCTCAGCAAGCAATGATTAAAAAGACTCTTCTACGAACCCGTCACCTAGCATTTATTAATAACATACAATCAATCTTATCATTCCTTCAACAAATTAATCTAATCTAATTCCCAAATTTTCATAAACTAAAAGGAGCTAATTTTTCTACTGTTAAAGACGGCTAGAAAGTAGAGTTTCATTGTTGAAACACTAATGACAAATCAACAATACTTTAGCACTGTCAACTCTTACACCAAGACCTGCAAACGTAAATAAACAGAGGGTTTACCAATTACATTCCTATCCAGGTTGGTTTAGACCGACTGTCCAGTCAAGTGAGCATCTCGGGTCTGAATGGAAACCCATAACTACCACGGCCATCCCCGACTCGGGCACGAGTCACAACTAACCAATCTTAGTCCACCACCATCATCCCAGCTGAGTCCAGCCAGCACAACCGAGCAGCCATATCTCGGTCAAGACAGGCCAAGGTCGCGACATCACCGGTTCAGTGCATCAATAACGTAAATAAATCGCTAATAATAAGCTAATCCCGCAACTCCCTTTCCCAATTCATCTTAAACATGCTTTAATCGGTAATAAAGGGCTTGACACTGTTTCACTACCAACTACTACACTAACCGTCACAATTAAACTAATTAGAAGGGCTAGATTAAACTTACTATGAAGCGGAATGAATAAAGGTCGGTACTTGTCTTCCGAATTCGTCCTCCTTCGTCCCTTTCGTCCTCTGCGTGCTCTCTTGTTCTCTCGATCTCACCTACTCTGATTTCCCTCTTTATGGTTGAGTTTTTGTGAGAAAATAGGGTGAGCTTTGTTGGTATAAATCTAAGACAAATCTAAGACAAAGTGGGCTCCCAAGCCATAACAATCGGTACTATCCATGGCCCATTCCCCTTTTTTTTTTATATATATATATCATATATATTATTACTCCTATTATTATTATTATTAGTGGTAATTCTCACTCATCTCCGACTTCGGTTTGACCTTTGACTTGACCAAAAACGCGGGGTATTACAGTCTTCCCCCCTAAAAAGAACTTCGTCCCCGAAGTTCATGCCACTCCAAGAACAACTATGCCACTCCAAGAACAACTACTAGCTTAAGAACTCAGTATACATATATTCAACGAAGTACTCAAATAGTTAAAAAAAGCTAGCATAGTGTAATGAAAAGGTCATGCTGTGACATCATACCCCCCTAAAAACATGGTGACGTCCTCGTAACCAAGTTCATACCTGTTAAAATAGTTGAGGGTATCGTTCTCTCATAGCTGCCTCAACCTCCCAAGTTGCTTCCTCTACATTGTGGTGAGACCAGAGTACCTTTACCAGTCTTGTTTCCCCATTCCTCGTGCTTCTTATCTTGTGATCCAAAATCTCTTTAGGAACTTCTTCATATGTCAGAGAATCATCTAATTGCACACTTTCCGGCTCAATCACGTGAGATGGGTCACTCACATACTTTCTCAGCTGAGAAACATGGAACACGTTATGGACCCTGTCAAGTGCCGGAGGTAGTGCTAACCGATAAGCTACTTCTCCCACCCGACTAAGGATCTCATACGGTCCAATGAATTTTGGACTCAGCTTCCCGCGCTTCCCAAATCTCATAACACCACGCATTGGAGATACTTTTAAAAGAACTTTATCTCCCACCTCAAACTCAATATCACTTCTGCGCAAATCTGCATAGCTCTTTTGTCTATCCCGCTTGTTTCTTTCATCTTCTCGCCTAATAACTTGTATCTGCTCTATCATGTCCTGAATCATCTGAGGTCCCAATACTACCGCTTCAGTCGAATCGTCCCAACAAACTGGGCTCCTACACTTTCTCCCATATAATGCTTCAAACGGTGCCATTCCTATACTAGTATGATAGCTATTATTATAAGAGAACTCTATCAAATCTAGTCGGTCTTCCCAAGATCCCCCAAACTCCATTATACATGCTCGCAACATATCTTCTAGTGTTTGGATAGTGCGCTCTGTCTGACCATCTGTTGCCGGATGAAATGCGGTACTCATTTTTAGCTCTGTTCCTAAGGATTCTTGCAACTCTTGCCAAAACTTAGATATAAATCTTGAATCTCTGTCGGACACTATATCCTTGGGTACACCATGTAGCTTAAGAACGTGCTTTGTATAAGCCTTTGCCAAGTCAGCCTTACTCCAAGTATCTTTCATTGGAATAAAATGTGCTGTCTTTGTCAGACGATCTACAATTACCCATATCATGTTGTTCCCCTTAAAGTCCTTGGTAGTCCTACAATGAAGTCCATTGATATAGACTCCCACTTCCATCCAGGTACACTTAAGGATTGTACCTTCCCTTGAGGCCTCTTGTGCTCACCTTTCACCTTCTGACACACTAAACATTTGGATACGAACTCTGCCACCTCCTTCTTCATCCCTGGCCACCAAAATGTCTTTTTCAGATCCTTATAGAGTTTATCTCCTCCTGGATGCACCGAATATGGAGTAGCATGTGCTTCTGTCATTATCTTTCTCTTCAGATCCTCATTTGCTGGCACACACCATCTCCCTTCAAACCTCAAACTACCATCAGAAAACACTGAAAATCTCGTTGCTTCTCCTGCTTCCACGACCTTCTTCCATTCGGCCAGTTTAGGATCTACAGCCTGCATCACCCGAATCTCTTCATATAACTCAGGTTCCATAGTGTAATCTCCCAAGACATCTCCCTTCCTAATCACATGGATTCCCATCTTTTCTACTTCATCCCTGAGCTTCAGTCGTGACAAAATAGTACACAAAGAGTGCACAGATTTCCGACTCAATGCATCTGCTACTACGTTTGCCTTTCCTTCGTGGTACACAATCTCCATGTCGTAGTCTCCAATAAGCTCGATCCACCTTCGTTGTCTCATATTCAGCTCCTTCTGAGTGTAGATATATTTCAGACTCTTATGATCTGAAAATACTTTAAAAGTTGCCCCATATAAGTAGTGCCTCCAAATCTTTAATGCAAACACAACTGCTCCCAATTCTAAGTCATGAGTTGGGTAATTCTCTTCATATGGCTTCAACTGTCTTGAGGCATATGCTATCACCTTGCCTTTCTGCATCAACACACAACCTAGTCCATTCTTTGAAGCATCAGTATATACTTCAAATCCTTCACTTCCATCTGGTAAAGCTAACACAGGAGCTGTAGTAAGGCGATCCTTTAAAGCTTGGAATGCTGCCTCACAACTCTCATCCCACTTGAAATGGTTCTCTTTCCTCATCAGGGCCGTGATAGGTCTTGCAATTTTTGAGAAGTCTTTAACAAATCTTCGATAGTAACCCGCCAGACCCAGAAAACTTCGTATCTCCGCCACATTTTTCGGTGCCTTCCAACTAGACACTGCCTCAATCTTGCTAGGGTCCACGGACACTCCTTCCTTTGATATTACGTGACCCAAGAAAGCTACTTTCTCCAACCAAAACTCACATTTGCTCAGCTTAGCATATAACTCGTTATCTCGCAAAGTTTGCAGGACAAGTCTCAGGTGCTCTTCATGCTCTTCTTTATCTTTAGAATATACCAGAATGTCATCGATAAAGACAACCACGAACCGATCCAAGTAGGGACTAAAAACCCGGTTCATCGTGTCCATAAACGCTGCTGTAGGTGCATTAGTTAACCCAAATGGCATAACAACGAATTCGTAGTGTCCATATCGTGTCCTAAAAGCGGTCTTTGGTATATCTGCATCCTTTATTCTGAGTTGGTGGTACCCTGATCTCAAATCTATCTTGGAAAAGATACCAGCTCCATTCAGCTGATCAAAAAGGTCATCAATCCGAGGTAGAGGGTATCTATTCTTGACAGTCACATTATTTAGCTCTCTGTAATCAATACAAAGCCTAAAGCTTCCGTCTCTCTTTTTAACAAAAAGCACGGGTGCTCCCCACGGTGATACACTAGGACGGATGTAGCCTTTGTCTAACAATTCCTCTAGCTGCTTCTTCAGTTCTTCTAATTCTTTCGGCCCCATCCGGTAAGGAGCCTTAGAAATAGGTCCTGTTCCTGGCTTAAGCTCTACACTGAAGTCAATTGTTCTTTTCGGCGGCAGTCCAGGCAATTCTTCTGGGAATACATCTTCGAATTCACGTACCACTGGTATCTCTCCTGCTGCCAAAGTTTCCTCTCGGACATCTCGAACATGGCACAAAATCAAATGATCTCCCTTCCTCAAACAAGACCTTAGGGTAGCTGCTGAGATGAGCTTCACCCTAGGCTTAACTACAAACCCCTTATAAGACACCCTCACTCCCTTAGGTCCCCTTAATGTCACTCTCCTTTGATAGCAATCAATCTTAGCCTTATATTTACTCAAGCAATCCATCCCCAAGACTATTTCAAATCCATCTAACGGGAAGTCTATAAGGTTTACAAACAATTCCACTCCCCTTATAATTATGCACACATCCCTATACAGTTTGTTACATTTGACAATCTCTCCCGATGGTATTATGACATCCTCATCTATTACATCAAATAATTTAAGCTCTAACTTCTTAGCATGGGTACTAGCTATAAATGAGTTACTAGCTCCCGAATCAAACAAGACAAAAGATGGTTTAGAGTTTACTAGAAATGTACCCGTAACCACGTGTGCATCCTTTTCTGCTGTCTTCTGGTCTATCATAAACAATTTGCCGCTGCTCTTTTCTGTGCCCTGGACTGTACTGGCTGAACCCGGCTGTTTTGCAGCTGAGTTCTGGTAGCTTCCATTGTTGTACCTTTGATATCCTCCTCCTCCATTGTTGTGGTTAGAGTTACCAACGCTTCTTGTATTATTCCATCTTCCCCCATTACGATTACTCCCTACACTTAGTGCAGATGATCTAGAATAGCTTCCTTGACTTCCACCTCCTGGGCCTTGAGTTGAATTTTGCCAACACTCATAGGCTCGGTGTCCTGGCTTCCCACACTTGTAGCATAGTACTGTTTGGCCGTTACAGTCTTTGCCGGGATGATTTTTACCACACCCTTTACAGTGATGAGTCCTCACTCCTGACCCACGATTCCAACTAGCACCGGACACGTAACTACCACCACCGTACCCTCCAAAAGATTGGTTCCTTGACTGCCCATAATTCCCCTTCTTATTGCTTTGACTTCCTACATCACTTTCTGCCTTTCTCTTCTCCTTCTGGTTCAGTTCCTTCTCTTTAGCCATTGCTATCAGCCTCTCAGCGTTGCCTGCTCTCTCATAAACACTCTTCACAGTTGAAGGTACTCCAGCTGGCATTTTCTGCATGATTTCTAGTGACAGTCCCTTCTCGAACCGTCTTTGCCAACATCTCTTCACTCATGTTCAAGTCGGCCACATAAGTAGATAGCTCCCAGAACTTATTATGATACGCAGCTACTGTCATACCGTCTGTCATAGCAAACAGGTCAAATTCAGCCCTTAGTTGACTGCGTACGTGTTCTGGAACATACTCGATCTTTAGCTCTCCTTTGAAATCCTCCCAGTTAAGCAACCTACCTTCAGATTCCACATAAAACTCCCTCATTTTTGTTTTGTTATTCGACCACCACACTCCAGCCTTACCCCGCAGATAGAAGGCTGCCTGATCTATCTTCATATCCTCGGGGCATCCCACAAGATCAAAAATATTGTCCATCTCTCTTATCCACTCATCCAATGAGATTTGGTGCGCCGTTCCTTCAAACTTTACGGGACGGTGACGGGCAATTGCTGTGTTGATGGCATGTGCATCAACCACTCTTTCAGTGCCTCTACTAACAACCCTTAGGGCCTCCCTCAATAGCTCATTCTCTTCCCTCATCTTTGCAATCTCCTCTGCGGTCATTTGAGTTTCTTCCGTAGCAACAACATTCTTCCTAGCCATTATATCTTTTCAAAATGAATAAACAAATTATAAATACGAGTTAAGAAATCCTGCAATCACAACTAACGAGGGTCGTGTGCGTGGCGGTCGTTCCCTTTCTCTCTCGGCCAATGTCTAGTTATAATTAGATCGCTACTTCCTTGGCTTCTATCCTAGGTCCGTAGAGCACATATTCAGGGCACAAATATCTAATACAATCCAATTACCAAATAAAATTCATATATATAATTATTATGAAGTTTCTCATCCTAGTTCACATCTTATGGCATATTATACTTCATTACGGAAATTTAAATTCTTAACCAAGTTCACCGAATGCTTACTATGATTCCACCTCAATATATCTACACACTTCTTTATTACTTTCACAATAAACAAAGCGATATAGCAAGCAATACACCAATACTTCTACTTACCCATACTCCATACTCTTCCTCTCCCGCGGTGACCGGTTCGAAACTGAGAGGGCCTGGGTTCTGGAATGAGGGGCCCTTCTCATCCAAAACCAATTAGAAGGGCTCCTAACAGTTTCTACCCGGGTTCATTTTATTAGACTCTCCTATGTTCATTATTCATTTGTTTCATCCTCAGGTCGTCGCTCTGATACCACTTTGTAACACCCCCATTTATTTAAGAGTCTTAACTAGACCTTCCCAAATAAATAAGGTTGTTACCATCTCGGTTACCCGAGGTAGTACATATCGTAAGACGACAACTGAAGTACTTTATTAAAAGAAATAACTATTTTAGTCTTATTACAAATAAAAACGTCTTTCACATGAAATAGTAAATGTAAGGTACAACTGATAACTACGGGTTATTCGCAACTAAAATAAATAAAGAATCATGAGAATGACGCCTAGCCCTCCAAGTGATCCGTCCGACCCCATCACGCATCCCAAGGCAATATCAACCAACACAGTAAATTAATGTCTGCTCCCCAATATGACAAGAAAACATCATATGGATCATCACAGGTGGTTTTAAGAGAGACAAAAGAAATAAACCACGTCAACTAATGTTGAGCAGGAAATCTTAAACAACGGTAAGACAAAATCACTTAAATAAATACAAATGGAAGCTCTCATAATATTAAATAAATTTTCATATCCCGATATTAATAAATCACAAGATATACGGCGCAATGGCGGTGACTCGTGATCAACTTCTATAACTCAATGAACACGGCACAATGGCGGTGACTCGTGATCGGCTTCTATAACTCAATTTCCAATGCTAACAACTCGTAAATAACTTTACATACACGAATGCTCATTCACCACTTACGAGAATTGAATATATCCGGCCCGGTATAAATATGCGTACAAGAACAACACTTAAGTAATAGTCGGTCGGGATTCCCTACCTTTTCAAAAATATTCCGTCTCGGAAGCAATGATTAAAAAGACTCTTCTACGAACCCGTCACCTAGCATTTATTAATAACATACAATCAATCTTATCATTCCTTCAACAAATTAATCTAATCTAATTCCCAAATTTTCATAAACTAAAAGGAGCTAATTTTTCTCTTTGTTAAAGACGGCTAGAAAGTAGAGTTTCATTGTTGAAACACTAATGACAAATCAACAATACTTTAGCACTGTCAACTCTTACACCAAGACCTGCAAACGTAAATAAACAGAGGGTTTACCAATTACATTCCTATCCAGGTTGGTTTAGACCGACATTGTCCGATCAAGTGAGCATCTCGGTCGAATGGAAACCCATAACTACCACGGCCATCCCCGACTCGGGCACGAGTCACAACTAACCAATCTTAGTCCACCACCATCATCCCGGTGAGTCCGGCCCGACAACCGAGCAGCCATATCTCGGTCAAGACAGACCAAGGTCGCGACATCACCGGTTCGATGCATCAATAACGTAAATAAATCGCTAATAATAAGCTAATCCCGCAACTCCCTTTCCCAATTCATCTTAAACATGCTTTAATCGGTAATAAAGGGCTTGACACTGTTTCACTACCAACTACTACACTAACCGTCACAATTAAACTAATTAGAAGGGCTAGATTAAACTTACTATGAAGCGGAATGAATAAAGGTCGGTACTTGTCTTCCGAATTCGTCCTCCTTCGTCCCTTTCGTCCTCTGCGTGCTCTCTTGTTCTCTCGATCTCACCTACTCTGATTTCCCTCTTTATGGTTGAGTTTTTGTGAGAAAATAGGGTGAGCTTTGTTGGTATAAATCTAAGACAAATCTAAGACAAAGTGGGCTCCCAAGCCATAACAATCGGTACTATCCATGGCCCATTCCCCTTTTTTTTTTATATATATATATCATATATATTATTACTCCTATTATTATTATTATTAGTGGTAATTCTCACTCATCTCCGACTTCGGTTTGACCTTTGACTTGACCAAAAACGCGGGGTATTACAGTCTTCCCCCCTAAAAAGAACTTCGTCCCCGAAGTTCATGCCACTCCAAGAACAACTATGCCACTCCAAGAACAACTACTAGCTTAAGAACTCAGTATACATATATTCAACGAAGTACTCAAATAGTTAAAAAAAGCTAGCATAGTGTAATGAAAAGGTCATGCTGTGACAATTATACAAAACCGTTTTACGCATAAATCAACCTAAGCTCTACCTAAACAAAGAGCAATCCGAAATCAGTCAAAAATCATAAACCACAACTAGTAACTCAATTCAGCAAAATTATCAGCTTGAAATCATGTACACAAAACCCTAATTTTGAAATCATACAATTAAAACACAATGATCAAATAATTACAGCATAACATAAACCACAAATACACAAAAAGATAACATAATTAACTTAATCACAAATCATCATCTTTCGTGGATAACGCAATTAATTAATTTCAACATAATACTCTTGCAAGCATATACAAAACCATCATCTTTCGTGGATAACGCAATTAATTAATTTCAACATAATACTCTTGCAAGCATATACAAAATCCTGATCCAAAACCATCCAATTCATCAACATAACACTAAATTACTCAAACCAAACGTCAACTAAACCCTAAATTACACAAAAGATCGCAATGAATCAATCAATTATCATCATCTTTCGTAGAAACACCGTATTTCTCCTGCAATTTAGTAATCTCCTCTTCCTTCTTCTTATGATCAAACTTCTTATTCATCTTAGTAGGCTGATAATACAACACAATCAGATACCGATTTGCGACATTAAAACCCGACAAATGATCAACAGCGGTTTTCGCATCGTAGATATCCTCGTACACAACGAACGCAGTATCCCGACTATCCTTATTTGACCCGACCCGAATTTGGCGAATTGCTCCGTATTTTCCGAAAATATCGTACATTTCTTCGCTTGTTATGTTGAATGGAAGATTTACCCGTAGAGTCTGTTGTTTTACTTAGTGGTAGTCGCGTATTTGCCTTCCGAAGACTGATCGACATTGTTGTTGATTTGGGGAAAACTGAAAATTGGAAATTGATTTAGGGTTTATGTTTTTGGAGGGAGATGTGTATTTATAGTGGAGAGGAGTAAGGCTATAAGTGGAGTTTTTTTTTTTTTTTTTTTTTTTTTTTTTTTTTTTTGATTAAAATAAATCCGATTTTGATTCGAAATTGGAATTTAGATTAGGTAATCGATTCAATCGGGTCGGGTTAAGGTGGGTTGAGATGTTGAGATGTTGAGATATATTGTTGTATATTGTTTGTGGGTTTTGTTGTGATTATATTCTCTGGGTTTATCATTTAATATATTAAAGCAAAAGCCACTAACCGTCAAAATGATTACATAAGCTGAGCTGTCAGCCTCCTGTTAATCCACCGTATTTTTAGTGTATAAGATACAGTATACGTACAAGGGTCAAGGAGTATACAAATCCACTAATTAAATATCCACTACCCCATAATCTTCAGCATAATCTTCAGCAGCACCCCACTCTCACCTCAACTGCAATGAACGTGTTAATTGATTAACTCATTTAACTCCCACTTCTGAAGTTTATGAGGCACTAAATAATCCAAGTCTTCATTCTTCCAGTCACTTCTTCCACAACTCATTAAGTTCGAAGATCTTCAAACCAAATTACCTCGACAAAAATTTCGAATTGGCCAAGAATATTCGCAACGTGGAGTTGGGTGTTCATGTCGTCATGCTTATGGGTCGTGAGAATCATATGAACAAGGGGAGATCCATGGCATTGAAATCATATTGGTTGATGCGAGGTACATCCATCTCGGTTTAGCACTTTGTAACTTTGAATATCATTATGCGGTGGCTCATCAAGTTCCAAGATCTTCGGAAAATGGCTCACCTGTAAAAATGTTCTACAAATAAGATATGTTAGTAGCGATCGAAGAACAAACGCAAAGTATGTAAGAAAGTTCAAGGCGGGTCTTTATAAATAGTAATGCAAATACAAGACATGGTTGGTTATATACAAGTAAATCGGTGACAATTGTTTTTACAAATTTTTCGGGTGATACGATTCAAGCAAGTATCGAAGTCTTTGCTATACAAATTCAGGAGCAAAATTATCGAAGGACGTACTTATATAGGTTGGGCAAGTTCACGATTGCGGATAATGTTGGTTTTAGACTGCTACGAAATACCTATTGTCTATTGAGGACTTGGTTTGAGTACTCTATATTTGCTATTGGGACAAATGATAAAGGCATTCCGAAGTATGGATTTCAATTTTCAAGTTTTGCTGAATAAGATCAACAAAATGTCATGCCAGATGCTTACTTAGGTAAATATTTCCTTTATATATACAATGTCATCACCCACCTTTTCTTTATTTAAACTAATGATTCTAACATGTACTGAGAGATGTGATGAGAGAATTTGAATCATCACATCCGATTGTTGTGTTTGAGAAAGGAAATGAGTGGACTCATGTTGTTCTTATCGACAAAGAATAAGTACTTCATTTTACCGACTGTATTGCTAAATCTATATACTTTACGTAATTTATGCTAATACTAACTGTAAGTTTTGATAAAATGCAGTAACAGGCTGCCCTTTTATGTGTTTGGCGATTATGTATGACAAGGTGTTGAGATTATCAATGACTCTGCAGGTGAAAGACCAGTTCTAGCATTCTAGCATTACAATGCGCGAGTCGAGCAGAATGGAAGGGTAGTTATTCAAAACTGATCAACTCCATAAAAAATAATACAACTGTAAACAAAATTTATGATTTTTTTTATTGGTGTATAATATAGGTGATGTCCGTATTACTAGCACATTTGAGGCATATACTAGAACAATGACCTTTTGATTATTAATATAATACTAAGTTCCAGGTCAATACAATATTCCAGGAGAAGAAGATACCAGCAATCGGGCAGAGAATGAGGAGAAACGGTGATAAGTTCTTCTTTGTTTGAGAACCAGGTAAAGGGGCTTATCAACAAGACCAGTAGCCCGGTGTCCGATCGAAAAAGGCAAGGAAACATATTACATTTAATCATGTAGCAAAAGGCTAATATAGAATACTAAATGAATTTAAGATGATCCATAGGCGGGAATCAAAGATGGTATACTACGAGAATTGGAGATGCTTATAGGAAAGTCAAAGGTGGGTAAAGTTGAGGTGTCAAGAAAATACAATATTGAGCGAGAACTCCCCAGCGTTACACATCTCTTTCTATAACTTATGAAATGGAATCCATTGCATGGTGGAGGGCAAAAACAAAGGTCCTAAGGTATAATCCAAAGATATGTACAACAAATTCAGATTCAACCATTACATGATCACCCCTTTATCATATATGAATTTAGGACAATCAATCAGAACAAGGAGAGAATGGAACGGACAACATCACACCACAGAAATGCAGTATTATAGAAATAATTGATTGTGACGCAATTGCAAGCACCGGGAAGTCGACTATCTGCAAGTAAGCTCTCAGTTAAAGTGAAGATTAGTGAAAGTGAAAATTGAGAAGAACTGATGGAGTTATTTCCTTCCTATCACGGCTATCAATCCTATCATATATAGGGATTTACCTACTGTTTATGTTTACTAATCAACTGTGTGCTAATTAGTATTTGCTTCTGCTTATTAGAAACTCTTTTAATGTTTGTTCTAAGTTGTTTTATTGTCGAACAGTTTTTATATACCCATGGTTGTAATCAAAGTTTTTAAGACTTATTAAATTATGACACTTTTATTTTGTTTCTAAAACCTTCTTACATGATTTATTCTACTGTATACAATTATATAATTGTCAAAAAACATTGTACTATCAAACAAGGTTCAAAATCTTGGCCGAGTTGTGTCGTATCGGCCGAGTTGTATGGGATTTTCACTCTACATATACGAGATATCGCTAGAGAAATCACCGAGATTCATCGTGACGACGGATTAAGGACCGATGCCGCGACTACGACCGATACCGAGATTTAAAATCATGCTTTCAAAACACTATCACTCATAAATATGATAAGTCTGAATGTCGCATAGTATATATTCGTTTATCCTTTCAAACATGATGTACAATAAATTATACAGTTAAAAAATAGTCGAATAAATTAAGTAATAAATTTAAGATAATCCCATTCCAAATGTCATTAACCTTCCACCAAGACAGGATTTTCACCATTGTTTTCACCTTCCGACACTAATCCTTGATTATAAAAATAAAATTGAGTAAAGTAAACTGAAGATATGTGGACAGATGATCCCCTTCCACCAAATTGAAACTCAACACAAACCAACTTGGAGAATGGAGACTCCAATACAAATGACAAGAAATACTTAACATATCAAAGATAAATTTAAATAATTATATATTACATCGAAAGAATATAAATCAAACAATCTATAAATAAAAAAAGCAATCCAAAAGCAATGGCGACAATGGAGTAAGGTGTGGTATAATTCTTTGAAATTTTACAATTTAGTAGACAATTGTAATATGTCATAAATTGTACATGCATGAAGAGATCTTTATTGTTGAACCTTTTCTTTAATTTTCTTTCATTTAAAATTTATGAAATAATTATAAAAAAGGCTTTTTACAGTAATTTGAAACATGCATTTTTAGATCGTCGCTTAGATAATGATTTTAAAAAAATATATATTGAAAAGTTAATCAAAGATTAGTATATATTCGTATACAAAACTTAAAACAAAAAGTATATGACACACAAAATACAAAATTGATGCTTACCTACTATGTATCTTCCATCTTGACAAAAATCTTTGCTGATTATCCCATTATTGCTTTTATCAACTTAGCTAAGTGATGATCTAACAAGGATGGTAAGAATGAAGGTGATATGAGTAATATTTGGTGATAAAAGAGTAGATAATGGATTATGAGAATGGTTCTAAGGTAAATACCAATCTAAAGACGAAGATATAGGTTGATTGTCATAACTTGAAAGAATGCAAGACTGGACATGAAGATGTCGGACCGATTGTTGAAGGTGAAAAAAAAAAGAGGGACGCCGTCTGAAGTTTTCTGGAAGAAGGGCGTGTATATTACTAGCTTAGTATTGGATTATTTGGGCCATACTATGAGTTGGTAGCCCATGTGTATTTGGTTTTATGTTTAGTGTAAATAAATGACTCTTTTCGGAGAGGATAGATATGGACGGGTCTTCATTTAGTATTTGGGACACAAATTGTTTGTCCATTCTTATAATTCTGTCCATTTAGCCATGGTTTCATTAAGACTATCAAATATATTTGTCTATTAGTAACTCTTCTATAATACCGTTCTATATTATAAGACGGGTTCAATAAAAGAGACCCAATAAAAAGAGGCTAAATAGAAGAGACTAGCCCAATAGACACAATTTTCGTATACATTAATATAGAATTTTTATTGTTTCAGGTAGTAGTGGCAAAATAGTCGTCTCTAATGAGAAACTGCATTAGGTTCACTCATATGGATTCCATATTGTTCGGACTACGTTAACTCCTTCATATTGAAGAAAATTTCCGGTTAGGTTTAAGAGAAGACAGTTTCCAATAACCGTTTGTTTTGCCATGACAATCAACAAAAGTCAAGGACAATCATTAACTCTATATTGCTATCTCGAAGGTTTGAAAATACTTATTTGGAATAACGAAACCGATACGTGTAATTTAACTTCTAATATTGTTTACCATGAAATATTCGAGTTTTTGGAAAATTATTTGTTGTAAGCATACGCTTTATATTCTATTTTCGTGATATGCAACCAAGTGTTTGAATGAAATTGTTAATTTTCATAATATTATTTATATTAAACATCTAATTATTTACTTATTTAATCATCTAAATATTTTTAAAAGGAATAATTTTCATAACTAATATTTTAACTCCATAGATAATTTGTTATGTATAAACTTATATTATACCCGTGCATTTATGCACGGGTTACACACTAGTAATAATAATAGTAATAATAATAATAATAATAATAATAATAATAATAATAATAATAATAATAATAATAATAATAATAACAATAATAATAACAACAATAACAATAACAATAACAATAATAATAACAATAATAATAACAATAATAATTCAGTTTAACATAATTAAATTCAGTTCAAAGTTGTTCATTTTAACTCAATAATCCAACACACCTACGCTTACTCACATATCGTGTCGGCACAACAACGACACACGATTTAATTCTGTCGGTTTTGGGTTAAAGGGGTTCGTGATCCGTTTACATGTGACACGAACACAAATCTGACATGACCCAATCTGTAAGTGGGTCGACACTACCACGGCATGAGATTTATTTGGGTCGGTTTAAGTTGAAGAGGTTCGTGACCCGCATACATGTGACACGAACCCAAATCTGACACGGCTCGATTTGTAAGTGAGACGAAACTAATACGACACGAGATTTAATTGGATTAGGTTTAGGTTGAAGGGGTTCGTGACCCGTTTACATGTGATACGAACACAAATCCCATACGACCTAATTTGTAAGTTGCTCAACACTAACACGATACGAGATTTAATTTGGCCCGGTTTGGGTTGAAGGAGTTTGTGACCTGATAACTAGAGTTATTCATTGGTCATCGTCCCGTCCATTGAACCCGGCTTATCTGGCTCGCCAAATAAGCGGGTATAAATAAGGAATTTTGAGAAAATTAAAAAGGCGCAGTTCATCAAATTGAGTTTAACTTAACTTAGCTCAATTCAGTTTAGTACGTTTTTGTTTAGCTCAATTTAGTATAGCTCACCTCTACTTATTTCAGCTTAGTTCACTACTTTTTATAAATAATGATAAATTATCGTTATGTATTTTAAACAATGATACACTAAAATATATTTGAACATATAATTTTGTCATCAATATAAAATAAAAAATAAAAAATTGTCAAAACAAAAATTTAGCATATGATATATGCTCCTTTAGTCTCGGACATTTGTTTACCTATGATTAAAATATCTTTCTCATAGAATATATTCCCTCCATACCTATTCTATTTTGGGCGTCTCAGTGAGTTGTTACCTTTCTATTTTAGGAATGTCTTTGTTTGAATATACGCAATCAATTTGGTCCACTTATCACCTAATAATTTGTCCCCCTCCCCAAGGTAAACAAATGATCTGACAGAAGAGTAATACGTAAACAAATGATACAAGACAGAGTATGTTTTAATTCTTTTATTTTTTGGACCCCTATAAAACAATGAGACACTCAAATAGAAATATCGGTTTCCGTTACTTAAATAAGTAAAAAGTCATATTAATATCCAAATTTTAACTAAAATAATTTTTTTAGAAAAAAAAAAAGTTGTTCATAAGTCTCGAAACTCCGTCTACTCAGTAGCTCACATAAGCTAGTGTACTAAATTAGCAAGGAGATTTGTATGCTACACTTTCAATTTTTTATTGTTAATTTATAAATTTAAATCATGGTCAAAGGGATAGGACAGTTAATGTATTATACAACTGGTTGTACAAACAACTTATACAACTTATTCAATGTAGTTGAGCTTTGTTATAAAGTTATCGAGCTCTACTAACAAAATTATCGAGTTATGATACAAAGTTATTGAGCTTAACAAAATAATTATTGAGCTCAATAAATTTGTAAAATAGCTCAATAACTTGTAAAAAAGCTCAACAACATTGTGTAAAAGCTCAACAACTTTGAGGCGGTTGTACAATGCTACTATACAACTGGTTATAGGATAGTATTTGTGGGGATAAGAAAGATCATTAGTAATGATCATGACCCACACTTCCACCATTAACGCACGCAAATCACGCTAACATCTTTTTTTTTAAAAAAAAATTATTATTATTCGTTATTGTTAAATTCCTAAACTACCCTTTTACAATAATTAGTTTGAAATTTTAATTTTGATGGAGGGAAAGCAAAATATATATGTAAATTACAATAAGGCCCTGTTCTTTTGGACTTCTATTTGTTGAACTGAACTTATAGGAACTGAACTGAACTTATAAGAGCTGAACTAAACTTATAGGAGCTGAACTGAACTGAACTTATAGGAGCGGAATTGAACTGAACTTATATGAACTGAACTGAACTTATAAGAGCTGAACTAAATTTATATGAGCTGAACTTATATAAGTCGAACTGAACTTATAAAAATTTTACGCTTTATATATATATATATATTAATTTTTTTTACAACTAATACAATACATTACAATAAAAAATAAATTATATATTACATTTTTTTTTCTAACCATTTATTTCCATATTATCATCATACTCGTCACTTTCATCTTCATCTTCATTTTCACTGACATCATCGAATCCATCTATTTTTTTTTTCTAACCATGTATTTTTTTTTTAAGAATAATGTATATAGGATAATTTTAATATTGGATTTTTTTGCATTGATTTTAATGAAAAGGGTACATTTTTTTTTTTCAATTCGTCAATATTAAAAAACAGGTATGAATTTATAGTTAATATAAGTTGTATGAATTTGTCTAAACTGAACTTATAGGAGCTGAACTGAACTTATAGGAATTGAACTGAACTGAACTGAACTTATAGGAACTTATAAGAGCTGAACTGAACAGAACTGAACTTATAAGAGCTGAACTGAACAGAACTTATAGGAACTGAACTGAACTTATAGGAATTGAACTGAACTTAAAAAGGCAAATAGAAGTCCAAAAGAACAGGGCCTAATACCCCGAGTATCGCTCACTTTGAGTAACACCCGGTGTCGCCAAATCATTTTCCATTGTTAATAGGGATCCATAAGATGTTAAAATTATGGCCATTTAAGTATCACAACGATGCCTGTTCTACTTTGCTTCGATGCAAAAAAAATGTTTTGAGCAATTCTAGGGCAAGGAGTTGGTAAACACTCCCTATTGTATAGAACCACCGCAAATCTCTACAATAACTAAATGCACCTCCCTGTTCTATCACTTGTATCATACAAATACAGGCGATATTTGGCAACCCATTTAGATATAGGAAAATGTCGGTCGGAAAGATTGAAATTTTCTTACGTACGGTGATATGTCCTGTAAAGACTGATGTTTAATACCATGGTAGGCATGGTTCTTATGATACACTTTGAAGATGTGCCTGCTATTTTTCTCAACTTTCTCTATAATGATCACTTTTTTGTAGTGTTTATGGTGAGCCAATTCCCGTGAAGGAACTTGCTGAACTAGTTGCATCTCTCTACGCTCTATTGGTGGCTCAGGTTGTTCAGATTACTTTATACTGTCGATTACTTAATTCATTCAGCTTCATGTGGCATGAAGTTCTTATCTATGTATGATGATTATGGCCAGACCTCTCGTTTGTGAAGTTATTCTCGGTGGTTATGATAGAGATGGACCTCAATTGTATATGGTTGAGCCTTCTGGTATTTCATATGTAAGTAGATTCTAATTCTGTAGAAGTTTGAAGAATTTCGTCTTTCATTCCTTTATACTCCCTCCTATTTCCTTATATCTTCCATCCTTCCTTTTTCACACAAGTTTGATTATCTTCCCTCTTTCCTTTTTTGGTAAGTTTCATTCATTTTTTATTAATTTCTCTCTCCTAAAAAATCAACAACTCTCATTACTTTATCTATACTTTATTCATCATTCATTCTTTATTATTTTCTCTCACCTATAAATTTCACAACTTACAATACTTTATTCTACTTTATACCTTCTTTCATCCCCTTTCTTAATTTTTGTGCCCAAAAGAAAGGGGAAGATATAAAGAAATAAGAGGGAGTAATTACAAGTTTGCATTGGATTTTCCGGTCGTGCTTATGTACATTTTGCCAATTTCTTTTCTCTAGCTGATCTAATTTATTTATTTTTCTTTTCTGAAACAGTATTTTGGTGCTGCAGTTGGGAAGGGTAAGCAGGCTGCAAAAACGTAAGCCACACACTTCTCTAATTACGGTTTTTTATCTTTTTTAAGGTCTTTGCAGTCATTGACCAAAGAATTTATCAAACCGAAAAATTGTTGCCCCTATCTCTCAACTCTCTAATTGGAGTTTGAAATTCGTATAACATCCTCTTACGTCCAAATATATATATATATATATATATATATATATATATAGAGGTGGGATCCGGTGAGAACGAACACTCGGTGAGAACGGTGAGAACGAATAAAACCAATATAAAAAATTAATAACAAACACATTATATTGCCTGCCTCCTCAAACTAACAACCCCCTGATGTAACCTCTTCCACGTTACCACTCATGACTTGCCGTCGCCGCCAATGGCCACCACCAGCAACAACGGAGAATCACCGTCGAACGTCCGGAGATGCCGGCGCATCTCCGACGAGACCGATGAGCATTACCGCCCCCAAATTTATCGAATTCCAGAGAGTAGATTAGGATTCTTCTTCCTCCGATTGTTGCCGCCGATGACCACCACCGAGAAACGCCGACGATCATCAATGATTCCTGACAACTCATTTCGTCACAAAATTCCCAATTTTTTCAAGTCCATTTCTAATGATCCTTCCTCTAATTTTGACTTCCACCTCCTTCAAACACCACCACCACCTCCTCAAACAACAATTCAACGACAATTAACACCACGCCTAAGTCGTCGTCTCACAAAGAACCCAAAGAGATGTGGAAATTAGTTTCTTACCGGACTCCGTTGTTCGATCGATGCGAGCTCGGTTCCCAATGTGCCGATTATGAAGTTTGAGCTTGAATTGTGGCGGTTTCGATTGCATGAATCGACTCAATATGACGGCGATACTGCGGTTGGTCTGTGTCTAACCGTCTTCGACGGCCTGACGTTGTTTTCTCTAGATGCGGATGCAATGGGAGCCACTTACAGAGGTAGTTACAGATGAATTCGAAGAACAAGCTTTGGTTGATGGTGGAGGGCCCCATTAGTCATAAATCTTACCTAAATAGATTATTTGGAATCTTAATCCTGCTAATGGACCTACCTTTTAACATTAAATATGGTGATGGTGAATTAACAGATGGATAGATCCCTTCCTTCACTTCCAGAGTAAAGATGGAAATGAAACAGTTTTGACCTGAAGTTGGTTAGTGGGTTGTTATAATATAATATTATTAGATACGTTAATTATGATATCAGATACATTAAATATAGCTCGTAAAAAAGTGTATCTAAGATATAAAAAAGTGTATCTACATACTTAAAAAATGTATATAGATTTCAGGTAAAATATGTAGCTAGGATAGAAAAAAAGTGTATCTACCATATAGATTTTAGGTAAAATATATAGCTAGGATAGAAAAAAAGTATATCTACCTTCTTAAAAAGTGTATATAAAATTCAGGTAAAAAACGTAACTAAGATATTCTAAAGTGTATCTGAGATTTGAAAAAAAAAAAGTGTACCTAGTATATATATTTCAATGTATATAGTGTGTTCTCACCGTTCTCCCCTTCATTTGTTCCCATCTATTTCAATGTATATACATCAATCTTTGATGTATCTAACACCTATTTTAATGTATCTTAACATAGATACACAAAATTAGCCATTAGGTACATCAAAATTGATCTGAAATACATCAATATTTAACCCAGATGCACTAATTTCGTTAGCCCCAGCAGTGACGAATCTGATAATAGTGACGGAGAAAGCAAAAGTGACTAGTGATGAGGAGATCTCTTGTGGTTGAAATTGGTCTGACGGCGATGCGGGTCGTCAAGTCGGTTGACAACGGTGATGGTGCCAGTGAAAGAGGTTGCGTGAAAGAGGATTTCTTAACACTAATTTGTGTGTTGATTTTTAAAATCAAGTGATGGTTAGGTGGTCACTATGATTTTGGGATTAATAAGAGTGTATGTTTGTGGCCGATGCCGGAGCTCCGGAGCCATCTTACAGAGTTATTCTTAATACTAGCAAGAGCTTATTGCTCTCTTTGACGGATTATTAGCAGTGGATCTGAATGAAGTTTCCTCCATGAATCATTTGCGGACTATGGTTTTTCTTCAAATAAAGCTCCAGGGTTAGACTGCTTCATGTTTAGAAAAATGATTGTAAGAATAACCAATCAGAACATCAAAAATATTTACCATGATTGTAGCAAACATGAAGGGGATAGTAGGAAAAGGTTCAGAAATCAGAAAATAGCATTAAGACTAAAGTAGCAGTATCAGCAAGTAGATGTACAGTGACATAAAATCTATCAAAAAGACTCCAAAGGAAGCAAATTGGTTCAGTTGACCAAAAAAAGGTATCACTCACTTTCTCTATGGGTCACTACGGGTTAATCAACAAAGACAACATAGAACTTTAAAGACCCATGACACTGGGATGCCGTTATGTTGGATCACACATAAAGCCATTAGCATCTGGTCACAAGACTAAGATTCACAATACTAACAGATATTTGTATTACAGTACATCCTTCATAATCATATTTAAGAGCCCACTGCTGCGACATATCATTTCCCATCCAGTAAATGGTAACATGAATCACCAATCCAAAAACATTGCACTCCAATACTTTATAATGGAAAATAGAAGGGAATACTGTGGGCTTAAACGACGATGCCGGAGTGTATGTTTGTGGCCCGTCCGAGCTCGAGCCGGCGTCAAGAGGTAAGAAAAGGAGAAGTTAACGGGAGGTAAGAGGAGTGTATGGTTTGAGTTGACGTCGCGGAAAACATTCGATTTCAGTAGCCGTGAAGGGGAGAATGAACACGGAATAGTTGGTCGGTGGTGGGCGTCGGCCGCAATGGGATTCTTTGGGTGGCGACGGTGGACGACGGCGATGGAGTTGGTGCCGGTGGGGACTGCCGGACTTGGACCGATGGTTAATGTCATGTGGGTTAGTATTGATCAGAGAGACTTCTGTGTATTACAGCACTGTGTGTGTGTTTTTTTCTTCTAAATGTTTATTAATAAGGTCGTTCTCACCGTTCTCACCGAATGTTCGTTCTCACCGGATCCTAAATCTATATAGAGGTGAGATCCGGTGAGAACGAACACTCGGTGAGAACGGTGAGAACGACTTAGCTATATAAACTTAACAGGTCACGTGTGATTGCCATTTCAACTCAAAATCAGCACACAACTAATTATTCACAACAAACACATCTCAAATCTTATCTACTCATCCTCGTCCACCATCACTGCCGGCGACCAGCAGCCACCTCCATCGCCAGTCGACATCGACGAACACCACGACCACCACCAGACGCCGACGACTTCTCATATCCCTGTCTCTATCTATTTTCACGTTCTATGTTGCTTCTGCGAAGGTAATCGTTGCGTTGCCGTTGTTCTCACCGTCGCTTTTGCCACCGTTCTCACCGTCGATCCACAGCGACTACCACCGGCGAACTGGCTACATCACCGGCAGCACCGTTGACCTCTCATGACCGTCGCACTCGCACCCCATAAAACATCTTTCTCCGGTGACTAATTAGGCGTTGTCGGCGATCTCTTAAAAGCTACTATTTTCAGATCTGATATGTTGCTGCCGGCGACGGCTTAGTGTGATTGTGGGCTGATTTGCTATTGTTGTTGGTGTTGGTGGCCAACAATTTTGGGGGTACCTCGTGCCCTCCGGTACCAGCCTCCTCCTTTTGTCATCCTTATCAGTACAGTAATTAGGGCTGGGCACCGGTCCAAAACCGGACCGGACCGGACCGGAACCGGTTTGGACCGGAACCGGAATCGGCAAAATTCATGGACCGGGACCGGACCGGATTACAAAAATTCCGGTCCGGGACCGGACCGGAAAAATTACGGTCCAAGACCGGACCGGACCGGTTGGACCGGAATTACCCACTTTTCAAATTCCGGTCCAAAAATTTCGGTCCACTGGACCGGATCGGACCGGTTTTTTCGGATTGGACCGGAATAAAAATACAATTTTAAGAAAAAAAATGAAAATAACAATAATTCCGGGCATTCCGGTCCAAACCGGTCCGGACCGGAAAATTCCGGTCCCGGCCCGGACCGGACCGGAAACCGGAATCTTGGAAAATGGTGGACCGGAGACCGGACCGGAATTTTTAATTCCGGTTCCGGTCCACTCGATTCCGGTCCGGACCGGTCCATTTTTCCGGTCCGGACCGGATTATGCCCACCCCTAACAGTAATTCAGGCTTGGAACATCATTTACTATTGAAAGTGGGATTGGGGATAAAGATGACCTAAAAGATGGGTTGTTCACCTCAAAGATGCTTGCCTTTTCCTGAAAAAAAAATCGTTTGTCTGTTGTGACACACACATTTGCAGTATTCCATACTCCGGAGCCGTCTACAACTGGCTGAGATATCTCCACAGCTACAGTATTAAGTGCTTTGATTTTCACAGTAAAGAGAGTAGATCTCTTGTGATTGAAGAAAGACAACTGTTTTCCATTTTTCAGAATTTGATAGACTTCATTTGACAAGAAAACTATTTGATTGAAGAAAGACAACTGTCTATGAATTGGAGCTTATTATTGGTTTCAGCAACTTGTTTGAAATTGGAGTTCATATTCAAGGAGTCTTCTTCAATTTAGGTTTTTGCAGCTGACAAATTGGATGACGGAATGATAAGAATCCACAAGGATTCTGATTTTCGTTAATCTTGATTCACTGGAAGTTAAAAAATTATAATATTTGACACATTTACATTCTTAATAGGGAATTCAGGTAAAAAGTGTGTCTACAATAACAAAAAGGGTATCTACAATCTAAAAAAGTATATATAAAATTCCGGTAAAAGTGTACTTAGGATAAAAAAAAAATGTATCTACATTATTAAAAAGTGTATATAGAATTATGGTAAAAAGTGTACCTACGATAATCAAAAGTGACCTACGATAATCAAAAGTGTATCTGAGATTTGGTAAAAAAAAAAAAAAAAAAAAAAGTGTATCTACATCATTAAAAAGTGTATATAGAATTATGGTAAAAAGTGTACCTACGATCGTCAAAAGTGTATCTGAGATTTGGTAAAAAAAAAAAAGTGTATCTACATCATTAAAAAGTGTATATAGAATTATGGTAAAAAGTGTACCTACGATCGTCAAAAGTGTATCTGAGATTTGGTAAAAAAAAAAAAAGTGTATCTACATCATTAAAAAGTGTATATAGAATTATGGTAAAAAGTGTACCTACGATCGTCAAAAGTGTATCTGAGATTTGGTAAAAAAAAAAAAAAAAAAAAAAAAAGTGTATCTACATTAGTAAAAAATGTATATAGAATTCTGGTAAAAAGTGTACCGAGATTTGATAAAAAAAAAAAAAAAAAAAAAAAAAAAAAAAAAAGTGTACCTTGTATATATATATATTCTAATGTATATAGTGCGTTATGCTTACTCAAAGAGTGATCGTTACCACCGGATCCTAAATCTATATATATATATATATATATATATATATATATATATATATATATATATATATATATATATATATATATATAGATTTAGTGATCCTGAACGAACATTCATGGTAACTGAGAACGACCTTATTAATAAACATTTAGAAGAAAAAAACACACACACAAAGGTCTTTGTAATACACAAAGTCTCTCCGATCAATACTAACCCACATGACATTAACCATCGGTCCAAGTCCTAGCCCCACCGCACCAACTCCATCGCCGTCGTCCACCGTCGCCACCCAAAGAATCCCATTGCGCCGACGCCGACCACCGACCAACTATTCCGTGTTCATTCTCCCTTCACGGCGCAAAAATCGAATGTTTTCCGGCGACGTCAACTCAAACCATACACTCCTCTTACCTCCCGTTAACTTCTCCTTTTCTTACCTCTTGACGCCGGCTCGGAGCTCCGGCATCGGCCACAAACATACACTCCGGCATCGTCGTTTAAGCCCACAGTATTCCCTTCTATTTTCCATTATAAAGTATTGGAGTGCAATGTTTTTGGATTGGTGATTCATGTTACCATTTACTGGATGGGAAATGATATGTCGCAGCAGTGGGCTCTTAAATATGATTATGAAGGATGTACTGTAATACAAATATCTGTTAGTATTGTGAATCTTAGTCTTGTGACCAGATGCTAATGGCTTTATGTGTGATCCAACATAACGGCATCCCAGTGTCATGGGTCTTTAAAGTTCTATGTTGTCTTTGTTGATTAACCCGTAGTGACCCATAGAGAAAGTGAGTGATACCTTTTTTTGGTCAACTGAACCAATTTGCTTCCTTTGGAGTCTTTTTGATAGATTTTATGTCACTGTACATCTACTTGCTGATACTGCTACTTTAGTCTTAATGCTATTTTCTGATTTCTGAACCTTTTCCTACTATCCCCTTCATGTTTGCTACAATCATGGTAAATATTTTTGATGTTCTGATTGGTTATTCTTACAATCATTTTTCTAAACATGAAGCAGTCTAACCCTGGAGCTTTATTTGAAGAAAAACCATAGTCCGCAAATGATTCATGGAGGAAACTTCATTCAGATCCACTGCTAATAATCCGTCAAAGAGAGCAATAAGCTCTTGCTAGTATTAAGAATAACTCTGTAAGATGGCTCCGGAGCTCCGGCATCGGCCACAAACATACACTCTTATTAATCCCAAAATCATAGTGACCACCTAACCATCACTTGATTTTAAAAATCAACACACAAATTAGTGTTAAGAAATCCTCTTTCACGCAACCTCTTTCACCGCACCATCACCGTTGTCAACCGACTTGACGACCCGCATCGTCGTCGGACCAATTTCAACCACAAGAGATCTCCTCATCACTAGTCACTTTTGCTTTCTCCGTCACTATTATCAGATTCGTCACTGCTGGGGCTAACGAAATTAGTGCATCTGGGTTAAATATTGATGTATTTCAGATCAATTTTGATGTACCTAATGGCTAATTTTGTGTATCTATGTTAAGATACATTAAAATAGGTGTTAGATACATCAAAGATTGATGTATATACATTGAAATAGATGGGAACAAATGAAGGGGAGAACGGTGAGAACACACTATATACATTGAAATATATATACTAGGTACACTTTTTTTTTTTCAAATCTCAGATACACTTTAGAATATCTTAGTTACGTTTTTTACCTGAATTTTATATACACTTTTTAAGAAGGTAGATATACTTTTTTTCTATCCTAGCTATATATTTTACCTAAAATCTATATGGTAGATACACTTTTTTTCTATCCTAGCTACATATTTTACCTGAAATCTATATACATTTTTTAAGTATGTAGATACACTTTTTTATATCTTAGATACACTTTTTTACGAGCTATATTTAATGTATCTGATATCATAATTAACGTATCTAATAATATTATATTATAACAACCCACTAACCAACTTCAGGTCAAAACTGTTTCATTTCCATCTTTACTCTGGAAGTGAAGGAAGGGATCTATCCATCTGTTAATTCACCATCACCATATTTAATGTTAAAAGGTAGGTCCATTAGCAGGATTAAGATTCCAAATAATCTATTTAGGTAAGATTTATGACTAATGGGGCCCTCCACCATCAACCAAAGCTTGTTCTTCGAATTCATCTGTAACTACCTCTGTAAGTGGCTCCCATTGCATCCGCATCTAGAGAAAACAACGTCAGGCCGTCGAAGACGGTTAGACACAGACCAACCAGAGTATCGCCGTCATATTGAGTCGATTCATGCAATCGAAACCGCCACAATTCAAGCTCAAACTTCATAATCGGCACATTGGGAACCGAGCTCGCATCGATCGAACAACGGGAGTCTGGTAAGAAACTAATTTCCACATCTGTTTGGGTTCTTTGTAGACGACGACTTAGGCGTGGTGTTAATTGTCGTTGAATTGTTGTTTGAGGAGGTGGTGGTGGTGTTTGAAGGAGGTGGAAGTCAAAATTAGAGGAAGGATCATTAGAAATGGACTTGAAAAAATTGGGAATTTTGTGACGAGCTGGAGTTGTGCCGGAATCATTGATGATCGTCGGCGTTTCTGGTGGTGGTCATCGGCGGCAACAATCGGAGGAAGAAGAATCCTAATCTACTCTCTGGAATTCAGTAAATTTGGGGGCGGTAATGCTCACTGGTCTCGTCGGAGATGCGCCGGCATCCTGGACGTTCGACGGTGATTCTCCGTTGTTGCTGGTGGTGGCCATTGGCGGCGACGGCAAGTCATGAGTGGTAACGTGGAAGAGGTTACATCAGGGGGTTGTTAGTTTGAGGAGGCAGGCAATATAATGTGTTTGTTATTAATTTTTTATATTGGTTTTATTCGTTCTCACCGTTCTCACCGAGTGTTCGTTCTCACCGGATCCCACCTCTATATATATATATATATATATATATATATATATATATATATATATATATATATATAGGATCTCGTACGAACCTATAATTCGGTGCGAACTTACGAACTAAAGGAGTAACTGTCAAATTAAGAAAACAATGACTTACGTAGTCACGTGGTGCGCTCTACTCACACAAACCAACAAAAATATTAAACATTTGTCACTCATCCTTTCATAATGGACAATCAAGATTAATTATTAAAAAAACCTAACCACCATTTCTTTTCATCTTCTCTATCCTCTTTCTTCAAACCAACAACAACTTACCAGCCAACACTGCCGCTTGTCGACACTACCAATGACGACCAACCACCGGCGACTTCCTACTACACCGGCGCGCGTCGACCACCACCCTCACGGCCTTACCACTTTTGACCTATTTTTTTCATTCAAATCCCTTATCACAGTTCATGTTGCCGGAGATGTATGCCACCGCAACTCTCCTCTTCCGACCATTAACGTCCCAGATGTGGGCGATTGTTGGTGATACATATATCCTGGGTTGTTGGTGATGTAGATCTGCTCAAACAGCAATTTCAAACGATTCAAAACCACCTTCCTTCTCCTCGATTGTGGTTATATTAGCCATTGTTTTTCTGTCGTTGTCTGAGTGTCGGTCTCGCGGTGGTTATGCAGTCGCTGATTGTGTGTGGGGAGGAGAAGGTAGGTTTCATGGTTGAATTTTCGAAATTTCTCGTCATTTTTTTGTAGATCTAATAAATTTTCCGTCATTTCATTGTGGTATTAAATTTTCGAAATTTTCCGTCATCGACTATTTCAAACTCAAAATTTTCCGACATAGTCATAAGGACGATAAGCTTTTCTCATTTTTTTCTCATTTTTGTAGATCTATAATTTAAATTAAAAGGTTTTTGAAACTTCAAATAATCTTGGTGGTGTTGTGCTCGTGGGCTGTGGTAGGAGCTGGTAAGTGGGATAGGTGGTCTGGTGACGCGTGGGTGCACTCAGTGGTGGTGGTGGTGCAGTCGCGTGTCGCCGAAAAAACGAATGGAAGCAGTTATGTATGAAAATGGGTGGTCACCTTGTGGTGATTCAGTGTCGACGACAATGACAAACGTGTCAGAAAGAGGTCACTGGCGTGAGCCTGGGGGCGTCGGGGTGGCGTTGGTAATGGTGGCGGTGATGTCGCCGGTGTTGTTTGTGGCATGGTCGGGGTAGTGGTGTGGTGTTAATGGGGATCAGTTTGGTAATGGTGGTGACGGTGGTGGTGGTAGCGGCGGTGATGGTGGTTGTGGCGGTGGTAGGGCAGTGGTGGTGGCGGGGGCGGTGGATACGCAAAATACCACCTAGATATACATAATATCGGCCCGGATACACATGGTATTACTCCGGGATACATGTGTATCTAGTAGTTATATCATGTGTATCTGGAAGTATCTGACTTTTAATGACGTGTATGTGGGTTTGAAAAGATGTGTATCTAGCTTTAATGTCATGTGTATCCGCCAAAAATATAAAATGTATCCGCAAAAAATATAAAACGTATCCGAGAGTTAGTGTTAAAACTTGTAGCAATTTCCATAAAGTGTATCCGCTAATAATATAAAATGTATCCGCAAATAGTATAAAATGTACCTCGGAGTTAGTCTTAAAACTCCCAAAAAAATTAGTGTTAAAAAAGTGTAAAAGTGCATCTAGAATTTTAGGGTGGAAAAAGTGTATCTACATATGTTATAAAAATGTATCTGAATAAGAGGTGTATCTAGTAAGGAAACAAAGTGTATCCGAAAAAAAAAAAAAAAAAAAAAAAAAAAAAAAAAAAAAACAAACTGGTTTAAAGCTAGTTCGTACGGTTCGCACCGAACTTTAGTTCGCACCTGACCCCGACCCTATATATATATATATATATATATATATATATATATATATATATATATATATATATATATATATATATATATAGAATTACCAAGATAATGAGAACCATGAGAACTCCACCTTACGGATACTTTCTTTAAAAAATAACAACAAAATTGGATTCGGCATAGAATTTTATGATTAGATAACATATTTCTTGGTCCAAAAAGTATAAACTATTTACGAAAATCGAAGCGACTTTCATTTTATTAATTTTCATGCATCTACTACTCATTTTCATTTATCTAACAATATTCATGCAACTAGAACTCGATTTTGTGCATCTAGAGCTCGTTATTTTCATGCACCTAGTACTCATTTTCATGCATGTAACAATTTTCATGCACCTAATATTCATTTTAGTGCATCGATAGCCATTTTAGTATACTTAATTGTATTTTTTTACATTAAAATTATTTATTGTTAATAAAATCGATAAATTTTGTTTAGGTATGCTAAAAAATGTGTTTGAATAAACTAAACTAAGGGTAAATGTCCATCAAAACTTTCGGAACAAGATTTGATGATGATTTAGTAAGGGTTCTCACGGTTCTCATTATGTTAGTGGTTCTCACCGGATCCTGACCCTAGATATATATATGTATAGAGGTGGGGTCCGGTGAGAACGACCATTCAGTGAGAACGGCGAGAACGGTGAGAACGCACTAGATACATTAGAATATATATATAATGGTGCACTTTTTTTTTTTTTACCAAATCTCATATACACTTTTAACTAAAGTAGGTACACTTTTTACCAAAATTCTATATACGCATTTTAAGAATGTAGATACAATTTCTTTTTTTTTTTTTTTTTACCAATTCTCATATACAATTTTAACTAAAGTAGGTACACTTTTTACCAAAATTTTATACGCATTTTAAAAATGTAGATGCACCTTTTTTTTTTTTTTTTGCCAAATCATATACACTTTTAACTAAAGTAGGTACATTTTTTACCAAAATTCTATATACACAATTTAAGAATGTAGATACACTTTTTTTTTTCTTTTTTTTTTTTTACCAAATCGTAGATACACTTTAGACACTCCTGGGTACGCTTTTTTCAAGAATTCTAGATACACTTTATAACAATACAGATACATTTTTTTTCCGTTTTTTTTACAGCTACTAGATACTTTAAAATACATATCAGATACGCCTTTTTTTGGGTAAATCCAGATACACTTTACAATATTATACATTTATACGTACATTATTTACATAAATTCTTTACACACTTTATGACGATGCAGATACAATTTTTTTCCATAGTAGGTACACTTTTTTCAAGAATTCTAGATACGCTTTATTTATAACAATACAAATACATTTTTTTCTAATTTTCTTACAGCTACTAGATACATTAAAATACACGTCAAATACAACAGCAGAGACACCAATCTCAATTTTAATATCAACAAGTTTCAACCCAAGGCATTAGTCTTACCATTAGTCTTACTAAAGTTCAATAATTAGTGTAGTTGGCCATTTTCATGTCCTTAAAGATTCAATCCGAGTCATGTGGACAGAACACCACCTCTCCCAGTAAACAAAAACAGCAAAAGCCAAACGACATAATGTTTAACCATATTCCATTTTGATGCATTTTGTGCTAGTTCACTGGGGTGCCCCGAGCATTCACAAATTCCATTTGGATGGCGTTTAACCAATTTCTGATTTTGATGACCCGCGGTTAAGAAAAATGTTTTACATTTGTGGCCTAGCACGAAATGAAGGTAAAATTCATCTAGGCTAGGGACAATTTTCAACAAATCGAACAAATAAAATCAATAATAAAGTACTAAGTATTAAGGTGGATTTTTACTTAAGAATTGAGATCACCAAAGTGAATATTAGCCCGCCCAAATCTCATGTCATACAAGAACTAATGAAACCTAATACCAAAGAAGAATTATCTCAAATTCCGGGTAAGCAAGTGAAAACTTTGCAGATATATATAAATACCTTATTTTTACGTCATTCACAGGCAATTCGGGTGTCAAAGCTGCTCAGACAAATGGCAAAAGCTTGGAAGGCAGAGATTGGATATTGATAATCCATGGTGAATAAATCCTTTCCAACTTTCCCGAATTGAAGAACAACATTTTCATTCGCGGGTCCATTTTCCAGGGAAGCAACCAGTTGAAAGTTCTTGATAGAAGCTACGGTTACACGACCATTGAAATTCAAACACCAGCACTGGAGTTGTTCATGCCACCGAGGAGCCTTATTTGAAGGACCAATGTTTCCTCTTGTGTATTTGGAATAGCCTCAGATCGGCTATTGTGCACTCGAATTGATTTTGACCTGAAAAACGGGATTGATGGGAAATAGTCCACGTTATTATTGATCACAAGTTCGGATTGCGTAGGGACCAATCCTCCAGGCTTAACAGCTGATGCAGGTATCGTATCCATGATACAATTCATCCTCCTTGGACCCCTCCTAATTATCTGGGGTCCAGAGTCTAGACTATAGCGTCTTTCATATGGGTGTAAGGATTGGGAATGCCAGTACCAGACTTCATTTTAGAAATTGCTAAGGTTGCAAAAACTACACAGGAAAGAAAATGAACAAAGGCCAAACGCCCATCATCAACTGTTCGATACAGTGCCTGAACCAACCGAGCAACCTAATCCGAGCCAAACCAAATGTCAACCTGAGCTGACCAACAATGAGGTTAACAAATCGGAACAAAACATACTGAATGTGATTGTGTAAAAGAGTCTCAATTATCAAGTGCACAAAAGGTGCTCGATGAATTGCCACTTCCATTATTTATTAAACAGATGCCTCAAGTTGCTTCTGTTGTTGATGACAGTATTCCAATGTCCGAAATTGCTGAAATAAAGACAGATAAAAGAAGGTTTTAAAAATAATGTTCAATTCGCTCATGATTTTGAATACAAGCGACTAATGTTCACTAGTATGGCTGTATTAGATGGCTCCTTTTTCCATGACCGGACCATCATAGGGAACTTGTGCCTGGAATCCCCATATTTACATGTGAGCATCGAGTCTTTTATTGAGCTAGAAAATGATTGGAGACCCATTTTAAATAACATTGGCAAGACATTCTGGTCAAAAGATTGAGATCAGACCCATTTTTGAACTCGTAACCTGTCTTGCCAATTCAAGAATAATGATGGTTCGAAATGTTGAATAGATTCAACAGAGTTGAACCGGCATCAAGGAAGTTCGTGACGACGATTTAAGATTTTGGAGATACACGATGATGGTGGATGCCGGCAACTGACAGGTGCACGTGCGGGGTGATTGCAGCGTCGAGGTTTGTAGTGTCGAGTGTCAGGAGAAGGCTCAGAGAAGTTAATCCGTCGTCGGCGATGTTGCGATCGTTACCGGAGACGATGGTAGGGTGGTAGGTTGTGATAAGGGATTTGGGTTTGAGGAAGGATATGATTGGCAGAGGATGAGAAATGATGTTTGGTTTTGAGAAACTAATGACGCGCGTGAGGTTTTAATATAAAGGTCGTTCTCACCAGTGTTCGTTCTCACCGGATCCTAAGGGGTTGTTTGGTTGATTAAGGAACTTAATTTTCCTAGGAAAATACAATTCATGGAAATTAAGTTCCCTCATCCAATTTAGGTGAATTTCGGAGAAGTGTTTGGTTGCTCATGTAAGAATTAAATTCCACAGGAACTTCCAATGACAAAGGGGAACTAGGTAAGCAACTTCCCACATCATGTAGGCATTGGAAGTTCCTGGGAAGTTCTAATTCCTACATTTTCTAAAATTATTACAACCAAACAATCCATGTTTTTCAAAATCATGGGATTTTCCAATGCCTATGTTTTCTAAGTGACAAACAAACGACCCATAAATCTATATGCATATATATATATATATATATATATATATATATATATATATATATATCTAGGATCCGGTGAGAACGATTATTCGGTGAGAACGGTTGATATAAGATCCTCTATTAAACCCATTAACTAATCATTATCCTTAACTAAATTCTACGAGTATCAAGTACCAAGTCAAGTAGTCAACTTTCAACCCATTCTTTTCCTTCGTTCTACAACTCCTCCAAAACCCAATTTTTACAATTTTAATTCAATTTCCAATTTCTTTTTAATACACCATTGTTAACCATTAAAACCAGCCACGCATTGCCACCATCTCCTTATTCACCTATCTTTAAGCAGCAACCACCGTCCAATACACCGTCGATTTCGTCCCTTCCTCGATACCTCTTGTTTTCTTCTCCAACTCCGTCTCCACGCCGTGGACCAGACATCGATTTGGATGGGCGCTATCACCCACATCGTCTGAGGTTGTTGGAAAACTTGTCTGAATCGTCTGTTTAAGTGGTAGTGTCCTACAAACGATGTGGCTCGTTCTCGCCTGTGATGTATAAGTGGTTCAGAGAAGTCACCGGCGTCGTCTGGCAACGTAGTTAATTCTGGAGGAGGTTGGTAAGTTGGTAGGATTTAATTAGTGACTTTAATTGAGTTTGGGCATCGTCTGAGTAACCTGTTACCTGTATTACTCATCGAAAATCATGAGATCCATCACCGTCGGCGCTAATCGGAATTAGTGTATCTGGATTATATATTGACGTATCTCAAATAAATTTTGATGTACCTAGCAATTAATTTTTTGTATCTATGTTGAGTTGCATTAAAATAGTTGTTAGATACAGGAAACATTTGTGTAGATACATCAAAAATTAGTGTAGATTAGTTGTTGTTGAATGTCGACGACTTGTATGCCACTCGTGTGATGCTCCGTTGAGGAAGGAAGGAGATAGAAGATGGAGATGATTTCGATATAGTTAGAGCTCCGGTCATCATCACCACTGTCATTAGTAAGCCTGAATTCGACTGCCAAGAAAGAAAGGAGTATGGACGAGAAGAGAAGCCTTTGGGTGGGGGTCAGAATGACGGTACAGGTGGCGTCGGCACAATGCGAGTCATTGGGTAGCGATGGTGGACGACGGTGATGGAGTAGGTGCTGGTGGAGACTGCCGGAGTTAGATTAATTATGGATGTCAGGTGGGGTATTCATGAGAGAGATTTGAGAGTTGAGTTTGGGCATCGTCTGAGTAACCTGTTACCTGTATTACTCATCGGAAATCAAGGTCGTTCTCAAGTTCTCACCAAGTGTTCGTTCTCAGCGGATCTTACCTCTCTCTCTCTCTCTCTATATATATATATATATATATACATACATATATATATATACATATATATATATAGAGGCGGGATCCGGTGAGAACGATCACTCGGTGCAAACGGTGAGAACGACCTACGATAGTAATTTAATCAAAAAATCACGCGTGATTTCGACAAGAGCTAGCACACAGCTAAACCCGACTGTTTGACCAAAAAATCCAAAAAATCTCTTTCTCTCTCTACTTTCCAAAACTTTTTCCCCAAATCTAATCAAATATTTTCCGCGAAAACACAAGAAATTCCGCGAAAAACACACAGACTATAGCCGCCAAAATCGACTAAATTGATCGTAATAAATCGCGTTGATCATCTAATTGATGTACTGATATAATATTTTTCTGATTGTTTTGGTGTGATTGATGCATTAACAATCGAATTTGTGATTTCGATTGGCATTCCAGAATTATTTCAATCGTAGAAAATTATGGATGTTGAGGGTTCTAGCGATTTGGGGGAACATACTGATGCGATTGTTCCAGCTGCTAGCAATGATATCGTGCAGTCACCGTCTCATCTAGGTATGTACATCTGAAAATCAGATGAGATAAGTCTTTTATATTAATCGTTGCAATAAAATCGTCTGATTGATGTATTTATTGATCATTTTGATGCGTATTCATACTAATTTAAACATATGAAGACAAATTATTACGATTGCTGCACGTGTATCGTTAGCCTGATTGATATTATAAATTGATGAGTCTGATGGATATGAACAGTTATCTTACCGGTCTGGTTAGTGTATATGATATGCAGTTTGTTTTAGAGTTGATTATTACACTTGCTGATCAAATTTCTTATGCACGCTATACAGTATTCCATTTGTTTCAATATCATGAATATTAGTATAATTGATGTATTTGCCTTATATGGAAAACGTGCCTGGTAGAAGAACGAAACCGCCCTTTATAGACCAACGTTTATGAAAGACATGTATATTAGTATAGTTGATGCGTTTGTGTTTTGTCAGCAGCGTATCTAGAATTATAATTAAGGGATATACCGATTCGTGTCATAATAAACATTTGACTTTCTGCCTGTGACAAAAATTATAAGACATGATTGATGTATCTTGACGTCTACGTTAAGTAGACAGTAATGAAAAATACGAAATTTCAGCGATCAGGCACAACTTTCTGAGATAATTTCTGTGGTTTTTTGTTTTCTAATTGATTTCGTGCTTTTGACTAAATTAGCGTACCTGAAAATTATATTTGTTGTGCATTAGTTATTTGAGCTTGCTGCTTATACCCTTATTGTTCTACTGTGTAGCGTGCATAGATGCAGGCTCACCAATCATTGAGACAAACCCGAAGGAAAGAATACCCGTATGTGCGCCAGAATTGAAGCCTGTTTTAGGTATGATCTTTGATAAACTAGATGATGGGCTAGAATTCTATAAGGATTATGCTGCTAACTCTGGTTTTAAAATGAGGAAGTCGACGCAACGAAACGTAGATGGGGTTGTCATGACTAAATCTTGTGTGTGCGATAAAAGTCGGAAAAGTAAGCCTAGAGGGAAGGTAAAAAAGAGACAGAGAACTAGAATTTTATGTAATGCAAAAATTTTTTTCCGAAGAAATGAAAAAGGACAATATGTGATTGTTGACTTTCATGAAGGACACACCCATCTCCTCTCAACACCAAACACCGTGGTGCATTTGACTGAGTCACGAGAATTAACCCTTATACATAAATCCATGATTGTTGAGAATTCTAAGGTGAATAAAGGGCCATGCAAAGCTTTAGGATGTTCAAAGAGTACGTGAAAGGGTATCAAAATGTAGGGGCATCACTTGAGGACTTCAAAAATTTTTGGAGGGATGTGAAAAAATTTATTAAAGGGTATGACGCGCAAATGATGATTGAAAATTTCATGCACAAAAAAGCCATGTGTAGTTCGTACTACTTTGATTTTGATGTTGACGATCGTGGTCGACTATCTAGGGTTTGTTGGTTTGACCCTATAGCTATAAAGAATTACAGTCTTTTTGGTGATATGACGTCTTTTGACACGACGTTTAATATGAACACGTATAAAATGATATTTGCCCCTTTCACGGGGGTTGATCATCACAAAAAATGCGTGTCATTTGGAGCAGGACTTATAAGGAAAGAGACTGATGAGGATTTTGTATGGTTGTTTCAGAATTTTCTAAGTGCAATGAGCAATAAGTATCCTGTATGCATAATTACTGATCAGGATAGGGGCATAAGATCGGGGTTAAAACAAAGTGTTCGAGGACAAAACTCAAACAGATATTGCATGTGGCATATCATGAAAAAGCTGCGCGACAAGATCGGAACTACGCTATATCTGGAAACTAACTTCATGAAAGAGTTGTGCTCCTGTGTTTGGGCGAAAGATATCGAACCGTCTGAGTTTGAGGAACGGTGGTGCTCGGTTATATCTTCATACGGGTTGACCGGCAATGAATGGTTAGATACCATGTTTGACAAAAGGGCTTTTGGATCCCAAAGATATTTCGGGGATTTATTTATGGGTGGACTAATGAGAACCACGTCCGTGTCCGAGTCCGAGAATAGCTTTTTCGGAAATTTCATGAACCCACACTTAACTTTGGTTGAGTTTCTTATGAGGTATGAGAGTGCTATGGATGCTCAACATGGAAACAATCTAAATTAATAGCCGAGTCAAAAAACTCCTTCCCCGATCTAGAGACGCCTCACCCTTTGGAAAAACACGCTTCGAGTTTTACACCCCAGTGATGTTTTCTCGAATTTAAAAACGAGTGGGTGGTCGCTTGTTTCACTGTGGTGTTAAAATATTAGGGGTTACTACCAAAGGACAGACATCCCCATTATTGATCGTGAAAAGACAAGGTTTACTATGTTATCTTTATCTCGACGAAATGAAAGTGAACTCACACTGTAAAAAGTTCGAGAGACATGGAATTTTGTGCCGTCATGCGCTTTACGTGTTGAAAGAACAAGGCCTTGACAATGTTCCAGAACAGTATCTGTTAAGTCGGTGGAGCAAATTGGCAACATGTCAGCCGATTTGTAGTAATGTGCCATATACTTTAATTGAAGATTGTAACTCATTAGATGTTAGACGGCACAAAATTGGTACCTTATGGTCCGAGGTGTTCTCGTGTGTGACGCTCACGAACAAAAACTGAGTATGTTGACGAATTGCTGGGAATTTTGAAAGATTTTAAAGATAAGATAAACGCACAAACCAGTACGTCAGAATGTAGTAGTAGTAGTACCACGGGTGATAGGCTGAGAAAGAAGAATAGGGAACTTGAGATGCTCTTAGGAACAAAAATACCAAAGGAAGTGGTTGTCTTACCTCCTATACAGTCAAAAACAAAAGGGTCTGGAAAAAGAATGATGTCCCAAAGGGAAAAAGCTACAAAAGAACAGAAGAAAGCGGCCAGGAAATGCAATGCTTGCGGAGAGTTAGGATTCCATGATAGTCGGAATTGTCCTGGGAGAGTATGATTCCATGATACAGGTACGCTATTAATTTGATCAAGCTGAAATAGTTTCCTTTCTTCTGTTTAATATTTCTGGTGGTAGATGATTGACAGTATCTATATATCCTCTTGATCTGAATATCTGATACCTACAAGGAGTTTAAAACGCCTCTTTAGCCTCTGGTCTATCCTTTGACTCGTGGAATTGAGTTGTTTTCTGGTGATGACAATTGCAGATGATACCTGTTGCTGCTAATGATGTTGCCTTTTCAGTTCATGCTGTATTAATGACTGTGCATTCATTATTAGAGAATACTGGTGCAGATTGAATATGTTTAGTTGGTGCTTCATTAAGGGATATTATTGTTGTATCTAATCAAATTTGTAACCGTTAATGTTTTATAGCATTTGTTCGTTTCAGGAATGAACAACGGAAAAGAGTTGCGGATCACATACCCAAATATAATGAATAATGGCGGGAGGAATTGAGACTTCATTTTTGCTCTGTTATATGGGATTTTTGAACATTTTTTTTTTGATCTTTTTTTTTTTATAGCATTTGTTTTATAGCACAACATAATAGCGTATCCACATGGATTATATGTGCATCTGGCAAGGCTGAAAGTGTATCTGTCAGAATTGTGAATGGAAACACTTGTTATATCATATACAAGTGAAAGTTTATGGAAGGCTTGCGTTCTAGATATTAAAGAGCTAATGAATCTGCTCATTTTTTGATATGTGAAATGGTAAAAAGTAAACTTTCAGATTTCTTCACAAAAAGCGTGACTATTAACACGACTGTTGCACATGTTTTTCATGAAAATCGTACACATTAGTATTAATTGTGAAAAAACGCAGCGTAACATATTAATAAACAAAGATTCGCGAACTTAAGTTACATAGACAAAATCCTAATATTGTATGACATCTAATTATCTATTACCTGATGATTTCATTAGACACGATTGATTTCAATAGTCACAAATGATATTGTAGGACACTAAAAAAAAAAGGTTGTTGGTGGGTTGTTAAAGAATATAGTATTGGTATGGTATCACAATTGATGTTGTGGTACACATGTTAACACGATTGATGCACATGTTATACATGATGAGCGTGTATATTAACACGATTGATGCACATGTTATACATGATAAACGTACTTAGTAATTAAAGAGGTTGCCCGATTCCTAGCCCATTGCCACATAGACACCACCATTTGTCTAAACACAGACAGACGGTATGGGATGCATATCCTACATATTATCCACAAAAAGTAGATGCCCTTCCATTACAAACGGTCAAAGCTATCATGATTCCATATCCAACGGGATGCCACAAATGAAAACAACATGAACCAAAGGCGTTTCAAAAGACGCCTTGTACTTAGAAAACCAGATACACAAATAACGTAAAGGTAGTTAATACAATGCAACAAAACCCCAATTACACCATCACAAAGTCCATAAGATGTACATGACGTTTACTAAGCCTACATGTCAGCCACAATCCTGCCAAACGCAAAGCCGCTCCCATGACTTTTAGTAAGCCTACATATCACACATGAGAAAAAAAACAATGTAAACCTTGCACTTGTACAGATGTGATCAGTTAAAACTAACGATAAAGACAAAATGAAAAATGAGATTTATTTTGAATACCTTATGATTGTTCTCCTGCCAACGTAACAATTTGAGCGCGACGTCCTTCCTAAATCCAGCCAACGCCTTGAAGTTGCTTTTGTCTTCCCACAGACCTCGGTTGCGGCCAACTTCTAACCATTTGAGGACATGAACGCCGCAATCAAACCTTCACCAAACAAAACTAGAATAAGTACCAACACAGGCGGCCTTACTTTATCATCCGTGCACAAGACACCCCATGTCCAGCATACAAAAATCAAATAAAAACATGGGACATATCGTCGCGACGCACATACTGCATTAAATGTACCTAACAACTGACCTAGTGTGACATACTCAGCTGATAAGTAAATTAAAAAAGATGAGTACTTACAGATTTTGCTGCTGAGGAACAGTCAGAGTCGAAAACTTAGCTAGAGGCACCCCTACAAGATGCTTGTAGCCTTTGGACCGGCATAAGATCTGGAAGACATTAGTAACCTAAAACAAAATGATACATTGAACCTATTAGTCATGAATCCTCAAGGAAAGCATCATCTGAACGAGAACAATTATAATATTTTTAAAAATATACCACTTCCGCAGCAAGTTCAGTGTCAGCCCGGATATCCTTAGGACGTAGTGAGTTCAGAATATAGTTCGTCTTCATCTCCAGATCACACACAATAAGAAACCAGTGTTCATTATCAATGATGGGTATAAAAACCATTGACAAAAATAAAAAGACGTATGGTATGAATGAAATGGGTTTGATCTTCATAAACGAAAAAAATACAGTGTGATACATATCTACAGGTTAGAAAAACAGAACAATATACTTACGGCTTTCACACACATCCCATCTGTAGGCATATATGATGTTTTGATGTAATTGCGACCAAGATTTTTATCTCGTTGAGGATTGAGATGCTAGAATAGACAAACATATCGATTATTAAGACAAACATTCAAATTGATAATATTAAGTGAATCACGGATGAGAAGGGTAACACTCACACGTGCAGTAGATGGGATATACAACAAATCTGGCTTTAGCATAGTTGAATAGATCCCGAACATATCGATCACCTAAAATTGAAAAAACGAGTGTTGTTCTATACTACATAAAAATAGAAATAAACACGTATGAAAATTAAGTAGTCACCATACCATATCCGCAACCCACTTCCGGGGTTTCAAAGAGCACATGCCTTCCTTTGTTACTTGACCAAAGCTTGTCTCGACGACTACGTCACTACAAAAATAACGTATACACCAACGAAAAAAAGCTTATTATGTGCTACTTCTAACAACACATATAAAGTTGACAAGGTAAACATACTAAAAAGGATGAAACATTACTCTTTAGCTGATTCTCCCGCACGTATAAGGAACACGTAGTCTAACAAAGTGCGTATCGATATTCCACTTCTTTTACAGCCGCTTGTTTCCTTTAAAAAACGAAAAAGGACAATATATTTAGTAAGGTTAACGATCACTTGCAAACAAAAAAGAAAACAAAAAAAAAAAAAAAAAAAGAAAAAGAAAAAAATGGGTGCTTGCCCAGATTTGACGTTGAGACGCTTCGCAGCCATCAACACTTGTTTTGATAATTCGTTCTGAGGACACGACAAAACCGCAAAACAGTACTTCATCTTCTGTTTAAGAAGGATCTTGCCAATTGCAGCCCCTGATCTAGACTGGATGGTTCAATATGTGAAACAATTGTTAATGAGAAAGTTGTGATTGCTTATTTACTAAACGTACATAGCCAAAAAAAAGGACGTATCTTACATTTGTGAACTGAGATTTGAGCAATTGGCGGGACCCCGTATATGTCTCCATGTAACACATCAGATAAATGCCATCATCAACGACGTCAATCACATGCGTTTTGGGGACGAATTCTTCACATGAGAAAAACTGGACTGTCTTAAATCTGGATGATTTGGAGATCATGTCACATCGAACAAAATCCCTCTGAAAAAAGTCAGATTACAATCAGAAACGTCAACGGAGTGAGAAAACTAAATTAAACGTTTGACAAAGTGAACTGGTGTGCGCAAAAATCATATTCTCACCACCATGCGAACAGAATCAGAGAAGTCCACTGATTTAGGAAGCATAGGATGAATGACTTCAATCTTTCGGGACACCATGTTAACACAGACCAGATGCGGCTCACGGAGTGTAAAAGGGAACAGCATCTGGTTTTGAAACACATATATTAACCTTAGTAGAAACCTAAACAGGACAAAACTGACAAATGATACTAAAAATAAAAAAATACAGATGCTGAAAGCTCACCAATTTGACGTTCTCGTATTCGGTAATATCTTCACATTTAATTCCCTGAAGTTAAACATATTTAACAACCAAAATAAAGTCAGGTAGGACGATAGCAAGAATATCTATATAGGAAAACATAACATTGATTAAAACTGAAGGTTAAAACAAACATAAATCAATCATAGGGAAACTTACATTATGAGTCACAAAAGCGTATAAACGCAAAGGGGATGAGGCAGCTTTTAACTCCTCTCGCTTGTTCAATAGATTAGCCCATGCATTTATCACATTTGTAGAAATCTTTGTGTCTGAGATAAAGGACACTAAATCGTACCTTCTTAGCTGGAACAAACGATTCTGAACAATACCTCGTGAAAATAACAAGACAAATCGAAAAGCAAAGACAAAAAATATAGATACGTTCTGATATATTAACGAATTACCCCACAAACTGATCACGATTAAACATTTAACTTGAGATTGAAATAGGTTGTAAAAAAAAGATTATAAATACCTTTCATCGATCCTTCCTCAAAAACCAAGTCGAAACATCTTTCTCCTATTGGCTCAATTCAGAAAACATAGATATATTCCTTTGAATAAAAGGTGACTTGTATACGTTTGGAACAACTACACCTCTCTTGGTCTCTATGTTAGCAAGATGGTGGACTACGTGAACCGATTCAACAGTTCATTAGGACAATCGGGAGAAGCAACAGTGCATTAGGAGCAAGCGTGACGGGGGGAAACAACGATTGCGAAGGACAGGTCAGGAGAACCACCATTGGGCTGCGATTTATCTTGAGATTGAAATAGATTGAAGGTTGGGAACTCAGGGGAGCAACTCGTCTTTTCTTTGGTACAGTACATCCACCGGATCCTTGTTGAACGCATTACCCAACGCGATGGCGCCGCCACAAAGGTAGGATCGTTCCAACAAGGATCGTCATTGCTGCCTTCTGGTGTAGATGGAACACGACCGCCATGAACCGCAGAGGCTGACCTACCCCCTGTAGTAGACGTATCCTTAACAGTGTGTGAATCTGCTCCCGAACCCGGCGGCGGCGCAGATTCATCGATGCGCTTGTCACGCCACCAACAACCGGGTCACCCCGTCCGCGATCCACTTTTGTCCCAACCTCATCTTCGGTACACCAGGTGGTGTTAATCGGAAACCCCTAGTAGAGAGTCTGCCATGGCGGACAAATGACAAACAACTGCAGAATTCGGCATTATACGCTTGCAGCGTATTAATAGAATCTGCGAAATTAAAAATGCGAGCAAGGGCTTTTCTTTGTGCTTGCCAGCGTTTCAATGCAAGAACTGACGTGTGATCTGTTGGCATCGTGCCCATCATGTCCATTGTTGTCAGCCGCGTCATCTTCGTCATTACCAACAATATCATCATCCTCAGACACAACATCAGGTGCTGTTCTGCCACGGCTCTCCACATACCCAGGACCAAAGCAATCTGGGTGCTTTACCAACTGTGAATCAATGAAACCAGAACCAAACCGATGAGCTTCCCTTTTTTCTCTAGATATTCGCAAAGAAATCGCTTCCTTCGTCCATGTACATAATGTTGGGAACACCCGCGTAACTGATCTAGCCTTAAAAACCGACCTATCGAGGTAAATGAAAATTAAAACCATGATAGGACCTTTATAGATCTTCTTACAGCTCCCATTGGCCTCCTTCTCCTTATCATCTCTCCACTGTTCAACACTTGCAATTAAGTTTCTTCGGGTAAAATCGCACCATCTCAGTTTTGGAATCAAGGAGACATCACTCAAACACTTGAGTATTCGCACACTTGGAACACTTCCCTTAATTCCCATAAGAAACGCAGACACAACATATACGATAAAATTTCTCTTGAAATCATCCCCACCTTGTCTCTCGTTTCGCCATCTTATTCAATAGGTGGGTGTAGGTAACTTTGTCAACACCCTCAAACCGAGACTTCCATGCAAAGAACCATCTCTACAAACACCTCGGTCTGATCAAAACGAGTGGCTTGCACTATTTCTACCTCACCCATAGGTAACCCTGTGGCAAGATGAACATCTTCATCCCGAATAGGCAACTGGTTGTTTAATAGGGAAGACGTGAATGGATCAAATCCGGAGACAAGCCAGTGTGCTAACTGCCCGGGAAGCATATCCGTTTTAAGGCACAGTATACCGCCAAAGCCCATCTCTTGAATATCTGAGATTTGATTGTCGAAGAGGCCACTATTGATGAAATTTAAAAGACCACTAGGACTCATCCTTGTTTTCAATACCGGAAAATCTTCGGAAGGATCACATCCAGCTTGTTGCATACTTGTGACAGGGACTGCTCGATGTCTGCTTGTCCCTTCTCCATCTAGTGCCGATGTTTCTAAACGTGTTCTCTTCATAATGACACATGTTATCATAAAAAATGTAGATGTCAAATGTAATCAATGTACCTAAATAACAACAAATGCGTATGGACATATGTGATAAACTGAACCTATATCTCACAGTGCAAAACACATAGTAACCTCATTGTAAAGGATCAAGCGAAACAAAAATAAGCCATGAAAAAAGGTTTCCAGAAACAATATGCATAGGTACATTTATACACACAACATAAACTAAAAGACGTATCCAGCAACTCATTCAACGTACATATAACCCGTAATGACTTACATAACCGGCACATAACCCAATAAATGAACAAAACTCACATCAACACACAAACAATCCATGAAAAAAAAACTCTCCCTACATACCAAGGGCATCACAGATACGTTAAAGCGGGAAAAAATAAAATGCAAAACAAATGAAGATGTGGTCCCCCTCTTGAAAAGGGCACTGATGTAGTCATTGTTATTAAACTCAAAAATAACATACGTATGGGCTAAATAGACGTGATTAACGAGTATTAAAGTGCACCTACACCCTAAACTACACATTAAGTGTAAAACACCAACTGAAACACACAACAAAACAAAAACAAATAAATAAAATAATACAAACAGTCAAAAAAATCATATACCGCACACACAAACTTATTCCAAGCATACAAAAATGCCACAAATACGTAGGACATATCAGAAAGACAAACAAACCACATGAATGTACCTATGAACTGACAATGTGTGACTGATAACAGTTCTGACGTACCTAGCTGATACGGTACCATTAAAACGTATGAAAAAGGCAGATAACACACACACAAGCTTAACTCTGAAGTAAACACAAGGACATAACGTGGAAAACACACATAAAATTAGCTCAACAAGAAAAAACAACAACTAGAAGGTTGTAAACAACACAAATCTCAGAAAGAAAAACATCAAAACTTCAATCGTGTTAAACTTAGAGGGCTAAACAGCAAAACAAGGAGGAAAAAAATGTAAAATCAAACAAATAAAGTAGGGAAAATGTAATACCTAGTTGAGAATACACCAAGACGACGATGCTCTTAAGTTGAAACAGAACAAAAACCTGCATGCAACCGAACGGAAGTAAGTATCAAATAAAATCAATGAATAAGCCGAACATAAACAAAAACATACCTAAAATTAATCACGACAGTAATAACAAATACCTAATTAACAGATTCTCAACCGTAACGCAGATAAACCTGCATTGATGATTTCGAAAGACAACAACGAAGTTAGATTCAGCTTATCAAAGGATAATTCAGCTTAATAAAAGAAATTATCGAAGAAATAGGCATAAACAACTACAAGTTGAAGATCAAAACATACCAGAATACTTGCGAATTTTATAGAAAATAGAGCGATTAAGTAGAGCAGAACGTGAAAACGGCAGTCGAATGATAATCAATCATCATTATCAACAATTAATCCACCGCAAATTGACGAACAACTGATTTAGGGAAGAAATTAGGGTAAACCTGCATTAATAATTTCGAAAGACAAATACGAAGTTAGATTCAGCTTATTAAAGGATAACTCAGCTTAATAAAACAAAAAAACGAAGAAATAGACATTAACAACTAAAAGTTGAAGATCAAATCATACCGAATTAATTGCGAAATCCATGGAAATACAGCGATTAAAGGAATTAGAACGAGAAAACGGCAAATGAATGATAATCATTCATCGTTATCAACAAGTAATGCACCGGAAATTGATGACGAAATGATTTGGGGAAGAAATTAGGGTTTATGGTGATTTGGGGGAAAAATGTAGAGAGAAGAGCGAAACAGAAAAAATGAGAGGAGAGAGAAGGAAATGATAAAATCTCACAAATATATATGAACCGCGTAAAATTAAAAAAGTAACAAAACCGTATAATAACTGTTATAAAATCCTACTATCGTAGGTCGTTCTCACCGTTTGCACCGAGTGATCGTTCTCACCGGATCCTAAATCTATATATATATATACATATATATATATATATATATACATATATATATACATATACATATACATATATACATATACATATACATATATACATATACATATACATATATACATATACATATACATATATATATATACATATATATATATATATATATATATATATATATATATATATATATATATAGGCGGGATTTCGTGAGTTTGCTTCTTACGGTGAGTTGTGAGTTTAGAAAATCTCAGCCACTAGATCAAAGGAAACCAAGGGCCGAGATCAGCTGACACGTCAAAAAAAAAAAAAGAAAAGGGAAATTACAGAAAATACAAAAGCAGCTGAAAACTAAACTAACGACTTCATTCACACGATATTCTTTCTTTCTCTACATCTCTCTTCAAAATCAAAACCTAAAAAAACACGAGGAATTGCAGGCAGACAAATCTTCTGATCGAAAACCTAATACGATTACCGAAATCAAGCTTCAAACGAATTACAGGTAAACGATTTTTCGAACTTAATGACGAATTCGTTGATTTTTATTATATTGAATCATTGATTCACATGCATGTGTTCTGATTAAAACAAAATAATGTAAAATTTGTTGATTTTAATTGAATTGAATCGTTGATTTTACTGTTTCTGGTATAAAAGATGGACAACGAGACTAATAACAATTCTAGCGAAGAAATCAACTCCACAGTAAATATGGAAACAGGTAATAATGATTGTTATCTGTTTCTCAGCTGTTGTTTATTATACTCTTATTGATTCTTATCTATTTCTCAGCTGTTATTCTGATATTATTGTATTGTCTGGCTTGTATTAGAGTAGCATAAGAGTACTATTATTCTGATATTATTGTACTATTATTGTAATAGTACAATTACATGATGATATTATTGTACTGTTATTCTGATATTATTGTACTATTATTGTGATATTGATGTGCAGTAGCATGAAAATATATGGCTTATAAGAAAGTAGCGTAAGAATAACATATTTAGTATTATTGTGATGTTATTCATTGTCGTCTGTTTTCCAGCTGCTGTTATCATACTGTTATTCTCATATTACTGCAATGTTGATCATTCCCCCATGCTACTGTTATTGTGATGTTATTGTCATTTTATTGTCCTCTGACTGAACTACTTATAATCATTTGATGTCCCAGATATTTCTACTGTCTCTATTGTTGGGGAAAATGCAATTGTAAATATTGGTGATTCTTCAAATAACAATATATTCACGAGCCTAACTTGTTCAGATGAAGAAGACGATGAGTTTGTTCCAACTCTTCATTACAGCAGTACACCCGGGGTACTGAACAGTGGGTAAGAACTGTTGAGAGTGATTTTACGCCAAAGCGTGCCATGTTCTTTCTTACCTTGGAGGATGGAATACAGTTCTATAACATATATGCATTGGCTTGTGGATTTGATGTGAGAAAGTACACAAATGCGCAAGTAAAGGGGGGCGTGAACGTAAAATCACTAGTCTGTAACAGACAGGGGTATAGAGATATGAAAAGGAAACTCCATCTTGAATCAAACAATCAGAAAGCTGGTAATGCGAGTACAACAGAGAAGAAAGAGCGAAAAACTAAACAACCAAAGAAGCATGCTCTGACAAGGTGTGGCTGCAAGGCACACATGAGGTTAAGAACCTGTCCAAAAATAGACGACAGACCGGCTGGGTATTGTGGACGTCTTTATAGACGTTCACAATCACTCTCTTTACTCTGTCAAAAATAGTGAATTCCAAAAGCTGTCAAGGGACGTCCATGATTACATTAAGAGGACCATTATTGATCATACTTAGCTAAACATAGGTCCAACATTAAGGTTAAGAATTCTCAAGGAATACTCAACTGGTTATCAGAATATCAGTGCCTCTTTGCTAGACTTCAAAAACTTCAAACGAAATATCAAGTGTTACATTAGGGATAAGGATGCCAAAATGTTCATTGGGCATTTCAAAATGCTTGCTGAAGCAAAGGGGTTCAATTTTTCTTATGACGAGGATGAGAACAAATGTTTGACGAAGGCTATCTGGGTTGATAAGGAATGCATAAAAAACTACAAATTATATGGAGACACGATCTCGTTTGACCCTACTTATGGGACAAACAAATATTTCATGGTGTTTACTCCGTTCAAGGGAGTAGACCACAACAAGAAAACAGTGACATTTGCGGCTGGATTACTTGAATTTGAGAGCCAGGAATCATTTGAATGGATTTTTACAAAATTTCTGGAAGCAATGGGGCAGCAGCAACCGCAGTGTATACTAACCGACCAATGGCCAGGAATTAAAAAGGCATGCCCAAACGTTTTAAAGAATTCTGTGCACAAGTACTGCATGTGGCATATCATGCAGAAACTGCCTGAGAAGGTGGGAAGAGCAATCTGCAACAACACGGATTTTATGACAGACATAAATGTTGTTGTTTGGGATGTTGACTTAGAACCAGAAGAATTTGAACAAAACTGGGAAACCGTTATTGAAGCACATGGTATGCAAAATAACCGCTGGTTGAAGTACGTATTCTCAATCAGACAAAAGTGGATACCGGCTTACTTTCGTGATCTACCTCTAGGTTGTTTGCTGAGGATAACCCAGAGATCTGAAAGTTCAAACAGCTATTTCAAACTGTTTGAAAGCCACTTTAGAACCCTTATCGAGTTCTGGATGAGGTACAATTCTGCAATAGAACAACAAAGGCATTCACAAAGGCGAATGGACACTGCCAACGAGCATAGCATGCTCGAGAAAGTAGGACCAATGAAGGTAGAGATGCATGCGTCACTTGTGTACACACATCCTATCTTTACAGACTTTCAGAAGGAAGTCAAACATGCGATATGCAGCATGGGGGTAGGGGGTTTGACAACAGTAGGGACAGTGGAGTACCATGATGTTCGTGATGGACTGAAGCACAGAAACTTCTGAGTGGAATTTAGCATCCAAACTAACGAGAGCAAATATGCATATAAGCTGTTTTAGAGGCATGGCATTGCCTGTCGACATATACTGTGGGTGTGGAATGGTAGGCAGGTATACAAGATACCTGAGCCTTATGTCCTTGCTCGATGGGCAAAGAAATCCTACAGACCAATTGTCCAAGATAAAACTGAAAACGTCTTAGCAGACATTGACGAAGCTGACATCAAGAAAGCTGAGATGTCAAAGGTTTTGTCTGAGATTTATGCAACTGTCAGGGTGATGGACATTTATGTTACGGTTAAACAGATGAAGCAACTGCAGAAAACCCTAACAGTTCAGGGAGAACATCACAGGCCCAATTGAACCGAAAACTAAAAGCCAGGAAATCGAGGATCTTCTTGGCATCACAGCTTCAAATGATATTGACCTTCGACCGCCAAACAAGGCCAAGAATAAGGGAAGTGGCAAAAGATTGAGGTCATTGAAAGAAAAGGCCAAGAGCAAGCCAGAAAAGAGGAAGCGAAGATGCGGTAACTGCAAGAAGTGGGTAAACCACAACAGTAGAACTTGTAATCTTCCTTTTGCTGAAAGTCCCTCTTCTCATGACGATGATGAAGAAGAATCAGAAACTGAAGAGGTATGAATCTGCATTATTATTCTCTTATTATTCTAATGTTATCCTGTTATTATGCTGTTATTCCCCTATTATTATGGTGTTACTCTGTTATTCTGCTGCTGTTCTGTTATTCTACTGTTATTCTGCTATTAATGTGTTGTTATTTTGCTCTAATTATTACGTTACCACAATGACAAATAGTAAAGTAAAAATTGTAGGAATATGAATCAGATGCATGAACTGAGAAAGACACAAGAGACGCAAAAGACAAGGGCCATGATGAAGACCTCGCCTAAATGTCAAAGACTTTTACTATTTGTCATTGTTTGAATTATATTTTATCCTAAAATGTTACTAGATAATAAAGTGAGACCTACATTATATGAGAATTATTTCTAGTTAATTTACTTTTTTTTTTAAATCGTATCTGATTGTCTTCCACAAACCAACCATAAATAAAACTCCATTTAACACTACAATAATAGTTGAATAACAGATTAGTATTATTAATTAAAGGCAGTTAGACTTTTCAGTTTTCACAACAGTTACCTAATCTAATCTAATTAGAAAAAAAATGATTGTATCTCACAAACACTTATAAATACTTCCATTGGGAAAAAAAACGCAGACTGAACATTTCATTCCAAAAAATCTCTTTATCTCCTTTGCAAAATGTAATTTCTTATCTTTCTATTTTTATTTTTCTTTGGTTACACTATATTGGATACTACAAAAAGGTAATTTTCTTTCTTCTTCTTTGCTTTTAGTTGAAATATTTTGAACATCTTTTTATAATGCAAAAAGGTTCATACTTCCCATGGTGCAGAATGAGTGACGTAACTGACGATAACCGAAGGTCTCCAACAAGGGAGGAAATCGATGAAGCAAAACAGAAAATAGAGTCACTTTTAATAGAGTTGATCGATACACGAACAAATGTAGAGGCAGCAGAAAACTGTGAAGAGGCCTTAATAACAGAGCTCGAAGACGTTAGAGGACAATTGAAGGTTGCTGAACTTCACAATGAACGTATGCGTAGACAGTTGAAGGAAAAGAAAAATAGGAACTACACAGAAGCCGACATGGACAATCAATTCATCGCTGGTGTGAATGCTTTGCAGAAGTCTTACGCTGAAGTCTATCATTCAATCTCTGACAATTGGACACCAGTTCAGAAAGCCATGGAACTTATGGATGGATTAAAAAACCCTTTTAAGGATGAGTTAATGGAAGTTGAGAGCATTGTACAAGGACCTGCGCGCAGGTGTCAGGGAACAGAATAAAGATATAAAAATCTATCCATGATGGTCCAGGGTTCTTGCTTTAAAATATTTGTTGCTTCAAAAATAATGTTTTTAATATCTTAGAACGTTGATGTTTATTGTGTAATTACTATGCTCCAAATTATTGTTTATATGTAATGTTTAACTACTATTTGCAGAATAACATTGGAATAACAGAAGTCCTTATCAGAATAATAGTGCAATAACACTAGAATCATGGTGGAATAACAATAGAATTACTGTAGAGTACGACCGCCATTTACAGTTGAATAGAAAATGGATAGTGTTTGAACAAAGTAAAAGTAATATGAAAACTGAATTAAATTAGAATAACACTGGAATAACAGTAGAATAATAGGGGAGAATAACAATAGAATAAACTACTTATTATGCGGAATAATAGTGCAATAACAGCAGAATAACGGTGGAAGAACAATAGAATTACAGTTGAATAGAAATGGATAGTGTCTGTAGAAAGCAAAAGTAATAGAAAAATTTAATTAAAGTAGAATAACAGTGGAATAAGTGTAGACTAATAGTGCAATAACAACAGAATAACTGCTCATTATGCGAAATAATACTACAATAACAGTAGACTAATAAGGGAATTAGAATAGAAATGCATAGTGTTTGAACAAAGTAAAAGTAACATGAAAACTGAATTAAATTAGAATAACACTGGAATAACAGTAGAATAATAGGGGAATAACAGCAGAATAAACTACTTATTATGCGGAATAATAGTGCAATAACAGCAGAATAACGGTGGAATAACAATAGAATTACAGTTGAGAAAAAACCGCCATTTACAGTTGAATAGAAATGGATAGTGTTTGTAAAAAGCAAAAGTAATAGGAAAGCTTAATTAAAGTAGAATAACAGTGGAATAAGTGTAGACTAATAGTGCAATAACAATAGAATAACTGCTCATTATGCGGAATAATAGTGCAATAACAGCAGAGTAATGGTAGAATAATAGTGGACTAAAAGCAGTCTAAACGACTGCATTTGCACTTGAATAAAAATGAATAATTTTAACAAAATAATGTTGGACTAACAGTGGAATAACAACAGAATAAACTAGTCCTTATGTAGAATAATACTGCATTAATAGCAGAATAATGGGGGAATAACAGTGCAGTAAAAGCAGTCTAGACTACTGCATTTTGAGTTGAATAATAATGGATAGTGTTAACAAAATAAAACTAACATGAAAGCTGAATTAAAAGTAGAATAACAGCAGTATAAACTACTACTTATATAGAATAATAGTGCCATAACAGCACAATAATGGTTTAACAAACAGTTGACACTAGTAAAGCACAACACCAGCTTCATAAAAGTGCGGTAAAATTAACTTAAGAAAAACCATAACACTACTTCAGTACGAGATGCAAAAATTACATATCAAATACTTAATCTGAGTCTACTGGATACACAACAGTCAACGGTACAGCATTCACTACGGCGCCTGAATCTTCACTTGTACCAGAAGATTTGGGTTTCAACTTGTTCTTAGCTGACGCCAATCCCAAGGTCTTAGGCCTCTGATTATCACAAGACTGCACCTTATCAAGGACTAACTGCCTATAGGCATTGATATCAGCCAAAATCAAAGAAGCCGATATTTCTACCCAATAGCTTCGACGAGCTACCTTGCTGTGAAGATTGGACTCAAATACGCTGCGACCATATTCAGCCATTGTATACAACAAGAAACAGCTAGACTCGGTATCCAGCGATTCCTTCTTTTTCCATCTAAATTGCACATCCACGACTTCAAAGTTGCGATAATCTTTAGCCTTCAAAACATTATTAGACTCCAAAAACACATGCATATGGTTTGCCACAATCTCTGCCAGTCTTCTGTAGTCGGATAAATTTTTGCCCTCATTGGACGTGTTGTCCCAAAAATCAATAGTTTCATTGATAAAGTTGATGCAGAAACAAGAGTAGTGATCATTGTATTGAATAGGCACAAACACAAGTTCAGAGTTTAGTCGACATCTTCCTTTGCAGGACTGTAAAAAAATATTCCAAAATTGCAACAGCCTTTTACCCGAACCGTCAACAGGGCTTGAGGAATCAAAGTTTTCTAACAATGAAAAAAGAGCATCCTCCTAAAAAGAAAGCATAAACAACAAAAAATAGTGCACAAGTGTTAAAAATATATCACTACTTATGAGTAAATTGTTGGGAAATGTGTCCTCAACAATAGTGCGATCACATGATTTAAATATCATTATTAAATCTCATACCAAGAATACGAAAGGGATGATACATTACATATATAGTCAACTGGTCCACACATATCGGTAATGATTGGCTGGCTAGAGTTTGACATTACTGTCGTGCGACGGTGATGATCAGTTGATCCCTTGAGGTCACACCTAAAGGACGATTCCCTTAATTGGTATAGCGATACAGATTAATTAATTCCTTAAAATTGAAAAATTCAATTTGTGAGAGAGAATATTTATATCTTATTATAATGGGATTAAATAAGATTCATTTTAGTAATTAAAAGGCTTTATTACTAAAATTGATTATTGTTTGAGAAACAATAGAGATAAGAATGAATGGTTCAATATAATTACAAGATGTTGTGGATTATAATTAAATGACCCATTTTATTTATATGATCAAGTATCACTAGTCAATTTGTTGAATGTAATTTAATTAATTTATAAAATGATATTTATGTGATAAATATGCATTAAATTAATTAATAAAATGTAACATAATACATGAGACATATTGTGTGACAAATGACAAAATTGACAAAAATAAAATGGTAGTCCATTTTACATAAATGGACCGAAATATTGGGTGGTGGAAGGTGTTAGTGGGTGATATTATTTTATGTGATAATGTTTAAATAATAACACCTACATAATGTAGCCTTACACACCTACATATTTTGATAAGAGAAAAAGCATAAAGGAGATTCCTTTTTGGCCTATTCTTGTGGCCTTACACGGTTGCATGCATAAAATAGGAGGACTTTTGTTCTCATTTTTGTTGCTCATTCATTCACACTCTACCATTCAAAACACATGCAAAAGTTCATGAATTATTCTCTCTTTAATCTTCATCAAAAAGGATGAATTTTTGATTCAAATTTGTTCAAAAGATTACTAAAATTATCAATGTAATATATGAGTATTAGTATTCAATTTTAAGGTAAACCACAATATAAATATCTAGTACATATTAGTTTGTGGGTTTAAGGGATAGTCTTGGGTGCTACTAATTGGAGGGCTTCTATTTTGAGGTCATGTATGTTCATCCAATATTGGAAAGCTGAAGAACTAACAAGAAGGAGATCTTGTTGGTGCCCATTTAACCGAAATTCATATGGTGAGAAAATGATTTCTTCACTTATTTATTTTAGTTTGCATGCATAAGATTTGTAATTTATTTTATGACTAAATAAATTTGAAATATATAAGAATATGTTTAGTAATAAGATATAGATTTCCTACAATCGGTATCAAGAGCCATGGTTGTTTGCATGCAAATCGATTAAAAGTTTTTCCGAGTTTTAAAGATTAACATATAAAACTTGTATAATTTGTGTTATTATGATATATCACAAAATTAATTTTTGCATGTTAAATTTTCTGATCCTAAAATGTATTTAGGATATTTTGGTTAATTTGTGGATTTTATTGTTCATTTTATATAATATTGGCATTAAAATGTGATTTTTATGATAAAAATGTCATTTTTGGACGAAAATTAGCTAAACTTCGAATTTTCAAGTGGTTTTTGGATATGTTTTCACATATATTATTTTTAGATGATCTGGAAATTTTCATAATTTTATGAGTTCTAATTCTCGAAAAATGGATTTTTCTTGATAAAAATCGGATTTAAATGAAAAATAGGTTAATATGAGAAATATTTCGAATCTGGTCATAGAAATTTAGTATGTTGTCACATGCAATTTTACAAGATGTGTGTAAAATAATAGGCTATAATGAAGTCTTCATGCATGATTTATGGATTTTTGATGAAAAATAGCATAAATAGTGACTTAATTAGTGAAAAATTGCTAAAACATACTTCATGACTAAGGAAAAACGTCACATGTTGCATTTTATTATCTTTTTCATATCTAAAATTGAAAAGTTGATGAATATAATTTTTCTCATGTTTTTATGATTTTTATTGATAAATCCGATAAACCGCAACATTGTTTTTCCCGATAACTTTCGAAATTTTTAACCTAAGTTTTTGAACATTATGAGTGTCATGGTATTTTTCCAGAATGTTCATGATTTTAAATTTCAAATTTCAAATTTATTTGAAATTTTAATGATTTATTTGAAGTTTATAGCATTTTATTGTAATTTTGAGTCCTTTTATGAACAATATTAAGAAATATGAGTTAATTATGGTCAAATAGTTAGTGGAGACTAATTTTGAGTCCTAAAAAGTTAGGGTAATTAACTTGTGCATAAATATGAATTTATGTAATTTTTGTGATTATAAAATGTTGAATCACGCAAATCCGTAAAAATCGAGTAATATACGATATTGGCTAATTAAAGGCGATTTAGCATAAAATTGGGCATGTTCATACATATTTTAATGCTGCATTTTATTTATGATTGTCATAATTTTATTTTATGTAATTTTTGAATTATGTAATTTTTTTACTTAGTATGGCCTTAGTTTTTTTAATTGGTATTGCCCGAAATGTATGGGAATATCGATTCGGTTGTAATTTTATTGTGATCTCGTATCACCGTCTTGTAATTTAATAGATTTATTTTATTATAGTTACAAATATATAATAGGAAATTATGTAATTTATTATGTAATTTTATTCATTTCGGAGTTCCCAAAGACGGATTTCTTCAAGAAGGCGATACATAAAGACGGTGTTACCTCGAGATGCGTGCCACAACCGAAGTTCAAGGGACCAATGGAGTTGGTTTCCGAATATGTAATAGTTAATTAGATTTTCTATTTTAGGAAGGCCATACTAGGATTTATTTAATTTATGCTTTGCATTTTATTTACATGTTGCATGCATCGCTAAATCGCCATAACTAAAACATGCATCATCTTTTAATCAAGTATATCGACCGTTTCAATTATAATTATCGTAGTTCACCACTTTAGTTCACTTAAAACGTGATAGATAATAAATTGACATGACCTCTCGCTAAAATAAACAAGTGAGACATAACCTTACCAAAGAGTAGAAACCATGAAAACCTATTTCGTGAGGGAGTGCACTCGGCCACACCGGGGTACAAACCTTGTTACGTAGGGGAAGTGGGTGATAAATGTCTATCCACCGAATTCATGTTGATAAGGGATGTATCGGCCACACCGTGCCCAAGTTGATGTGGATTTGGATCATGGACACATTTATTAGAAATTTGGGTTGAACTCAACAAAAGTTTTTGATAAGGGATGTATCGGCCACACCGTGCCCTTGTCGGATGTGTTTTGGGCTAAAGATAAATATTAATGTAATTTTATCGACCAAGAGTTCTAAAAGTAGAATCGATTAAGGAGTTAATCCACCGAGTTATATTGATAAGGGATGTATCGGCCACACTGTGCCCAAGTTAATATGAATTTGGATCTTGGAATCATTTATCATAGTTGGGTAGAGGTCACTATGTAAATGCTATACTTGTTTTTCCAAGTATTAATAAAACGATAAATGTTAAGTTTTCCATTATTTCGTTATTATATTGTTCTATTTCTTTACCACAATTCATATACGATATCATTTCGATTTTTGATTCAAAACTCCTTTAAAATATCGTAACTAAAGACAAAATTAGAATTTTCTTCTAAAGACCTCGGAAGAACCATTGCTAAGGATCTCTTGTAAAGAGTATAGATTAAAGTTATTCATTAATCAAACAGGTTTTTGATTCTTGACTAACACATCTACTTACAATGGATTGTTATTCATATACTTACTTGAATTAAGTACCTTGAAGCGATAAATTATTTTGGTAATTAGATTTGTCAGAATTCGTAATTGACCAAAATAACGCAACCACTTCAATGAAAGTTTTAAGACTAAAACGAACAAATGAAGAGTAATCTTTATGAATTCAATTTTGCTTCTCAAAGCAAAGACTCATTGAAATAAGTGGGAGCATTCTCTTAAACCGTTAAGATGAGGACGAGGTTCAAGAAGTAAAGATTATAATGGAATTGATACTGTTCCGGGTATGAATTCCGAAGTAGGTTTGTTTACCACGCTAGCTTTGTCGAATAATGCCTCTTCTAGCCTTGATTGCTCTCCTCGGCCTCTCCTGCAACAATGAGCAAACTGAGGGCTTGGCTTTGTGCCAAGCGTACTCACTCCGACGCTCAAGTCAGTGAACTTATTGTGATTAAGTAGTATGTTGCTTGGTGGCGTGTATTGTAGAGAGATGAGAGAGATAATACCAATTTAAGTGGTTCTTAGGTTAGATTCTGGATCCCCTTCTCAATGAGAGAGGTGGAGTATTTATAGACTTTCACCTTTTGTCACGTAGTGGCCAAGTGGCCAAGTGGCTAGCAGGTGGAAAGACTGATCTGACCTCGGCCGAGGGACCCCTGTTAGGCCGAAGGGCCCAGTTGACTCCATGCCGAGGGGTCTTGGATATGAGTACGCGGATGTGTCTCCCTACCTGCTAGTTAGCGGAGAGAGGCAGTGATCGGCCGATAGGCCGTCGGATATCTTTGTTTAAAGTCGTTGATTGGGTTGTGGATATCTTTGACCTCGCTCAATATGTTGACTTGGTCAGCGGGTGCAGAATATGCCCCATCAATTTGCCCCAGCGTAGTCTATGCCGTGGTATGGGCTCCGATGTATGTTGAGCGTATATTACGCACAAGTGAAAATTTTACCCCGGCTTCTTCTCCCTCGGCTTACTTACGCACCGGCCGTACCATATCCCCCCTCCACATGGATGGGTATTGGACATCAAATGTGGGAGAGAAGATCTTCTGGCCGGGACCCAAGGTTGAGAGTGCTTGGTGTGCTTTCGATTGCCCCCGGCCGGTGCTACCTAGCTCGGTTAGTCATATTGCCGGCGGAGAACAGTACTTTAGGATTTTGCTTTGAGGAAGATGAATAGGCAAAGGGATATGAAGGGGCGTGTTGAAGACGCTTGTTCTTGTTGCATTGATTGACATTCAATTGTTGCGTCGATTGACATTCCGTGTACGCATGCCCGACATGTGTCTCTTCGTTGATTGGTCGACGCTTCATGGGCTGCGCTTTGATTGGTCCTCCTTTGTGGGCCTTGGCCTATAAATACCAGATCTTTGAATTGAAATTGGTTACTAATTTCATTCATTCCAAAAATTTTTCTTCTTTCTAGATCTAGAACTTCAAGTGTTTCTTTCTCTTCCAATCTTGAAATTTTTACGTCGGCGTAGCACTTTTCTTCAAGGTAAACCCAAAAAAAACTTATCATCTTTTAATTTGTTTTAAGTAATTGTTGTGAACCATGTCTTCTACTGACGCCGGTCCCAGTAACCGTGCACCGGGGGGTTCCCCGGCGTGTTTTGATGAGGAGGAGGCGGTAGCCGCCGTTCCGTTAAGGTCCAGGGGCCCTAGGTCTCCTTCTCCCGAAGTTGACCGCAAAGTCCTGGAGCAAAGGGAGGATGATGACGATGTTGATGATGATGAGGAAGGGAATCCTTCCGGTGGGGAGAGGTCAACATCCCCGCATCATTATGATGCCTGTACTATCGGCCCCGATCGTGCTTGGATCGATAAGTTCATCCGCTCCTCGGCTCAATTTTTCGAAGATCACTTCTTTTTCGGCCAGGGGTACAACATTGTTATCCCTGGAGAGGGTCAGGCCGTCTGTTGCCCTCCCCCGGGTCACATCGGCGTATATATGAGGCACCTGGAGTATGGTCTCCGGTTTCCTCTCAATATGTACGTCTCTACCATAATTCATGCGATGAACGTTGCAGCGGCGCAGCTTCACCCTTTGGCCGTTAGGACTATAGTCGGCTTCGTGTGGTGTGTCTCTTTAGGGGGTGATCCCAACGGTAAATTTATTCCGCCGAATTCATTTTCTTCGAATGAATGTTCAAGGTGGCCGGGGTGGTATAGCGTCCCGGATCGAGCCAGGCTATCTCACCGTGCCTAAGCTCACCTCTTGCAAGGGCTGGAAGGAACGGTGGGTGTATGTCGAGGTCCCAGATGATTATCCGTTGCCTCGGTCTTTTCAGCACCACGTTAACTTGCGGTGCGAGAGCAGGGGGAGCGTGAGAAGATGATCCCCAAGGGCAAGAATAAGATGGACGCCGCAAAGGTCTGTCTCAACGAGGACGAGACGCGGGCATTGAAGCTTTTCGAGGTCGATGACGATGGGACGCCGAAAGTTTGGTTGCCCCCGACGCAAGTCATCCTGATGGACGAGCCGCTTTGCCACGTCGGCCTCATACCGGCCCTAGCACGGGGTGAGTGGGGTCGGTGTGAGGCCCATTTCTGTTTTTAGCGTTCTTGTTTTTGTGCCTTGACTTGTTTCTTTGTCTAACTCTTACTTTGTTTTTTTTTTTTTTTTTTTTTTTTTTTTTTTTTTTTTTTTTTTTTTTTTTTTTTTTACAGAGAACTTTGGCTCGGTTCTGTCTGAGCAATTCCTCAAGAAGATGGGACTTGACAAAGATGGTAACGTGCTGGAGAGGAATCCGAAGGTCGATGTACATGACCGCCGTCCGTCGCCATCGACCTCATGGATCAAAAGTCAAGAGCTTGGACGAGGCGGAGGCTCAGGCCGAGGTAGCTGCTGCCATTCCGCGCCGGGTCCGGAAAGCCAAGTCTTCGGCGGCTACGGTGTCAACCTCGCTTCCGCCTCCGATTCCCGCCGTCCCGAAGAAGAAGGTGGAAATCGTCGACATTGTCGACGGGGAGGATTCCGATCTTGAGGATCTCCACTTAGGCGTAAGAGGAAAAGGCCTACCCCTACCGCCGATGCTTTTGCTGCCACACTCATGCTAACGAGGGCGCCGAGGAGCGGGTCAATCGGCCAAGAAGAGCAAGCCCTCCCGTGCAGATCTAACTTGCGGCTCGGTTTAGCCGGCTCATTAGATATACCGATGACCGGCTCTGGTATGTCCGTGAACGTTGACGTGGACTCTTTGATTGAATTTTTGTAGATCAATCGGCGCGATCATCCCAATTACTCGAGCGGCAAATTGAGGAGAGGCACTGTGCGGACGGCGGGAAAAAATGCCACCGCCGACTCTATTCTCGCGTCGATATCCAACGACCAGCTCATAGCGGAGGGTACAAGGCTGAGCAAGAGGATTGGGAAGTGGTCCGAATCGGCCGGCCTTCGTATTAGGGAGCAAGAAGAGGCCCTGGCCAAGACGGGACCGTTGATAGAACGGCCGAAGCTTGATGTTGTCGCCGCAAAGGGGGTAGCCGGAAGGCTAAGCTTGATCTCCTTGCTTTGCACGAGCGCGTGTGGAGGAAGTTGAGAAGGCTGCTGTCGGCCGAGAAGGCCAAGTTAGAGGTCTGCTAACCTCGCGCCGCCAAGTTGACGGAGGAACGGGACAGGTACAAGGGCGGCTACGACGTTGTTGTCGCCCAAAGGGAGGAGTCGAAAAGGGCGTGCGACCGGCTCCGGTGAGTCACATAGGGGTACCAGTGCTATCCTTGCCCAAAGGGAGAAGGATATTGAGATGCTTCAAAAGAAGATTATCCCCCGCATGTGTGCTCAATATAGGGACCTGACCGAAGAAACCTTCAGGGAGGTGATTGGGGAGCTGTATCCGGATGGCTCCTTTCCGTGGTCAAAATTTGACGGGCTGTTCGACGATAGGCTCGAGGCTAACGAGAAAGCTGCGGCGGATAAGGCTGCCGGGGATGCGAGGGCCAAGAAGGAGGAAGAGGCGGCCGCGGAAAAGGCGGCCCTTGCTGAGAAGACGAGGGCGGCCAGAGAAGAGTCCATTAAGGCCAAGGCCGAGGATGCTAAGGCTGCCAAGAAAGCTGAGGATGCTAAGGCTGCCAAGAAAGCTGAGGATGCTAAGGCTGCCAAGAAAGCTGAGGATGCTAAGGCTGCCAAGGCCGCCGAGGATGCTAAGGCTGCCAAGAAAGCTGAGGATGCTAAGGCTGCCCAGATTGCATCTAAGTCGCCCACCAAGGATGATGCTGCTGATGGCGGCAAGGGCAAGCGGCAACAGGCATAGGGAGACGGGCGGTCGTCACCAGCTCACCGGCGTCTCGGATAGCTTCACTATTCGGGGGCCAACTATTAAGCCTTTTCTCCCTGCCATCCTTTTGGCGCTTCAAAGAACCAGTCCGTAACCTTTTGCTTTACTTTTACTTGTATTTTGTAAAACCTTGGTAGGTAGAATCTTGGCTCATCCCAAATGGGACTACTCGTCGTATTTCTCCTTCTTGTAACTCGTTATCTTTTCTTAATGAGAATTTGCTTGCTTTGCCTCTGGCTTGGCCGAGGCCTTTGATTTACTCCTTCACTTGTCTTCCTGCGTTAATTAATTGAGCGCTTTTCGTTTTACCTTTGGCCTTTAGCCGGCGATTTAGAATGCGTATCTCAACCGTTTAACGTCTTTAAACTCGGTCTTAATTTGCCGAGGCGATTGCGTTAATTAATTGAGCGCTTTTCGTTTTTACCTTTGGCCTTTAGCCGAGGCGGTTTAGAATGCGTATCTCAACTGTGTTTAACGTCTTTAAACTCGGTCTTAATTTGCCGAGGGTAGTTGCGTTAATTAATTGAGCGCTTTTCGTTTTTACCTTTGGCCTTTAGCCGAGGCAGTTTAGAATGCGTATCTCAACTGTGTTTAACGTCTTTAAACTCGGTCTTAATTTGCCGAGGGTAGTTGCGTTAATTAATTGAGCGCTTTTCGTTTTTACCTTTGGCCTTTAGCCGAGGCAGTTTAGAATGCGTATCTCAACTGTGTTTAACGTCTTTAAACTCGGTCTTAATTTGCCGAGGGCGATTGCGTTAATTAATTGAGCGCTTTTTTTTTACCTTTGGCCTTTAGCCGAGGCGCTTTAGAATGCGTATCTCAACTGTGTTTAACGTCTTTAAACTCGGTCTTAATTTGCCGAGGCGATTCGTTAATTAATTGAGCGCTTTTCGTTTTTACCTTTGGCCTTTAGCCGAGGCGATTTAGAATGCGTATCTCAACTGTGTTTAACGTCTTTAAACTCGGTCTTAATTTGCCGAGGGTAGTTGCGTTAATTAATTGAGCGCTTTTCGTTTTACCTTTGGCCTTTAGCCGAGGCGATTTAGAATGCGTATCTCAACTGTGTTTAACGTCTTTAAACTCGGTCTTAATTTGCCGAGGGTCCGTCGCGTTTCACTCGTCTCTTCCCGGCCATTCACGGGGCAACGGAGTTTACGTTTTGACCGCCGTTGAACATATGTTAGCATATCGGCTCGTCCCCCCGTCACTCCCGTTAAAGGCCGAGGTGATCGAGGTTTTGGCTCTGTCTGCTGTGTACATATGTTAGCATGCCTTCTTACTGGGGTGACCGCCGTTGTTTTTTTTTTTTCCTCGACATGACTATGGAGGGGATTAACACTTTGATGGAAAATGGGGATGACTCCTATTTAGATATGAACATGCATTGGGGTGCCAACAATTGTTTTGGGCACCTCCGCTGCTATACAAAGTATTTTCTGAGATTGTCGGTGTTCCAATGGCTCATCAGAGGTACATCCCCCATGTCCGTCAGCCGGTATGTACCCGGCCTCATTTCTTCAACTACCTTGTAGGGACCTTCCCAGTTGGCCGTCAACTTGCCATGAATGTTTCCTTTATTGGTGGCGGCTGACTTCCTTAGGACCAGATCACCTACCGTTAGATCCCTTTTGTGGACCCTTCGGTTGTAGGCCCTTTTCATTCGGCTCTGATATATCGCTAAGTTGAGGCGTGCTGCATCTCGGCTTCCTTCGACCAGGTCTAGGGAGGTTCTTAGGCCTTCCTCGTTTTCATCCGGGTTAAAAGTGGCCGTTACGAATGTTGGCACCGTTGCTTCGATCGGCGGGGATCGGCCGGAGCCGTAGACTAAGTGGAATGGATGTACCCGTTGCCTCTTTCTCCGTGGTTCGAAGGGACCACAGAACGCCGGGTAGCTCATCGGCCCATCTTCCCTTGAGGTCTTCAACCGTCTTCTTCAAGCCGTTGAGGATTGTTTTATTAGGGCCTCTGCCCGCCCGTTGCTCTCCGGGTGGCGGACGGAGGAGTATGCAAATTTGATGCCAAGTTCTTCCAACCAACTCATTATTGTATCACTCCAAAACTCTCGGCCATGGTCGAACACCATGACTTGGGGTAACCCAAAACGAGTTATGACGTTTTCCCGCATCACCTTTCTTACGGCCGTCGCGGTCTTGGCGTGTGCATCACAGACCTCAACCCATTTGGTGAAGTAATCGACGGCGACGATTAGGAACTTTCTTCCTCCGGATGCCGTCGGAAATGGCCCTAGTAGATCCATTCCCCACTGTGCAAAAAGAAGGGGACTAAGCACCTACCGCAGTCTCGGGAAGGTGCATGTATCACCGGAGCATGCATCCGACGGTTGTTGCATTTTTTTGTTTTGTTTCTGAATCTTCAAGCATGGTGGGCCGTATAGCCGGCTCGGAGAGCTTTGTGGGCTAGTGTTCTTGCCCCCATGTGATGACCACAGATGCCTTCGTGTATTTCGCACAAGATTAGCTCATCGGCCGGGACCGACACACTTCAGAGTGGCCTTGTCACGGACCTCCCGTATAACTCTCCTTCAAACACCAAGTACCTTCTTTGCGATCCTCTTTATCTTTTGTGAGAGATTGCGGTCCTCCCAGCTCATGTGTCGCTTTATACCTCTTTATCGGAGTCATCCATGTCGTCTCGGCCTCCACGTCGCACACCATGCCGATGGTTTCGTCAATGCTTTTAGCGTTCTCGATGTCCACTAGCACGGTTCGGTGATATTCCCGATGGTTGAACGGCGGTTTTGAGAGAGCGTCGGCCGGTTGTTCTCGGACACGGGGATGTGTCGCATTTTGAATGACTTCAATTTTGAGGTCTCGGCTTTTACCTTTTCCAGGTATCTTACCATCCCATCGTCCCGAGCTTCGTACTCTCCTTCGTATTGGTTAGTTACCAAGAGAGAGTCTGTTTTCAAAATGATGTGTTACGCCCCGCGCTCTCGGCTAACTCAACTCCGGTTATCACTGCCTCATATTCGGATTCGTTATTTGAGGTTGAGAAGGTAAACTTCAAAGCGTACTCGAACTCGTCCCCGTTTGGGCCGATGATAAGGATGCCGGCTCCCGAGCCGTTCGTTGTGGAGGATCCATCGGTATATACCTCCCACATGCCGGACACGACTCTTCCCGATACGTGCACTCGGCCAAGAAGTCTGCCGCGCCGCCCCTTTATCGAAGGCCTCGGTTTGTATTGAATGCCGGCCGGATAGCTCCACCGCCCATTTGATTAGTCTCCTGCTGACTCGTCGAACTTTTCCAATGCTTTTTCCAACTACTGGTCGGTTAAGACCGTCATGGGATGTGCGTCGAAGTAGGGTTTCAACTTCCTTGCGGCAACAACCACGGCAAAGGTCGCTTTTTCAATCGGCGGGTAGTTTCTCTCGGCGGCAACAAACAGTGTATGGTCGATAAAGTAGATTGGGTGTTCTTTGCTTGTTTTCTTCTCGACGATCATGGCACCGACCGTGGCCGAGGTTACTTGCTAAGTATAGATATAGCGTTTCCCCAGTCGGTCCGGGACAGGGTTGGGAGAGTTTGCGGATGGGCTTTCGATTGTTTGAAGGCCGTGCTCTGTTCCTCCCCCCTGCCAGTCTTTATTCCCTTTTAGCACTTTGAAGAATGGGGTGCTCTTGTCGGCCGATCGAGAGATAAAGCGGGCGAGGGCCGCCATCCTCCCTGGTCGAGATCATAACCTCTTTGCGATTCCTCGGCTCCGGCAGTCCCGAATGCTTGGACTTTCTCTCGGATTGGCATCAATTCCCCGGCGCTAACAAGCACGCCGAGGAATTTGCCGGCCGGACACCGGTTGCATTTTGTAGGGTTAAGCTTCATCTTGTATTTCCTTAGTGAACAAAATGTCTCGTGTAAATCGGCTAGGTGCTCGCCGTCGGACTTGCTCTTGACAATAGCATCGTCAACGTAAGCCTCAATGTTTCGCCCTTTTGATTTTGGAATACTTTGTCCACCGCCTTGTGTAAGTCGCGCCGGCGTTTTTCAAACCAAACGGCATCATCTTGTACATGTAGGTGCCGTGTATGGTGATGAATGCGCATTTAGGCATGTCTTCCTCCGCCATGAATACCGATGGTATCCTGAAAAGGCGTCGAAGCGAGCTCGGCATTGTGTAGCCTGCCGTTGCGTCTATTAAGCTATCTATTCGAGGCAAGGGATAACAATCTTTAGGACATGCTTTATTAAGATTTGTAAAATCCACACACATCCTCCACGCCCCCGATGACTTCCTCACCATTACAACATTTGCTAGCCACTCGGGGTAAGTACAAGGCATGATAAAGCCCGCCTCTAATAGTTTGTCTACCTCGGCCTTGATGGCCTCATCTTTCTCGGCCGAGGAGTTTCTTATCTTCTGCTTGACAGGGCGAGCGTTGGAGAGCACGTTCAGCTTGTGAACGATCACCTCTCGGCTCACTCCTGGCATCTCGGCGGCTGAGTACGCAAAGACATCTTTGTTCCTCCTCAGCAGGTCTAGGAGATCGGCCCTAAATTTTGGTTCCAGGCCGACACCGACAGCGATTCGGTGCCCCTGGATCAATCTCTATCTGCTCGGTCTCTGCCCCTTCGACCATGCCGACGTGGTTGGTGCTCATCGGTTCGTCCTCCTGTCGTAAGGATGGGTTCTTCCCTTTTTCCTCTTTCTTTGCTACCTTGAAGGATTGCATGTTGCATCCTCTGGCCGATATTTGGACGTTGACCACCTCGTCTTTTTCGTTCTTTGAGACGAGTTTATGAACCTCCCCGCGTCCGAGACATACATCGTTGTCGTGGCCCGGATGGACATTACTGCATCGACCTCACTCAGGGTGACACGACCGATGAGAACGTTGTATGCGGATGAGCCGTCGATGACCACGAACTCGGACATCACATTCTTGGCCGCGTCAGACTGGCCGAACATCACCGGTAACTTGATAGACCCCAGGGGGACCAAGCCCGCCCTGAGAAGCCGTACAATGGGTTGGTGCATGGGCTAAGGTCCGCAATTTTCGTGCCGAGCCCTAGAAAGCACTCCCCGAACATGATGTTCGTGTAAGCACCCGTGTCAATCGTGCATCTCATGACCAGGTGGTTAGCTATGTCTAAGTGGACTACGAGTGGGTCGCTATGCGGGGCGATGATTCCTTCGTAGTCCTCCTTCCCAATAGTTATGTTCGGGATGTTGGAAGCGCGGCCGCTGTAGTGGGCACGAAGTTACGACGATACAATGTCCGATCAGTTCGGTGTCGTTTGTGTCCACGAGCGGATCCGCCGTTCTCGTTTCCCCCGATGACAACATGAATTGTTCCTATCCGTTCAAAGACGGATTTTTCTCCGAGCCACCGGTGTTAGTCTTTTGGCCTCCGGCGACATATTTGCCGAGGCTCCCCTTCCGGATCGCTCTTCAATGGCATTCTTCAAATGCCTGCAGTCGTTGGTTAAGTGACCGGTGTGGCCGTGGTACTCACAGTACTGGCTCGTGTCACCGTCCCCCCTCGGTTTGGGGGGCCTTTCCCACTTCTGCCCCTCGTTCCTGCTCAGGGAGAAAACCTCGGCGGCAGATACGACCAGGGGGGTGTGATCCTTGTACTTCTTATGGTAGTACGGACCTGAACTCCCCCCGGCGTCAGCTGGGTTCTGCTTCCTGGCGGGCTTGTCAAACCGCGACCTATTATTGTCGCGGCGTCCTTCATCCGGTTTGTCCTCCCGGTGGCTCTTTCTTTCTGAGTGCCCGGCATCGCCGTGGCCTACCCAGATTTTGTGATAGTCTTCGACCTTAATGGCCTGGTCGGCCAATTTCCTGGCGGACTCTAGGCCCAGGCCACCGCACTTGATGAGCTCGTTTTTCAAGTCCCCTCCGGGAGGCCCTTCATCGCGTCGAAGGCCGCTAGTTCGCTGTTCGCTCCCTAATCTGAACCCCGGCATCGAACCTCTTCACGTAGCCGGAGTGACTCGCCTCCCTCCTCGCTGATAGTCGAGATCCGATGTCTCGACGCTCTCCTTTTATTGGTAGAGTCTTGGGCAAAACGCGTCTCTTAGGTCGGAGTAGGAGTATACCGACCCATCGGGTAGCCCCTTGTACCAGCTTTGCGCCATTCCAACCAAGGTCGTTGGGAAAATTCGGCACTGCCTCGTCGGAGTTGCTCCCATACCGACATGTGAGACTCGAAAGCCTCGGCATGATCGGTTGGGTCGCCCTCTCCTTTGTATGATATAGATGGTAGCTTTAGCTTTGGCGGCACAAGGGTCTCTAGGACGTAGGCACCGAGGGGTCATCGACCACGTGTCTAATGACACGCGGCGATCGGCTCCTCGCATCCTTAGTCCGGCCCCTCTCCCCGTGGCGGGAAGGGCTTCTTCTCCGACTCGGTGAGTCGGACTCCTTCTCCGACTCGGTGAGTCGGACTCCTTCTCCCGACTCGGTGAGTCGGACTCCTTCTCCGACTCGGTGAGTCGGACTCCTTCGCTTTCCGTCAGGGGCATGCCTCGTTGGCGTCGCGGCGACATCGTCCTTCCGCGAGTGCGGGAAGGGCTTAGTTCTACCACTGACACTCTGGGCTCCCCCGGCGTCTTGGTGGGTTCAGCCTCTCTTAGTGCTCCGTTCAAGTTTCTCGGAGTCACCTTTTGGGCCCTAGCTTCCTGGACGGGTTCCGCCGCTCTTGTCGGTGTGACAGTGTGAGCCGGCGTACTGACAATCAGGTCCAGGAGTTGCTTCAGTTTTGCTGCATCAACCACACGTCCCATGATGGTGACCTGGTCGGCGGGCAGCGGCGTATCTGGTATTATTGGCATCCCGAACTCCGGTTGAATTACCCGGCTGGTGGAGGGCTGCACAACTCCAGAATTGTGGACGGTATCCTCGTGGTAGAATTCGGTCTCGTCAGTCACGAGTACCTCTTGTTCTTTTGACATTTTCTTAGCTTTTGGGTGGGTTTTCGTTTTGGTTTGGGAATGATTAGCTTCTAGTGCCTTCCCCACAGACGGCGCCAATTGTTCCGGGTATGAATTCCGAAGTAGGTTTGTTTACCACGCTAGCTTTGTCGAATAATGCCTCTTCTAGCCTTGATTGCTCTCCTCGGCCTCTCCTGCAACAATGAGCAAACTGAGGGCTTGGCTTTGTGCCAAGCGTACTCACTCCGACGCTCAAGTCAGTGAACTTATTGTGATTAAGTAGTATGTTGCTTGGTGGCGTGTATTGTAGAGAGATGAGAGAGATAATACCAATTTAAGTGGTTCTTAGGTTAGATTCTGGATCCCCTTCTCAATGAGAGAGGTGGAGTATTTATAGACTTTCACCTTTTGTCACGTAGTGGCCAAGTGGCCAAGTGGCTAGCAGGTGGAAAGACTGATCTGACCTCGGCCGAGGGACCCCTGTTAGGCCGAAGGGCCCAGTTGACTCCATGCCGAGGGGTCTTGGATATGAGTACGCGGATGTGTCTCCCGGCTGGCTAGTTAGCAGGCCGAGAGACGGGTGACTGGCCGATAGGCCGTACCGGATATGCTGTTTAAAGTCGTTGACTGGCTGTGGATATCTTTGACCTCGCTCAATATGTTGACTTGGTCAGCGGGTGCAGAATATGCCCCATCAGATACAAAGGTAATGTTAAAGGTAAAGTTGTTGAGAATGACGATACTAAACCTATCAATCCCGACCGATAAGTTTCCATTGTCTTAAATGTTGGACATGAGAAAGGAGACTACCCCAAATTATTGAAGAATCAACAAGTTAGTTGTGGGACATCTAATGAGACCTTCTTCTTTAAATGTTTATTTGATTGACATAAAATTTTGCTAGTACTACTTCGTCAATATTGGAAACCGGTGGTGGTTTTCATCATTATGTTTGATACATAGGATGATTAGAATATGACGACTAGCAACAATGAAGTCGAGAGATAGAGTCATTGTGTACTAAATCTAGTTTCGGGTTGGGAGTTGTACTTAATTGTGACTATTAAGTACATAAACTCTAAATAAGAATACAAACTTGTTAAGATACAAAAGAGGTTTCACTTTTGTGACCCTATACACCACAATTTGATGTATGGCTAGCCCATTATCAAGGTGATAATATTCTAAACCAAACTAGAATGATATATCATGAAGATGATGCAAGACTCGAATTGGTAACCCAAGATTAAACCTTAAATTCTGGAATGATGAACACAAAGAGTTATAGAGTACTCTTGAAACCATTAGATTGTTAATGGTATATGCGTATCTTGTATTCAAAGCAAGATATCTCGTGCCTTTTGGTTGAAAAGGAGATCGAGGTTGTAAATCATTGATCCAAAATAGGTTGATCATTTTCTTTTACCAACGATTTAGGTTGACACTAATGTGTTCACTTAATAAGGTAAATAGAGAAATCTTTGAAGAAGTTCAAAAGTTCAAAGAAGCACGATTTAGTCGTGATGGGATTATCAAAGTGAAGACTTTGATATAAGCCAAAGGAAATGTGATATAGTATCACAAGTTAATCTCTCTTAGCACGCATTATAGAATAATGTGTGATTGGATAAGAATTCAAACGCTATTCAATATGGTTTGAACTTCGATCAAGTTACTTTAGGTCACTTGATCCTTTTGGGGATTTTATCATTTTTGTCTAAATTATTTTTCCACTAAATCGAATCATATGAGATATGAAATGGTAAAGGTACCATGTTTGTAAGTTTTCACAAGAAACAGATGCTCATTTTTCCCTTTCAATTATCACGACAACGACGGGTTTGCGGCTCGTGAAGCTGTCTTTCTAAAATACAAGTTTATTTCTAGAAGACAGAGTGGGAGAAATTATTCAAGAGCCACAAAGAATGCCACAAAGATTTTGTGTCGCAAGAAACTGGTCTTTCTTGGCTATATGAGACGTTTTGTGTAAGACGTTGTTTCTTTAAAACCTAGGAGGTTAAATTCGTCATTTGTTGAAAATGATGAATTCATGCTACTTTTAAGAAAGTAAAGAGCTTATAACTTACAAAGAAATTGTTTGATTCAAGTTGATTACTTATGGAAAGTAATAAACATATGACTTACATAAGAGTGTTTAAGTCACAACTCAATACAAGGCTTAGAGCCATGAAAATCCGAAATAAAAGGGCTTGATTAGTGACAAAGGGTTTTGCACTAATAAAGAGAGATTTCAAGGTTTGATTGGTTGCAAAGGTTTTTGAACCAGTTGAAATGCTTAAGTCTATTTGGATCTTCTTAGGGATTGTGTTTCATTACTATGAAATACATAGCGAGTGAATCTTGAGTTTTGAAGATTCTTGCAATCCTAAGATAATGTGAAACTTAAGAGAGGGTCTTAAGTAGGACATCAATGAGTTGGAATCAACATTTTTGATCATGTGATAAAACATTTCTCGATAAGTCGAGAAGTTGTGTTTATACATGAAGTTTAGTGGGAGTTACGGAAATTTTAATTAGTCTTATATGTGAATGACATATTGATCATCGAGAATGATTTAAGACTCTTGGAGTACTCTAATACATCTTTAATATCCGGATTTATGAAGATAAATCCACATGATATTAGCGTCAATAAGAAGTCTTATGTTGATAAGATTCATGACTTGTTCAATTAAATTAAACATATTTGATTGATTCCATTTGCTTCCGCTGCCGGATCAATTAAATAAGTAATGATGTATAACACTTCATATGCTTTGAGTATGATGAATTGTTTCAAAATTGAATTTAAGTAATCTTTACCAAGTAAGCCATAAAGATTACCCTTAAGTGCTTGCAGAAGCATTAAGGACGTAAAGCAAAGTGTTTATGATGCAATTTTGTGTAAGAGTGTTACACAAGTGACAATTAACAATTGAGATTGCGCATGGTTTCCGACAAAACCATAATCAAAACACATTAGGATGGTTAAGATACCATTGTGGCTATGTTAATTAAGAAGTAGATTTTCTAGAATTGTTCTAGACAATAAAGAATAATGAGAGATATTTATAACGGAAATTGAGTACACTTGCAATCATGAGATGTGCAAGAGAATGAGTCCCGCACACTGTGAAAACAGTGGGAGCTATTCTTAGGCTAGAGGGCCTATGTCTTGATTGGATCTCGACACGTACTCAGAAAGTTTTGTGATGCAAATGTATACATTACAAAGGAAAACGAGTATGTAGTAAGGTTGAGTAAGGTACAAGAAGTTGATAAAACCTACTAACCAAAACCTTCTCATAGGCTAAACATGATGAATCATGTCATTTCAATTAAATTGAAATGAACAACTACATACAAGATCAAATTAGATTATAGAACATGAAATAGTAATCAGGCATTGATTATTCATATGTGATAATCGCATTTGTCGTTCGAGTTTTACTTTAAAACTCTTTTATTATACTTTGTTACATCCAAACGGGTTGTAGAGACAACATTGAACCCCGTTAAAGTGAACACGGATTAGCATGGTATTCGCCCATAGTCACTTGTATGAGGTGACGTCTCGAAGTGACTAGAGTGTGATGCGATTGATGGCAAGTTCAAGTGCCATAGAGTCATGTGAGATGACTAGTCGATCACATAGGCAGACCGTTAGGAACACTTTGTCGGGCAGTGACCGCTTATAGAGTTCTGGCAAATTTATAAAGCCTGGTCGTGGCGAGAGCTACTATAGTATTCTAATGAGTCGATTCTTTTGACTAAAGACTGTTCGCCTAAGATGGCACAGTTTCAGATTAACTTTGATTTGTGTTACTACGACCTTCGTAAATGGAGTCAAATGGGCATATTTTGGGTTATGATGGTCTGTGCTAGTCGAAGGGAATAAGTGCGATAGAATTGTCCACCCCCTGTCGGGTTAAAACAATATCTCAGGGCCACTCGAGGAGTAATGAACTGGAAATGCGTGGCCACGCTCGGAAGGTATCCATGGTGGATAAATTCCGGTCAATCAGTTATTCTCCAGATCGAGGAAACCACTCTCGATATGATCACTTGCAAGTACGACCCGAAAGACACCTTACATTGAGTGGGAGATAGTAATAGGACAAGAGAATTGGTAACGCACACTTGTCGATGACAAGTGGGAGATTGTTGGGAAATGTGTCCTCAACAATAGTGCGATCACATGATTTAAATATCATTATTAAATCTCATACCAAGAATACGAAAGGGATGATACATTACATATATAGTCAACTGGTCCACACATATCGGTAATGATTGGTCTGGCTAGAGTTTGACATTACTTCGTCATTTACGGTGGTGATCGATTGATCCCTTGAGGTCACACCTAAAGGACGATTCCCTTAATTGGTATACCGATCTGATTAATTAATTCCTTAAAATTGAACAATTCAATTTGTGAGAGAGAATATTTATATCTTATTATAATGGGATTAAATAAGATTCATTTTAGTAATTAAAAGGCTTTATTACTAAAATTGATTATTGTTTGAGAAACAATAGAGATAAGAATGAATGGTTCAATATAATTACAAGATGTTGTGGATTATAATTAAATGACCCATTTTATTTATATGATCAAGTATCACTAGTCAATTTGTTGAATGTAATTTAATTAATTTATAAAATGATATTTATGTGATAAATATGCATTAAATTAATTAATAACATGTAACATAATACATGAGACATATTGTGTGACAAATGACAAAATTGACAAAAATAAAATGGTAGTCCATTTTACATAAATGGACCGAAATATTGGGTGGTGGAAGGTGTTAGTGGGTGATATTATTTTATGTGATAATGTTTAAATAATAACACCTACATAATGTAGCCTTACACACCTACATATTTTGATAAGAGAAAAAGCATAAAGGAGATTCCTTTTTGGCCTATTCTTGTGGCCTTACACGGTTGCATGCATAAAATAGGAGGACTTTTGTTCTCATTTTTGTTGCTCATTCATTCACACTCTACCATTCAAAACACATGCAAAAGTTCATGAATTATTCTCTCTTTAATCTTCATCAAAAAGGATGAATTTTTTATTCAAATTTGTTCAAAATATTACTAAAATTATCAATGTAATATATGAGTATTAGTAATCAATTTTAAGGTAAACCACAATATAAATATCTAGTACATATTAGTTTGTGGGTTTAAGGGATAGTCTTGGGTGCTACTAATTGGAGGGCTTCTATTTTGAGGCCATGTATGTTCATCCAATATTGGAAAGCTCAAGAACTAACAAGAAGGAGATCTTGTTGGTGCCCATTTGACCGAAATTCATATGGTGAGAAAATGATTTCTTCACTTATTTATTTTAGTTTGCATGCATAAGATTTGTAATTTATTTTATGACTAAATAAATTTGAAACATATAAGAATATGTTTAGTAATGAGATATAGATTTCCTACATAAATAAGTAGGTAATAACGCAAAATTGCAAAGGAAAAACCAAATACCATATGACGAAGTCCGAAGAACATTGAGCTTGGTTCTGAACGTTCCTCAAACTCCAACGAATTAAAAAGAGTCGACCAAACGCCGACTACTCTTGTTGACATCATAGCAGTTACATCTACTATAGAAACAATATCCCCCTTGTCCAAAAACATGCCGACCTTCTCGTTGTACACCACTAACATCTCATTGCATTCACAAAAGTAACATATGATACGAACAGTGGAATTACAGTAGAATAACAGTTCAATAACAACAGGCTAATAACGAAATTAACAGTGGAATTACGGTGGACTAACAGCGGAATAATAGTGGTATAAACGTAGAATAACAGTTCAATAACAACAGGATAACAAGGAAATTAACAGTACGTGGAATTACTGATACTAGTTTGGCACTAGTACTTTGTCAAAATAACAGCATAATAACAGGAGATTAACAGACAATAATAGAACAATAACAGTGGAAAACAAAAAGAGTAACTAAACAGGAACACCACACTACAAAAATAACGCGGGAAACTAACTGTAAATCTGACGGAAATAATAAACCGTCAGATATTTTGTACTTGTGACGGAAACGTGACGGATATTCCGTCAGTAATGAAATCCTGACGGAATATCCGTCAGGATACGTCAGCAGTCACTGGCGCGTTAAAAAACAAAGGCGCCAATATATTCCTGACGGAAAATCCGTCAATAATCATATGATTCCTGACGGAAATTCCGTCACACGTAGCTTTCAACTAAAGCAAACAACCAGTCAATAATTGAGAGGAAGCATCTGACAGAAATTCCGTCAGGAAAGTCAACAAAATGTTGACTTTCCTGACAGAATTTCCGTCAGAGGTTTCCTCTCAATTATTGCCCAAACGGTAATAATTGACAGAAAAATCCTGACGAAATAACCGTCAGGAATCCGCATTTTTGAAAGGTCCTGACGGAAATTCCGTCAGAAAAGTCAACAAAATGTTGACTTTCCTGATGGAATTTTCGTCTTGATGTTTCTTAAATATCGAAAACTCGCAAACAGGCAGTCATTCTCTATCGCATTATTTTTTCCCCAAATCAATTTTTCTCCCAAAACCTAACACTAAATCCGACACCACCACCACCACCACTACCACCCTCCTCTCCTTCCGACTACCGCCATCTCCACCCCAGGTTTGTCCTTTCTCTCTTATTTTTCCTTTTCCTTTTCTTGTCTTTATTATTTTTTATTTGTATAGGTTGTCATCACCGCCGCCGCCGCCGTCCACCACCTCCGCCGCCGTCCCCCTCCACCTTCTTTCTCATCCTTGCTTTTTAATTATTAGTAAAGTTAATTAGGTATTTTTATTCTCCTTTTAATTAATTTTTTTATTTAATTAGCTTAATTAGTAGTAATTGGTGTTGATGCATGTTAGGATAGAAGCCATTTTGTTCTAATTTTTTGTGAATTGTTAAATTTTGTGTAATAGTTAGTAGTAGCTTAATTAGTTTAATTAGTAATAGTTAGTAGTAGTTTTGTGAAGTGTTAAAATTTGTGTAATGTTAACGTTTTTAAAATGATAATTTGACTTAATGTTAATTAGATTAGATATTTAAAATGAAAAATTAGTCATGTTACTTAGTTTTTGTTAATTGACATTATTAGGAAAGTAGTCATTGTTGTATGTTTTGTTTTTAGTATTATTGAAATTAATGTTCATATTGACTTAGTACCCGTTCAAAAATTACTCATTAGGAGTAATTTTTGAATAGTCTCCATTTTGGGACTGTCTATGTACGTTTCAAGTCACTTAGGTAGTAAACATGTATTTGTGATTTGTTAATGTGGAAAGAGCTCGATGACAATTCCTTAAATGTTCTCTGAATGCATATGTGGAGTAATTATTTATTCTACATTGCGTATTTGGAGAACAGAGGGGAATTGCTGCCGAATTTTTTCCTCATTAATAAATCACAAGTGTGTGTTTACTAGTGACTTGAAACGTACATTGATGGGTTTAGGTTGGAGGGATAAGGACCCAATTAAAAAAAAGACGACTTGTTGACAATAGTTATTTGTTGGTGATAATGTTTATTGAGTATTATTTTTGGTTGTTATTGTTTTTTTATGACATATATACAAACAAATTGAATTGTAGATATATATAAACATGAAAAGATTAGAACGACAATGGATGTATGAAAGATTAGACGAAAAAAAGAAACCGAAGCGTGAATTTGCAAAGAGGGTGAAAGAGTTTATTGACTTCGTGGAACAAAGTAGTATGTATAAGAATTTTGGTGAAATAAGGTGTCCGTGTAAGAAATGCAATAACAGATATTTTAAAGGGAACAAAGTAGTTCAAGATCATCATTGGTCGAATGGTTTTGCCGATAATTACTATGTATGGTCGTATCACGGTGAGGAAATGCCTACCAAAGGAAGTTCAAGTAGTATCGTAGTTAGTGAAAATCCTTACCGTGAGCTCGTGGAAAATGCATTACGTGATAATGTTAAACAAATATTGGAGGAGCAACCCAATCCCGACGACCTTAGCGATGAAGAAGTGCGTTATGAAACCCCAAACCCCCAAGTTTCTTCCTTCTATAAAATGCTAGAAAAAGCCGAACAACCAGTCTATGAGGGAAGTAATATGAGTTTAATGCAAGCGGTGACACGCTAGTCGTGTACCTACCGAAGATAACCAACTGGCACTAACTAATATAGCTAGGGAAGTCGGGTTGATCTCCACAGGGAGGCAAGATATCTGTTAGAGGTCCGTCTATTTAGGTCACTAAATGGGGGTTTAAATTTGGTTTCTAAACTAATAAAGGCTTAAAGGAAAGAGCAGTAAAGAGAGAGCAATAAAAGGCAGAAATTATAATAAAGGTGATCAAATGAGAGAGAACATGTCAGGATTTCGGTTCACCATGGTAGTCTAGCGATTCAACTGCAAATAGCCTAGATAATCTACTGTGAGACGGATACAGGAAAGGTCCTTCCGGTCCACTTTCTATCCTAGATTTCCACTAACTTAACTTTCGTCCTCGTCAGGGTAGTCTACTGTTCATAGCAGGTCTATTTAATCCAATCTTCCGATCCAGGAGTAAATTTAACCAGATTAAAAGTAACTTAGAAGCGTGCACTCAACTAAGTCGGTATTATAATTAAATTGCCATGGGTATAGATTCTCACAAATAAATCATCTAGCCTATTCGCTACATCGTCACAATCCTACCATGGATTTCCTAATCCCAACATGAAAGGATTTAGCTACTCATATTACTATTGTTGTCAATAATAATAATAGTGAATAAACTAATTGAAGGCATGATGAAATAACAATAATAATGCATAAACTAAATTAGGGCAGAATAATTAAGACAATAAAACAAGGATTAAAGCAAGGAAATAATGAGATTAAGATTAAAAGGAGAAGAGAGATTACAATCTCAAGCGATTCCGGCGTAAAGATCAAATCCACTAAGCAAAAGATTAAGGAGAAGAGAGTTTACAGTAGAAAGTGTATAAAAGAGAGATTAAGAATTTCAAGAGATGAATCAAGCATAAGTAGCGTAAAACAACGTACTTAATAACCTAATTAATGAATGCTTAAATAGAAAAACTAAGTCCATCACGAAATAACATAACACGGGTTAATTAAGCCCGTCTTAAATCCAAAACCTCTCGATCAAGTGATATAAAACCACTCGATCGAGGTCTTCAGTAGCTAATCCTCTCGTCGAGTAAAAAGATCACTCGATCGAGGAAACCCACTAAACAGCATTTCGATCGAGCACAACAAACCACTCGATCGAACTCTTCAGCTTCCCAAACCACTCGATCGACCAAATAAACCATTCGATCGAGTGTTCTTCCTCGAAGTCAGCTTCGAAATCATCTTTGACTGCTTCGTTGACCATCCCTTCACGCGCTTCAAGGCAATACTCTCGCTCTAACATTCCCGTCTCCTCAAAATGCATGCAAAATAGGACGAATAGAGCACGGTTTCACCACTTTCAGATTCATTTCTGCAAAACAGACAAAACAAACCAAAGTAGCCAATTCGGGGCATATTGCAATACAAAACAGTACAAAAGTTCATAGAAATACGTGAAAAATAAGACTAAAAAAGCTATATAAAATGCACGTATCAAATCTCCCCAAACCGAACCTTTACTCGTCCTCGAGTAAACTAAATGCAAACTAATGGAACGGAAATGAAAACTCAGAGCTAGCTATAACCTGTCTACTTGAACCAATTTAATGCAACAGAAATTAACAGTTATAGCTACAGCAGTCAATACGCAAACGAATTATAAGATGTCCATAAATAAAGCTGACCTATCGACTTTGCAAGACCAACAAAATCTGACTCTCACGTGGTCACTCTTCTCTCATGAAGCAAAGGGTGAATTATATATGTATAAGAGAGAAAGAGAAACAGTCACTCACCTAAACTGCGACCTACATAACATGCATGCAACAAAAATTAAAGGCGATTCAAGTACTATGCACAAATTCCAACCAACAATGTCCGTCACTGCCGAGGGCTTACAAATAGTATAGGAATAGTGAGGTTCATGTAAGAAAAAGGCAAAATAAATTATGAAAATGTGGAGGTAAAAGCGCCAAGCTAGTTCCTAAACAGGACCATATAAGACCATTCAAATCTCAACTGACTGAAAATAAAGCACAAGTGCCCTTCATGGCACACAGCTCAATAACCAAGTACACTATCTGTAACGCCCCGTAATTTCGGACCGTTAATATATTTCGGAAATAATTTATTAATCAAATAAAAGTTGATATTTAAGTATTTAAAGTAAAAATAATTCAAAGAAATATAATTTTATTATATTTTGAAGAAAAGTATTTATTTTGATAGTTTCGAGATGTTTAAAAATAGTTTAAACCGTGTAAAACTTTTTATTTCGAAATAAGGGCGTATCGGGGGGAAAATGACAATTCTTTTGAACGTTGGGTAAACGAATTTGGAAATGGGTCGTATGAATACTCAATTTTATTGTAATCTCGTGTTTAAGAACTTTGGTCTTGACGGAATTTGCATTTGACTTACGGTTTTAATTATTATCGAAACGAGTCAAAACCGACTCGAAAAATCCCGACTCAAACCCGCTCTTTCCTTTCCTTTCTTCCTTTCACGCGCACCAGCCCCTTCCCCTTCATTTTTTCTGGTTTTCTTATCTTCTTCAACCTCTAACATTACCAAAACTCCATTTTTTATACATTCAAGCTAAAAATCGTCACATCTCCTTCGTTTCTTATCGGTTTTTCGCATAATTTACCTTTCCGGAATCCCCTCGTCGAGATCTACAACTTGGTATAATTTAATTTCAGTTTTCATTAAGTTGTTTTAAGACGAAATTTCGGTAATTTCGGTTTTATGTGCTTATTATTGTGTTTTAATTGTTTATTTAGGTGAAGGATTGGAAGACGAGTTTGGGGACTCGTATATTGTCGAAGAAAGCGGATAGTTGCTAGTTAGGGTTTGGGTTTGAGGTGCTAATTGCTCTTTTTTCTAGCTTAAGGTAACATATTTCGAGTTACTCGACGAAAGATCGTCACATGTTTTTGATTTTTGTATGTTTGGTGAATTTTTGTTTGAGTAGTAGTTTTCACATGTTAAAATTTGTTGCATGTATGCTTAAATTATGCCTTTTGTTAGTTTAAATTAACAAAGTTGAATTGGGAACGATTAATTAAGGTTCAGACGGTCTTTTACTAAATAAAAATGGAAAAAAATGGTGGTGTAGGGGGACGGGGCGGAGGCAGGCGCTAAAGCTCGTGGCGAGTGCCCACGGCTAGCCCACGGTTGGCCCGGGTCGGTCCGTTGCTTGTTTCGCGGTTTTCCATGCAAAATTTGTCATTTAAGGTTTATTAATGACTTAGTTAGTATGAGTACACTTTAGGAATTGAATCATATAAGTAATAAAAATTATGTTAATGGTAAAACTATGCTTATATTAATAGTTATCACATGTTAGGATAGTTTACAAAATGAATTTGTAAATAATAGGCTCAGAATGAATTGTATAGGGATAATTGTAATGTTTTGTTGATTGTGCCGAAAACTGAGCCTTAGTCCCTTTAACTGATGCGATGTCAGTTAATTGAGTGATTGGTCAGCCGCAATTTGACCCGTACCTGTCGCAGGGCTGGGGTTGCGGGTAAAAATTCGGTTGAATGAATTAGATAATCGGCCTTTTTCTTGTTTTAGGCCATTTATTATATCTCTATTTCACATGTGTAGTTAGTTGAATTTAAATAGCTTCTTATTTAGTTAGTTGAATTTAAATAGCTTCTTATTTTGTAGTAATGGCCCTAGATTCCCCTAAAGCCTTTAATATTGTTAAAATTGCTAGAATTGGAAGTTAGTATTGAATTCTTATTGAGGACACTGTTGGATTTGTATGCTGAATAGACAATATTATAGCCTTTCACATGATAGAATGTTAGAATTTATGTTGGTAAGTAGGACTTTTTGCCCTCTTAAGGTTAAGTGGGTGTCTTACTTGACTTGTGTGGTGAGTCTTGTGTGGTGTGGGCTAAAGTATTCAAGCTGGGACTAGCTGGGACTAGGTCCTAGGTGAGTACTTCGGCCTTCATCATAGATAGGTCTTTATAGTCTTTGACGAGTATATGTTCACTGCTTGATAGCCTTTGTGTTCCTGACTAGTGGATGTTTATCCAAGTTGGGGCATGACCTCGATTTATTTTGATAGTAAGTGGTCAACTTAAGTACTAGCCAACCCTTTGGTGGACTCCTTAGGGTACTCACTTCACTTTGTTTTAAAAAAGTTGTGGGTCTTGGGTGCGGTGGTGTGTATCCGCATGTCTAGGTCTCATGAGATTTTAGGCTAGGGTTGTGTTGTCTCTTGGCCATGTTTTATTAATATTAACCGTTGAGCCAAGATACCGGTTCGATTACCTTCCCTACCTCGTGGTATAGACTCGAGTTACAAAGTGACTATTGACCGTACTAAGAACTTATGCCTGTCTTTGATATATTGCCCTTTCTTGTATGGTGATTTTATGAACCGTAATAGGTGAGATGTAAGCGATTCTGATTGATAAAGTTTGGATTACTATTTGTTATATGATTCACATGATAGTTTAGTTTGGTCAGTTTAGGGGTCATTTGTTAGAATACATGATAAGTAAATGGTTTATCAAATTGTTTACATGTTACATTACATGTTACATTAATTTTGACGATTCGTGGCGGGAGGACTCGGTTACTCCCCACTGAATTGTGGCTTTCGTGTTTGTATAAAATGCGATTGACAGGTTGTTGATGCTTAGTTGGGGTCACAGACGAGCTAGTGAGCAAGGAACCTTGGACCTAGTTTGGCTTTCTTTTGTAGAAACCTTGTATCTTTTGGTTATGTATATAACCTTTTAACTTTTGGTTTTGTATATAATTTGAAGGGACATATGTCTCCCTTTTCTATTTTGGGTTGTATCATTATTTATTTTCTTACCTTTAGCGGTGCAAGTAAGTTAGATTGTTAGCAATTGCAGGTTTTGGCACCCGTCTATCGGGGAACGTTGGACTTCTTGAGTTGGATTGGTTGTGAATGGTTTAGTTAGAAATTTTTTTTGAAATTGCAGGTTTTATCTAGTTGAACCATTTACAAACATATCCTACCAGTTTTTCCGTAGAATTTACGCATTTAAGTAATTAGATAACGCTAAATTTTAAGGGTGTCACAGTTGGTATCAGAGCCTATTGCTCCCGACGCACGTTTGTGCACCCCACTTAAAAATCACTTGACCTCTAAATAATAAACTTGAGAGAAGGGTAGGATGGGTAGAATTAGGATTTTATGTGGTAGTCTGTTTGTGATTGCTAATTGTTAGGTACTAATTGATTTTCTCTTTTGTAAGATGGCTCTCCAATAGATGTAGATAATGCAATCTTACCTTAGTCTTTCAATCTCGTTGTTTATTCGTCTTTCAAATTCCTCTTCTCTCGCCTTGGTAACTACCTTTCAATTCTTTCTTCCGATTCATTTTAGGTTCGTTTTCTTCTTATAATAAAGTCCATGTGGACACCTTTCTTTTATTCCGCAGGATAGTCCCCTTGTTCAAGAGAACCCGGTTTTGAGAGAATGTAACTTTGGAGGGTGTGAACGAGTTGAGAAATTGATTGGTTAAGGTTTGAGTGGTATAGGAGAATATAACTTGGGATCCTTTGGTTAGACTTGTTAGTTGTGCATGATATGAGAGCCTAGTGAGTTTAGGAACACCTTTGGATTTATGTCTATTGAGAGCCTGTTTGTTATAGATGATTGAGCATGAGGTACTACCTTAGCACATAAGATGGAATGAACCTGAGCTACTTCATTTGAGAGTCTCGATGTTTCTTATGGAGAATTAAAGGAATGATAGTTAGCCCTAATCCTTGTAGGCCTTGAAAGGAATACAATAGGACATTGACGTTGCTTAATGGTTTGGTATCGTACTTTGGAATTAGTTAGTTTGTTAAACCTTTTAAGTTGACCAAATCTAGTATAGAGTAGCCCTTGTTGACCTTTCGAAATTTGAGGACACGTGGTTGACCTTATCAATCATATCTGGATTTGGGAATTTTGGTGGAATGTTGTTCAATGTAGTTCGTGAGTTCAAGGATGTGATTCCAATTTATGGTATCGGAGATTAGAAGTATTAAGTGGTGAGATGATGGAGTAGACAAGCTATGGTACTTGGGGATGACATAGTAAGTGAAGTTCAATGATGAGCATTGTAAAGGAGATACTTTGGGACATGGGTGGTAACAAATGAATTTGTGTAGTGAATTGATTTTGGCTCTTAGAACCAAATGAGTTGAGGAATACCTACCATTGTGGAGTCCTTGTTAGTCTTATAATTTGGTAGACTTTTGGGGCTTTGCTGAGCACCTTAGTGGTGTAACCTTATCATATCGATCATAAGTTTGGATGAGTGTTTGGTAAGCGGTAACCCTTTCATTGTGCCGCTTCTATTCTCCTTTCCTTCTCTTTAACGTTCGTTGAACCTTGTTTTTATGCCAAATTTTACGTATCTTCTTCTTGCCCAAGATATCTTCTTAACTCGAATACCTCTTATTTATGTCAACCGTTATCTTTACGGACCGACTCCTTAGTTTCCTAACTTGTCAGATTCATGCACCCTTCGGAAATGTTTTACCGTTTCTCAATTCCTTTATCACTGCTGATCTCCTTAGTATAGTTGGTACCTTATTGACCATGTTTACGGAGTTAGTGAGATGTGACTTGAGGATATAGGATTGACTAAGTAGTCGAGATTGTGATTGGCTTCCATAATCACTTTGGAGATGAGGGTTTGATAATGTATATGTTACCGTGTGAGAAATGTTAAATGTGGGATTATTAGTTGGTTTTAGTGAGTGATATTGATTACTACTTGAGGTATGGTATGAAAGAGAGAGTAAGCTACTTTATCGGGAGGTTTTAGCACTTGTTTTGGAAACTAGAAAGGGTAATGGTATGGTTGACACCAATTGTTAGGCTAAGGAACATAATTTCAATTTATGATTTTAGGAACTCTGAGGTGATAAAGTGTTGTTACAATTATGACCTTGTTCCTTGAGAATTTGATGGTAAGTGAGTTTAGGATATCAAATTTGAAAGAATACTCCTTGGGGATGTAGATGACCAGAATGGATTGGTGATGTGATTTGGTATTAATTGGCTCTTGAGAGTTTTTGAGTTGAGAGAGACTTAGTATTGAGAAGAATTTGTTAAACCTATAGTTTTATAGACCTTGAGGTCGCATTGAGTACTTGAGATGATGGGACAGTGTTGTAGTTGAGTGTAGTTCCGCTTTTGGCAATCCTTAATAAATAAAAGGATAAAGGAACGTGAGATCCTATTGATTTTTCGGATTTTGGGATTGGTATGTTACTACCTTGTTTTGAAATGAAAACCTTGTAGAATTTTTGAGGAACCCATAGTTGACACTAGTTGGATACGAATATAATTTTGTTGGAAGCCTTAACCTTAGGCTTATGAAAGTTGTTTTGAATGTTATTGTAAATTTGGACCTTATATTGAATCCTTTGAGGAATCTTTCTATTGGAATTGGATACCTAAGCTATTTCTCGTTTTGTGTAATGATTCCTTTTCTTACTCTTTTTCCGCGTTACTAAGCCGTATTTAATCATAATTAGTAAAGATATTATTCTTATTATAGAACTTTAAACTAAAATTTTGAAAATGCTTTTATGATTTTCAATGATTTTAACATTAGTGAATGTTAAATCTCGTTGTTGGAGACGTCCCAATAATGGGTTTTCTCATTTATTGGTGTAGAAATATTTTTATATCTTGATATGAATATGGATGTTCTTGTCTGATCAACAGGAGTATCACCGTTTCATTGAAAAGATACTTATATTTTCTTATAACTATAATTTCTCCTTCTAAGTTTCGAGGACGAAACTTTTTAAAAGGAGGGGTGATTGTAACGCCCGTAATTTGGAATCGTTAATATATTTGGAAATAATTTATTAATCAAATAAAAGTTGATATTTAAGTATTTAAAGTAAAAATAATTCAAAGAAATATAATTTTATTATATTTTGAAGAAAAGTATTTATTTTGATAGTTTCGAGATGTTTAAAAATAGTTTAAACCGTGTAAAACTTTTTATTTCGAAATAAGGGCGTATCGGGGGGAAAATGACAATTCTTTTGAACGTTGGGTAAACGAATTTGGAAATGGGTCGTATGAATACTCAATTTTATTGTAATCTCGTGTTTAAGAACTTTGGTCTTGACGGAATTTGCATTTGACTTACGGTTTTAATTATTATCGAAACGAGTCAAAACCGACTCGAAAAATCCCGACTCAAACCCGCTCTTTCCTTTCCTTTCTTCCTTTCACGCGCACCAGCCCCTTCCCCTTCATTTTTTCTGGTTTTCTTATCTTCTTCAACCTCTAACATTACCAAAACTCCATTTTTTATACATTCAAGCTAAACATCGTCACATCTCCTTCGTTTCTTATCGGTTTTTCGCATAATTTACCTTTCCGGAATCCCCTCGTCGAGATCTACAACTTGGTATAATTTAATTTCAGTTTTCATTAAGTTGTTTTAAGACGAAATTTCGGTAATTTCGGTTTTATGTGCTTATTATTGTGTTTTAATTGTTTATTTAGGTGAAGGATTGGAAGACGAGTTTGGGGACTCGTATATTGTCGAAGAAAGCGGATAGTTGCTAGTTAGGGTTTGGGTTTGAGGTGCTAATTGCTCTTTTTTCTAGCTTAAGGTAACATATTTCGAGTTACTCGACGAAAGATCGTCACATGTTTTTGATTTTTGTATGTTTGGTGAATTTTTGTTTGAGTAGTAGTTTTCACATGTTAAAATTTGTTGCATGTATGCTTAAATTATGCCTTTTGTTAGTTTAAATTAACAAAGTTGAATTGGGAACGATTAATTAAGGTTCAGACGGTCTTTTACTAAATAAAAATGGAAAAAAATGGTGGTGTAGGGGGACGGGCAGCAGGCCGGCAGGCCCGTGGCAGGCCCACGGCTAGCCCACGGTTGGCCCGGGTCGGTCCGTTGCTTGTTTCGCGGTTTTCCATGCAAAATTTGTCATTTAAGGTTTATTAATGACTTAGTTAGTATGAGTACACTTTAGGAATTGAATCATATAAGTAATAAAAATTATGTTAATGGTAAAACTATGCTTATATTAATAGTTATCACATGTTAGGATAGTTTACAAAATGAATTTGTAAATAATAGGCTTAGAATGAATTGTATAGGGATAATTGTAATGTTTTGTTGATTGTGCCGAAAACTGAGCCTTAGTCCCTTTAACTGATGCGATGTCAGTTAATTGAGTGATTGGTCAGCCGCAATTTGACCCGTACCTGTCGCAGGGCTGGGGTTGCGGGTAAAAATTCGGTTGAATGAATTAGATAATCGGCCTTTTTCTCGTTTTAGGCCATTTATTATATCTCTATTTCACATGTGTAGTTAGTTGAATTTAAATAGCTTCTTATTTAGTTAGTTGAATTTAAATAGCTTCTTATTTTGTAGTAATGGCCCTAGATTCCCCTAAAGCCTTTAATATTGTTAAAATTGCTAGAATTGGAAGTTAGTATTGAATTCTTATTGAGGACACTGTTGGATTTGTATGCTGAATAGACAATATTATAGCCTTTCACATGATAGAATGTTAGAATTTATGTTGGTAAGTAGGACTTTTTGCCCTCTTAAGGTTAAGTGGGTGTCTTACTTGACTTGTGTGGTGAGTCTTGTGTGGTGTGGGCTAAAGTATTCAAGTCAGGGACTAGGCTGGGACTAGGTCCTAGGTGAGTACTTTGGCCTTCATCATAGATAGGTCTTTATAGTCTTTGACGAGTATATGTTCACTGCTTGATAGCCTTTGTGTTCCTGACTAGTGGATGTTTATCCAAGTTGGGGCATGACCTCAGTTACTTATTTTGATAGTAAGTGGTCAGCTTAAGTACTAGCCAACCCTTTGGTGGACTCCTTAGGGTACTCACTTCACTTTGTTTTAAAAAAAGTTGTGGGTCTTGGGTGCGGTGGTGTGTATCCGCATGTCTAGGTCTGCGCAGATTTTAGGCTAGGGTTGTGTTGTCTCTTGGCCATGTTTTATTAATATTAACCGTTGAGCCAAGATACCGGTTCGATTACCTTCCCTACCTCGTGGTATAGACTCGAGTTACAAAGTGACTATTGACCGTACTAAGAACTTATGCCTGTCTTTGATATATTGCCCTTTCTTGTATGGTGATTTTATGAACTGTAATAGGTGAGATGTAAGCCGGTTACAGTTGATAAAGTTTGGATTACTATTTGTTATATGATTCACATGATAGTTTAGTTTGGTCAGTTTAGGGGTCATTTGTTAGAATACATGATAAGTAAATGGTTTATCAAATTGTTTACATGTTACATTACATGTTACATTAATTTTGACGATTCGTGGCTGGGAGGACTCGAAGTTACTCCCCACTGAATTGTGGCTTTCGTGTTTGTATAAAATGCGATTGACAGGTTGTTGATGCTTAGTTGGGGTCACAGACGAGCTAGTGAGCAAGAAACCTTGGACCTAGTTTGGCTTTCTTTTGTAGAAACCTTTTATCTTTTGGTTATGTATATAACCTTTTAACTTTTGGTTTTGTATATAATTTGAAGGGACATATGTCTCCCTTTTCTATTTTGGGTTGTATCATTATTTATTTTCTTACCTTTAGCGGTGCAAGTAAGTTAGATTGTTAGCAATTGCAGGTTTTGGCACCCGTCTATTGGGAACGTTGGACTTCTTGAGTTGGATTGGTTGTGAATGGTTTAGTTAGAAATTTTTTTTGAAATTGCAGGTTTTATCTAGTTGAACCATTTACAAACATATCCTACCAGTTTTTCCGTAGAATTTACGCATTTAAGTAATTAGATAACGCTAAATTTTAAGGGTGTCACACTATCTCCTCAAAAATATATGAATAAGAGCAGAGGAGTGAGACGGTCACAAAATTTCCTTTTTTAATACAATCTCAATTATCCAAACAACACCAATCAATTTTTTCTAACTTTTCTTTCTTTTTCTTCATCTTTCTCACGTGAATTCCAACTTTTTTTCATTTTTTTCTTTCATTCACGTATTTCTTTTTTTTCCTTTTCATGTTTCTTCCTTTATCATTCCTCTACCAGCTCCAACAATACACACGGGCCAAACTCGCGAATGGATCAACATACCACAAAAGACACACTAAACTAGCTTGACTGGGCAGGCTTAGTTTGGATGTAGCTAATGGGTCAAAAAGGCTAAATTTGGCTTAAGTGGAGCTAAATGAGTGAAAAATGTAAGAATGGGAAATTTGCAAGCACCTCCCTGCATGTGACACCGACCACAAACTCGAATGTATGCAATTGACATGAAATCGAATGTCATAAATGTGCAAAAAGATGAACATGCTATGTAAGGAGTACTACTCTCAATTCCTACATGAACCGGTCATGAATGTCACCAGCTATACGGCTCTAAAACTTAGAAATTGTAAAGTAGGTTGCCAATTTATCAGGTTAAGTCTACACAGTCAGCTATATTTTCAACAAAAACTCGTAGATTATACGTTGGAAATCAACCGTTCTGACTCACCCTATATGCAAAAGTAAATGTGAATATTTTATTAATTTTTTGAAATTTTATGATTTTTTGGATTTTTATGATGATTTTTTTTAAATAAATAAAAACAATGCAAGCTGAAAATAGAAACGTGAATGCAAAACAAATGCAAATGCAAACTCAAAGGATGCATTACCCTCCCCAAACCAAAACGGACAACGCCCTAGTTGTCCTCCAGCATACACCAGCGGATATATACGGGGAACGGGAAAATACAGCCAATAAATGAATGAAAAACAATAAATAAAAAAATGAGACAAAAGAAATAAAAGAACAAGATTGTACATAAAAAACACGAACTTCCCCAAACCAGCCTGAAAACTGGGGAAGTGAGTAGACCAGTAGCTACTCGTCAGCCTTCTCGTCCTCTACCGTGACCGTGTAGTCCGGGTCCACCTGCTGCTCTCTTCTCCTCCCCTCCTCAGCCTGAGCCCTTGCTGCCGCCTCAGCTGGGTCCTCCTCCTCGTCACTGGCTGACTCAGGGTACCCCTCAGCTGGGTACCGGTAAAAAGACGGGTGTGGCCAACCCTCAGGGACGGGACGGTGTCGCCTCATGTGATACTCGTATAGAGGGAACAAAGTAAGGGCAATGTCCCGCTCCATACAAGCCTGCCTCTCTACAAGCACAAGCAACAAACTGTCACGGCGTCCTTGGTCCAGGACCGCTGATGCCTCAAAAGGTGGAGGAGGTACGAAATTAGCCGGGTAAACCGGTTGTGTCTGGTTGGGCGCATGAGTAGGAGTAGGGATCGGGGTAGGAATGGCCGTGGAAGTCTGGCCACCCGTAGCAGGTGTGGATCCCTCTCCGGTCTCAGGTCTCCTCCGCTTCCTAGAAGCGGACATGGTAGGCGATGGTTGAAGCGGTAGGTGGTACATGGGCAATGGTGGAGGTAACCTGCCCCTAACTGTGGTCAGGGGAACGAGACGAGGTAGGGTGGTGCAAGAAAGGGTCTCAGACAAGGAACCAGAAATCTTCCAAGTCTGGTGGTCGGAAGCAAGCCAAAACATGGACAGCATAACAGGAATGCCGAGGTACCTATCAGTGTCTAGGTACGGTAAGTCACGAGGGAAGACAGGGAAGAGAGAACGGGCAAGAAAAGTGGCTATGCCACCGCAGACAATGGTGCCCGTGGTATTCTCCCCCACAGAGTGAAAGTACTGGGCGGTCAGGTAGGCAATGTTAAGGACGAAGGGTCCCTCACTATCAATGTTCAAGTACCCGCCCAGAATAGAAAGCTCAATGTTGTTCACATTGTTTGGTTCTTTACGGCCAAAAATAGTACTACCTATAAGACGCAAGACATATCGGGCAGGGGGATGGTGGACCTGAGCGAGCTTGCGCTCCTCGTAAGTAGTCTGTGCCAAGGTCCTCCACAACATGTGGATGACCTTCCTAGGGGCAGCAGTAGGACCCGTAAAATAATGTCCTAGCCTAGTACCAAACTCCTCTAAAGTCCAGGAAAAAGTCCGGTTAAATAACCGGAAAGACACGGAAGCACAAGTGAGGTCAGTGTCGTGTGCCCCAGAAGAGAAGGTAAAGGAGCTGAAAAACTCGAGGGTCAGCTCCTTGAAGGTCAAGGCACTCATGGTCACTAGGCCAGACATCCTCGTACCCCTCACAATCTCACAAACTGGCTCGTAAATACCAAGCCTATCAAGTGACTGACGGCACAAAAACTTGGTAGACATAAAATCACAGCTAGCTAAAGCAAAGAATCGAGTGCGATGCATAACATTAACAAAAATTACCTCAGGATAGTCGGGGTGCGAGTCAAGTGAGTCGTCCACTCGGATGGTGACACGGCCAGCAGAACGGCCAGCAGTAGGCGTAGCTCGTGCGCGACCCCGACCTCTAGTACCTGAAGTAGAAGCCCGTCCTCTAACAGAACGAGGTACTAAAGTCGCCTGGTAAGCAGCTGTGACAGCTGGTGACCACGCAGCAGGGGTGGTCACCGTACTTGAGGTGCTAGCTGTGGCTGCAGCAAGAGAGGCAGCAGAAACCGACACAGAAGAAAAATTGGCAGCAATGCTTGCTAAAACAGAGGCTGCGACTGATATGGAAGAGGAAGCGGAACTAGCAGCAGTGCTAGCAGCAGTAACAACAGTACCAGCAGTAGTAACAAGTAACACGGGGGTAGTCGCAGCGGTACTAACAGGCGTGGTGACGGTGGTGGCAGCAGGGACCACCGTCTCAGTAGAGGATGGAACTACAGTCGAACTAGACGAAGGCATAGAAACACTGTCCATCCTAATCAAGTAAGCAATGAGGGAAACAATTAATCAAACCAAATAAACACAAAATCCCCCAATTTCAGTCGAAATTTTCGACTTTATCATAAACCCTAAACCCCTAATTGCTCAAATATAATCTAAACAATCAACAAATTAACAAAGGAGTAAAAAGGGAACTTACTTGTTCAATAAACCCACAAGATAATCAAGAAAAATCGACTAAATACGATGCAAAATGGCGAATTTTTGATCGAAAACCGAAAACCCTAATTATCCAAATTGACCACAAAAGAGAACAAATTTGAAGGGCAAATTAGAGGGCAAATGTCGATTTAAAAGCAAGGAAAAAAATGTGGGTGGTGGAACAATTAATGCAATTGGCATCGGTTATAAACAGTGATTGGCATCGGTTCCCAACCGATGCCAATGCGGGCGATGCCAATGACATTTTTTTGAATTGGCATCCGTTCATGAACCGATGTCAATTTACACATATTGGCATAGGTTGTTATTCAATTGGCATCGGTTCTAACCGATGCCAATTTACACATATTGGCATCGGTTGTACCAGAAAAACCGATGCCAATTTTTGCATTATTGGCATCGGTTGTAACTTAGGAACCGATGTCAATCATCAATTACAACAATAAAAAAAATTTGTGCCTAGCCAATAAATAAGTTATTGGCTATAGAAATTCGACAATCATACGTGCATTATTTTATTTTCTAAACGCTATAGAAAATTCGACAATCTCTTTATAAATTGAGCAATCCAAATTTCATAAGTTCAATACCAACAAATCCAAATCCAATACAACCATTCAACGAATTGTATCCAGCAACAAAATCACATACATATAAACCCTAACTATTCGTGTATCTAGATCAACCGTTCACTACATCATATATAAACCTCAATAAGCTGCTTTGCTTGTGATGTTGTCATGCGTGTATTGCAGCATCTGTTCTTCTGTGACACCCCATGTATTGCAGCATCTGTTATCCTGTGACACCCCTTAAAGAATATTATTGGTGTGTACACAACTTTAGAGAATAATCAAGTAAAAGAGACTAACAATGCTTGTATTCATGCTGGCCTCGTTTTTTTACTTAACTTTAGTTTACCGAAATTATTTCAGTTAAACGATTTCCGTCCAAAAGAACAAAAAATTTTGAATTTAGCTATTTTGGGTTGTGTGTTTTTTTTGGGTGCATTGTGGTTTTAGCAAGTACTAGGAGTGCATTTTTGGATCTAAGAAAATAATTTTTTTGGTGTGTATAATTTGGGCCTTAAGCACTAAACAAAGATTTTGATTAACTTAACACAAAAACTTATATACGACTATTTTTTTTATACCAGCGAATAATGAATGCGTTGAAGTATAGTTGATTTGACAAGCTAGTTTGAGATTTGTAATTGTACCTAAAAGCACTATTTATCTCAGCCACTGCTTCTCAAATTGTGTGATGTTCAAATGTAGCAAATGCTATCCTTACAGCATGTAGTTGTACTTACGAACACCTGCAAATAACACGAATGGAATTAAGCGAAGGAAAAACTCATGGCAAGACGGAATCTTGGGAACCAACTACCCAATCCCTCCTAATTCGAACTACACGTACAATTTCCAGCCTAAGGATCAAATTTGGATCCTACACAAGTACACATACTTCCCATGTACAGGAATGGAATTAAGCAAATGATTTCATTTTATCATGTCTTAGATACCTACTACTATCAGCCGCACAATTTCACTCTCCTCTCTAGTATACAGTCTCCCTCTTTCCCTCTTCCATACTGACATCCTCTTTTACTAATTATAATTACTCAAATACCGTAATTTCATTCTCTCACAAGAACTCTCCTTCGAATCCTTTTGAGTCAAGTTTCTTAAGAGTGCTAACATTAGGCCGAAACGAGGCAGAATAGAAGAAATAAGCTGTAGTTGAAGAGCATAGACAATCTTAAAAAAAAAAAAAAACAAGTGTCAGCAATTGAGGCATAAACTGATAGCAATTGAAGACAAACAATACACCATCAAACTGAAGTAAGTATATACGGATTAGCACAAAACCTTTCTGAATTCAACATCCAAATTGTTAATAAGAGTTTCTTGGGCCTTGACCTTGCCAGTCAAAAAAGGTGTCCCCTTCTTCATATGACCAATAATGACGGCATGGACTTTTGCTGCTCGAGCGCGCTTCACAAATTCATTAACTTGAAAAGAACAAACAACATTTTGAGACTTACTCTTTGAAAAAAAAACATACTTAGTATAATGCAGCAAATTCCTAGTGACTACCATCTCTGATACGAGCCTGCAAGTTTTAACTTGGAAAACCTGAACATATCACAGACTAAACAAACGTACACCAGCACTGTTGGTTGGATCATTCTTAGTGTGAGATAAAACTTTAAACTTACTCATTGATTACAAGCATTCTTTGGGATATCTTTAAGATCAGTTATGAGATCGTTCTATTCTATTATAAAAAGGTCATGTCCCAACGCGCTAGCAACAACACTTTCATTTGGAGGCACATCATTGAATGAGCTGCATATTAAAAATACATTTAAGTCATCACCAACAACAATAATATAGCCCAAATGCCTTAAGTTCACTCATAATTGGTGGAACAAGGTTGTCAGGTGTACACAGTCTTACGACTATATAACATGTGATGCTCGATCTCGGTACAAGGATCTGATATAGGTAGGGATCCGAGTGTTAGATCCTTAAAATCTCCAAATCAAGGGCGGAAATAAGAAACTGAAAGGGAAAAAACTACTTAGAAATCAATAACATGTTTCTTGCTTCTCGAGTAATTTTTTTTACTTAGAAATCTTTGAATTTAATGAGCAGGATTATGCAAACAACCAAAATTAAAGATCAATGATAACAAAATAAAAATTGCATTTCCAGTGTAATTATTGAACCTGAAATACACAACACAAAAAAGAATAATAATGGTAGATTTTTAAATAAGTATACAATGAAATTGAAATACATTTCACGAACTTGGAAAAGCATAAGGCAGAAACAACTGAACTGCTCCTTAAAGAACTTGAAAAAGCATAGGGCAGAAGCATAAGGCATAAACAAAGCTACCCAGTCATTAAGGGATCCACCAGACACCCGCTCACATGGCTACCAACACCACAATCTCACCTAAATAATATCACTTGCAATGACGGTTATTAATAGTAGATTCGTAAAGAAGACGCAAACACATTAACATGCTAAAACGTAAAGAAAATGTAAAATCGATTTAAAAATAAAACCTTATGTCCTCCATTTTTTGAATCCTCCCTCAAGCTGCGAATGGTTTTTGAACCTGCATCATATATCCATTAATAGAGTTAAAATTGAAAACCTTGGAGTAAGATATAGAAACATCAAATCTAAGCATCATAGTTTTTATAAGAATTAGAACATGAACTCGGAGGTTTTAACTAAATAATAATTCTTAGGTCAGTTGTAAGACAAAAGAAGGCAAGTGAAAGAGAAGCATAAGCACTAAAGATTTAGCACTTGTACACAAATAAAGCACTAGACATTATGTAAGCCAAATCCATAATGAATATATGAAAATAGGCGATAATTGCCCATGAGTAAATTAATGCATAAGAGGAACAGAATAGGCTATGTATATGAAGAGAACTAGAAGGAAGTGATGTCTAGGTTTGATCTACCTAGATTAGAATAATTGCTTTCAAAAAATAGTAGTACATCATATAAAGGGCGTCTAATTTCAGCCTTTAAGGCCTCTTATTTCAGTCCACCCCATTTATACAAATCTTTAAAAAAAAAACACTACTCATATTTCATCACACAAGTACACAGCTTACAGCTATTACAATATAACATGAATAAGAGTAGGATGTGACCATAAAAACCACAAAGTACTACTGTCACCCTCTTGAGAAAGAAAAAAAATCATCAGTTGAAGATGATTATAGTTGATGGTAAATGCCTAGTGAAAATGAGATGCTTCAACATATACATGTGATTTATCTAGTAAAACAACAAACACTTTGTTTTACAACAACGATACATAGAAAGAAAATTAAACAAATTAAGAGATAGATGTAAGCCGAATACCTGATTTATCTAGTATAACAGCAAACACTTTGTTTGAAAAACTGAACCAATCACACAGTAAGTTCATGTATTTGATTAGTTCTACAATAATACAAGTAAAAATATACAAGATTAAGAGATAGATGTAAGCCTAATACCTGAATAAGATAATGCAACAACCTAATTTGAATTGAATAAAAGACCCTAAATTTCATAAACCCTAATTATCAAATTAAATCAATCTAATCCGAAGACCTGAAATAGAAGCAAAGAAACAACAATAATAACATCAAACAACGATTTAATATAGTCGATTTAGCATAAAATGAGATTCCAAAAGTGACTCACAACTCCTAACAAAATTAATTAAATTATACAAAAGGGAGATTATACCTATTATATCGAGAATGACGGAATGTAGGAGCTGCAGGAGGGCTGATATTAGTATATGTATGTCGCTTATGGTGGTGGGGTGTGCGGAGAAGAGCAAAGCAACCGGTGTGCGATGTTGCTAGCCGTCTGGTTGGATCAAGTGTTGAAAGGTTGTAAGTGAGAGGATGGAGTATATAGATCTGAGTTTCTATGGTTTTTTGTGTGCGAGGAAACGACTCATTTAGCAGCACCTCTAATTTTACCCTTTATGATAGGAATATAATTGGCATCGGTTCCAATTGTACAACCGATGGCAATTCCTAAAAATACACTATTGACATCGGTTCCTTAGTCCTAACCGATGCCAATATCACATTAAACAACAATTGGCATCGGTTTTAATAAGAACCGATGCCACTGTGCCGATGTCAATCGCCTTATTTCTACTAGTGTATTGGGCAAGAGAAAATGGAGAATTTAGGGTGTTATGTCGCGAAAAGGGAGGGTAAAATGAAGAACAAAATAAAATGAAAGATAGTAGAGAGAAATAGTAGAGAGAAAGGCGATTTAGAGTTCTAAACTTTTCTGTTGATCTGCAATGGCTCGTCATCGGAAAAATACCCCTAAATCTAATAGAGTACTACAATTATTTACTAAAAAATCACAAAATACTACTAATACACCACATAATAATACTAATTTTGGTTCGAGATTCACGAATTTAAATAGAGATGATGAAAGTCTTGCTGATCTAGGTATTATTGAGGAACCCGTCTCGGTTCTTCGACCGTTTAATCTGAGTAATGGGATGGAGTCTATTTTGGAGGAGGATAGCGAAGATGCATCTGAATAGGAGGAGGTTCCAAGGAGGGGGCAATCTTCTGGTTCTGAAACATCTACTAGGGTAAGACCTTTACAACTTACTGATAGTGATGTTAATTCTGAGCTCAATTTTTGGTCCACAGCAGTCTACTGTTATGACCTTGGGGCTAACCCTCCTTTTAAGGTCATTGACAGTTTTGTTAAGCGTATTTGGGGCTATACAGATTATGATAAGTTGTCCTTCAATTCTAATGGCATCTTTCTGGTGTATTTCAAATCTGAGGAAATGAAACTTAGAGTGTTACAATCAGGTCCTGTGTTTTTGGAGAACAAACCAGTAGTGGTTAAGGAATGGACCCCGAATACCAAATTAGTACGGGAGGCAGTGGATATGGTTCCAATATGGATTCGTTTCTATGGTCTTCCACTAAAATTTTGGGGGAATGCTCTTCAAAAGATTGCTGGGATTGTTGGAAAACCACTGAGAACTGACAGTAATACTCAATTAAAAACTTTTCTGGGCCATGCGAGGGTCATGGTGGAAGTACCAATTGCTGCTGAATTGCCAGATGTGATTGAGTTTACAGATGAATTGGATGTGGTCCATAGGCAGATTGTCCATTATGAGTAGAAGCCAACTAAATGTGATTAATGTAATGGGTTAGGGCAACTGTCTAGAGACTGCAGGAAGAAGAAGACCAGACCAGTTGTTAGGAAGAAGGTATGGGTGCCAAAACCACCTCGGGTTGAAGTCCCTCCTGTGGTTGAAGCCTCTCCTTTGCAGTCTCCTACACCTGCTGAGGCGCATGGGACTACTGAGATTGTTGTGCCCACTCCTAGCCAGCCTGTTATGCCTGTGATAGCAAATATAGGTGGGCTTGAGGGGTTGGGTGATCTGGTTACACCTATGCCTGCTTCCTTCCATTCCTTTACTCCTGCTAGACTAATTACTAAATTGACTAGATAGGATGGGATTACAGTTGGTAGTGGCAGGAGGACATTCTTGGAAGTGTTGGAACAATCTGTTCACTATAGGAGGATCCTTGAAGAGGAAATGGAAGGTTCTTCATCTAACCTGGAAAATGGGTAGCTTGGGGTTTTGGAATGTCCGGGGTATGAATAGTGTGAATAAGCAAAAAGATATTCGATAGTTTTTGCATACTAATGAAGGGATTTTTGGCTTAGTTGAAACTAGAGTTAGAAGTAATGCTGTTAATAAAATACACCAGGGTATTGAAACTCACTGCGCTATGACAAATAATCTGGCAGCTCATCCAGGGGGCAGAATTTGGATATTGTGGGATGCTAATAATTAGGATGTAGTGGTTTTGAGTAGTGAAGCTCAGGTTATTCATGCTAAAGTTACCTTTCTTCCTACTGGGGGAGTCTGGTGGATGTCTGTGATCTATGGTTTTAATAGAATTGCTGAGAGAATTCCTCTTTGGCAATCTTTGAAGGAGATGCATTCTGTTGTAAATGGACCGTGGATTGCTATGTGGGATTTTAACAATGTGGTGGCTATGTCTGAAAGGACTGGGTCAGAGGTGACTGTAGCTGAATTGAAAGGATTCCAAGAGTGTGCTGCTAAATGTGGTTTGTTAGACCTACCTGCTCAAGGGGCCTTTTTTACTTGGAACAATAAGCACGAACCTGGGGCTATGGTCTTTAGTAGATTGGATAGAGCTATGGTTAATGATGAGTGGCTGATGCATTTCCTAGAGACTACTACTATTTTCCATCCTGAGGGGTTGTTTGATCATTGCCTCTGTACCATTAATATGAGCAATGAATCTGAGAGAAGGAAGGGTGGATTCAAATATTTCAATATGTGGGGTAAAGCTCCTGAGTTCACCGCCACTGTCCATAGGGTTTGGAGTACTCAAATTCCGGGCTATATAATGTTTCAACTTGTTAAGAAGCTGAAACTTCTTAAGCCGAGTTTAAAACAGCTGAATGGTGAGGTGTTTGGTAATATTGAAACTTCTGCCAATGTATCCAAGATGTATCTTCAGAAAATACAAACACAGTTGCACACAGACCATAGGAATGTGATACTACAGCAAACTGAGAAGGAGGCTGCTACTAGTTATAGGGAGCTTGAGTAGGTTAGGAGGAGTTTCTTATTTCAGAAATCTAAGGCCCAATGGATGGAAGCTGGGGATGAAAACACTCAATATTTTCACAGTGTCTTGAAAGCTAGGAGAATGAGTAATAGGGTGTTGTGCATCCAGGATCTGAATGGGGACAATTGTTCTAATGCCCAAGCCATTGAGGAAGCTTTTGTGGAGTACTATGTTCAACTGTTAGGGACTAGTAAAGCTGTCACACCTGTCCATGTCCCAACTGTCAGGAAAGGGACTGTTCTTACTGCAGAACAATGTCAAGCTCTGGTACAGGAGGTTAATTCTGAGGAAATAAAGCAAGCCCTTTCTTCTATTCCTGCTAACAAAGCCCCTGGCCCAGATGGTTACACCACACAGTTCTTTAAAGATGCTGGTGATATTGTGGGGGAGAATTTGATTGCTGCTGTTAAGGAATTTTTCCAGTCTGGGCAGTTACTCACTCAGGTTAACTCTACAGTTCTTAACCTTGTCCCCAAGAAAGCTAGATCTGTTTCAGTGGCTGATTTTAGACCCATTGCTTGCTGCAATGTGGTTTATAAAATTATCTCTAAAGTCATCTGTAATAGGCTAGTTCCTATACTTCCTAGTATTGTGAGTGTAACCCAAAGTGCTTTTATTAAAGGAAGGGATATAGTGGATAATACTTTGATTTGCCATGACCTAGTTAGATTATACAATAGAAAAGCTTGTTCTCCTAGGTGCATTATAAAAGTTTATTTGAAGAAAGTGTATGATTCCATTGAATGGCAGTTCATTGAAATGTTAAGAGCTTTAGGGTTTCCTGATAGAATGGTGAATTGGATCATGCTTTGTGTCTCTTCTCCTTGGTTCACACTTTCTTTAAATGGCAATACTTTTGGGTATTTCCAAGGGAAGAGAGGGATTAGGCAACAGGATCCCATGTCCCCCTTGTTTTTCACAATTTGTATGGAATACTTAAGTAGGATTTTAAATGATGTGACTCGTAGAATGGACTTTAACTTCCATCCCTTGTGTAGACCATTGCAGCTTAGTCATTTGTGCTTTGCAGATGACTTGTTAATGTTTTGTAGAGGAGATAGGAGGTCTATCACTATTATTATGAGGTCCTTTGCTACTTTTTCTGGGGCTTCGGGGTTGGAAATGAATAGGGACAAATCTTATATCTATTTCAATGGGATGCCTCAGGGGGAGATTGATTACATCTTGTCCTACTCTCGTTTCAAACCTGGAACTTTCCCTTTTAGGTACTTGGGGGTGCCTATTTCCTATAAAAGGTTAGCCATTAGGGATTGCACCAGGTTAGTTGAGAAAATTGTTGGGAGAATCAGAGGTTGGGGGGGCAAGAAATTGAGCTATGTAGGCAGAATGGTCCTTGTTCAATGTGTCTTATCTCAGTTTCATTCTTTTTGGTCCGGGATATTTGTCATTCCTGCTACTGTAATTGACAGAATTAAGAGTATTTGTAGAAATTATCTATGGTCAGGGGGTGAGCATTACTGTAGGGTCCATGTTGTATCCTGGGATAAGGTTTGCAAAGCTAAAAGATATGGTGGGCTTGGCATAGTCAACTGTAAACTTTGGAATGAGGCTATGATTGGTAAATATGTGTGGTGGATTGCCTCTAAAGCTGATCATCTATGGATTAGATGGGTCAATCACATATATATATGAAAGGGCAAAATTGGATGGATTATAAACCGACCTATAACACTAGCTGGACATGGAGAAGAATTTGTCATGTTAAGGGGGCTATGAAATCTGGTTATACCAACAGCTTGTGGACTGGGTCCTCTGGTGACTATTCTGCCTCACAGGGGTAAAAATGGTTACAAGGGGAGTAGGTGAAGTGTGACTGGTTTCCATTGATTTGGAATAAATCTAATATTCCTAAACACTCCTTTGTGGGGTGGCTGGCTGTACAGGGTAAGTTGTTTACAAAAGACCGAATGCAAGCATTTGGGCTACCTACTAATGGATTGTGTGAGTTTTGCTTAGTATGTCTAGAAAACCATCAGCATATGCTCTATCAATGAGTATACAGTAAGAAGTGCTGGGACAGCTTAATGGCCTGGCTCGGTGTGACAGTTCCAGTGCATATGATGTGGTGCATTGGAGTGCTAGATGGAAAAGCAGATCACTTTTGAAGAAACAGATTGTGCTCACAGCAATTCTTGCTCTTTGGTACCACCTGTGGCATGCTCGGAATGAGTGTAGGCTTAAAGCTAAATTCTTCACCCCTTCTTTTATTCTCCAGCAAGTAAAGTCTGAAGTACAACAGAGATGCAGGCAGAAGTTAGTTACCTCCAAATATCAGCTTCCAGAGATCTTGACAGGGGTGCAGACAAACTAGTTTATTGGTTTTGTTTGCTCTTATGTGTATGGTTGTAATGGTTGTCATTGTCATAGCTTGGTGATCTGAACTAATGTAATCACTTATTATCATTTATGATATATTTCACATTTCACCAAAAAAAAAATGAAAGAAGAAAATAGAAGTTAAAGGGACACTTTCTGCATATGATTTGCAATTTCACTCGATCGAGTGATTTTAAATCACTTGATCGAGAAGTCTAACCTCCATTTCACTCGATCAAGTGAAAATATACTCGATCGAGAACTTCCCATTTTAGCCATTTCGATCGAGTAACTGGAAATTGCTCGATCGAACCCTTTCCTGTGCATTCCTCTCGATCGAGTACGTCATCATCACCCCAAACCTGCATAAAAACACTCGCAAACATATCCCGAACATTTCAAATCACAAAAGAACAGTCTATAGTCTTTCTAACTACGCTAAAAATAGTCTAAATTCTAACAGTCTTAAAAATGCAATAAAGAAATTCAACGGAAAATCAAAATTAATTTTTACAATTTGTTAAACGGGGCATTCCCCGCTTAATTCCCAAAACAATTCAGCAGCCCAACGGAGGGCTTTTTACTGGAGGAGATCCCTTCAGCATCTTTGACCGTCCTCTTCGTTCTCCACGAGCTTGAATTTGAAATAGTAGGGAGAGAATAGTTAACATCCACGTATGCACGAACTTTTCTCGTCCCTTTATCTGTCCCATTAGCTTTGACGTTAGGATCCCCTTTTTGATTTATTTTAATTTCATTTTGACCTTTGACATCTTTCGCATCCAATCCTTATGTACCTACAGCAAGGAAAACAGACGAACGTTCCTCCTTTTCGCTCTCGGTCTGAGGCGGAGGGGTCACAATTGCAGCACAAAATTCCAAATTTTCATCTGAAGTGTCAATATGGGAGTCAGTCGAAGATAGGGCATTGAAAGGTTGAGCTTGCATGGGAGCCCTACGAGATTTAGACTGATGAAAAATCAATTCTTCATCTCCTACCTGGAATGTGAGTGTCTTACCCCCGACATCCATCACTGCACGAGCAGTGAATAAAAATGGTCTCCCTAAAATAATAGGGGTGTGAGTGTCCTCAGGAATTATCAAGCACTACGAAATCAACGGGAATGAAGAACCAATTTTGACAGGTATGTCTTCTATTACTCCTAACGGCCGTGATATACTACGATCGGCCATCTGTACGGTCATGTTTGTGCAATTAAATTTGGTCAATCCAAGTCTCTTTGCGAGAGACAAAGGTAAGACGCTCACGCTAGCACCAAGATCGCATAGGGCGTTATCAATCAAATGGGTACCTATGTGACATGGAATCGAGAAACTACCCGGGTCTGACTGTTTTGGTGGAAACTTATTTTGAACTAGGGCAGTCCCTACCTCAGTTAAAGCTATCGTCTCATGATCGTTGATATGCTTCTTACGTGACAAAATTTCTTTCATAAACTTTAAATAAGAGGGTACCTGTGTCAGCAACTCGGCGAATGGAACAGTAACCTGTTAGCTTTTCAGGAGCTCGGCAAATTTACCGAACTGTTGATTGGCTTTAGTGCTCTGTAATCGCCTTGGGAAGGGCACGGTAATAGGAATCTCGAGCCCTTTGTTTCTCTCTTCCAACGTCTCAGCAGGTTCAAGCTCTTTTTCACTCGATCGAGACTTTTTTCCTCTCGATCGAGTCCTTCCAGGTGAAATTTCACTCGATGAAGCAATAGTAGCCTCTCGATCGAGTTCCTCAATAAGTGCAGTGTTCGTTCGAGGTAAATTGTCACTCGGTCGAACGTTTTCTTCAAAATTTTCACTCGATCGAGTGGTTTTCACCTCTCAATCGATGCCTTTGATTACCCAGTTCACTTGATCGAGTAGAATTTCCTTTCGATCGAGTGATTTCAGCTTCAATTTTGCTCGATTGACCACCAGAGATCAGTCGATCGAGTATATTCTTCGTGGTATGCTTATCTTCAGCAACAATTGACTATTCATCAGCATTTACGGCTTTCCTCGAGTCTGATGTGTCATATAAAGTTGATAATTTTGGTCCTTCATATGAACGACCACTTCTCAAATTAATCAAGTTTACCGTCTCGTGTGGATTCTTCTCAGATTTGGATGACAAATGACCCGGTTTCCTCGTGGACTGATTTGCGGCGAGTTGAGCAACTTGAGTTTCAACTGACTTGATTGAAGCTTCTTTCTGTTGGTCACTTAGTTGCCATTGCTTATTCAACGACTGAAGCATTATCTTTAACTCAGCTAGCTCACTTACCCCACTTGAAGATGATGCTCCTTGATTCGGTGGAGGAGTGGGATTAAGAACATTTTGACTTGTCCACCTCAAATTGGGATGGACTGCCCCTTGATTGTTGTAATAAGAACCTCCTCCTTGCCTATATTGCTGAAAAGCAAGGACTTGTTCTTTCTCAGTTAGACAGTCAATAGCAGTATGACCGTCATCGCTTCTACACCTCTCACAAATGACAGTTTCCTGTCTCGTCAACAGATGAACCATCTGTTGATCTCCAGTAGATTGCAGCTCCAATCTATCAAACTGAGCATTCATGGCTTCCAGCTGAGCCATGACTGCCTTATCAACCGAATGGACCATTTGAATACCGTCCAATGGGTTCCCATATTTAGCACAATGGGTCGCCATCTCCTCAATAATGGCCCATCCCTTATCATCATCAATATTCTTTTGAAATCTTCCATTGGATGAGGCGTTCAGTATAGCTCTGTCGTCATCGTACAACCCACTATAGAACTGGTTGCACAAGAACCACTGATCAAAACCATGGTGAGGAAGAGACCTCACCAACTTCTTGAACCGACACCAAGCTTCATAGAAAGTCTCATCTGGTGCCTGCTTGAAACTAGTAATCTTACCCGTCAGCTGATTAGTGCATTGTGGAGGGAAGTATCTTTTGTAGAAGGCAAGTGCGAGAGTCTCCCAATTGGTGATACCAGTAGCAGTCCGGTCAAGACCAGTCAGCCACTCACGGGCTGAGTCTGTCAGAGAAAAAGGAAAAAGCACTTCCTTTATCTTGTCTTGTGTTACTCCCTTTGTAGCAGGAATAGTAGAGCAATAGTCGGTAAAGACTTCCATATGCTTTCGTGGATCTTCACCCGCCACACCTCGGTACAGATTCCTTTCCACCAAATTTATGTAAGACGGACGGATATCAAAGGTGTTACCGTCCTCAGTTTGGAGGTTAAAACCTTTAGGAATCGAGGATGCTTTGGGCTCCGAGTGACTTGCAATGTTAGGCATCTTTACTGGCTTGTTGACAGAAATGAGATTATCTTTTTCAAAAGAGTGGTCTTCTGCAGATAAAAAGTGTTGTAGCTCGGGCTCAAAAGTACTCAAGTCTTCCTTTCGAAGTTCTCTTTGCAGACGGAGTCTATCTTGAAATGCAGATCTTTACGCCTCCGAATCAATTTGGAACTAATACTTGACTGTTTGACACAGGCATACACAACACAGAAAGAGATAAATGAGAACTGTCTCAAGGAATAAAAATTCCCTGAGACGGATAAAAATAAACGAAAACAAAAACAGATAGGGCTATTGCCTCCCCGGCAACGGCGCCAAAATTTGACAGGCTAGTCGTGTGCCTACCAAAAATAACCAACTGGCACTAACTAATATAGCTAGGGAAGTCGGGTCGATCTCCACAGGGAGGGCAAGATATCTGTTAGAGGTCTGTCTATTTAGGTCACTAAATGGGGGTTTAAATTTGGTTTCTAAACTAATAAAGGCTTAAAGGAAAGAGCAGTAAAGAGAGAGCAATAAAAGGCAGAAATTATAATAAAGGTGATCAAATGAGAGAGAACATATCAGGATTTCGGTTTACCATGGTAGTCTAGCGATTCAACTGCAAATAGCCTAGATAATCTACTGTGAGACGAATACATGAAAGGTACTTCCGGTCCACTTTCTATCCTAGATTTCCACTAACTTAACTTCCGTCCTCGTCAGGGTAGTCTATTGTTCATAGCAGGTCTATTTAATCCAATCTTCCGATCCAGGAGTAAATTTAACCAGATTAAAAGTAACTTAGAAGCGTGCACTCAACTAAGTCGGTATTATAATTAAATTGCCATGGGTACAGATTCTCACAAATAAATCAATTAGCTTATTCGCTACATCGTCACAATCCTACCATGGATTCCCTAATCCCAACATGAAAGTATTTAGCTACTCATATTACTAATGTTGTCAATAATAATAATAGTGAATAAACTAATTGAAGACATGATGAAATAACAATAATAATGCATAAACTAAATTAGGGCAGAATAATTAAGACAATAAAACAAGGATTAAAGCAAGGAAATAATGAGATTAAGATTAAAAGGAGAAGAGAGATTACAATCTCAAGCGATTCCGGCGTAAAGATCAAATCCACTAAGCAAAAGATTAAGGAGAAGAGAGTTTACAGTAGAAAGTGTATAAAAGAGAGATTAAGAGTTTCAAGAGATGAATCAAGCGTAAGTAGCGTAAAACAGCGTACTTAATAACCTAATTATTGAATGCTTAAATAGGAAAACTAAGTCCATCATGAAATAACATAACACGGGTTAATTAAGCCCGTCTAAAATCCAAAACCTCTCGATCGAGTGATATAAAACCACTCGATCGAGGTCTTCAGCAGCTAATCCTCTCGTCGAGTAAAAAGATCACTCGATCGAGGAAACCCACTAAACAGCATTTCGATCGAGCACAGCAAACCACTCGATCGAACTCTTCAGCTTCCCAAACCACTCAATCGACTAAATAAACCATTGGACGAATAGAGCATGGTTTCACCACTTTAAGATTAATTTCTGCAAAACAGACAAAACAAACCAAAGTAGCCAATTCGGGGCATATTGCAATACAAAACAGTACAAAAGTGCATAGAAATACGTGCAAAATAAGACTAAAAAGGCTATCTAAAATGCACGTATCAAGCGGCAGCTAGGTTGGTAACACTCAAATGCGAGAATAACATATCTCTTAGATGCGCGAATGGGTTTGTGTCGTTCGTTGGAGACATTATTCCAAAGAATAATGAAATGGCACGCAATTTTAATGAGATTAAGAATGTGCTTAAGGGACTCCAACTACCCCACGAGAAGATTGATGCATGTCCTACAGGATGCATGCTTTTCTGGGAGGAAAATGTTAATCTTGAGGAATGTACAAAGTGTCATGCATCTCGGTATAAAAGTACAGAAAATTCAAGTGGGAGGCGAATTCCTTGTAAACCGTTAAATTGTTTCCCGATTGCGCCAAGGTTACAACGATTATATGCAACCAAGCACCTAGCAGGTGAGATGAGTTGGCATCATAGAAACTCTCGATTAAGAGAAATGGGGACAATGGCACACCCAAGTGATGGAGAAGCGTGGAAACATTTTGATAGAGAGCATCCAGAATTTGCAAGTGCGCCTCGTATTGTTCGGCTTGGTTTGTGAATAGATGAATTTAACCCTTATGGGCAATTTGGGAAGAATTACTCATGTTGGCCCGTGATTGTCACTCCGTACAACTTACCTCCTTGGTTATGTATGAAACGACAATTTATGTTCTTATCTCTGCTCGGTCCAGGTCCTAAGAACCCTAAGATAAATTGGGATGTGTACCTGCAACCGTTGATTAAAGAGTTGAAAGAACTTTGAGAAACCGGCGTGTACACCTACGATGTTTTTAAGAAATAAAATTTTCAATTAAAGGCTGCATTAATGTGGACGATCAATGATTACCCGGCATATGGCATGCTTTCCGGTTGGTCCACAAGTGGGTACCGTGAGTTCTTAAGACCTGATCATCCTTTCCGCAACAATTGTAAGCATTTTCTAAAGAACAGAAAAACTGAGAATCGCATAGCCGCGTCGAAATTAACAGGTGATGAAGTGTGGGATTCCGTTAAAGACTTGCCAAAAAATAGTTGATCCTTCTGATCAAGAATTGAAAAGATTGAAAGACAAGAATAAAGGTTGGTGGAAACAAAGCATATTTTGGGAACTTCCTTACTAGAAAACGTTGTTAATTCGACACAACTTAGACGTTATGCACATTGAGAAAAACTTTTTTGAACAGCTTATCAACACGATGATGGATGTACCAGGTTAAACTAAATTTGGTCCTAAGGAAAAACTAGACTTTAATGAACTTTGTTATAAACGACCAATATCATCTAGGTTTGTTTTAGAAACTGCGGAGAAAAAGTCTATGTGAATGGGTTGCTAATTTGAAATTCCCGGATGGTTATGCTTCAGATTTGAGTCGGTGTGTTGACCATAAAAATAAGGTGTTTCATTCCATGAAAAGTCATGACTGTCATGTCTTTATGGAATGGCTACTCCCTGTTTCCTTGAGAGAGTTGCTCCCGACTGGTTCTTGGAATGCAATAACTGAGATAATCAAATTTTTTAAAGACCTGTGTACTTCTACGATTAGAGTTGATTCTATGAAAAGTCTAGGGAATAATATTGCGGAGATAATATGCAAGTTAGAAAAGATATTTCCCCCATCTTTCTTCAATTTCATGGAGCATTTGCCTATTCACTTACCTTATAAAGCGAAGGTTGGAGGACCTGTTCAATATCGATGGATGTATCCATTTGAGAGATTTCTTCATCATATAAAAAGAAAGATTGGCAACAAAGCTTGGGTGGAGGGTTCCATATGCAATTCTTTTTTGTTAGAGGAAATTGCGAATTTTTGTTCCCTATATTTCGAAAGTCACATTGACACAAAAGCGAAAGATTTAGATGTTGGTGTGAATTCCGATGACGACCTAGATTCAATGAAATTACCCGAGTTATTCAATGCTGACATGGGAACTACAACCGGGTAATGTATTCAGAGGCACTTGAGTCAGAAAGAGTATGAAGATTCTCATTTTTATGTTCTAAGGAATTGTGGGAAATTGTTAGAGCCTTATGAAAAGTAAGTTATTATTTCGTCATTACTCAATACATTTTTAATTATCAAATTAGATCAAAATTATTAGTAATACATAATTAAAACATTTTCCTGCTAAATATAGGGAATTTGAGACACATATCAAACTCACATTTCCTGATGTCACGTCCTTTGATGATGTTTGGAGCCACTAGTAGAAAAATATTTATTTGCGGCTCCAAAAAAAGGTCTTTTTGCGGCGTTTTTCATGTAGCAGCAAATGGCAGGGTCGCAAATAACAAAGTTATTTGCGGCGTTAAAAAAACGCCGCAAATAAATGGTTATTTGCGGCGTTTTTTTGAAAAAACGCCGCAAATAAATAGGCTATTTGAGGCCTTTTTTTAAAAAAAAACGCCGCAAATAGGTATTAAAAAAAAAAAAAATTTTTTTTTTTTTTTTTTTTACAAAAAAATGGATCTAAACAAATGATTTAAATATAATAGCTATCAAATAGAATAACAATCTTACATTATTTTCATTCATACATCAAATAGAATAAAACACATACAAATACACAATACTTCAAAACTAATTACAATGGCACTAAAATACAAAATTAAAAAGTAACTCAAGTTTGATTCTAATGTCAAGCTTCTAAAACATAAAGACCCCATAGTATACTACGACTATAGGACTCCTTCGTTCAACAAACCAGCTCTTATGTCACCTCTCCAAATGTTCACCGCTCAAAGTGATTTTCCTGGAGTGCGAGACAGTTGCAGCGGAACTGTCAACACAATTGGCATGTCAAAAATGCACAACATGTTTGTAGTTAAAACAGTAGTTGAAAACATAATTTTCTGCAATACTTTGTGACACTAAAGATAAAGATACACAAGATTCAGTAGCATCACAAATTTCACAAAAGTCTACAAGTTAAGAGCAAGTCCAATGGTGTAGTTTAGGGACTTGCTTGCAATTTCATAAAATTGCTAGCTAGTTGCTACACCATTGGAGAAGGTCAATTAGGATGGCTTGGCTTAAGCTAGTTGCTTCATTAAGCTACTTGCTTACATTGGCCCACATTTACAAAACAACCAATAGAAATTTAGTTTTGATTTATTCTTAATTTTTGATTTATTCAATAAAAGCAAAACTAGTATATAAAACCTAGCTAAACCATTGGAATAGTTTAGTTGCTTAGAATGGTTGTAGCTTATAATATGATGTGGATTTGCTAAGCTAGAATGTTGTTGCTTACCATTGTACTTGCTCTAATAGAATCCAATGCGTACATTTAATGAAAAATAGAAATCTTTCTTCGCTTGAAAGTTGAAACCAGTCGTCTGTGTAGAAAAACAACACATTTGCATAGATAACTAATCCAATACGATTCATACCCCTCTTAGTAAGAATGTAAGATAAATTACAAATGTTTAAAAAAGAACATACCAAGAGTGAAATTTGTATTATAGATTAAGAAAAGAGAACAATAAATATTTGTATTAGCTTCTGCAACACTGAGCAGGAGCACTAACACATTACTGAAAACGCAAGGATTTACAGCTCACCATCGTGGCACAAAGACCATTGGACAGAGTAGATTGAAACTAATCATCCTATCATCACAATCAATGTAACCTGAGGTCTAAAGTCGAAAGACCACAAACAATGAGAAACTATAACAACTACTTAGGCAAGGAAACTAATCATCCTATCATCACTTTCATCTTAGTTACATCAGATTTCAAAATGAGTTGCTGGCTGGGTTAGCCAAACTCATTAAGAAGGGCCAACAAATGGGTGTGTCCTAGTGTCTAATTCGACGGTCTAATGACATGTCCTTTGTGTTTGGCTAATAGAAGTGTTCAAGTACCGTATTCATGTCTTAAGTTCCGGACAACACAAAGTACATAGTATAAATAGTGGAAATGACATAAGTATAAATCCATCAACTACTGCTCACTACTCAGCACGTTTAAACTATAATTTTAGATTAATTACTAGCATAACAAAACTGACACTTGTTTGTCTATAATATGCAGTCCTGATATGCACTACAACATGCGTTCCAATAAGAAATGCCACAACAATTCAAACATCAATTTCATCTATCCAATTTCTAAATATCTTAACAAAATCGTCATAAACTAAGACACTGAGCAGTAGGTGCAATCCTGTATGTCAATTAAAAGTGCTGAAAATCACAAGATTCAAACTAAAGTGGCCATGGACGACATAAAATAGATCTTAAATGAAAGAACGATACCTCGCATTGAACATCAATCTCCATGTTCTAGTACTCCACAAACAAACACCTTGAAAATCGAGCAATTAACTGCAACAACCAAAACCAAAACCAAAACCAGTAAAAAAGGTGAACATCAATATCCTCTTGCTTCCTCTTAATCATATTAGACAAACCAGTAGTTCACTACGTAAGATAGACGCATCCAAAACACCCTAACTCACATTTCTCTTAAAAAGAATAACCGTAAAAAAGACCATTGGACAGCTCATCTTTCTTTCAATTTTTGGTCATGAACTCCCCGGCATGGACCTGAAACACAGTTCATGTGAAAATAATTTAGGGTTCGTGATTAAAATTGACCAGATTGACAAGCATATTCAAATTTTATACTCCCTCCATCCCATTTTTATTGTTCCCTTCCCGAAAAGGAAAGTAGGACAATAAAAGTGGGATAGAGGGAGGATAATAAACAAAATCATTTATACAACAAAAATCAAAATCGGTAAAAGGGAACAAAGTCACAATCAAAACCCTAATTTATTTAAATGGTAAATGAAGAATTGGAGAAAAAAGGTGATGTCAGCTATATTCAAACTTTATTTAGTTCTTGCAGTGGTGCGCGGTAGTTAGTGGTACAATGGCAATGAAAATTTGACAGGAAAAAAGAAAATCCTAATGTAATTACCATGTAACTCAAACACATCAGCCAATATACCAACAATTCACTCAAAGATCAATACTTTCAATAGAAATATACTAAGCAACAGATAATATCCGTATTGAGAAACAAAATTTAGGGTAAAAAACCTGTGGAGAAAGAACACGAAAACGGTCGGTGGTGTGCGGAAGTTACCAGTATGGTGGCAGGTCGAGCTGCGCGGTGGACGGTGGTGCGTGGTGGAAGTGGTGGCTAGCTATCTTGGTCGACGAGGCCGATTAAGATGATTATTTAGTATCTAAAGTAGCATCATGGCACTATACATGTCCGATGAATTGTTTTTCTTATCAAACTAGTGCAAGAAAGAAATTGCTTAGATGATTGTTTTGACACAGAATATAACATCACAACTGTAACAAACTAGCTACTCGAGTAGGTTATTAATTGAACTTGGTAAAATTCAAAATCTTTTATTGAACCTGATTGTTGAGGAGTACTTCTCAGGAACAATACTGACACTTAGCAGCTAGTTCTTGTGCGCATCCATCACCTAATGCACCTGAGTCAAAATACTTAACCGGCTTGACGGATAATACTCCAACCATAGCTACATGGATCAATAACAAGAATTAGCATAAGAGTGTTTCTTAGGAGCCTAATTGTTGAGGAGTACTTCACCAAGAAATGAGTCATTTCTAAAAAATTTACTCTAGCATGCCATGTTTACGGCACTGATGTTTGAGTGGCAGGAAAGAGAACTAGTAAAATCAAAATTCATTGTCAGTAGCTTCTATTTGGTATGCAAAATAATGTAGGCAGTAGGCCTCTTTTTTCCTTTTAACTGGCTAATAACAAATTCAGTGAAAAACTAATGTAGCTAATAACAAATTTATTAGTTCTTTTCGTTTTTAATTCTTAAAATTTCCCTTTTTAGAGTATATTAGTTTACCAGTACTAATGGTGCAACCGTAGCACCAAGGAGCTTATTCACATAAACTTAATCATATAATAAAGAATTGTTCTTATCTAGTAGTTCATATAGTTAATATGTCACTTCCATGGAATATCCATACAATCTACACTTGATCAATTCACAAATTATTCAAGAAAATGCGACTAAGTCAGTACACTAAGCTATACGAAAAGTGGCCACACATTAAAGCTTGATCATCCAACATGTTATGAACATTCCAAGTATGGGAATAAAGAAATTCACAAGAAAAGGTAGAAATTCACAAGAAAAGGTAGGGTTGATCAAAATCATCATCAATTAAAAGGTATATATTAAACACCCAAAAGCATGCCTTATGAATATCAAAATATGAAGCTCAGCTAGGAAATCAAAGTAATTACATTTCTAAAGATATAATAGGATATAAGAAAATAAACTTCTATGAATAGTAACTTTTAGACGAATTGAAAGGGCAAGTGACCAGAAGTAGTGATCCTCTGCAACCAAATTAACCTTTAGCACTACTTACTCTATAGTATTTCCTACAACTACCAAATAATCTTTCCATTTTTACAAACAACATTTGAACATCCTACAAACTAATCAAAACATAGTATAAAAGCTACAATACAAAGTTAAGCTTAACAGACTCGAAATACAAATCATAAGTAGGCAGACGAGCATATTGTTGTGTAGAGAAAAGATATCAATTGGTAAGAAAAGATAAGAAAACGAGCATATGTGCTGAATAGAACAAACTAAGCATCTAGGAAATGAAGTTTATGACACCAACCTTTATAGGACAGATAAACAAAAACCAAGGCCGTCATCAGTGACATTATGTTCTGAAAAATGAAATAGAATGATAGATAATTCAAATGCCCGGGTTTAAGTCGTCAAGAAAATTTCAAGTATTATACAGCATAATCAGATAGGCTTAATGACGGGACATGTGCAGTATATTCAAAGGTTAATTCACTTAAATCCCAAATTTAGGAACATATCCATACTAACAACTCTGTAAAAGACATTTCTTAGTTAAGCTATCAAGAACAAATCTAAAAAAGACTACAATATGATAACAATACAAACATCACACAACAAATCTGTAAAAACCCCTAATTTCATCACCCCTAGTTATCAAATCTAATCGTCTTAAGCCTAATACTTATAATGCAACAGAAACCATGCTTTGTTTAACTTCAAATAACAACACCAAGCATCACATAACAATCTAATTTGTATAATTCGAATAAGAAAAACTAACTACCCAGAAACCCTAATTAGTTAAATTAAAATTATTCAAGTTGAATATCATACCATGTAAAAGAGACTGAAGAATGTCAAGGGAGGAGATGAGTCGCCGACAAACGCTCATCGTGTGTTGTGGTTGTCGCATCCTTTGTCGTCGTGTCTATCGTGGGCCTGTGGCTGCATGAGAAAGTGCGCTGGTACCAAAATTATAGTGGCAAAAGGATAGTGGATGAGGGTGCTGGGCGAGTGACGGTGGGTGAGGGTGGTGGCGGTGGATGTCTTGAGCGATTAGGTATTTTTAGGGTGATGAGAGATTGAGATTTGAGAGCATATGAGGACTGACTGACTAAATGATGAGGGAGGTATTTTAGGGTGATTTTATCGGCTGCGTTTTCAAGACAAAACGCCTCATATGTCATTTGTGAGGCGTTTTTAAGATAAACGCCGCTTAAAAAATTGTGTTTTCCGAAAAAATAAAAAAAACTGAGTTATTATTTGCTGCGTTTGAGATAAAACGCCTCAAATAGGGCGCCGCAATTTAATGTTTTTGTACTAGTGAGCAAACATGACAAAAGTTATCCGAAATGGTTCCGAAATGAAGTAAGTAATACAATTGCTTCATACTCATGTACCAATCCATTTATTTTGTTTGTCCATATCATTAGTTATGGAGACTAATATATATATATATATATATATATATATATATATATATATATATATATATATATATATATAACACCTTAATTTACATATTGTTTTATTGATAGTCTTATAGATTAAAGGACCCTTTAATAATAACTCTAGCATTAGGTCCTAGTAGAAAAGTGAAGACATGGAGACGATATTCTATCAATGCCTATAAATTTCGAGCTTATAAGAAGGGAGTTGATCTTTCGAAAGCTACCTCAAGTAATGGGGTTTGTGTGAATTCTACAGAAAGTTTGGACTACTATGGAACCCTAAATGAAGTCATTGAGCTTGCTTATTATACCAAGAAAAGGGTTTATAGGGTGATATTGTTTAAATGTGATTGGTTTGATAATTCCCAACTAGGACTTAATATCCATAAGGTATACGGACTTGTAGATGTAAACGAGAAAAACAAGTTTCATGGAGATAACCCATTCGTGGCAGCTTTTCAAGTCAGAGAAGAAGAGGATTATGAAGTTGAAGTTGAAGAAAATAGAATAGAGGAAAATGGGGAAGAAGAGGAAGAAGTCGGAATGCTTTTTTCAGATGATGAACCTCTTTTGATTCATAGTGACAGTGATAGTGATGAGTGATGGGAGTTGTTGTAAATCTACTATATTAATGTATGGATTTTAATGAAATCATTTTTATGTATGAATTATAATCATTCAATCAAATTGAAGCATTTTAATCATGACACTTCATTTTTGTTTTCATTTTTGTTGGACTAACAATTTGCGTTGTTAAATTATTTATTTATTATATTGTCCATGACACTCCAGTTTTTTTTTTAATAACAATTTGTACTAACGATTTTTATTGGACTGACAATTTGTATTGTTTATAATTAGTATATGACAGGTTTCATTCGAAAGTTGATAGGGAGCGGTAGTAGGGGAGGTCGCCGTGACGAGGAGAACAATGAGATTAATAATGATGATGATGAGGGTGTTGAGAATATAACACCGGCACAGGATAACATGCAGATCATTCTCTTGCAAGAACAAGAAGGTGGTCAATGGTAAGTGTTCTAAAATTTTATTTTTACCTTTATGAAATATATATATCATTCAAATCATTTTGTTTGAATTTTCAATATATGTTTGTTTTAATTTTCAGGTGGAGTGACAAGTCTGTAAAACAATATGTCAGTTGGTTGTTCACTAATAACATTTCAGATGAAGAGTACTTCACTAAATGGAGTGAGGCGAGCCATGCGCAGCACTTGAAGATGTGGAATTGGTTTAAGGTAATTTAAAACTTACCTATTATTTAATTTACGTTAATAATTTTTATTTTATTTTTTTTACTTAAAGTCATCTCTTCTATTACTAATTAAACACTTGTTTTTGAAATAGAAACATGTGAGGTCCGTCGATGAAGGTTATGACGCTAAGGATGAATGGCAAAGGGCGGTCACGAGGCGGATTACCAAGCTTTTTAATAGACTCAAGTATATAAAGAAAAAACCCGATTGGGTCCCGCTCTCTTGGTGGGTGAATCTCAAGTCTAGAGAAGAAAAAGACCCTGAATTTGCCAAAATTTCTAAAATAAACACGATAAATAGAATGTCGGGTGCTAAAGACGGGAAAGCACTAGGCAGTCATACTCTAGGCCGTAAGAGTTGCTCCGATGCTATCAAGGAATTGGTAAGTATTGTATTTATTTTTTTAACAAATTGGTTAGAATTACTGATTGCCGAATATAATCAATTTATGTTTTTATGCTACTTTCAGGGTGAGTCGGCCACACCCTACAAGTTGTTTCAAAAGACCAAGAAAAACAAGTTGGGGGAGTGGGTTAATCCTCGAGCCGTTAAGACCGACGTAAGTTAATATTTATTGTATTTCTCTAATTCTTAATGTTAATATTTATTGTATTTTTCTCATTTTTAAATATAACATCATTTTTTCCTTATTTGTTGTTCTTTTAGGCCATTTATCAAGAAGACATGAGTCGACCAATGCCCTCCGGAGAGGCTCCAGACGAGTAACGTTCGTTCTACACCGTTGTCGATGGTTTTGACAATCATGGAAGATTTTTCGGGAACGGTGATGTGGCGGCCGAAATGTGGTATGAACGTCCGTGTAACAAAGGTACTCGTCGATCATTCTCTTACACTCCTACCCAGCTTACTCAATTTGCTAGCCAAATAAACAATGAGCGAGTTGCACGACAAAGTCTTGAGGAACAAATGCGCGCCACTCAAGAAACAGTCCATCTCCAAGCTGAGCAAATGGCAGCCATGGAAAAAGCTTTGGCTTAGATGCGGCAATCTCAACCCCCTCCCTCGTGCTCAGGTTTCCCCCGCCCTTTCGGTAGAGACGAAAATGCGGATGACGGGCATGGCTTTGGTAGTGACTATATTGAGCCTCTAGGTAATTATTAGTATCGTCGTCTATGTTCTTATGTTAATATGTTAAGGCTACCTTATGACACTTATGATTATGGATTAGTAGTTTAGTTGGTACGTAAAAGACATTATTTTATGAGACATGTAAAATTTTGACCTTTAGTTTTTATGTAACAACTTCATTCTTCCAATCATGTTCGGTTTTCTATCGATAATTTCGTTGTCTACTCTTGATTCCTGCTCATGCGGTCGACATGATAATGGATTCCCGCTTGGCGGTCGATGGTTGTATTTGTTTTTTTGCAGGTTTGGTGCGTAAAACAATGCAAATTTCCCATTGTGGTGGCGTTTGATGTTTCCACCATCGCTTGCCCGGAGAATAATCCTGACGGAAATTCCGTCAGGAAAGTAAACGTCTTGTTGACTGTACTGACGGAAAAACCGTCAGGATTTTGGAATTCCTGACGGAAATTCCGTCAGTACAGTCAACAAGACGTTGACTTACTACGTCAGCCTAAATGTCACTTTTGACAAAATGACCGTCACAAGTCCGTCAGTAGTGTGCATCCTGACGGAAAAACCGTCAGGAATGCGTTTTCTGTGACGAATTGTAGTGACGCTGTATTCCTGACGGAAAAACCGTCAGGAACGCGTGTTTCTGACGGAAAATGGGCGTTAGTGACGGATTTTTTCCGTCAGTTTCCCGTGTTTTTTTGTAGTGCCATAATTAAAGAAATGAAAATGGACACGTACTCTTGTTTCAAGCGAGCATCTTCACGAAGAACAAAGTCCACCACTTGCTTCCGCACCTTTAGCATCTTAGAGAACTGTTTTTTGTTTTTCCAAAACAAATCCGACACGGCAACAAAACTACCGTCCTCTGGCCCGTAATTCATAGAGCAACCCTACCCATCGTCTGACCTACCCCTTTTACGACTACCCAAAGCTGACTTTGGACTCATAGTGTTATCAACAGACATGCTTCCCACTTGACGGCTGGCAGTAGGGGTGTTTGTAGAGAATTGAATGCTCTCGCTGACCATAGAAGAAACGCCGGGCTCGACAACAGGCTGCATCGTCTTAACCTTTTTACCAACATTTTTCACCCTGCCAGCACCAGGACATTTCTTACCGCTTTAAGAAACCCTCGCTTCTGTAAGCTCAATACAACATTTCTCTTCAAGCATACTCAGGGTTTCCTTTCTCGTGTTGTTCACCTCCTCCAAAGTTTTCAACACATCACCCCTGGACTCATTTATATCAGACAACACCAACAAGGCAATGATCTCAGCGCGGTAAAGGGCTTTTGAATCAGGATTACCCAAAGTCACAATAAAAAACACTTCCACGGTAAAAGAGCATGTGCAACATCATATATACACCGCAGTCCAAATTTTCAATCTCAGCGGTTTGCCAGGTAAAAGGGACATTGACAATTTTATAATCTTTAACCTCCCCACCTCGGGCAACTCCATTTTTGACCAGGAAATCAGACATTAAACTCAGCTTCAAATAAGCAAGCAAAAGAAAACATAATTAGTAGCAATACTTAAACTAGGCAAACACCAAGAGAAAATTAGACACAATAAATAACTGTTGGAATGAGTGTCCTCCGACAATAATGCGATCACAACTGTTGATCATAATGATCACATGTTTAAATCTCATTTTAAGAATACATGTGGGATGTAATATTTTACAGTCAACTGGTCTATACATATCGGTAATGATTGGCTGACTAGAGTTTGACATTACTGTCGTGCGACGGTGGTGATCAGTTGATCCCCTTAGGTCATACCTAAAGGGTAACACTCTTAATTGAATATTAATTGATCGTATGACGATACGAGTTAATTAAATTACTTAAAATTGACGGACGATTTTGGAAGTAATATTTACGTGTCTCACTGTAATTTGATTAAATAAGATACGGTCTAAGTAATCGAATTGTTTTATTACTTAGATGAAATTATTGTTTACGGAAACAATTGAAACGGAATGAATAATTTATTATAAATGCAAGATGTTGTGATTTATAAATTGGTAACCATTTTGGTACAACTAATTGTGAATTACTATGTTAATTTTTATAAGTGACATATTTTATTAAAATGTTGATTTTTAATGGTTAAAAATATATTTTATAAATAAGATGTCATGAAATGTGTCACATGTGACATATTGACAAAATCACAAATAAAATGGACTCATCCATTTTATGTGTGTATACCGAAATGGAGGGAGTATTAGGATAAAATTGTGTTGATTATTTATAAGTGGAAAACATAAATATAATACCTACATCTAGCCTTGCATGCATAGCTTTCTCTTGGGAAGAAAAGGAGAGCATGCATTGGGTATTCTCCCTTCCCCATTTCCGGCTTTACCATAAGAAAAAGAGCAAAAGTTTTTGCTTAATTTTTCACTCCAACACTACATGCAAAACTAGTGTGTATTATTCATTCAACACATCTAAAACAAATGTATTTTAGAGAGATAAAAATTACTCCATTATTCCTCCTCTTGACCGAAACTCTAAGAGGACAAAACAATATTTTTGGGTCAATTTTTAGTAAGATTATTATTATTCTAGATCTAATAATATTAATCTATTAAGGGGTTATCTTGGGTATATGCTTTTGGGAGAGGTTCTAATTTGAACCTTGTTCATCCAATATTTGGAAGCTCAAGAACAAGTAAGTAGAAGATCTTACTTGTGCCCAATAATCCGAAATCTTCAATGTAAGATGATGATTTCTTCCTTATTCTTTTATTGTTTGCATGCATAAGATCTAATTAGTTTTATGACTAAATTAATTTTGGAACATATAAGAATATGTTCTATAATGAGATATAGATTTCTAACAAGTGGTATCAGAGCCTTGGTTGTTTGCATGCAAATCGGTTATAGTTTTTCCGAGTTATACGATTAACATATAAAACTTGTAAATTTGTGTTATTATGATATATCACGAAAATAATTTATGCATGTTAAAGTTTCTGATCCTAAAATGTATTTAGGATATTTTGGTTAATTTATGGACTTTTATTGTTCATCCTTTAGAACAATGGCATTAAAATGTCATTTTATGATTAAAATGTCATTTTCGGACTAAAATTAGCTAAACTTCGAATTTTCAAGTGGTTTTTGGATATGTTATCACATGTTTTATTTTTAGATGACCTGTAAATTTTCATAATTTGTGGAGTTGTTATGCTCGAAATATGGATTTTTCATGATAAACATCGGTTTTAAATGAAAAATAGGTTAATATGAGAAATATTTCGAATCTGGTCATAGAAATTTAGTATGTTGTCACATGCAATTTTACAAGATGTGCGTAAAATAATTGGCTATATTTAAGTCTTTATGCATGATTTATGAATTTTTGATGAAAAATAGCATAAATAGTGACTTAATTAGTGAATAATTGCTAAAACATACTTCATGACTAAGGAAAAACGTCACATCTTGCATTTTATTATCTTTTTCAGATCTAAAATTGAAAAGTTGATGAATATAATATTTCTCATGTTTTTATGATTATAATTGATAAATCCGATAAACCGCAACATAGTTTTTCCGATAGTTTTTCGAAATTTTAACCTAATTTTTTGAACATTATGAGTGTCATTTTATTTTTCCAGAATCTTCATGTGTTTAAATTTCAACTTTTGAATTTATTTGAAATTTTTGTGATTTATTTGAAGTTTATAGCATTTTATTGAAATTTTGGGTCCATTAATGAACAATTTTAAGATATATGAGTTAATTATAGACAAATAGTTAGTGGATACTAATTTTGAGTCCTAAATTGGTTAGGGTAATTAACTTGTGCATAAATATAATTTTATGTAATTTATTGTGATTTTAAAAGGTTGAATCACGCAAATCCGTAAAAACCAATCAATATACGATATTGGCTCCTTAAAGGCGATTTAGCATAAAATTTGGCATGTTCATACATATTATAATGCTGCATTTTATTTATGATTGTCATAATTTTATTTTATGTAATTTTTGAATTATGTAATTTTACTTAGTATGGCCTTAGTTTTTAATTGGTATTACCCGAAATGTATGGGAATATCGATTCGGTTGTAATTTATTGTGATATCGTATCACCGTTTTGTAATTTAATAGATTTATTTTTATTTTAATTACAAATGTATAATAGGAAATTATGTAATTTGTTATGTAATTTATTTATTTCGGAGTTCCTTGAAGACGGTGTCACTCAAGGAAGACGATACATAAAGGCGGTGTTACCTCGAGATGCGTACCAAAACCGAAGTTCAAGGGACCAATGAAGTTGGTTTCCGAATATGTAATAGTTAATTATATTTTCTATTTTAGGAAGGCCATACTAGGATTTAATTTTGCTTTGCATTTTATTTATATGTTGCATGCATCGTTAAATCGCCATAACTAAACACATGCATTGTCATTTTAATCGAGTTTATCGACCGTGTCAATTACAATTATCGTAGTTCACCGCTTTAGTTCACTTAAAACGTGATAGATAATAAATTGACATGACATCTCGCTAAAACAAACAATTAAGACTTAGCCTTACCAAAAAGTAGAAACCATGAAAACCTATTTCGTGAGGGAGTGCACTCGGCCACACCGGGGTACAAACCTTGTTACGTAGGGGAAGTGGGTGATAAATGTCTATCCACCGAATTCATGTTGATGAGGGTTTCATCGGCCACACCGTGCCCAAGTTAATGTGGGTTTGGATCATGGACACATTTATTCGAAATTTGGATTGAACTCAACAAAAGTTTTTCGATAAGGGTTTCATCGGCCACACCGTGCCCTTGTTGGATGTGTTTTGGGCTAAAGATAAATATTAGAGTAATTTTATCGACCAAGAGTTCTAAAAGTAGAATCGATTAAAGAGTTAATCCACCGAGTTATATTGATAAGGGTTTCATCGGCCACACCGTGCCCAAGTTAATATGAATTTGGATCTTGGAATCACTTATAATAGTTGGGTAGAGGTCACTATGTAAATGCTTTACTTGTTATTTACAAGTATTAATAAAATGATAAATGTTAAGTTTTCCAATATTCCGTTATCATATTGTTCTATTTCTTTACCACAATTTATATACGATATCATTTCGATTTTGATTCAATTCTCCATTAAAACATCGTAACTAAAGACAAAATTTGAATTTTCTTCTAAAAACCTCGAATTATCCATTGGAAGGATCTCATGTAAAGAGTATAGATAAAAGTTATTCATTATCAAACAGATTTTTGATTCTTGACTAACACATCTACTTACAATGGATTTTTTTCATATACTTAATTGAATTAAGTACCTTGAAGCGATAAATTGTTTTGGTAATTAGATTTGTCGGAAATCGTAATAGACCAAAATACCGCAACCACTTCAATGAAAGTTTTAAGACTAAACTAACGAATGAAGAGTAGTCTTCATGAAATTCAATTTTGCTTCTCTAAGCAAAGATTCATTGAAATGAGTGGGAGCATTCTCTTAAACCGTTAAGAAATTGATGAGGTTCAAAGAAGTAAAATTAGAATGGAATTGATACAAGGTAATGTTAAAAGTAAAGTTATTGAGAATAACGAAACTAAACCTATCAATTCCGACCGATAAAGTTTCCATTGTCTTAAATGTTAGACACTAGAAAGGAAACTACCCCAAATTGTTAAAGAATAAGCAAGTTAGTTGTGGGACATCTAATAGGACTTAGTTCTTTATTTATTTGATTGACATAAATTTTGCTAGTACTACTTCGTCAATATTAGAAACCAGTGGAGGTTTTCATCATTGTGTTTGATACATAGGGTGATTAGAATATGACGACTAGAAACATATGATGAAGAGAGATAGAGTCATTGTGTAATCAATCTAGTTTTGGGTTTATAGTTGTACTTAATTATGACTATTAAGTACATAAACTCTAAATAAGAATATATACTTGTTAAGATACAAAAGAGGTTTCACTTTTGTGACCCTATACACCACGATTTGATGTATGGCTAGCCCATTATCAAGGTGAGTATATTCTAAACCAAATTAGAATGATATATCATGTAGTTGATGCAAGACTCAAATTGGTAACCCAAGATTAAACCTTAGATTCTCGAATGATGAACGCAAAGAGTTATTGATTACTCTTGAAACCATTAGATTGTTAATGGTATATGTGTATCTTGTATTCAAAGCAAGATGTCTCGTGCCTTTTGGTTAAAAGGAGATCGAGGTTGTAAATCATTGATCCATAATAGGTTGATCATTTTCTTTTACCAACGATTTAAGGTGATGCTAATGTGTTCACTTAATAAGGTAAATAGAGAAATCTTTGAAGAAGTTCAAAGAGTTCAAGTAATCACGATTTAGTCGTGATGGGATTAACAAAGTGAAAACTTTGATATAAGCCAAAGGAAATGTGATATAGTATCACAAGTTAATCTCTCTTAACACACATTATGGAATAATGTGTGGTTGAATAAGAAATCAAACGCTATTCGATATGGTTTGGACTTCAATCAAGGTACTTTGAGTTACTTGATCCTTTTGGGGATTTTATCATTTTGTCTAAATTATTTTTTCCCTAAATCTAAAACGAATCATATGAGATATGAAATGGTAGGGTACCATGTTTATAAGTTTTCAAAAGAAACAAATGCTCATTTTTCCTTATTATAATCACGAGTACAACGGGATTGTGGCTCGTGAAGCTGTCTTTCTAGAATATAAGTTTATTCCTAGAAGACAGAGTGGGAGAAATTATTCAAGAGCCACAAAGAATGTTATGTCGCAAGAAACTGGTCTTTCTTGGCTACATGAGACGTTTTGTGTAAGACGTTGTTTCTTCAAAACCTAGGAGGTTAAAGTCATCACTTGTTGAAGATGATGAATTCATGTTACTTTTAGTAAGTAAAAGAGCTTACAACTTACAAAGAAATTGTTTGATTCAAGTTGATTACTTCTGAAAAGTAATGAACATATGACTTACATGAGAGTGTTTAAGTCACAACTCAATACAAGGCTTAGAGCCATGAAAATCCGAAATAAAAGGTTTGATTAGTGTCAAAGGGTTTTGCACTAATAAAGAGAAATTTCAAAGCTTGATTGATTGCAAAGGGTTTTGCACTAGTTGAAATGCTTAACTCTATTTGGATCTTCTTAGGGATTGTGTTTCATTATGATGATATACATATAGCAAATGAATCTAAAACCCACTTCTTCAATTAGAAGTATTGTATTCAATACATGTCTTGAGTTTTGTAGATTCTTGCAATCCTAAGATAATGTGAAACTTAAGAGAGGGTCTTAAGTAGGACATCAATGAGTTGGAATCAATGTTTTGATCATGTTACAAAACTTTTCTCGATAAGTCGAGAAGTTATGTTTATACATGAAGTTTAGTGGGAGTTACGGAAATTTTAATTAGTCTTATATGTGGATGACATATTGATCATTGAGAATGATTTAAGACTTTTGGAGTAATATAATACATCTTGAATATCTGGTTTTATGGAGATAAATCCACATGATATTAACATCAAATAAGAAGTCTTATGTTGATAAGATTCATGATTAGTTCAATCGAGTTGAACATAATTGGTTGATTCCATTTGCTTCCGCTGCCGGATCAATTAAATAAGTAATGATGTATAACACTTCATATGCTTTGAGTATGATGAATTTTTGTAAAATCGAATTTATGTAATAAGTTACCAAGTAAGCCATAAAGATTACCCTTAAGTGCTTGCAAAAGCATTAAGGATATAATGCAAAGTGTTTTTTTTATGCAATTTTGTGTAAGGGTGTTAAACAAGTGACAATTGACAATTGAGATTGCGCATGGTTTCCGACAAAACCATAATCAAAACACATTAGGATGGTTAAGATACCATTGTGGCTATGTTATTTAAGAAATATATTTTCTAGAATCGTTCTAGGCAAAAAGAACAATGAGAAATATTTACAACGGAAATTGAGTACACTTACAATCATGAGATGTGCAAGAAGGATGAGTCTCGCACACTGTGAAAACAGTGGGAGCTATTCTAAGGCTAGAGGGCCTATGTCTTGATTGGATCTCGGCACGTACTTATAAAGTTTTGTAATGCAAATGTATACATTACAAAGGAAAACGAGTATGTAGTAAGGTTGAGTAAGGTACAAGAAGTTGATAAAACCTACTAACCAAAGCCTTATTATAGGCTTAACATGATGAGTCATGTCATTTCAATTGAATTGAGATTAATAACTACATAAAAGATCAAATTAGATTATAGAATATGAAATAGTAATCAGGTATTAACTATTCATATGTGATAATCACATTTGTCGTTCGAGTTTTTAAGCTGAAAAACTCCTTTTATACTTTGTTACATCCAAACGGGTTGTAGAGACAATATTGAACCCCGTTAAAGTGAACCCGGATTAACATGGTATTCGCTCATAGTCACTTGTATGAGGTGACGTCTCGAAGTGACTAGAGTGTGACGCGATTGATGGCAAGTTCAGTGCCATACAGTCATGTGAGATGACTAGTCGATCACATAAATGCATGATTTAGGAACACTTTGTCGGGCCATATGACCGCTTATAGAGTTATGGCAAATTTATATAGCCTGGTCGTGGCGAGAGCTACTATAGTATTCTAATGAGTCGATTCTTTTGACTAAAGACTGTTCGCCTAAGATGGCACAGTTTCAATTTAACTTTGATTTGTGTTACTACGACCTTCGTAAATGGGGTCAAATGGGCATATTTTTGGTTATGATGGCTGTGGCTAGTCGAAGGGAATGAGTGCGATAGGAATTGTCCACCTCCTTGTCAGGGTTAAAACAATATCTCAGGGCCACTCGAGGAGTAATGAACTGGAAATGCGTGGTCACGCTCGGAAGGTATCTATGGTAGATAATTCCGGTCAATCAGTTATTCTCCAGATCGAGGAAACCACTCTAGATATGATCACTTGCAAGTACGACCCGAAAGACCCCTTGCATTGAGTGGGAGATAGTAATAGGATAAGAGAATTGGTGACGCACACTTGTCGAGGACAAGTGGGAGATTGTTGGAATGAGTGTCCTCCGACAATAATGCGATCACAACTGTTGATCATAATGATCACATGTTTAAATGTCATTTTAAGAATACATGTGGGATGTAATATTTTACAGTCAACTGGTCCACACATATCGGTAATGATTGGCTGACTAGAGTTTGACATTACTGTCGTGCGACGGTGGTGATCAGTTGATCCCCTTAGGTCATACCTAAAGGGTAACACTCTTAATTGAATATTTAATTGATCGTATGACGATACGAGTTAATTAAATTACTTAAAATTGACGGATGATTTTGGAAGTAATATTTACGTGTCTCACTGTAATTTGATTAAATAAGATACGGTCTAAGTAATCGAATTATTTTATTACTTAGATGAAATTATTGTTTACGGAAACAATTAAAACGGAATGAATAATTTATTATAAATGCAAGATGTTGTGATTTATAAATTGGTAAACCATTTTGGTACAAGTAATTGTGAATTACTATGTTAATTTTTATAAGTGACATATTTTATTAATATGTTTATTTTTAATGGTTAAAAATACATTTTATAAATAAGATGTCATGAAATGTGTCACATGTGACATATTGACAAAATCACAAATAAAATGGACTCATCCATTTTATGTGTGTATACCGAAATGGAGGGAGTATTAGGATAAAATTATGTTGATTATTTGTAAGTGGAAAACATAATTATAATACCTACATCTAGCCTTGCATGCATAGCTTTCTCTTGGGAAAAAAAGGAGAGCATGCATTAAGTCTTCTCCCTTTCCCATTTCCGGTTTTACCATAAGAAAAAGAGCAAAAGTTTTTGCTTAATTTTTCACTCCAACACTACATGCAAAACTAGTGTGTATTATTCATTCAACACATCTAAAACAAATGTATTTTAGAGAGATAAAAATTACTCCATTATTCCTCCTCTTGACCGAAACTCCAAGAGGACAAAACAATATTTTTGGGTCAATTTTTAGTAAGATTATTATTATTCTAGATCTAATAATATTAATCTATTAAGGGGTTATCTTGGGTATATGCTTTTGGGAGAGGTTATAATTTGAACCTTGTTCATCCAATATTTGGAAGCTCAAGAACAAGTAAGAAGGAGATCTTACTTGTGCCCAATAATCCGAAATCTTCAATGTAAGATGATGATTTCTTCCTTATTCTTTTATTGTTTGCATGCATAATATCTAATTAATTTTATGACTAAATTAATTTTGGAACATATAAGAATATGTTGTATAATGAGATATAGATTTCTAACAATAACTTACAACAGTTTAACAATACAGCAAACGTACACATGGTTATTGATGATCAGAGAACAATGCCTCTTGAAATACATAATCAAGATATTCAAGCCTCTTGGCATTAAAGTTGATGCACAAACAGCTATAGTGCTCATGCAAAAGCATTGGGATGAAAATCTGGGAAAATATTTGGCCAACAAAATTAATTAGAACAGTACAATACTAGTAGAATAATAGTAGAATAACAGTACAATAATAGCAGAATAACACAAGTACAGAAACATACCATATCAGAATTAAGATCACTATCTCTCTTGTTGTTCTTTACAAACTCAGTAAATGACAACATGACTTCCTCGCACAAATCACTTCTGGAAGCCTTCTCAATTTTCGACGACATAAAAATTCAGCCCAATGGACTCTAAAACAAAGAGGAGAAAAGAGTTGAAAACGTTATACAAAATGAAAAATAAAGTAAAAGATACAATAAGATAGAATAACTAACCGTTGCACCCATCCCAAAGAAAAATTGACTTGGACTTCCTCTTATACAAGTATCATTAAGAAAGAGGGACCACCAGTCGTTAATTCCAACCATTATCATTGTGTTTGGAACCATGGATTCCATATTCTCTCTATTAAGATAACTGAGCAGATCCCAAGTGACAAGATTCTCACTTCAAAACGAAGAAAAAGAGAAAGATAAGTGTCAAAAAAATATATTTTTGTAGAACATAAAGCGGAATAATATTTAAAACAGAAAGTAGAATATTTTTTAAAATAAAAAGATTGTCTTATTTTTGCGGAATATTATGATCATACAAGAAACAGTAGTCTGCAACCTCTTTCCTCTTGGATAACATTGGGTTGAAAACATGTCCCATTGTTATCACTGATTTTGACAGGACAACTAGGTGAGGATCCACTTCACCACAAAAATAGATGCATCCGAAATTCTCAGGCAAAACGGACAACAGTTGCTCCTCATGTGCAGCAAAGTGCAGCAAATAACTTGTACCGATAATAGGAGCATTCAAACCATCAAGGCCACAGTCCTCTACGACACCCTCACCAACAACAGTACCATCCTCCAACACAACCTCAGCATCCTATTTATTAGAATAAACTATCTCAGATGCTACCCCAAGCAACAAGTCTGCATGACAACACATCACCACTTCGGCTGCTTCCTCTTCTGCAGTGACAAATACTTCACTGCCAATTTGAGTGGACTGTTGAGTGTCATTAGGCATTGGAATGCCAGCAGCGGTATCCTTCAACTCTGTCTCAGGCAAACAAGTATCAGTCTATGGAATTTGAGTGGCTTGAACATCTACCGGTGTACACTCAACAGTATTAGGCACATCATCTGGCGGATTATCAACAAGATAGTCTTCAACTTGAATGTTTATGTCCTCCACATCATTGTTAACATCCTCTACATCATTTTTAACGTCCTCCTGTAATACTACGGTTTTATGAGTCTCTGGGTACTCTATCGAGTAAGGGTGTGTTGCATTTTAAAATAGTTTCTGACCTGTTGGGTACTCGATCGAGTAAGGTAGATACTCGATCGAGTAAGGGGGCACTCGATCGAGTACCTTAGCTACTCGATCGAGTAGCCATTCTCGAGGAATGATTTGACGGTTTTGCTAATAACGCGAGTTTGATATAAAAGGTTTCCGTCAGTTTATTTAATCACTTTTAACCTTTCTAAACCCTTCAAAAGAAAAAGGAGTTACGTAGTTCTCTCTCGTCGCGTTGTTGGCAAATCCCCAAGGCTAGGAGTGTCGGATCATCTTGTTCTTTGCATCATAGTGTTCCTTGCGTTAAGGGTAAGATCTACATACCAATTTTATACTGTTTCTTTGAGTTTGTTTAAAACCCTAATTGGGTAGATTTGGGGGGTTTTAGGAGGGTTATGTTGATTAGCTGATAATTGTATGTTTATGTGTATAGGAGAAGGGTTCATAGAGGAAAGGTTTTGAGACAGCTGCTAGATCGTCTGATGTTTGTGTTGCATTCCAGGTAGGGTTTTCCTACTCAGTATTAGTTACATAATGTGTGGTGATTGTGCTGTAATTAGTGCTTGTTGATTGGTTTCGTGACGGTTGTTGATTGATTGTTGTTGATGGATGTGATTGTTTGTCTCTGGTTCTCGAGATGCGTTCTCGGCTGAGTGGAGTCACTTGCGGGAGTGGCTTCACGCCCTAGTTTCGCCCTCCGTGGAACCCGACACGGGTGGGGATGTGCACATTAATGGGATAGGGTTATCGCTCGGTATGATGAGCGGCGCTTAGGTGGGAACGGCTGCGGTCCCCCACTGGCAGGGCTGGTCCAGTGGACAGTCGGTGACGGAGATTGATTGGAGTGGGTGTGATTGTGTGTGTGACTGTTTGAGCTATGTTGTTTGTTGTGTTGTTGGATCATATAAATTGTGTGATTAGTATTGACCCTGTTTAAATGTTTTAAAAACTGTGGTGATCCATTCGGGGGTGGTGAGCAGTTATTGAGCAGGTATGAGACGATGCGTATGGGATAGTTGGGATGAGTCACCACGTTGCAGTTTAGAAGTCTTCCGATGTGTCTGACGCTTGATAGTATTTTGATAGTAGATAGTTTTGAGAACTTATTTTTTTTTTCCTTTTATCAGTTTTGGTTTTGAACATGTAATCACTTAAACTATAATTACTTTTAAAGTACATTTATTTATTGTCTTATGATATTCATTGCCTCGGGCAACCGAGATGGTAACATCCTTATACCTGGGTGGTCCTGGTAAGACACTTGGAGTATGGGGGTGTTACAAAATGGTATCAGAGCGACGATCCTGAAACCTGTAACCAATGAACCCAATAAACATTGGGAGTCAAATAAAATGAACCCGGGGTAAAAGTTGTAGGAGCTAATGCAAAGACTTGGGAGACGTCCTAAAGTCGCGAACTCGCCCTATAATTTTGAACCGGTCACTATGGGATATGAGTCGGAATCGTTATGTGTTTACCTTGTGTATTGTGTACCTATGTAGTGACGTGTGGCATGAATCAGTGGATGTACGTATGTTGAGAATGGGGAATGTGTAGAAAAGATGGTGATGATGTGATTTCGTAAGTTATTGATTGAAAGTATGATAGTTGTTTTACGATATGGCATTATAGAAATACGGAAAGAAAATTTGTTTGACTGGAGTTATACATAGAGTTATGTATACATATATGTTGTTGGTAGTGTTGTACGAGTTTATATAGCTGAAAGTTTGAGTAAGAGCATGAATAATTGGTGGAAAAAGATGATAATTGTTGCATGATAATATGATATTTTTTTTATAACGCATGTTGTATGATGAAAGAGATTTTATAGGGTTGTTATGCTAGTAACATGTGAATATGATACTTGATGTCATATAATTGTGATTTTGTTTACGTAAAGTTATATAATAAAAACATGTGGGTAATATGTGATTGGTAAGTTGAATGATATATGTGCATCCAGTTATTTGTTGCTTGGCTTTTGAAGTTAGTAACATGTGGTTAGGGATACTGGTTTTATGAGCATCGAGTTGTTTTTGTTTACCATGTTGTCGTTTAAGTTGTTGGGAAGTAAAATCAAGTAGTTGTGTTTTCGATTATAGGGAGGTTGTCTTTAAACTGTTATAACTTGAGATGCATAAATGATTTTAATGTGATTCCAATTGGAGGTGATAGCTTGTCCTTTTACGATTCTAACGATAGGTCACACGCCCAAAACGACCAAGAAATGAGTGAGTTATGACTGTTTTACTGAAAACTGGACAAAGTCTTTGAGAAATGCGTAGGTACTCGATCGAGTAGCCTTGGTACTCGATCGAGTAGGCGGACTTCGATCGAGTCGTTAGTTACTCGATCGAGTAGTCCTGGTAATTTGTTTTACGTGCTTCTGATCTTCACCTACTCGATCGAGTAAGTCACTTACTCGAGCGAGTGTCTATACTCGATCTAGTGACCCCTGTTTTGGGTCATATGCTTATCTTTTGAATTCGTTGCATATTATGTTTAATTCAAAGTTGTTATTTTGCTTCTTTATGCATTGTTTTACATGTACGTTGGTCTTGACGCGTAAGTTACCCAATCTTGCGGTGTAGTGAGTGGCACCTGTGGTGAGTATGAGTTCGGTGGGAGGACATGAGTTATACGTGGTTGTGATAGATAGTGGAAAAAGAAAAGGAAGATCGTTATGGTTTATTGAGACATAGAGCATTTTTTGTGAGATGAGATGAGCGATATGTTTGTACGTTGAGTAATGCAAAAGTAATTAAATGTGGGCAAGGGATGATGTGAGTTTATGGAACGTGAGAATGAAAAGATTGAAATGAGGAACGCAAATGGTGGCATCTTGAGATGTGTAAAGAATCATGGAGGGGGATGGTTAGGAGTCGTGTGGGTTAAGAATATACATAGTGAAAGTTCGTTTTAAAAGGGTTGAGAAGAGTAGTATATAGTGAACTTTGTGGAGACATGTCGCGAGGTGGATTTGTAGACAGTGAATGAGTTTGGGAGATTTGGTTTATTAAGAGATGAAACTACTGTGTGATTTCCTTGGGCAATTAGCGGTATGAAAGGAATTTTGATTTCTAGAGATGTAATTGTTGAACAAGAACGTTGATTCTATGGATGGATTAGTGGCAAGGGTGATTGATGACATAATAAGAGAATATTTGTGGTAAGAAAGAGTGAGATGATATCGATATGAAATAATTAGATGTGAGTTGTGGAGCAGTGAGAAAGTAACCGGAACACTAAAGAGTTAGGTAGAAGTGATAAGGAGTTGAATGGTTAATTGATTTTGTAGAGTGTAAAAGAAAAGAATGAGGGGAATAAAACTAAGAAAATGTTGACCGGAGTTATGTGGTATAGAGGTAAGGAGTCATCGAGATGTGTGCTACCAATCATGAGGATGTTAGTTAATGGTTATAGAGGAGTTTCGGGACAACATGATTAGTCTTGAGTTTTGAGGAATTCAGGAAAGTAAGAAGTTGGTAGAATATCTGCATGATATGAGATTTTGGTGGAGATTTCGATGATGATACAGTTAAGAATGGTATTGGGAAGAATGTTGAAGTAATTTTGTTGATGGATTTGATGTTTGTTATTTGGGATGTTAACCAAAGATAGGAAAGAAATCGTGATATTTAGAGATGAGTGTAAGGATTTGATGTCCGGACAGTGGTAGTGTTATGGTTTGTGACTAGTGGTTAAGGGTGATGGTATATTAGAAAGGTAACAATTAAAAGGCGGTTGATTTTGCAGAGACCATGTTGATATGTATGGTTGTGAGAGAGTGTAATATGTGGTTATATGAGGCGGTTGTTAGTAGTTGAGTATTAATAGTATGGTTACATTTGGCAGGGGGTGATGGATATGCGAATGGGAGAATATGTTATGAGGGGCATATGAGTTAAGCTCGGGCGACAGGTAACCTTTGTTGAGTGGTAACTTACGTGATCAGGATTGACTAGGTGGATGTGATTACGGGTCTATGATACGTGTAAATGTTTGTGTGAGGTTCTGACCTCATAAGAAGTGGTATGGTGTGATAATTATAAATTTGTTATATGATTGTTTTGTAATTTATGTTGGGTACGGTATACTAATGGAATGAGGTTCAAAAGGTAATAATGTGATTGATCTGGCATGGATAGTTAAAATTGTATGTGTATGGATGATACTTGTTTATTCCGTGAAATGGTAAGGATGATGTTCATGAGATTATTATCTGTTTAATTCATATAACATGTTGCATTGTGATTTAGTAAAGTGGATTTGAGTAAGTTTTTCTTGTCCGAGAAGTTATGTTGGGTCAGTGTTTATGGGATTGTGTCTATTGTGATGTCTATCGGTGTAGTTGTGGTGCCTCGGGTGATGATCCGGGCACGGTACCTAGTGTTGTGATGCGGGTATTTTCGCACTGCGGTGTGGCTGTTGGTGGTGGTGTTGCGATGTCGTCACCGGTTGTGGTGGAGCAGGCGGGATGATTATGATTCGAGTTTCGAAAGTACATACCAGTTACACATAAATTGTTGTTTTGTTTGATGTTACTTCCTGTGAGTTTCAGTTTGTACAGATAGACAGTTGTTTTGTTTATTGATGTTTCTTACCAGTTAAGTTTTGGTATGAGGGTAGAGTATGATATGAAAGAGAGTTGTATATGTTTTCGTTGTTGTCATGGTATAGTGACATTCATTTTATGGGACACAGTTGTCAGAAGTTGTTACAGTACTTTTGATCTTGTTTTAAGATGAGGCTTTAGACATAGTCATGGTAAGTGATTGATGGAACATGTGTTGTATTGATCTGGACGCTGCAGGTGGTTCATAATCAGATTTTGGGATAGTGAGTGTAGGGTGTTGGGAATTAGTGTCATGTTAAGTTTTGTATGAGTTTTGCGGTAATAAAGAAAAGAACTTGAGGATCTAGTGTGAGTGTACGTAACGAGTGTAGATCGTGAGTTATGCTTTTGGGAGATAGGTGCCTTACATAGAGAGGTATGTTGTTTTGCAGTAAGAATGGAGAGTTAGTATGGTGATTTTGCTACGAGTTTTATGGTATAGGTTAGGTGGTGTGCCGTATGAGTTGAGGTATGAAAAATGTTTAAGTAAGACAGCCTTGGATATGTGCATGGCGAGTGTTTAGGTTATAGGTGGTTATCTTTGACATGCGGCGGTGATGAGGATAATGAAAAGATATATCTAGGATTTAGTATTAGTGAGTTACGAGGACGTAACATTTATCGTAAGAGGAGTAGGATGCGATAAAAGAGATTTTGATGGTTGTTCATATGGTAGTATATTTGGAAGTAGAGTGTTGGTGTAGCATAAGATATGGATTTGTATATGTTGTGGTTGATAGTGTTAAAAGGTCATGGACGTGCTTCTAGTAGTTCAATGTTAGGAATGCGAGAATACTTCGATAGTGTTGACAGTTGGATGATGAGGTTATGAGTGTGAGTAAACTTTGAGGACGAAGTTCCTTTTCAGGGTGGTAGAATGTAACATTCCGTTTGATGTTTATGTAGTTGGTTATGTGTGGAGTTAGTGTCGGGAGAGTTTATGATGTAGTTGATACGACATCGTGAGCGAGGTGTGGAGGTAGGAATAGTTGGTAGAGTTGGTGTTAAGAGTTCATGGTTTCATGTTTTGTAAGTTGGGGTTTTGTTTTGAGTTCTTAGTAGCTTTGTTGCGTTTTGACCGAGTTAGTATGTTGTTTTTATGTATGGGTTGAACTTCGGGGACGAAGTTCTTTTTAAGGAGGGAAGACTGTAATACTACGGTTTTATGAGTCTCTGGGTACTCTATCGAGTAGGCCTTACTCTGTCGAGTAAGGGTGTGTTGCGTTTTATAATAGTTTCTGACCTGTTGGGTACTCGATCGAGTAACGTAGATACTCGATCGAGTAAGGGGGCACTCGATCGAGTACCTTAGCTACTCGATCGAGTAGCCGGTTTATGGGGAATGATTTGACGGGTTTTGCTAATAACGCGAGTTTGATATAAAAGGTTTCCGTCAGTTTATTTAATCACTTTTAACCTTTCTAAACCCTTGAAAAGAAAAAGGAGTTACGTAGTTCTCTCTCGTCGCGTTGTTGGCAAATCCCCAAGGCTAGGAGTGTCGGATCATCTTGTTCTTTGCATCATAGTGTTCCTTGCGTCAAGGGTAATATCTACATACCAATTTTATACTGTTTATTTGAGTTTGTTTAAAACCTTAATAGGGTAGATTTGGGGGTTTTGGGAGGGTTATGTTTATTAGGTGATAATTGTATGATTATGTGTATAGGAGAAGGGTTCATAGAGGAAAGGTTTTGAGACAGCTGCTAGATCGTCTGATGTTTGTGTTGCATTCCAGGTAGGGTTTCCCTACTCAGTATTAGTTACATAATGTGTGGTGATTGTGCTGTAATTAGTGCTTGTTGATTGGTTTCGTGACGGTTGTTGATTGATTGTTGTTGATGGATGTGATTGTTTGTCTCTGGTTCTCGAGATGGGTTCTCGGCTGAGTGGAGTCACTTGCGGGAGTGGCTTCACGCCCTAGTTTCGCCCTCCGTGGAACCCGCCACGGGAGGGGATGTGCATATTAATGGGACAGGGTTATCGCTCGGTATGATGAGCTGGGCTTAGGTGGGAACGGCTGCGGTCCCCCATTGGCAGGGCTGGTCCAGTGGACAGTCGGTGACGGAGATTGATTGGAGTGGGTGTGATTATGTGTGTGACTGTTTGAGCTATGTTGTTTGTTGTGTTGTTGGATCATATAAATTGTGTGATTAGTACTGACCCCGTTTAAATGTTTTAAAAACTGTGGTGATCCATTCGGGGGTGGTGAGCAGTTATTGAGCAGGTATGAGACGATGCGTATGGGATAGCTGGGATGAGTCACCACGTTGTAGTTTAGAAGTCTTCCGCTGTGTCTGACGCTTGATAGTATTTTGATAGTAGATAGTTTTGAGAACTTGTTTTTTTTCCTTTTATCATTTTTGGTTTTGAACATGCAATCACTTAAACTATAATTACTTTTAAAGTACGTTTCTTTATTGTCTTATGATATTCATTGCCTCGGGCAACCGAGATGGTAACATCCTTATACCTGGGTGGTCCTGGTAAGGCACTTGGAGTATGGGGGTGTTACACCTCCACATCAACTATTTTCTCACCAACACCATGTGGCTCACCATAACGAAATTGAATGTAAGCATAAATATCCGTCGTAAGAGCATCTAAACCGAGGGGTGACAATTGTGGAGTCCCCACCCTTCACGTTGTTGAATGACCGGACTTTGTTCACCACCCTCCTTTTCAACTATAGTCGGCTGCACATCCGAAAGCCCAACATAATCCTCATAAAATTGAGAAAACAGATTAAATGACGGAGGTTCAATAATGACATATTCATGTCTAGCTTTTTTTGAAACTGGTTCTTCAGGAACAGTTGATCGCGATAAATTTGCCACTTGCACAACCAATACATGTTTAACCCGTTCGTCCAACTTACGAATAACTTGATCCGTGAAGAAAGATGGCGTAGCAACCAAGTTCTCTGACCCTTCACAATGCACTTTTTTAGACTGTTCAGTCATGCTTTCTTCAGCAGCTGGTCGGGTTACTTCGTTGGGCAACTTAGCAGTAGGTGCTTGACGCATAGCCTGCTGGTTCTTCATCATCATCTTCGACTTGATCACCTCCGCCCTTTCCAAGTATCGGCGGCATAAAATCTAAGATTCCCGCTCGTTAAGCAATATAAGTTTATGGACATCCTGCCAAAATAAATTCCCAACATTTTACTTAAAACTGAATTCCAAAACATAATAACAGTGCAGTAATAGTAGAATAATAGCGTAATAATAGTACACTAACAGCAGAATAAATAACAGTGGATTAATTGTAGAATAACACTAGCATAACAGAGGAGTAATAAAATAGAAGAGGAATAACAATACACTAACAGCAGAATAAATAACAGTGGATTAATAGTAGAATAACAGTAGCATAACAGTGGAGTAACAATTTGAATGAAAAATAGAATAACAGTGCAATGACAGCTGGAAAGTTGAGGAATAACAGTGGAATAATCGTAGAATAATAGCAGTCGGAGAGCTAATACTTTAAGAGAATAACAAAAAGGGTAAACATTTTAGAATGATTCAACAAAAAACAATCAAACAGGTACTTATGTCGACCGCTGCGGAATGTACTTGCTTATCTGTAAGAATATCAGCAGGTAGATCCAGCACAAGACATCGACGTTGACCAGAACCCTCGATGTTTGGACGTGACAATGGGGAAAACAACATTTGAACGCTCCCCAGTGCTCAGAACACCAACAGCTGCCTCACGCTGCAACCTCTCACTGAAAGACTTTAAATCCCAAAGTTTAATGAGCGGTAGCTCATTATTCACCTGATCAGCACTAAAGAAATAGCGGTGAAAATAGGTGACAGCTTGAATTACTAAACAACAGCGAATATTTTTCCTCCCGTTAAGGGATTCACGTACAGAAGTCACCAAGTCTGGAAACACAAACTGACACCAGTTAAGTTCCTCGATCTTAGAAACATCATCGACAATGGTTAGTAGCCAAAGATCCAACACAAACCCCGACACAGGAGCAACGAAACATGACATAGAAAATAGAACAAATGTCTTCTTAAACTCATCATCAGCCACCAAAGACGCTAAGAGCGTGTCCTGAACTTTATTAAGTGGTATCCCGCTTTTGTTATTGGTGATACCGTACTTCTCACGCCAAGCACGCTTCAAAGCTTCTCCATCAGCGTCTACAGAACCCGGAAACCCTGTAATAACCAAACCTAATTTTGGTCCCGAGTTCGATAAACCAAACACATCATGCACATCATCTTCAGTCAACTAGTACTTCTCGGTTTCAGAGATTTCAAAATACTTCCCACTTCTAAAAGCATATATAATCTCCCGGAACATTGTATGCGGAAGGGCAGAAAGCTTCAAATCAAGTAAACCCCTGAATCCAATTTCACTAACAGCCTCCTTTTGGTTCCTTGGTGAGGGATTCAATAACTTTGAGAAGAAAAGCGGTAGACAACACTAATAAAAAAGGATCGAAGACTTTGTACACAAAGGGGAAAAATATGCAATGCATTACAGATAAATACTGAAACATTTAAGATAACAAAAGGAGCAGCAGAATAACAGCAAAATAATAGGAGAGCAGCAAAATAACACAAAAATAACAGACTGCGACAGTAGCATATTAAAACTAAAATAACAGCAAAATAAAAGTAGAATAACAGTAGTACATACACTTGATTCTTTTCTGCTGCATCTCCCGCCTGAGGTTGGTTGCTACTTATCACAACTCCCTTCTCACGCTTAACTTTCATAGCCGACTTACTCCTAGTCTTTGGTGGCCTGGACTAGAGGACAACTTCAGAACTTGGGTCTCAGCCTTTCGTTTGGTTTTTTTCGTGGGTGTTGACTTGTACAAGTTGCTTGATTACGAGTACTCCTTCTCTAAGAAGCAGTGCTCTTTGATGGATATGTGTCAGGGGATTTGGATGGAGACGGGCCCGGAGAATTTGATGATGACGGGTGAGTAGACTTTGATGAAGGTACGAATTTGATTTTTAACTTCATTTTCAGCTGTACTATCGGGAAAATAAAAATCAGTATCACTTTCAATGATAAATAGAGATTCAGCTGGACTTTTTAATAATGATGGCAGAATGAGAGTAGGGTAACAGCAGAATAACAGAACGCTAACAATTAGTCAAACTAATATTTGCCCAAAAATAACAGTACATTAACAGTAGGGTTATAAACCTACCAGTGACAGGACACACTTAAAATGACTAGAATAACACTAGAGGTAGACCAATTATACAAAAAGCGCAGGAACATATGCCTAGGATAATAATAGAACCGCTATAATACAGCAGTAACAACACAATACAACAAGAACACGTAAGCGTAAAGAAAAACACAAAGAGAATCAAAAGAAAGCCTCTTTGAATAAGGATTCGGAGATAGTTTCAAATTACATACAGACTACAGAAGCCTTGGTAAAACAAAATAACGTACTACATTACAAGTGAAAACAATTTGAAATTATATAATAGCCAAAATACATTCTTTCCTAAAATGAACCAAAATGTGATTCAGAAAATACATGCCATAACGTAAAAAATCAGTCAAGGTCAACAACATCGACTGACTTATAATATAAATCGTAAGCAAGATCATAAGAAGAAGGATGGTCCCTGAGTGTATCAAAGTAATAGTGAATTAGCCCGATCCGATCAGTTGTAGGTGTGTAAAGCATCGACTCACGATCATGTATATACTGGCAAGCATGCAACACCCTCTTTCCTGTCTCATTTGCAATCATGTAGCACTTGCATCGTTTGGAAACTATTTTCGAACCCCTTAAAACAATCTTAAAACCTTCACTATGACTTGTTGTTAGAACTTTCATATATTGGTCATTAACACCTGGGGCACTTTTATGAAAAAGGAACATTTGTGACCATTTCTTACAAACAAGACACATATTGCTCTTGTCCAAAGTATTCTCTACATGTTGGAATACTCTTTCCATTAGGTCCTGGCTATTCAAAACTTCAGACATTGATTGATTACGACAAACTTCTACATTATCTTCGAAGGACTTATCAGTGTTATCGTCCAATAACCAACCCATTTTTTTTCTTTTCAGTAGCAAAATCCGTAGAAAATAACAATCTATCTTCATTCTCTATATTTAATGCCCATCCCTGACAAACTAATTCCATTTGTGATGCTGAAACCTACAAACAAACAAACCCTAACAAGTAATAGGACGCACCAGAATAATAGAAACAAAAAAAGCATAAATAAAACAAGAAAAACACTACAATGACAGGAAGAGTAACGCTGCAATGCCGCCATAGGACCAGAGTAACAGCGGAAAAACAGAAATACTGAAAAGTAAAGAAAACACAAACAGACAGAAAACCCTAGAAAGGACAGAAAACAATTAAAACATGAGAAATAACTTGAGAACATACTAAGCGCAAGAGTAACAATAGAATAACACAAAAATAAAGTGTGTATAGATAAAAAACAATAGAAAACTGGAGAAACGACTAGAACATGCAAATCACTTCAGGAAAAATCAGAATTTCAAAATGCAGGATAATATTACAATGAAGGAACTGCGGAAACATAATAATGACATTAAAGTACTCGAGTAAGTAAACCTAGCAATAATTAAACCGAAAAACAGAAGTGAAAGCATAGAAAGCATGAAATAAAACTGAATAACAGAATAGAAGAAGGAAATGGCATTAAATTACCTTCAATCGGAAGATAGATGATGAACGGCGAAGAGAGAAGAGGCAAAAATATACACTTAGATGAAGAATAACACCAGAATAATAGAAGGGAGATAAACGGTTGCAGTAAAGTTTATTAGAGAGAGAAACAGTTGGAAGAAATAATGATTGGTGGATGAAGAGAGAGGGAAAAAAAGAGAAAATAACTAAATTATAATGCCTTTATATGACTATGGACGTAGCCACCTGCACGCCCCAGCCGATCTGTGGGACATACAGCGGTCTTTTGAAAGCCACGCTCGGCGGCGTAAAAATAAATGCTTTCGACCGGATAGTTTTAGATCGGTCGGTTTCGACTCGGCAAGGGTCTCGAAATGATTCTAGATGTTCGGAGTCGCAACCAAGCATTTGTGGGATGCTTGGAACCCGTTCGAATCCTGTAATACTCCGTATTTATGAGTCTTTGGGTACTCTATCGAGTAGGCCTTAGTCTGTCGAGTAAGGGTAAGTTGCGTTTTAGAATAGTTTCTGACCTGTTGGGTACTCGATCGAGTAGGCGGGGTACTCGATCGAGTAAGAAGTACTCGATCGGGTACCTTGGGTACTCGATCCGATGTCCTTTTACGGGGAGTTTTCTCGGGTTTTGTTAATTATGCGATTAAGGTATTTAAACATATTCGTCATTGTTTTAATTCACTTTTACAAAACCTAAAACCCTGTTTAAGAGAGAAAGCGACCAGTTCATCTTCCTAATCGCATTCTTAGCAATTCCGGAGTTCGGACGGTCGGTTCTTGTCGTTTTTAAAGTGTCGTTGGATTCCTTGCGTTGAGGGTAAGCTTTTAATATAGTTTTTATAATGTTTTGTTAAGATTGGTTAAACCCTAATTTAGGAATTGGGGTTTTGGTGTGTAGTTTGTGATGTGTAGTCTTTATGTGTTGTATGATAGGAGGAGAATTCGTAGAGGAGCCGTTTTGATACAAAAATTGTAGATACCGTCTGCGTGTTGTGCTTTCCGGGTAGGATTTCCTACTCGCATTAGTCCCATGATGGGATATTGGTGATGTCTTTGTAGTTAGTTGTTTGATATGATGATTGTGATTGTGATTGTGATTGTGATTGTGATTGGTTGTCTATGGCTCTCGAGATGCGTTCTCGGTGAGTGGGGTCACTTGCGGGAGTGACTTCACGCCCTAGTTTCGCCCTTCGTGGAACCCGCCACGGAAGGGGATGTGCACATTAATGGGACGGGGTTATCGCTCGTACGATGAGCGGGGCTTAGGTGGGAACGGCAGGCTGCGGTCCCCCACTTTGCGCGGGTAGGTCCAGTGGACGATCGATATTGAGACGATGGGAGTTGGTGGTGTGTGTGTGTGTGTGTGTGATAGTTCAACTGTCTGTTTATCTTATTGTTGATATATGTATTGAATTGTGTGATTAGTACTGACCCCGTTTAAATGTTTTAAAAACTGTGGTGATCCATTCGGGGTGGTGAGCGGTTCTTGAGCGGTGTGATATGACGCGTATGGGATAGCTGGGATGAGTCATCACGTGGCGCTTAGAAGTCTTCATGTAATGTGTCGACGAAGTCTAGTAGCTTTGATAGTTTTAGTTGTAGACCGTATGAGAACCTTGTAATTCCTTTTATTAGTTTTGGTTTGAACATGTAATCACTTAATCTATAATTACTTTAAAAGTACGTTTCTTTATTGTCTTATGATATTCAGTACCTCGGGCAACCGAGATGGTAGTATCCTTATACCTGAGTGGTCCTGGTAAGGCACTTGGAGTATGGGGGTGTTACAAATGGTATCAGAGAGACGATCTTGGAACCTGTAACTAATGAACATAATGAACATAGGGAGTCTAATAAAATGAACCTGGTGTATGTGTAATGGGAGCCCTTACGATGCTAGGTTTTGGGTGAGTAGGCGCCCTCACTTCAAAATCTTGGCCCCATGATACTTAAGCCAGTCACATGGTATGGGAACGTGGAGTCCGTGTGTATATGTGCGACGTGTATGTTAATTGTGCTGTATATGGTTTGTTGAAAGCATGTTGCATGATAGTTGGCTTACATGTTGGTTGGAATAGTTGGAAAAGTATATGAGAATGATGAATGATATGGTAGAAAAAGAAAGTAGTTCGTATATGATGATGTGTGATGAAGTGGATTTGTAATGTTGTTGTATTAGCAACATGGGAATAGGATTTGTAGTGTATGGGTGTGGTTTGTGTTATGAAAAGTTATGAAAATTTAAAACATGCGGGTAATAGAAAGTTGAATGTTATATGAGCATGATAGATGGTAATGTTTGGCTTTTGGTGAGTAGTAACATGAATAATAGAGGTTCAATGATATGTGTTTTATATAACGAATTGGATGAAAAGCATGATGGTTGTTTATAACGTGGCACTTGATAACACGAAGTAGATTATTTTGTTAATTGTATGAGGAGTCGCGCAGATTTGAATGCGTAGTTGTAATCATAATGTTGAAATAATAATGAATGCATAGTACGTTGGGGTATGTGAGATAACATGCGGGTAGTATTCGCGAGTCTGCATGACTCGATCGAGTGGGTTTGATTCGATCGAGTGGGTACTTGTCGTTATTTTGACCGAATCGTGTTTTTTGGGCACTCGATCGAGTACCTCGGGAACTCGATCGAGTATGGGGTCACTCGATCGAGTAGCGGGCTACTCGGTCGAGTAAGTCGAGATCGAAGGTCTGTTTGGGTTAAGGTCGGGGCACTCGATCGAGCATGTTGGGCACTCGATCGAGTAGCCTCAACTCGATCGAGTAGGTCCTGTACTCGATCGAGTGGGTCCGTGCAGTCATATGCGTATTTCAGGTCATATGTTTGTCTTTTGACATTCGTTGCATATTATGTTTAATTCAAAGGTGTTGTATTACTTCTTTATGCATTGTTTTACGTATGTGTTGGTCTTGAAGCGTAAGTTACCCAAGCTTATGATGTAAAGAGTGGCACTATGATAAGTATGAGTCCGGTGGGGAGGACATGAGTTATATGTGATTATGATAGATGGTGGAAAAAGAAAAGGAAGATTGGTATAGTTTATTGAGGCATGGCGCACGTTTTGCGAGACGGGATGAGTGATATGATTGTGTGTTGAGTAAGGTAAAAATAAGTGAATATAGGCAAGGGATGATGTGAGTATAATGAACGTGAGAATGAAAAGATTGAAAGTAAGAATGTGGATAGTGGCAGCTTGAGATGTGTAAAGAGTTATGGAAGGAAATGGTTAGGAGTCGTGTGGGTTATGGATTTATGTAGTGAAAGTTCGTTTAAAGGGGTTGAGAAGAGTAATACATAGTGAACTTTGTGGAGACATGTCGCGAGGTGTATTTGTAGACAGTGAGTGAGTTTAGGAGGTTTGGTTTATTAAAAGATGAAACTACTGTGTGATTTCCTTGGGTAATTAACGGTATTAAATGAATTCTGATTTCTAGAGATGTAAAAAGGGGGATACAATTGTTTGAACATTAAACGTTGGTTCTATGGATAGATTAGTGGCAAGTATGAGTGATAGCATAATAAGAGAAGATCCATGGTAAGAAAGAGTGAGATGATGTCGGTAGAAAATAATGGAATTGAGTTTTGGAGCAACGAAGGGGTAACCAGATTTCTAAAGAGTTAGCTAGAAGGAATAAGGAGTTGAACTATTAATTGGTATTATTGAGTGTAAAGAGAAAAGAAGGATAAAAGTAAGCTGAGGAAAATGTTCACCGGAGCTATGTGATATAAAGATAAGAAATCATCGAAATATGTGATGGTATCACGAGGATGTTAGCTAAAGGTTATATAGGAGTTTCAAGGCAACATGATTGGTAATGAGTTTCGAGGAATTAAGGGAGTAAGAAGTTGGTGGAGTATTGGTACGATACGAGATATTTGGTGGAGAGTTGGATGACAATACAAATAAGATAGCATTGGGAATAATGTTGAGGTAATTTTGTGGATGGGTTTGATGTTCGTTATTTGCAATATTAACCAAAAAAAAAATAGGAGAAAAACCATGTTATTTTGATATGAGTGTAAGAGATTTGATATACGAGCAAATGGTGGCATTGTGGTGTTATCACTAATGGTTAAGGGTGATGGAATATTAGAAAGGTAACAATTCTAAAGAGGTTGATTTGGTAGGGACCTGATTGTTGTGTATGATTGTGAGAGGGTATAAGATGTGGTTAGATGAGGCGGACGCTATTAGTTGAATAGTGAAGGTGTGATTATATTTGGCGAAAAGTGATGGTTGTGCGAATGGGGGAATATGTTATGAGGGGCATATGAGTTAAACTCGGGCGGCAGGTAACCTTTTTCGAGTGGTGACTTACGTGGTCAGGATTGACTAGTTGGTTGTGATTACGGGTCTGTGATTTGTGTAAATGTTTGTGTGAGGTTCTGACCTCACAAGAAGTGGTATGGTATGATAATTATAAAATTGTTTTATGAATGTTCGGTAATATATATGTTGGACACGGTAATTTAATTTAATAATATCCAAAAAGGTAATAATTTGATTGATTTGACATGGCTAGTTATAATTTTATGTGTATTGATAACACATGTGTATCCCGGAAATGGTAGAGATGATGTTCATGAGATGCTTATCTGTTTATCCATATAATATGTTGCGTGGTGATTTAATAAAGTGGATTTGAGTAAGTTTTTCTTGTCTGAGAAGTTATGCTAAGTCAGTATTTATGGGAATTGTATGCAGTTGTGATGTCTATCGGTGTGATTGTGGTGCCTCGGGTGGTGATCCGGGCACGGTACATAGTGTCATGATGCGGGTATTTTCGCACTGCGGTGTGGGTGTTGGTGGCGGTGTTGTGATGCCGTCACCGGTTGTGGTGGAGTAGGCGGGATGATTATGATTCGAGTTTCGAAAGTACATACCAATTATACATAGATTGTTGTTTTGTTTGATGTTGCTCTCTGCGAGTTTCGATTTGTCTTTGATAGACGGTTGTCTTGCTTATTCATGTTTTCTTTACCAGGTTAAGTTGGGAATGAGGTAGAGTATGATGTGAAATAGAGTTGTATATGTTTCGTTGTTGTCATGGGATAGTGATAATCTATTGATGGGACACGGTTGTGAGAGGTTGTTACGGTAATTTTGATCTTGTTTTCGGATGAGACATCGGTAGACATGGTAATGGAAAATGATTCGTGGAACATGTGTTGTAATGATCTGAAAGCGGCAGGTAGTTCATAATCTTTTGTTGAGACAGTGAGTGTAGGGTGTTGGGGAAATTAGTGTCATGTTAAGTTGTGTATGAATTTTGCGGTAATGAAAGAAAGAATTTGAGGATCTAGTGTGCGTGTACGTAACGAGTGCGGATCGTGAGTTATGCTTCCGGAGATAAGTGCCCTACGTAGAGAGGTATGTTGTTTGGCGGTAATAATGAAGAGTGGGTATGGTGATTTGCTACGAGTTTATGGTATAGGTTAGGTCTTTTGCCGAATGAGTTGAGGAATGGGAAATGTTTATGTATGGGAGCCTTGGATATAAGAATGGTGAGTGTTTGGGTTATAGACGGTTATCTTAGACATGTGGTGGTACAGAGGGTAATGAGATATAGATATGGTTTGGTATTAGTGAGTTACGAGGACGTAACGTTTGTCTTAAGAGGAGTAGGATGCGATAAAACAGATTTTGATGGTTGTACATATGGTAATATATTCGGAAGTTGAGTCTTGATGTAGAATAAAAGATCGATTCGTGTTGTGGGTGATTTTATTAAAGGTCATGACCGTGCTTGTAGTAGCGTGATATTTAGGAGTGTGAGAATATTTCGCTAGTATTGATTGTGATTGGATGATGAGGTTACGAGTGTGAGTAAACTTCGAGGACGAAGCTCCTTTTAAGGGTGGTAGAATGTAACATCCCGTTTGATGTCTATGAGTGTCTTGGTATTGGATTTGATAGTTGATGATATTATGGAGCTAGCAGCATTAGAGGATGGTAGTTGGTTATGTATGGAGTTGGTGTCGTGAGAGATATATATGTGGTAGATACGATATAGTGAGTCATGTTGTGGAAGTAAACATAGTTGGTGGAGTGGGTGTTAAGAGTTCATGTTCTATGTTCGGTCGAGTTCTTGAGTCCTTAGCTAAGTTGTTGTGTCTTGGTCGAGTCTGTATGGTTGTTTTTATGTATGGGTTGAACTTCGGGGACGAAGTTCTTTTTAAGGAGGGAAGACTGTAATACTCCGTATTTATGAGTCTTTGGGTACTCTATCGAGTAGGCCTTACTCTGTCGAGTAAGGGTAAGTTGCGTTTTAGAATAGTTTCTGACCTGTTGGGTACTCGATCGAGTAGCTGGGGGTACTCGATCGAGTAAGGGGGTACTCGATCGGGTACCTTGGGTACTCGATCGAGTGTCCGGTTTTACGGGGAGTTTTCTCGGGTTTTGTTAATTATGCGATTAAGGTATTTAAACATATTCGTCATTGTTTTAATTCACTTTTACAAAACCTAAAACCCCGTTTAAGAGAGAAAGCAACCACTTCATCTTCCTAATCGCATTCTTAGCAATTCCCGAGTTCGACGGTCGGTTCTTGTCGTTTTTCGTGTCGTTGGATTCCTTGCGTTGAGGGTAAGCTTTTAATATAGTTTTTATAATGTTTTGTTAAGATTGGTTAAACCCTAATTTAGGAATTGGGGGTTTTGGTGTGTAGTTTGTGATGTGTAGTCTTTATGTGTTTGTATGATAGGAGGAGAATTCGTAGAGGAGCCGTTTTGATACAAACAGATACCGTCTGCGTGTTGTGCTTTCCGGTAGGATTTCCTACTCGCATTTAGTCCCATGATGGGATATTGGTGATGTCTTTGTAGTTAGTTGTTTGATATGATGATTGTGATTGTGATTGTGATTGTGATTGGTTGTCTATGGCTCTCGAGATGCGTTCTCGGTGAGTGGGGTCACTTGCGGGAGTGACTTCACGCCCTAGTTTCGCCCTTCGTGGAACCCGCCACGGAAGGGGATGTGCACATTAATGGGACAGGGTTATCGCTCGTACGATGAGCGGGGCTTAGGTGGGAACGGCAGCGTCCCCCAGCGGGTGGTCCAGTGGGCGATCGGATTGAGACGATGGGAGTTGGTGGTGTGTGTGTGTGTGTGTGTGACAGTTCAGCTGTCTGTTATCTTATTGTTGATATATGTATTGAATTGTGTGATTAGTCTTGACCCCTTTAAATGTTTTAAAACCGTGGTGATCCATTGGGGTGGTGAGCGGTTCTTGAGCAGTGTGTGATATGACGCGTATGGGATAGCCGATGAGTCATCACGTGGCGCTTAGAAGTCTTCCGCCGTGTCGACGAAGTCTAGTAGCTTTGATAGTTTTAGCTGTAGACCGTATGAGAACCTTGTAATTCCTTTTATTAGTTTTGGTTTGAACATGTAATCACTTAATCTATAATTACTTTAAAAGTACGTTTCTTTATTGTCTTATGATATTCAGTACCTCGGGCAACCGAGATGGTAGTATCCTTATACCTGAGTGGTCCTGGTAAGGCACTTGGAGTATGGGGGTGTTACAAATCCACTTTATACCTCGGTCAAACGAAGCACAAAGCAGTGTTTGACATAGGTACTAAAGATAAGGAATCGTCCCTCTTTAGCATCCTATCTCTAGAATGACTCTCATATGCCCTGGATAAGGTCGTCCACTATCCAAAGTTTATGAGTAAGAGGTAAAGGTACGTATTGGAAAGCCCTTTAATCAGACACCCAATTCCGCCCGCGGTAGCGGCCTCTACTGATCGATCTTGGTTGGTTGAATGCAAAAGTTGATAAAACGGTTTAAATGCATGAATGCGCATCCAATAATTTAAACCTAACATGTGAGAGCTTTGTAAGTCGGTTGATTTAATCCAAGTATCAAGAATAAGATGTCGCGTTGGATTTATGGTTGATTTGCATGCAAGACGGAAATTAAACATCCATTTACCAAATTAGGTTTATGGTGCATAACGTGATCCAGTTGTCTTAATAAGACGTTTTTCAAATACGGTTTTTGAATGAGCAAGTTAGTCGTCTGATCCGTCCTATATCTGGGTTAATCGGAGTCAGGATCGTCCTAGACTAATGCTGGAAAGGGAACAGACCTTGCACCAGGCAGCCAGATGAGGCGCGAGCCTATTGGCGATATAAGGGGGTCTCCCCTGGTTTGAAAATAGGAAAAGAAATGGCCTGTTTAGGCGCGGGTTAGTCAACAGTATAAGACGCATTCTGACCATTGAAAAACGTATATAAAACGTATTGAAAATGGGTATTTAGACCCGTTTTGGTTTGAAAGGACCGTTTAGGCCGTGTTTGTGTTGATTTGAGGAACGAGACTTGAATAATCATCATTGTTTTGATGATATTCGATGTCGGGTTCCACTTTATAAGCCTGACATGAATAGTTTTGAAAATAATTATGAACTAATTGTTTTAAGTTCATTTGAATATAATTAGTCGATACTCATCATCGTACTCGGGTTAAAATCCAACATAGTATGTAGAACCAAGGATAACTTTGTGTTGGTGACTAATACATTTATTTTGAAAATGTAATGAAATGATGAAAGGCTTTAAAATACCTTCCAAAATGTAAAGAAATGAAATAAAAGGCTCTAAAATACCTCTAAAATTTAATTAACCAAATATTATCACCGAAACACGGATTAAACCGTCATGGTATTAAGAACCAAGGGTGAAAAATGTTTTATGGTTAAAACTTGTAAAAGAAAATAAAATGGGTTTGAAAATACTTGAAATGGTAAAAACCGATTACAAATATGAAAATGAAAAATAGAGGAAAAGAAGATACCAAACACGGATTGGACTTAAGGCTGGGCAGGCTACTTTAGGCGCGAGCCTGTGTGCTACGTAAGTAGTCTCTGCCTCAACCAAAAAGTCCGGTTTTGGCTCATTCTTCCCATGTTTTGGACCATGTTATGCATGATTTTGCATGTTATAGTCATGAAACAAGTAAAGACATGATAAAAGAAGGATTTTTACACACTCATACTTACATGCTTGGTTTATGGCGAGAAACCGACGTAAGTGTGTCAACTCGTTTGGTCGGAAAAGACTCGGTTTAAAACCGTTTTAGTAAGTAAAAAGAGTGTTTTATTAAGTTTAGTGATGGTGTAGTGATCGAAATGGTCGGTCAAGTGATTTAATGCACGATGACGACACCAAACAATGTGTAAGGCTTGTATTTATGATCGGTAGGTCGTAAATAGGCGTCATATTGTGACTTAGGAAGTCGAGTCGCGAATTTTATGGGAGAAAGAGGGGGCGGACACTGGCGTAAGTTCTCAAATGGGGGCATTTGAGGGGTATTTATAGGATAATGAGTGGTTGTGTGAGTTTTGAGCGACGTGGCCACCTGAGCTGCTCAAAGAGGCGCGAGAAATGTAGCATGTCTTTGAGGTGTCTTGTTGCTTTCACACTGGAAGATCTTGATGTTTTGGTACCTCAGTAAGTTGGCATACACTGGGCAGAGATTGTTGACAAATTTTTCCACCAAGGTTGACTCACTCGGCTTGCAGAACAACTGAGTACTTACTCTCCTCCAACGGGTTAAGAACTCGGTGACTCCCTGCTAATCATTCTGGGTTAGGACCTCAAGAGTACGAGTATTGGCTTGGATTTCGACATTGTCGGCATACTGCTTAGCAAATTCAACTGCGGCCTCATCCCAGGTAGTAAGGTTCTTCGGGTCAAGGGAGTAGTATCATTGGCGAGGGATCGGTTCCAAGGATGATGGGAAGATCCGGGTGAAGAGTTCCTGTTTAACTCCTTTTATGGCCATGTAGTCTTTGAAGGCTCGAATATGATTGAGTGGGTCCTCTACTCCCTTGAATTTGGGCACATCAGTCAGGGTAAAGTTGTCAGGTAGTTGATCCCCAACAGGTTCAAATCTTCGGTTGTTCTCAAGATGGGTATTGATACCCCGGGCTAGGAGTTGTTCTTCCAGGAGCTTGAGCCTTTTCTAAGTTTCAGTCAAAGGCGGAGTGTTATGTTCTCCAGCCTTCTTATTTTCCAGGGTGTCGATACGGGTCTCGACACGATCCAGAGTGACCTTAAGAGCACTGATTAGGCTAGCTAGCTGAGCAGTTATGACATCTCTGTTGTTATCATTGTTGTTGGATGAAGCTGAAGACGGGGCCATGGTTCTGAGGCAGAAAAACGGCTGACATTACAACTCAATCCGACACGGTTCAAAAACTAAACGCAGACAACGCAAAGGATGAGACAAAGATCACACTCAACAAGACGAGGATGACCGTGTGTGGTACCTCGGTGCTGACTCGATTTATGGCGTGACGGTGTTGACCGAACTTTTAACACGCGTCCAACGTAGCGGCATGACACCATTGGATGAGTCTCGTGGTGAGACGACTCTTAAGTAAAGACCCATAAATATGTTTGCTTCGACTCGATAGACACGAGGCGGAATTGGAATGGTGGACTGAAGTTTTCGAAAATAGAAATTTTTAAAAACATTCATTTGTCGCTTTATGGACGGCTTCCGAAGATAGGGATCTCCGCAAGTTGGTCAGTTGAAAGGGCTGTCTTAAGTTTGTTTGCAAAAGACGGTTTTGAGTTTGAGTCGGCTCGAAGAACAATGTACTGTTTCCCAAGACGGTTTTTGAAATTCAAAATCGTATGTTTTGAAAATCGGGTTTTGAAATGTTTGAAGAGGTCTCGGGGATGGTGTATGGTCCTCGGGATCTCGCAAGTGTCTCGAGAAAAGGGTGAGTGCTTTTCTCGGGTTTTGAAAGAGTCATTGTAGGCGCGAAACGGGTTAAAATCCGTGTCTAGACGCGACGATTATAACGGTGTAAAAAGGTAATTTGAAATGGTTGTAAAAAACCGAGTTTGAAAATCGTCATTACGACGGCCTAGAAAGGCGTGTTGAATTGGTTATAAAAGCCAGGTTTGAAAATCGTCATTATGACAGCCTAGAAAGGGGTGTTGAAATGGTTATAAAAACCGGGTTTGAAAATCGTCATTATGATGGCCTAGAAAGGCGTGTTGAAATGGTTATAAAAACCGGGTTTGAAATTTGTCATTACGACGGCCTAGAAAGGCGTGTTGAAATGGTTATAAAATCGGATTTTCAAATCGTCATTACGATCGCCTAAAAAGGCGTGTTGAAATGGCTATAAAAACCGGGTTTGAAAATCGTCATTACGACGGCCTAGAAAGGCGTGTTGAAAAGCAACGGTCGGCGAAAGACCGAGGTTTGAAACGGCCATTATAAGGGCGTAAAAAGGTGTTTTTGAAAGTTTGACACGGAAGGACTTATGATCAAGTAGCACATAAGCACTCACAATTCATTATATTATGCATAATGCTGACACGGGTTTGTGCTTAAAAGGGTGGGTTACATACCAAGCAATCAAACCCCGATTTGCGAGAGGGATACTAATCCAAACAAAATGTGTAAGGAGGGTGCCCTAGCCTCGTGCTCGAAAGTGATGAAAGCTCTTTGACGGAACAGAAATGTGTGACGTCAATGGTATGCTTGACTCAATAGGGATTCGAAACGCGGGGATGAGAAAACTCACACCGACGAGACGAACCAATTGTTCGAAAATGGTTAGGTTATGGGCCCGGACAAGGAACCCGACCATGACCGTAATATCAATTAATGCATTCTAACCAAGACCTCATTCGAGTCTCACCATCTAGGGATCACAAAGACACAAGTGTCCTAGTTCTCCCCAGCGGAGTCGCCAATCTGTGGACGTAGCCACCTGCAAGCCCCCAACCGATCTGTGGGACATACAGCGGTCTTTTGAAAGCTACGCTCATCGGCGTAAAAATAAATGCTTTCGAGCGGATCGTTTTAGATCGGTCGGTTTTGTCTCGGCAAGGGTCTCGAAACGATTAGAGATGTTCGGAGTCGCCACAAAGTATTTGTGGGATGCTTGGAACCCGTTCGAATCCACTTTATACCTCAGTCAAACGAAGCACAAAGCAGTGTTTGACATAAGGTCGTCCACTATCCAAAGTTTCCGAGTAAGAGGTGAAGGTACGTATTGGGAAGCCCTTTAATCAGTCACCCAATCCCGCCCGCGGTAGCGGCCTCTACTGATCGATCTTGGTTGGTTGAATGCAAAAGTTGATAAAACGGTTTAAATGCATGAATGCGCATCCAATAATTTAAACCTAACATGTGAGAGCTTTCTAAGTCGGTTGATTTAATCCAAGTATCAAGTGTAAGATGTCGAGTTGGATTTATGGTTGATTTACATGCACGACGGAAATTAAACATCCATTTACCAAATTAGGTTTATGGTGCATAACGTGATCCATTTGTCTTAATAAGACGTTTTGCAAAAACGGTTTTTGAATGAGAAAGTTAGTCGTCTGATCCGTCCTATATCCGGGTTAATCGGAGTCGGGATCGTCTTAGACTAATGCTGGAAAGGGAACAGACCCTGCACCAGGCAGCCAGATGAGGCGCGAGCCTATTGGCGATATAAGGGGGTCTCCACTGGTTTGAAAATAGGAAAAGAAATGGCCTGTTTAGACGCGTGTCAGTCAACGGTATAAGACGCATTCTGACCATTGAAAAACGTATATAAAACGTATTGAAAATGGGTATTTGGACCCGTTTTGGTTTGAAAGAACCATTTAGGTCGTGTTTGTGTTGATTTGAGGAACGAGACTTGAATAATCATCATTGTTTTTATGATATTCGACGTCGGGTTCGACTTTATAAGCTTGACATGAATAGTTTTGAAAATAATTATGAACTAATTGTTTTAAGTTCATTTGAATATAATTAGTCGATATTCATCATCGTACTGTGGTTAAAATCCGACATGGTATGTAGAACCAAGGATGATTTTGTGTTGGTGACTAATACATTTATTTTGAAAATGTAAAGAAATGATGAAAGGCTTTAAAATACCTTCCAAAATGTAAAGAAATGAAATAAAAGGCTTTAAAATACCTCTTAAATGTAATTAACCAAATATTATCACCGAAACACGGATTAAACCGTCATGGTATTAAGAACCAAGGGTGAAAAATGTTTTATGGTTAAAACTTGTAAAATAAAATAAAATGGGTTTGAAAATACTTGAAATGGTAAAAAACCCGATTACAAATATGAAAATGAAAAATAGAGGAAAAGAAGAGACCAAACACGGATTGAACTTAAGGCTGGGCAGACTACTTTAGGCGCGAGCCTGTGTGCTACATAAGTTGTCTCTGCCTCAACCAAAAAGTCCGGTTTTGGCTCATTCTTCTCATGTTTTGGACCTGTTATGCATGATTTAGCATGTTATAGTCATGAAACAAGTAAAGACATGATAAAAGAAGGATTTTTACACCCTCATACTTACATGATTGGTTTATGGCGAGAAACCGGCGTAAGTGTATCAACTCAATTGGTCGGAAAAGACTCGGTTTAAAACCGTTTTAGTAAGTAAAAAGAGTGTTTTATTAAGTTTAGTAATGGTGTAGTGGTCGAAATGGTCGGTCAAGTGATTTAATTCACGATGACGGTACCAAACAATTTGTAAGGCTTGTATTTACGATCGGTAGGTCGTAAATACGCGTCGGATTGTGACTTAGGAAGTCGAGTCGAGAATTTTAGGGAGAAAGAGGGGGCGGACACTCGCGTAAGATCTCAAATGGGGGCATTTGAGGGGTATTTATAGGAAAATGAGTGGTTGTGTGAGTTTTGAGCGACGTGGCCACCTGGGCTGCTCAAAAAGGCGCGAACAATGTAGCTCGTCTTCGAGGTGTCTTGTCGCTCTCACACAAATGAAATCATGATTTGTTCTATCCTAGGATTTGTATGCACATGTTTGGTACTTGACCATACATGAATCCGGGAAATATTAACATGGAAGCATTTGAATGGTTTGTTTTTTGTGTTTGACTCGGTTTGACTCGTTGTTCGAGTCGGGATTTGAATTTTTGAGTTGGTTTTTGGTCCGGTGTCGGTTTTGACTCTAGTTAGTGTCATTGCGACCCCGTCATCATGCATTAAACACTCCAGGTACTTTTGAAAAGTTTTGAAATGTTTTATTTTTGAAATCGTTTGAAGTTTTCCGATGTAAAGTTGTCCACGAACTGTCGATCAAACGCCGCGATTCCAAAGCATGTTGTAGTCCGATAATCATCGGGTGTTTGTCGGAGTCTCAGCAGATACTGGGTATCTACAATGACAGCTAAGATTAGATCTTGGCCATTCATCTCTAATGTAATCTAGTGGCTGAGATTTCCCAAACTCAAAACTCACCATAATAACCAAAACTCAAAAAAACCTAATATATATAGAGGCGAGATCTCGTGAGTTTGGTTCTTATGGTGAGTTTGTGCTCACAAATCTGGACTACTAGAGAAATAGAAATATATGGCTGAGATTGAATCTAATAAACAAAGCAACGTCAGCATAATATTAAAACAAAATCCATCCCGTCAATGTCCGTCCTTGGCACTTTGCAGACTTGACTTTATCTCTCCAAAATTTTGTCCCCATTTTTTCTTCAAATTTTCGTTTTAACATTTGCTTCTAATTTTCAAATTGGTTGTCTAATTCATCTCAAATGTCAACTGCTTGAAATGAGTGATAAAGTAATCGAAACATCATCAATTATTTCCTCGAATGCTTTCAATTCAACAAAATCACGACGTTTGATCGATGAATGAAGATGAAGAAGAGCAGTTGAATTGATCAAATAGGTAAAGCTTCTATAGTAGAAGCGAGAGGAGCAGCAAGAGAAAGAGGAAAAGAATGACGAGCATCATCACGATGAGTCGATGCTTGATTACGGTGCCCGAATATTTATATCATCATAATTTAACCGATTAGGTGCCTGAAATTGAGCGGATGTCGAATCAAATTCAAGGCTTCACGTGATGCTCCCGCTGGTGAACGGTAGTTGGTGGTGCGAGCAGTGGCGTCTCAAATGTAGCAGCGCAGTATTTAGGCTTGATTTCGGGCAAACGTGAGATGTAGGCAGCTGATTTCTGCTCAGTTTTGGGTCAATTGAAGTGGAGCGAGTTGATGATGTATGCTCGGAGGCATTGGCGGATTTGGGGGAGGGAAAGTGAGGGCAAGTGCCCTCACATGACCCAAAAATTTTAGCTATATATACAGTTATTTCTCCTTTTATGTAATGTAATTAAACTAGTGAATGGATGTGGTGCTTGTGTTTATGCTTCCTCTTCTTCTTCTTTCCTTTTGAGAGTGATGGCGCCGGTGTTACCGGTGCAGAAATTAGTGGTATAAGAATAGGAGACTATTTTGTCAGTTTCAGCGATGCCCATTGATGCGTGTCCTAAATATGATGTTTTACACCCCATTTTACACGTATTTTAGAGCTCAATTATGTAGTTTAAAGCTACTATTTGCCCCATTTCGTCTACTTTCGTATTTTTATGTAATATTGCAGATTTATGCGGAAATGAGTAGATATTGAGCTAAATCCGTCCCTGAGTATCTTGCATTGCATTTGACGTAAATTATTTACTTAAGGAACGAGCTTGGTGCGCATTTCGAGGCCTAAAAGATAATTTTATGAAGAATTAGAAGCGGACTATCGGCTAAAGCAGTCGATCGACTGGCCTCAATGGTCGATTGACCAACCCACGACTTACAGAAGCTACTGTTCAGCGATGACCAGTCGATCGACCGGTCACAGTGGTCAATCGACCACACCGCTAATCTGCGTGAATTAAGAGATCGAGAATTAAGAAGCCCGTTGTGTATTAGGTTTAAGAAAGAGTGTTACGTTATAATCCTATATAACGTAACCTGACATTATTCAGTTTTTATCAAGTCTTTTATCAGGAAACTTTAGGGAAATATTAGGGTTTGCATTTAAGTTTAATTGTTCAATACAATCGGATTATTGCTTTACTTTCTTTCGTACTTTCGGTTTCCTCCTATTCCATTCGGTATTCTTCTGCTCTTATCTCAGTTTTATTACTCTACTTGTTCGTAGTGTAGAATTGCTAGATTAGTTTCCCGAAGCCGAAATTATTGTTTTATGTTATTTGTTTGTTTAATTATTTCAATCATGAATTCAATAGTTTTATTCCTTAATATTATTGTTGTTTTCGTTGTTGTCATGAGTAGCTAAATACCCTGTGCTAGGATGTAGGGAATCTGTAGAAGTAGGCGGCATTAGAATAGTAGACCCGAATCGCGCCTTGGTCGATCGACTGGCCTACCTGGTCGATCGACCGGCCACGTGAGATCACTTTCGTTTTAATTAATTAAATTTCCATATTTGATGAATCGAGTGCACGCGACTAGTTGAATGTTTAGGATTTAACCGACCCAATAAAGATCGAAAGATAGGAAAGGGAAATAGCCTACCTAATTAAGACGACTAGATTAATGAGATCGAAAGATGAGTTAATTTAGCCTTTTTAGTCACTTTTCAGGATGAAAGTTAGTATTAGTGATATTAGGGACCTGTAGCGGGATCGAAAGATGGTACCTGTAAGAATGGACCGAGAGGACTTCTTATTTTCCCGTCTCACGTGTTTGTTTTAGACCTACCTAGTATACTGCCGCCGAAACTATAGTGAACCGACCATCTTAGCACCCTTTTAATAATTATTTTCATCCGTTTATTTAGTTTACTTATCTTTTATTGTCTTTAGCTATAGAACAAATCAAATCAAACCCCCACACACCGTTACCCTTAAGACTTAAATATACAACTAATAATTGCATCGCCTCCCTATGGTTCGATCCTGTTACCACTAGCTTCTGTTAGTTTTAATAGGTATTATAAATTTTATCTTTGGTGCACACAACGACGGGCATCAAATTTTGGCGCCGTTGCCGGTGAGGCAATTGTTTAAAATTTTTAGTTGTTTTTATTTTTAGTCTTTCTATTAGTTTAAGGGACATCTGTTCCTTAAACTATTCTCATATTCTACTTGTAGTTTCTTCTTATGCGCAGGTCACAGGGTGGTGAATTACTGCCGTTCAATCCTGAGATTGAGAAGACTTTGAGTTAGGGGTGTAAACGAGCCGAGCTGAGCTCGAGCTCGGGTGGGTTCGGGCTCGGCTCGAATTTTTTAGCTCGAGCTCGGGCTCGGGCTCGGCTCGAAGCTCGTCGAGCCTAAAAAATTGAAGCTCGAGCTCGGCTCGGGAAAAGCTCAAGCCCGGCTCGAGTTCGAATCGAGCTCGTTTTGTCATTATATATTTTCCCTTTCTCACCTTTTAAATCTAACTAAATATAAATATTTTTGAAACATAACTAAATTATAAAATAGTAAAAAATATTATATCATGATATACTTATAAAAATGTCTAAATAACATATAATTTGAAATAAAAATAATACTACAATATAAAGATTATACAAAAAAAAATTTATAAACGAGCCCAAACGAGCTTCCGAGCCGAGCCTTGCTGAGCTCGGGCTCGGCTCGTATTTAGCCAAGCTCGGCTCGAGCTCGAGCTCGTTTTGACCGAGCACGAGCCGAGCTTTGACCGAGCCGAATCCGAGGGCTCAACGAGCCGGCTCATATCATTGACAGCCCTACTTTGAGTGTGTTGAGACGATCATCTAGAGTATTGCCGACAGAGGAAGAGCTGAGTACTCTGTCTAATTACTACGAGAATGCTTTATTTGAGGAGGATCCACCTTCATCTCCTGTCTCTACTTCATCAACTGAGACCGTCACATCTCCAGACATGGCTGAAGAAGCAAGTATAGCCAGTCACTCTGAGCCGACAGCTGAGAATCTGTATAAGGGATTCGCATTACCAGGGACGGACAAAAAATTCGAGCCGAAATCGTCTTATATCAACTTTGTTGAGAGGAACCAATTCGGGGGAGCTGCAAATGAAGATGCAGCTAAGCACATGCAGACATTCATTGATTATTGTTATTCCATACCCCGACCAACCGGTGTGACCCAGGACCAGGTGAAGGAGACCATGTTCATATTCTCTCTTCGTGATGCTGCAAGGGAGTGATACAGAGACCTGGATCGAGCTGCTAACGAGATTACTGATTGGAAGTCACTAGCCCTGGCATTCTACAAGAAATACTTCTCTGCCTCGAAGACAAATGCCATTAGAGCTCAGATCACGAGCTTTAAACAGGGTCCGGATGAGAATTTTCATGAGGCATGGGCCCGTTTCAAGAAGCTGGTGCGAACTATTCCGCACCATGGGTTTGAGAAGTGGAGCCTATGCAATCAATTTTATAATGGGCTTTATGACGATCAGAGGGCTATCCTGGATGCGGCAGCTAATGAAAGATTTCAGGAGAATATGGGGGAGACTAAGGGGTGGAAGATTATCGATGATTTGGCCACCCATAAAGCTGAGTATGGGAATTCCAGGGGAAATCAAAGGAGAAGTGCTGAGTCCCCTTCTGTAGCTGCATTAGAAGCTCTCACGGCGAGATTTAATAAGTACGAGTTGGGAGGAGCTTCGAAAGTAGGGATCTATCATGTGAATGCGGTTTCAGACGGTCCTTTCGTCTGCAAGAGATGTGGAGGAGAAGGACATGTTTCAGACAACTATCCTAATCCCTATGAGTCTTGTCCTGCCTTTCAACATTATAGGCAGACAAACACTCAATTTGAGCCGAATGTCCATCCAAATTTGAGGTGGAGTAGCCAAAATGTCCTAAATCCGACTCCACCTCCATAGCAGCAGCAGCAGAATTATGTGCCCCCTCATAAGCAGCAGCAGCCATATCAAAAGCCTCTGTATGTTCCACAGCAGCAACAGTCCCAAGGTTCCGAATTTGCCGAATTAAAAAATTTGTTGCTGAAAGAGTCTCAAGCTAGAGAGGTCGGGATGAAGATGTTAGAGAGCCAAATTGCTCAACTGGCTAGCAAGAGTGCAACTCGAGCTCCGGGACATTTACCGTCGCAGACGGATCAAAAGGAGACCCTTAATGCTATTACTTTGAGGAGTGAGTCTACCTTTGATGGGCCCGCTATGGTCGAGGAAGCTACTGGAAAAGATGAGGCGAAACCGAGTAAGAAGAAGGCAGTGACGAATAATAGCAAGAAAAAGACGATCGTGAGTATGTCGTCCGATCGATCGACATACCAATCGATCGATCGACATACCCAATCGATCGACCATTCCGCGAAAAGAAATTCAGATTCGTTCTGTAGAAGTCGATCGATCGATCGACATTCACGATCGATCGACCGACAATGTCACATGGTGAGTCTTTTCGTCCTCAAATGCCAAATAACTTGAGGGACCACTTGTTTCGGGGTACGACAACTCCGAAAATATTGAGGCAAGACCCAAATGCTGATGGGTCAGTTCCGGTTCCGAAGTACGACCCGATGACGATTAATGGTTCATTTTTGAGATGGTTTGAAGAGGGTTCGAGCTTCAACAAAGAGAAGGTAGTGGATTTTCAGCCTAAATCCACCGACGCCGGCATGAGAGACTTAGAGGAGAGGGGTAAGTTACTTCTTTCAGCCCCTTATCCAGAGAGATTAGTGCCGACGAAGGAACAAGTATCGTTTAATAAATTTGAAAATGTTATTCGTAGCTTAAACGTACAAGTTCCTTTTCTTGAGTTAGGTAATCAAGTGCCTGCTTACATGAAATTTATGAAGCAACTCTTATCTAGAAAGAAGTCACTTGAAACTGTGCATTCTGTCACACTAACTGAGGAGTCGTGTTCTTATTTGACCCATACTGCACCCCATAAGCTAGAAGACCCAGGTAGTTTTTCAGTCCCATGTAGTATTGGCACCTTTTCTATTGAAAAGGCCTTGTGTGACCTAGGAGCCAGTATTAGTGTCATGCCTTTGAGTCTTGCTAAGAAGTTGAAGTTGACTAGGTTTGCAGTCACAAACATGATAGTGCAGATGGCTGATCGATCTGCGGTCCAGCCTATAGGAGTCTTAGAGGACATTCCTGTGCAAATAGGAAAGTTCTTTTTCCCTGTTGACTTCGTTGTACTAGATATGCCCGAGGATGCCCACATTCCTATCATTTTGGGTAGACCATTTTTGCACACTGCTGGTGCAGTTATAGATGTTGGTTCAGGAACTTTGAGGTTCAAAGTAGGGAAGCACTCAATTGTCTTTGCCCAGACAGCTAAGAAGAAAGACCCCATGTGGCCTGTCACTTGTAATATGGTTTCTGAGAAGAAATCTTATTTTGTACTTCCTGACATGCATGTTTCTATGCCTGTTTCTGCTATAACACCTCCGCCCCAGATTGGGAGCAAATTGGAGGAAGATTCTTCTGTTTTGGATATTGCAGGAGCTGGTTTGGGGAAGGAAGAGCCGCATGTTGCTCCAGCTATGAAGGAGCCAATCGTTCAAAGAGGCGGCCTAGGATATCTTAGCTATGGCACAGATGAGGAGCCCGATGATGAGCCAGTCAAAGCGATGGAGTCCGATTTGGATTCTGACGAGCTAGAGGAGGTCATTGATTGGGAAGATGTTCGAGATGTTGATCCATTGAGTGCTGCGGATGTTGGAGTTGAGAAGAGTGCAGCTGAGAAGATGAGCACTGTAGAGGCTACCTCTTGTAGCCAGAAGCCGAGCAAGTGGGCCATTCCGTGGCCATTCTTGATCAACTATTAGTTGATCAAGACGTTTACAAAACCATTCATTTTATTGCTTTTTAAGACTATTTATCGTTTTTCGTGTGCGCGAGACTTCGCATTTTAATTAGTTTGCTTAGGATTTTATACACTTTAGACTATTGCTTTGGGTTTTGCGTATTTTTGGGCGCATTATTGTATATATTTACAGGTTCATAGACCTTGATAGCTCAATTTATTGAGCTAATTCGAAGAAATCAGAAATTACAAGACTATTGCGATCGATCGATCACCAAGATGGTCGATCGAATGAGCGCTACTGATTCCAGAGCTTCGCTCTGTTCACCTTGGTCGATCGATCGGGTGATGTGGTCGATCGACCACCCGTGCAGACTTTGTACTTTTTCGATCATTCCCCTGCTGTGTTTGATCGATTTGCGGAGTTGAGGGAGTCTTTTCTCCACTTTATTCTCCGACTCATTTTTGTTTTCGTCCGTTTCTTTATTTTACACATAATGTTGCGTTTCATAAATTGTTTTCTCGTTCTATGTGCGGTATTTTTTTTTTGTCTTTTCAGGTACTTATTGGAAGCACTGCTGGCTACTGAAACCTCCTAGCTCACGCTGGTTTGGGGAGGTTTCCCTTTGCTGCGCTTAAAGTCTTGTGAGTTTCTGAGTCCTTACTTCATGTCTTGTTTAGTTAATTTCACGCAAATTCCCGTTTTCCTTTTATTTCATTACATAATTTTGCACAATGGGGACATTGTGCGATTTGGTTTGGGGAAGGGTTTTGCGTTGCATTTCATTTGCTTGCATTCACATTTACATTTTGCCTTGCATTGTTGTTTCATTTCTCTTATATATACAGAAATTTCAAAAATTGAAAAATTTCAAAAAATATCACGTTTATTTTAGCATGTAGGTCGAGTCGGAACGGTAGTATTTCAATGATGACATTGCATTTTCAGCTGTTTATGCCTAAGCCTTGCAAATTGACATGTTATTAGTAGAATCATATATGCATAGTCTACGAGTTTTCGTTACATTTCTTGCTGAACTTGAGACTTGACTTAGATTTTTGGCAAACTACTTATATTTCTGAGGTTTAGAGCCTATAATTGGTGTCATTCATGAGCAGTTTATCTAGGATGTGAGTAGTTACTCCTTATGAGATATGTTACATAAATGTGCATAAATATGAACTTAATCTACTTAATACCTGTATGCATTCGGGTTTGTGGTTAGTTGACACACGTGGAAGAGGTCCCCTTTATTCATTTTACCCATAAGCTCCACACTGCCAAAAATAGCCTTTTTGTCCCGATAACTACATCCTACACTTAGCCTGCCCTTGTCAAGCTAGTAGTTTATGTTCTTGGGATTGTCACTTCGTTTTGGTGGTTAATGCTCATTTTGAGGTGTTGTTGGGAAATTGAAAAAGGAAGGAAAAGATGAAAAAGGATAGAAAAGAAAAAGAAAAAAAATAAGAAAGAGGAACCCATGTGTACTGTAGAGGACGGTCGATCGACTGGCCTCATTGGTCGATCGACTGATGCCCGAGAAGAAAAAGAAAATCAAATCGCATAATTCAAAGTCTTTATTAAATGGCCATTTTTGCTCCCATGTTGCATTCATATCTTATGGGGAGTTGATTATATCGGATATTGTGAGATTTGTGCTTGCTATTAGCACTTGTTTCGATTGGAATTTTGAGCAAGAATTGGATGTTGTTATTAATTTGGTTCCCTTAGTTACTAGCTTGGCTTTTAACTCTGTTTTTCGCCCAAATTTATCTTAGCCTCTTCTTACCCATACCTCACATATCCATATTTACCTCGGCATGTGTCATGGTCATTTGTTTGGTTGGAATGCATGTGCACGGTTGTAGAGATTATTTTCATATTAGATTGCAAGCATGTTCTTATAGGTCGTAGTTAGGTGAGAGTCTTTACAATATTGCTAATTGATTGCTGGTTATTGCATTAAATTGGTTTAGGCTTTACATGTTGCATTTCGCTCTGAGATTGAACTCGTTCCATTAGGTTTTTAGGATCGAGTCTAGTTCTTGCTTGGGGACAAGCAAGGGTTTGGTTTGGGGAAGTTTGATACGTGTCCTAAATATGATGTTTTACACCCCATTTTACACGCATTTCAGAGCTCAATTATGTAGTTTAAAGCTACTATTTGCCCCATTTCGTCTACTTTCGTATTTTTATGTAATATTGCAGATTTATGCGGAAATGAATAAGATATTGAGCCAAATCCATCCCCGAGTATCTTGCATTGCATTTGACGTGAAGTATTTACTTAAGGAACGAGCTTGGTGCGCATTTCGAGGCCTGAAAGATAATTTTATGAAGAATTAGAAGCGGACTATCGGCTAAAGCAGTCGATCGACTGGCCTCAATGGTCGATCGACCAACCCACGACTTACAGAAGCTACTGTTCAGTGATGACCAGTCGATCGACCGGTCACAGTGGTCGATCGACCACACCGCTAATCTGCGTGAATTAAGAGATTGAGAATTAAGAAGCCCGTTGTGTATTAGGTTTAAGAAAGAGTGTTACGTTATATTCCTATATAACGTAACCTGACATTATTCAGTTTTTATCAAGTCTTGTATCAGGAAACTTTAGGGAAATATTAAGGTTTGCATTTAAGTTTAATTGTTCAATACAATCGGATTATTGCTTTACCTTCTTTCGTACTTTCGGTTTCCTCCTATTCCATTCGGTATTCTTCTACTCTTATCTCAGTTTTATTACTATACTTGTTCGTAGTGTAGAATTGCTAGATTAGTTTCCCGAAGTCGAAATTATTGTTTTATGTTATTTGTTTGTTTAATTATTTCAATCATGAATTCAGTAGTTTTATTCCTTAATCTTATTGTTGTTTTCGTCGTAGTCATGAGTAGCTAAATACCCTGTGATAGGATGTAGGGAATCTGTAGAAGTAGGCGGCATTAGAATAGTAGACCCGAATCGCGCCTTGGTCGATCGACTGGCCTACCTGGTCGATCGACCGGCCACGTGAGATCACCTTCGTTTTAATTAATTAAATTTCCATATTTGATGAATCGAGTGCACGCGACTAGTTGAATGTTTAGGATTTGACCGACCCAATAAAGATCGAAAGATAGGGAAGGGAAATAGTCTACCTAATTAAGACGACTAGATTAATGAGATCGAAAGATGAGTTAATTTAGCCTTTTTAGTCACTTTTCAGGACGAAAGTTAGTATTAGTGATATTAGGGACCTGTAGCGGGATCGAAAGATGCTACCTGTAAGAATGGACCGAGAGGACTTCTTATTTTCCTGTCTCACGTGTTTGTTTTAGACCTACCTAGTATACTGCCGCCGAAACTATAGTGAACCGACCATCTTAGCACCCTTTTAATATTTGTTTTCATCAGTTTATTTAGTTTACTTATCTTTTATTGTCTTTAGGTATAGAACAAATCAAATCAAACCCCCACACACTGTTACTTTAAGACTTAAATAGACAACTAATAATTGAATCGCCTCCCTGTAGTTCGACCCTGTTACCACTAGCTTATGTTAGTTTTAATAGGTATTATAAATTTTATCTTTGGTGCACACAACGACGGGCATCACCCATTTAATAGAGATTATTTTTGTCATTATTTGGTTTTTGAAGACATTTATCAACCTTAAAACCGTCTGAATATTGGAAAGGTTGTATCTGCTATGTCTTTTGTTAATTGATGTGTTTTATAGGATGGTGATCAACATGAATGCAATTTGCAGATGTGAAATGTGTGTGGTTTGCAATACTTGGAACTTGGAAGCTATTAGGAAGCTAAAAGAGTCTAAATTTGAGCCCACTCGTACCATTTATTTGTCTTTTGTGCCTGATTAAGAGATAGGGGAACGTGTTGGTTGTCATTTGTTAGAATGTCTATTTCATTACTACAAAACTCGTCTCGACCCATTTTTTTCTGCCTTTCTCGACTTTATTTTGTACTCCGTATAATATATGAAATAACTAAAGTCCTCAAAGTAGTATCAAAATCCTAAAAGCTAACGTAAAATGACAACGATTAAGCTAACCCAAGTAATAACACTAAAATGAGTGAATAATAATGGATGGGGTTACAAATAAGACTAAATAAGAGCTCAAATATGAGTCAAAAGTCGTTAAAATAATGTTATCAATTGGTCAAGCAATCTTTATCCAGCTTGTTAATGACTCGATTGACCATGTGTTATTCCATTGTTACTCTAATGTTACCGTTATTTACTTATTCCATTGTTACTCTTGTGTTATTCTTGTGTTACTCTTGTAGTACTCTACGTGTTATTCTGTTGTTACACAAATGTTACCGTTATTCCATTGTTACTGATATTCCATTGTTACTCTTGTGTTATTCTTGTGTTACTCTTCTATTACTCTTATGTTATTCTTGTGTTACTCTTGTAGTACTCCATGTGTTATTCTATTGTTAGTCTGATGTTACCGTTATTCCATTGTTATTCTTGTGTTACTCTTCTATTACTCTTGTGTTATTATTTTGTTACTCTTCTATTACTCTTATGTTATTCTTGTGTTACTCTTGTAGTACTCCACGCGTTATTATGTTGTTACACAAATGTTACCGTTATTCCATTGTTACCGATATTCCATTGTTACTCTTGTGTTATTTTTGTGGTACTTCTGCGTTATTCTTGTGTTACTCTTGTATTAGTCTTGTAGTACTCCACATGTTATTCCATTGTTACTCTAATTACTACATTGTTATTGAGGATTTTGAAGCTTTGGTTGTTATGGAGATTGTAGATATCACGATACTTGATGATAATAGTGCTTTAAAAAACTGGTATTTCGTTTTTTTGTGTAATTACTGTATGATCTCATGCTTAAATTATTGTTTTCTATTTCAATTTTAATTTGTGAAAATTTGTGCTCGATTTTGCGGAATATATGGCTCGATTTTGTGTTTATGTTTTTTGCGAGGTCTAGATTATGATTGAATCTTAAAGACCATATTGTGATGATGCTGATAGTGCCTACTGAAGATTTGTTGATGATGCGAATAATGTCTTGTATGGTGTGGCTTCTTTTAGTCGACGAGTGTGTGTTATGCTGCTACAGATTTTATTAGGATGTCACTATCGAAAGTAGATACTGAAATATTTTCTGACTATTAGAATGTATGATATGTATATGTTTGTTTAGCTGTGAACTGTGAATTTAGGACTTGATTTTGTGAAACTTAAACATGATTTTGTGAAACTTGGTCATAAGTGGTTGAAATCACCTATTTTGCTCTTTTTCTTGTGAATACTAAACCTTAGTTTTGTGCACTCTAGAGCTTGTTTTGGGAAACTAGAAAGTAATATTGTAAAATTTTGATCATTCTTATTTTGTTAATCCTAAACCTTGTTTTGTGAATCGTAGAGCTTATATTTTGAATGTTAGGAGACAATATTATGAAACTTTGTCATAATGGTCAAAATTACCTATTTTACTCTTTTTATTATTTTGTGAATCGTAGACCTTGTTTTATGAATCCTGGGGATTATATTTTGAAACTACAAGGCACTATTGTGAAACTTGGTCATCAATTGTCGAAATCACCTGTTTTGCTTTTTTTCTTATTTTGTAAATCCTGGACCTTGTTTTATGAATCTTGAAACATATATTGTGAAACTAGAAGATAATATTGTGAAACTAGAAGATAATATTGTGAAACTTGATCATAAATAGATGACATGGAATTTTTTTCCTTATTTTGTGAATCGTAGAGCTTATATTGTGAAACGAGGCCCTCATTGTGTGAAACTTGCCCCCCAATTTGTGAAATCGTTTTGTTAGGAAGGAGAATAGGACGATGTCTATCAATGATTTATTAAAACACAGTTTTTTTAATATTGTGAAACAGGAAGGTGATATTGTGAAACGTGTCCCTCATCGTTTACTCTCTTTGTTTTATCAGGCGGTATGCATTTATTTTTTGGTACTACTTTATCAAAAATAACTAAAACACTCAATTTGCTACAAATGACGAAATTTTATCTTATGATCTTGAGGATTTGTTGCGTTTCTGAGGATCGGTTTTTAACAGGTTTTACCTTTGATAATTCTAAGCACTAATAACAATGTGCTAGTTGGCTGAAGTACAAGCAACGGACCAACGATAAATGATGGGTAGACGACCACCAAGTCAAGGCCACCGTCCCTGGCCATCCCCTACACCGTTTACTCAGTTAATGTCTCCGTGTATGGATACCATAACCTAAAAGTTCGAACAACAATTTGTTTAGTTAATTGGATGCACTTGTCAGAGTAGAAAAATTGGTTGTCAGGCATGATTGATCTATGTATCCGCTATCTTTTTTCAAAGAACCGGAGATTGTGATTGTGTGGGAGTAATGTAAGACAAAGTTAGAAAAACTGATGAATGAAAATATGAATAAGAGTAAGATTACTGTTAGTTTTATTGCTTTGGTTTTGCAGATATCCCTGAGGCACATTTTGATATTTATCATACCATTTTGGGATTCTCGTCAGAGGAAAAATCCTTTCTTAGACAAAGAGAAGAATATAGATTACTGATGGAGGGTAATCTACAAAATTTTATGATAGTACGAAATTTGTTAATTATTGGTTGTGAAAAATGTATTCTCGACAATTCATCTTGTTCTTGTGTCTTTCATACAACTAAATACTTTTACTTATATAGCACCGTTGAAGCTTGGAGCTCAATGTGTGTGTGAAATCGTTTACTTATGAAATTTCTTTTTCAAATTTGTGAATCCTAGACTGTATTTTGTGAAACTAGAACGTGACTTTGTGAAACTTGGAATTCAATGTGTGAAATTTTTAGTTTCTTATTTTGTGAATTCTGCAACTTAATTTGTGAAACTACAAGGTGATTTTGTGAAACTTGAAGCTCAGATCAATGTGTGAAATCGTTGACTTTTGCAATTTTTTTATTTCTTTTTTTAAGAACCCTATACCTTAATTTGTATACTTAAAAGGTTATTTTGTGAGACTTGCACCTCAATGTGTAAAATTGTTTACGTAGGTGAAATTTGTGAAATTAGAAGGCGATTTTGTGAAACTTGGAGCTTAATGTGTGAAATCGTTTATTTTTGACAAATTTTTTTTTCTGATTTTATGAATCCTAGACCTTATTTTGTGAAACATGCAGGTGATTTTGTGAAACATGAACCTCAATGTGTGACAGGCTAGTCGTGTACCTACCAAAAATAACCAACTTGCACTAACTAATATAGCTAGGGAAGTCGGATCGATCTCCATAGGGAGGCAAGCTATCTGTTAAGGTCCGTCTATTTGGTCACAAATGGGGGGATTGAATTTGGTTTCTAAACTAATAAAGGCTTAATGGAAAGAGCGCTAAAGAGAGAGCAATAAAAGACAGAAATTATAATAAAGATGATCAAATGAGAGAGAACAAGTCAGGATTTAGGTTCACCATGGTAGTCTATTGACTCAGCTGCAAATAGCCTAGATAATCTACTGTGAGACGGATACAGGAAATGTCCTTCCGGTCCACTTTCTATCCTAGATTTCCGCTAACTTAACTTTCGTCCTCGTCAGGGTAGTCTACTGTTCATAGCAGGTCTATTTAGTCCAATCTTCCGATCCAGGAGTAAATTTAACCAGATTAAAAGTAACTTAGAAGCGTGCACTCAACTAAGTCGGTATTATAATTAAATTGCCATGGGTACAGATTCTCACAAATAAATCATCTAGCATATTCGCTACATCGTCACAATCCTACCATGGATTCCCTAATCCCAACATGAATGAAATTAGCTACTCATATTTCTAATGTTGTCAATAATAATAATGATGAATGAACTAATTAAAGGCATGATGTAATAACAATGATTAAACATAAAACAGATTAGGGCAGAAATTAATTAAGAGAAGAACAAGGAATTAAAGCAACAAATAACGAGATTAAGATTAATAAAGTAAGAGAGATTAAAATCACAAGAGATTCGGCGTAAAGAACAACCAAAATCCAAGCAAAGAAATCCAAAAGCAAGTTTATAGTGAAGAGTATTAAGAGAGATTAAGAGAGTAAAGTGGCGTTCTCAAGATGAGTAAAACGTGATTAATAACCTAATTATGAATGCTTAAATAGAAAAACAAAGTCTATTACGTAATAGGTCCAACACGGGTTAATTAAGCCCTTGAAAACTCAAAACCTCTCGATCGAGCAGTATAAAACCACTCAATCGAGGACTTTAAAGGCTAAACCTCTCGATCGAGAGAAAAGGTTACTCGATCGAAGAAACCCTCAAAACAGCATTTGGATCGAGCATAGCAAATCACTCAATCGACCTCTTCAGCACCCCAAACCACTCGATCGACCAAATAAACCATTCGACCGAGTGTTCTTCCTCCAAGTCAGCTTCAAACTCGTCGTTGACTGCTTCGTTGACCATCCTTCACGCATCCCAATGCAGTACTCTCGCTCTAACATTCCCGTCTCCTCAAAATGCATGCAAAACAGGACGAATAGAGTACGGTTTCACGACTTTCAGGTTCATTTCCGCAAAACAGACAAAACAAACCAAAGTAGCCAACTCGGGGCATATTGCAATACAAAACAATATAAAAGTTCATAGAAATACTTGCAAAATAAGACTAAAAATACTATATAAAATGCACGTATCAAATCTCCCCAAATCGAACCTTTACTCGTCCTCGAGTAAACTAAATCCAAACTAATGGAACGGAAATGAAAACTCAAAGCTAGCTGTAACTTGTCTAATTGAACCAATTTAGTGCAACAGAAATCAACAGTTATAGCTACAACAGTCAATATGCAAACGAATTATAAGATGTCCATAAATAAAGCTGACCTATCGACCTTGCAAGACCAACAAAATCGGACTCTCACGTGGTCACTTTCTCTCATGAAGGAAAGGGTGAATTATATATGTATCAGAGAGAAAGAGAAACAGTCACTCACCTAAACTGCGACCTACATAACATGCATGCAACAAAATTGAAAGACGATTCAAGTACTATGCACACATTCCAACCAACAATATCCAACATAGCCGAGGGCTTACAAATAGTATAGGAATAGTGAGGTTCAGGTGAGAAAAGGCAAAATAAATTATGGAAATGTGGAGGTAATAAGCGCCAAGCTAGTTCCTAAACAGGACCATATAAAACCGTCCGAATCTCAACTGACTGAAAATAAACACAAGTGCTCTTCATTTGGCACACAACTCACTAACCAAATACACTATCTCCTCAAAAATATGTGAATAAGAACAAAGGAGTGAGATGGTCACAAAATTCTCTTTTTTAATACCGTCTTAATTACTCAAACAATCCAAACCATTTTTTCTAACTTTTCTTCCTTTTTATTCCTTCTGCCTTACGTGATTTTCATCTCTTTTTTTCATTTTCTTCACGTTTTTCCTCTTTTTTTTCTTTTTCATATTTTTTTTTTCATGTTCTTCCTTTCTCATTCCTCTACCAACTCCAACAATGAAAACGGGCCAAACTCGCAATATAAACTGACATACCACAAAAGATACACTAGACTAGCTTGACTGGGCAGGCTTAGTTTTGGATGTAGCTAATGGGTAGAAAAGGCTAAATTTGGCTTAAGTGGAGCTAAATGGGTGAAAAATGTAAGAAAGAGAAATTTGCAAGCACCTCCCTGCATGTGACACCGACCACAAACCCGAATGTATGCAATTGACAAGAAATCGAATGTCATAAATCTGCAAAAAGATGAACATGCTATGCAAGGAGTACTACTCTCAATTCCTATGTAAACCGGTCATGAATGTCACCAGTTATATGGCTCTAAATCTCAGAAATTTTAGAGTAGGTTGCCAATTTATCAGGTCAAGTCTACACGGTCAGCTAAATTTGAACCAAAAACTCGTAGATTATGCGTATGACTCAGCTAATAACCGTCAATGAAAGTGCAAGGCTCAAGTAAAAATGACAAGTTACAGTGCAATATCATCACCGAAATCAACCGTTCCGACTGAACTTATATGCAAAAATAAATGTGAATATTTTATTAATTTTTGAAAATTTTTAGTTTTTTTGGATTTTTATGATTTTTGAAATAAATTAAAACAATGCAAGCAGAAAATAGAAACGTGAATGAAAAAAACAAATGCAAATGCAGACTCAAAAGGATGCATTACCCTCCCCAAACCAAAACGGACAACGCCCTCGTTGTCCTCCAGCATACACCAGCAGATATATACGGGGGAACGAGAAAAATACAACCAATAAATGTATGAAAAACCATAAATAAAAAGGAGACAAAAGAAATAAAAGAGCAAAAATGTACATACAAAACACGAACTTCCCAAACCGGCTGGCCGGGAAGTGAGTAGACCAAGAGGCTACTCGTCGGCCTCGGTACATCCACGTCCTCCACCGTGACCGTGTAGTCCGGGTCTCTCTCCTCCTCCATCCTCCTCACCCCTCAGCCTGAGTAAGCACCTCCGCCTCAGCTGTGCCCTCCTCCTCGTCACTGGCTAGCTCTGGGTACCCCTCAGCTGGGTACCGGTAAAAAGACGGGTATGGCCAACCCTCAGGGACGGGACGGTGTCGCCTCATGTGATACTCGTATAGAGGGAACAAAGTAAGAGCTATGTCCCGCTCCATACGAGCCTGCCCGCTAAGAAGCTCAAGCAACAAACAGTCACGGCGCCCTTGGTCAAGGACCGCGGACGCCTCAAAAAGTGGAGGAGGTACAAAATTAGCCGTGTAAACCGACTGTGTCTGGTCGGGTGCAGGAGTAGGGATCGGGGTAGGAATATCCGTGGAAGTCTGGCCACCCGTAGAAGGTGTGTATCCCTCTCCGGTCTCAGGTCTCCTCCGCTTCCTAGAAGGGGACATGGTAGGTGGTGGTTACAGTGGTAGGTGGTACATGGGAAATGGTGGAGGTAACCTGCCCCTAACAGTGGGCAGGGGAACGAGACGGGGTAAGGTGGTGCAAGGAAGGGTCTCAGACAAGGAACCAGAAATCTTCCAAGTCTGGTGGTCGGAAGCAAGCCAAAACATGGACAACATAGCAGGAATGCCGAGGTACCTATCAATGTCTAGGTAAGGTAAGTCACGAGGGAAGACGGGGAAGAGAGAACGGGCAAGAAAAGTGGCTATGCCACCGCAGACGATGGTTCTCGTGGTCTTCTCCCCCACAGTGTGAAAGTACTGGGCGGTCAGGTAAGCAATGTTGAGGACAAAGGGTCCCTCACTGTCAATGTTCAGGTACCCGCCCAGAATAGAAAGCTCAATTTTATTCACATTGTTTGGTTCTTTACGGCCAAAAATAGTACTACCCATCAGACGCAGGGAGTATCGGGCAGGGGGGAGGTGGACCTGAGAGAGCTTGCACTCCTCGTAAGTAGTCTGTGCCAAGGTCCTCCACAACATGCGGATGACCTTCCTTGGGGAAGCAGTAGGACCCGTAAAAGAAATTCCTAGCCTAGTACCGAACTCCTCTAATGTCAAAGAAAAAGTCCGGTTGAATAACCGGAAAGACACGGAAGCGCAAGTGGGGTCAGTGTCGTGTGCCCCAGAAGAGAAGGTAAAACAACTGAAAAACTCAAGGGTAAGCTCCTTGTAGGTCAAGACACTTATGGTCACTAGGCCAGACATCCCCGTACCCCTCAAAATCTCACAATCTGGCTCGTAAATACCAAGTCTATCAAGTGACTGACGGCACAAAAACTTTGTAGACAGAAAATCACAGCTAGCTAAATCAAAGAATCGAGTGCGATGAATAGCTTTTACAAAAATTACCTCGGGATAGTCGGGGTGCGAGTCGAGTGAGTCGTCCACTCGAATGGTGACGCGGCCAGCAGTAGGAGTAGCTCGTGCACGACCCCGGCCTCTAGTACCTGAAGTGGAAGCCCGTCCTCTGACGGAACGAGGTACTAGGGCCGCCCGGTAGGCAGCTGTGACAGCTGGTGGCCACGCATCAGGGGTGGTCACCGTACCTGAGGTGCTAGCTATGGCTGTAGCAGTAGAAGCAGCAGAAACAGAAACAGAAGTCGAGCTAGCAGCAGAACTAGCTAAAACAGAGGCTGAAACGGAAGTGGAAGTGGGAGTAGAGCTAGCATCAGAACTAGCAGCAGTAACAACAATACAAGTAGTAGTAACAAGTAACACGGGGGTAGTAGAAGCGGTACTAACAGGCGTGGTGACGGTGGTGGCAGCCGGGACCACCGTCTCAACAGAGGATGGAATTACAGTCGAACTAGACGAAGGCATAGAACTACTGTCCATCCTAATCAAGTAAGCAAGGGGGAAATGATAATCAATTAACCAATTAAACAGAAAACCCCCTATTTCAGTCGAGTTTTCGATTCAAGCATAAACCCTAAACCCTAAACCCTATTACTTCATAAACTCGAAATAAATCAATTAAAAAACAATAAAGTAAAGGGAATACTTACTTGATCGATAAACTCGCAAGACAAGCAAGAAAATTGACTCAAAAACGAATGCAAATGGCGATTTTTCGACCGAAAACCGCAAACACTAAACACCCAAATTGACTGTGAAAGAGAACAAATTTGAAGGGCAAAACAGAGGGTAAATATCGATATAATGGCAATACAGACAATATGCGTGTTTGATTTGGTATTGGTCAAGAATAAGAGAGGATTTGAGGGATTTTCGTGCAAACAAGATGAACAAAATGAATAATGAAATATGATTAAGAAAAATAGAAGTTAAAGAGGTACTTCCTACGTGTAATTTGCAATTTGACTCGATCGAGTGATTTTAAATCACTCGATCGAGAAGTCTAACCTCCATTGCAGAAGATCGAGTGAAAATATACTCGATCGAGAACTCCCTCTTTTTGCTATTTCGATCGACTAACTTGAAACTGCTCGATCGAACCCTTTTCTTGTGCATTCCTCTCGATCGAGTGAAAAAGTACTCGATCGAGTTCTTTTCTTCGTGTAATTCATCCAAGTGCATCATTATCTCCCCAAACCTACATAAAAATGTTGGAATATGTGTCCTCCGACAATAATGCGATCACAACTGTTGATCATGATGATCACAAGTTTAAATCTCATTTTTAGAATACATGTGGGATGTAATATTTTTACAGTCAACTGGTCCACACATATCAGTAATGATTGGCTGACTAGAGTTTGACATTACTGTCGTGCGACGGTGGTGATCAGTTGATCCCCTTAGGTCATACCTATAGGGAAATACTCTTAATTGATTATTTAATTAATCGTATGCCGATACGAGTTAATTAAGTTGCTTAAAATTGACGGATGATTTTGTGAGTAAAATTAACGTGTCTCATTGTAATTCGATTATATTAGATACGGTCTAAGTAATTGAATTGTTTTATTACTTAGATAAAATTATTGTTTACGAAACAATTTGGAATTGAAATTGAATGAATAATTTATTATAAATACAAGACGTTGTAATTTATAATTTGATAAACCATTTTGGTACAAGTAATTACGAATTACTAGTCGATTTTGTAAATGACATATTTTATGAGTATCTTGATTTTTAATATGTTAAAAATACATTACAAATTCACATGTCAAGTAACATGTCACATTTGTCACAATTTGACAAATGACAAAAATAAAATGGATTCTCCATTTTATGCATGTACCGAAAATAAGGGTGGGAGTATATAGTTTATATTGTGTTGTTTATATTTAAATGGAGACACAATCATAACCCTATGTTGTAGGCATGCAAGACTAGACATCTTGAGAAGAACAAACCTATAACTAGGGTTGCATGCCTAGTCTCTTGTGAAGAGAAAAAATGAAAAATATTGGGCAACCTACCCAAGCCCCTTTTTTCGGCCAAAACAAAAGAAAAAGAGGAGTTTTCTCTTTAATTAATTATTCATTCAAAATCTATAATTTCTAGAGAAAGAAAGAAATAGACAAAAACTCTCTACTATTTGTGAAAATCCTAAAGAAATAAAACTCACTAATCTCTTCTCCTCTTAACCGAAATAGAGGACAACAAATTAATATTTTTGTGTCAAAATTTTAAGTAAGACTAATCCTAATACTAGATCATATTATTTTAGTCTTTAAGAGGTTTCCTTGGGTATATGCTTTTGGGAGAGATTCTAAACTTGAATCTTGTTCATCCATTGTTGGAAAGCTCAAGAACTAACAAGAAGGAGATCTTGTTGGTGCCCAAAAATGACCGAAATTTAGATGGTGAGAAATCGATTTTCTTATCTCTTCTTATTTAGTTTGCATGCATAAGATTTGTAATTATTTTATGACTAAATAATTTCTCATATATTTGAATATGTCTAATTAATGAGATTAATAATTTATAACAAGTGGTATCATGAACCTTAGGTTGTTTGCATGCAAATCGGTTATTGTTTTTCCGAGTTATACGATTAACAAATAAAACTTATAAATTTGTGTTTATTATGATATATCACGAAATTTATTAGGCATGTTAAAGTTTCTGGTCCTAAAATGTATTTAGGATATTTTGGTTAATTTATGGATTTTTATTGTTCATTTTAAATAATAATGGCTTTAAAATGTGATTTTATGATAAAAATGTCATTTTTGGACTAAAAATAGCTAAACTTCGATTTTTCCAGTGGTTTTTGGATATGTTTTAACATATATTATCTATTGATGACCTGTAAATGTTCATAATTTTAAGAGTTCTTATGCTCGAAATATGGATTTTTCAAGATAAAATCGAATTTAAATTGAAAAATAGGTTAATATGAGTTATATTTCGAATCTGGTCATAGAAATTTAGTATATTGTCACATGAAATTTTACAAGATTTTTGTAAAATAATTGGCTATAATGAAGTCATTATGAATGATTTTTGAATTTTTGATTAAAAATCACTTAAATAGTGACTTTAATTAGTAAAAATTGCTAAAACATACTTCATGACTAAGGAAAAACGTCACATGTTGCATTTTATCACATATTTCAGATCTAAAATTGAAAAGTTGATAAAAAAATAATTTTTCTCATATTTTTATGGTAATAATTGATAAATCCGATAAACAGCAACAATGTTTTTCTTAATACATTTTTGAAATTTTTAACCTAAGTTTTGAACATTATGAGTGTCATGGTATTTTTACAGAATGTTCATGAGTTTAAATTTTAAATTTTGAATTTATTTGAAATTTTTATGATTTAATTTGAAGTTTATGACATAATTTTGTATTTTTAAGTCCATTTATGAACAATATTAAGAAATATAAGTTAATTATTGTCAATATATTAGTGGAGACTAATTTTGAGTCCTAAGAGGGTTAGGGTAATTAACTAGTACATAAATATGATTTTATGTAATTATTGTGATTTTTAAAAGGTTAAATCACGCAAATCCGTAAAAATCGATTAATATACGATATTGGATCCTTAAAGGCGATTTAGCATAAAATTAGGCATGTTCATACATTTTATAATGCTGCATTTTATTTATGATTGTCATAATTTTATTTTATGTAATTTTTGAATTATGTAATTTTACTTAGTATGGCCTTAATTTTAATTGATATTACCCGAAATGTATGAGAATATCGATTCGGTTGTAATTTATTGTGATCTCGTATCACCGTTTTGTAATTTAATAGATTTATTTTTATTTTATTTACAAATGTATAATAGGAAATTATGTAATTTATTATGTAATTTATTTATTCCGGAGATCCTTGAAGACGGTGCCACTCGAGAAGGCAATCCATTAAAGAATGTTGCCTTGAAATGCGTGCCAAGACCGAAATTCAAGGGACCAAAGGAGTTGGTTTCCGAATTTGTAATAGTTTATTAGATTTACTATTCTAGGAAGGCCATACTAGGATTTTATTTAGGCTTTGCATTTTATTTATATGATGCATACATCGCTAAATTGCCATAACTAAAACATGCATTATCATTTTTAATCGAGTTTATCAACCGTGTCAATTACAATTATTGTAGTTCACCGCTTTAGTTCACTTTAAACGTGATAGATAATAAATTGACATGATCTCTCGCTAAAAATAAACAATTGAGACTTAGCCTTGCCAAAAAGTAGAAACCATGAAAACCTATTTCGTGAGGGAGTGCACTCGGCCACACCGGGGTACAAACCTTGTTACGTAGGGGAAGTGGGTGATAAATGTCTATCCACCTAATTCATGTTGATGAGGGATTTATTGGCCACACCGTGCCCAAGTTAATGTGGGTTTGGATCATGGACACATTTATTCGAAATTTGGATTGAGCTCAACGGAAGTATTCGTGACCGTAGTCGCATGTGTTCCGGGTTAAAGATAAATATTAATGTAATTTTATCGACCAAGAGTTCTAAAAGTAGAATCGATTAAAGAGTTAATCCACCGAGTTGTATTGATAAGGGATTCATCGGCCACACCGTGCCCAAGTTAATATGAATTTGGATCTTGGAATTATTTATCATAGTTGGGTAGAGGTCACTATGTAAATGTTTTACTTGTTATTTACAAGTATTAATAAAACGATAGATGTTGAGTTTTCCACTATTCCATTATCATATTGTTCTATTTCTTTACCGCAATTCATATACGATATCATTTCGATTTTGATTCAAATCTCCATTAAAAACATCGTAACTAAAGACAAATATGAATTTTCTTCTAAAACCTCGAATTATCCATTGTAAGGATCTCTTGTGAAGAGTATAGATGGAAGTTACTTGTAATCAAAAGGGTTTTTGATTCTTGACTAACATATCTACTTACAATAAATTGTTTCTCATATGCTTGATTGAGTTAAGTACTTTGAAACGTTAAATCATTTTGGTAACTAGATTTGTTGGAAATCAAAATTGACCAAAATACCGCAACCACTTCAATAAAAGTTTTAAGACTAAACGAACGATTGAAGAGTAGTCTTCATGAATTTCAATTTTGCTTGTCATAGCAAAGACTCATTGAAATGAGTGGGAGTATTCTCTTAAACCATTAAGAAAAGGATAAGGTTTTAAGAAGTAAAATTAGAATGGAATTGATACAAGGCAATGTTAAAAGTAACGTTATTGAGAATAACAATACTAAACCCATCAATCCCGACAGATAAAGTTTCCATTGTCTTAAATGTTGGACACTAGAAAAGAAACTACCCCAAATTATTGAAGAATCAACAAGTTAGTTGTGGGACATCTAATGGGACCTTCTTCTTTAAATGTTTATTCGATTAACATAAATTTTACTAATACTACTTCGTCAATATAAGAAACCGGTGGTGGTTTTCATCAATGTATTTGATACATAGGATGATTAGAATATGACAACTAGCAACAATGATGTCGAGAGATAGAGTCATTGTGTACTCAATCTAGTTTTGGGTTTATTTTTATACCTTAATTATGACTATTAAGTGAATAAACTCTAAATAAGAATATAATTTTGTTAAGATACATAAGAGGTTCACTTTTGTGACCCTATACACCATGATTTGATGTATGGCTAGCCGATTATCAAAGGTGATTATATTCTGAACCAAACTAGAATGATATATCATGTAGATGATGCAAGACTCAAATTGGTAACCCAAGATTAAACCTTAGATTCTGGAATGATGAACGCAAAGAGTTATCGAGTACTCTTGAAACCATTAGATCTTATGGTATATGCGTATCTTGTATTCAAAGCAAGAGGTCTCGTGCTTTTGGTTGAAAAGGAGATCGAGAATGTAAATCATTGATACAGAATAGGTTGATCATTTACTTTTACCAACGATTTAAGTTGACACTAATGTGTTCACTTAATAAGGTAAATAATGAAATGTTTGAAGAAGTTCAAAGAGTTCAAAGAATCACGATTTAGTCGTGATAGGATTATCAAAGTGAAGACTTTGATATAAGCCAAAGTAAATGTGATATAGTATCACAAGTAAATCTCTCTTAGCATACATTATGGGATAATGTGTGGTTGGATAAAGGAATCAAATGCTATTCGATATGGTATGGACTTCAATCAAGTTACTTTGATTTACTTGATCCTTTTGGGGATTTTATCATATTGTCTAAATTATTTTTCCACTAAATCTAAAACGAATCATATGAAATATGAAATGGTAGGGTACCATGTTTGTAAGTTTTCAAAAGAAACAAATGCTCATTTTTCCTTATTATAATCATGAGTACAACGGGTTTGCGGCTCGTGAAGCTGTCTTTCTAGAATACAAGTTTATTTCTAGAAGACAGAGTGGGAGAAATTATTCAAAAGCCACCAAAAGCCACAAAGAATGTTATGTCGCAAGAAACTGGTCTTTCTTGGCTACATGAGACGTTTTGTGTAAGACGTTGTGATCGCATTATTTGTAAGACGTTGTTTCTTCAAAACCTAGGAGGTTAAAGCCATCACTTGTTGAAGATGATGAATTAGTGTTACTTTTAAGAAAGTAAAGAGCTTAAAGTAAAGAGCTTACAACTTACAAAGAAATTGTTTGATTCAAGTTACTTCTGGAAAGTAATGAATATATGACTTACATAAGAGTGTTTAAGTCACAACTCAATACAAGGCTTAGAGCCATGAAAATCCGAAATAAATTTCGAATCGAATTGTTGGATATTAAAGAGAGATATCAAGCAAAGTGTTTTGCACTATTCGGATCTTCTTAGGGATTGTATTTCATTATGATGATATACATATAACGAGTGAATGTAAAACCCACTTCTTCAATTAGAAGGAATGTATTCAATACATGTCTTGAGTTTTGTAGATTCTTGCAATCCTAAGATAATGTAAAACTTAAGAGAGGGTCTTAAGTAGGACATCAATGAGTTGGAATCACTGTTTTGATCATGTTATAAAACTTTCATCGATAAGTCGAGAAGGTTTGTTTATACACGGAGTTTAGTGGGAGTTACGGAAATTTTAATCAGTCTAATATGTAGATGACATATTGATCATTGGGAATGATTTAAGACTTTTGGAGTAATATAATACATCTTTAATATCCAGATTTATGTAGATAAATCTACATGATATTAGCATCAAATAAGAAGTCTTATGTTGATAAGATTCATGATTAGTTCAATCGAGTTGAACATATTTGATTGATTCCATTTGTTTCCATTTCGAATCAATTAAATAGGAAATGATGTATAACACTTCATATACTTTAAGTATGATGAATTGTTTCAAATCGAATTTAAGTAATAGTTACCAAGTAAGCCATAAAGATTACCCTTAAGTGCTTGCAGAAACATTAAGGATGTAATGCAAAGTGTTTTTGATGCAATTTTGTGTAAGGGTGTTACACAAGTGACAATTGACAATTGAGATTGCGCATGGTTTCCGACAAAACCATAATCAAAACACATTAGGATGGTTAAGATACCATTGTGGCTATGTTATTTAAGAAATAGATTTTCTAAAATCGTTCTAGGCAATAAAGAACAATGAGAAATATTTACAAAGGAAATTGAGTACACTTGAAATCATGGGATGTGCAAGAAGGATTAGTCCCGCACACTGTGAAAATAGTGGGAGCTATTCTAAGGCTATAGGGCCTACGTCTTGATTGGATCTCGTCACGTACTCAGAAGTATTTAGTAAGGTTGAGTAAGGTACAAGAAGTTGATAAAACCTACTAACCAAAGCCTTCTCATAGGCTTAACATGATTAGTCATGTCATTTCAATTGAATTGAGATGAACAACTACATACAAGATCTAAATTGGATATGAAGTAGTAATCAAGTATTGACTACTCATATGATAATCACATTTCTCGTAAAAGTTTTTAAAAATCTGAAAACTCCTTATTAGAGACAATATTGAACCCCGTTAAAGTGAACCCGGATTAACATGGTATTCGTCCATAGTCACTTGTATGAGGTGACGTCTCGAAGTGACTAGAGTGTGATGCGATTGATGGCAAGTTCAAATGCCATAGAGTCATATGAGATGACTAGTCGATCACATAGGCAGACTGTTAGGAACACTTTGTCGGGCCTTATGACCGCTTATAGAGTTCTGGCAAATTTATATAGCCTGGTCGTGGCGAGAGCTACTATAGTATTCTAATGAGTCGATTCTTTTGACTAAAGACTGTTCGTCTAAGGTGGCACAGTTTTAGATTAACTTTGATTTGTGTTACTACGACCTTCGTAAATGGGGTCAAATGGGCATATTTTGGGTTATGATGGCTGTGGCTAATCGAAGGGAATAAGTGCGATAGGAATTGTCCACCCCCTCGTCAGGGTTAAAACAATATCTCAGGGCCACTCGAGGAGTAATGAACTGGAAATGCGTGGCCACGCTCAGAAGGTATCCATGGTGGATAATTCCGGTCAATCAGTTATTCTCCAGATCGAGGAAACCACTCTCGATATGATCACTTGCAAGTACGACCTGAAAGACACCTTGCATTGAGTGGGAGATAGTAATAGGACAAGAGAATTGGTGACGCACACATGTCGAGGACAAGTGGGAGATTGTTGGAATATGTGTCCTCCGACAATAATGCGATCACAACTGTTGATCATGATGATCACATGTTTAAATCTCATTTTTAGAATACATGTGGGATGTAATATTTTTACAGTCAACTGGTCCACACATATCGGTAATGATTGGCTGACTAGAGTTTGACATTACTGTCGTGCGACGGTGGTGATTAGTTGATCCCCTTAGGTCATACCTATATGGAAATACTCTTAATTGATTATTTAACTAATCGTATGCCGATACGAGTTAATTAAATTGCTTAAAATTGACGGATGATTTTGTGAGTAAAATTAACGTGTCTCATTGTAATTCGATTATATTAAATACGGTCTAAGTAATTGAATCGTTTTATTACTTAGATAAAATTATTGTTTACGAAACAATTTGTAATTGAAATTGAATGAATAATTTATTATAAATACAAGACGTTGTAATTTATAATTTGATAAACCGTTTTGGTATAAGTAGTTATGAATTACTAGTCAATTTTGTAAATAACATATTTTATGAGTATGTTCATTTTTAATATGTTAAAAATACATTAAAAATTCACATGTCAAATAACATGTCACATTTGTCACAATTTGACAAATGGCAAAAATAAAATGGATTCTCCATACCGAAAATAAGGGTAGGAGTATATAGTTTATATTGTGTTGTTTATATTTAAATGGAGACACAATCATAACCCTAGGTTGTAGGCATGCAAGACTAGACATCTTGAGAAGAACAAACCTATAACTAGGGTTGCATGCCTAGTCTCTTGTGAAGAGCAAAAATGAAAAATATTGGGCAACCTACCCAAGCCGTTTTTTTCGGCCAAAACAAAAGAAAAAGAGAAGGAGTTTTCTCTTTAATTAATTATTCATTCAAAATCTATAATTTCTAGAGAAAGAAAGAAATAGACAAAAACTCTCTACTATTTGTGAAAATCCTAAAGAAATAAAACTCACTAATCTCTTCTCCTCTTAACCGAAATAGAGGACAACAAATTAATATTTTTGTGTCAAAATTTTAAGTAAGACTAATCCTAATACTAGATCATATTATTTTAGTCTTTAAGAGGTTTCCTTGGGTATATGCTTTTGGGAGAGATTCTAAACTTGAATCTTGTTCATCCATTGTTGGAAAGCTCAAGAACTAACAAGAAGGAGATCTTGTTGGTGCCCACAAATGACCGAAATTTAGATGGTGAGAAATCGGTTTTCTTATCTCTTCTTATTTAGTTTGCATGAATAAGATTTGTAATTATTTTATGACTAAATAATTTCTCACATATTTGAATATGTCTAATTAATGAGATTAATAATTTCTAACAAAAAATACTCGCAAACATATCCCAAACATACCAAATCACAAAGTAACAGTCTATAGTCTTTCTAACTACGCTAAAAATAGTCTAAATTCTAATAGTCCTAAAAATGCAATAAAGAAATTCAACGAAAATTTAAAATTAATTTTTACAATTTGTTACACAGGGCATTCCCCACTTAAATCCCAAAACAATTCAGTAGCCCAACGGAGGGCTTCGGGCTTGAGGAGGTCCCTTCAGCATCCTTGACCGTCCTCTTCGTTCTCTACGAGCTTGAATTTGAACTAGTAGGGGGAGAATAGTTAACATCCACATATGCACGAACTTTCCTCGTCCCTTTAACTTTCCCATCAGCTTTGACGTTTGGCTCCCCAATTTGATTGATTAATTGCATTACGACCTTTCACAGCTCCTGCATCTATTCTATCTGTGCCTGCAGCAAGGAAAATAGACAAACGTTCCTTCTTTTCGCTCTCAATCTGCGGCGGAGGGGTCACAATTGCAGCACAAAATTCCACATTTTCAGCTGGAGTGTCAATATGGGAGTCAGTAGAGGAGAGGGCATTGCAAGGTTGAGCTTGCGTGGGAGCCCTACGAGACTTAGATTGATGGAAAATTAATTCCTCATCTCCTATCTGAAACGTGAGTGTCTTACCCCCGGCATCTATCACTGCACGAGCGGTGAATAAGAATAGTCTTCCTAAAATAATAGGGGTGTGAGTATCCTCGGGTATGTCAAGCACTACGAAGTCAACGGGAAAAAAGAATCTTTCGATTTTAACAGGTATGTCCTCTATGACACCTAACGGCCGTGATATACTACGGTCGGCCATCTGTACAGTCATGTTTGTGCAATTAAATTTAGTCAAACCAAGTCTCTTTGTGAGAGACAAAGGTAAGACACTCACGCTAGCACCAAGATCGCATGGCGCGTTATCAATCAAATGGGTACCTATGTGACATGGAATCGAGAAACTACCCGGGTCTGACTGTTTAAGTGTAATACCCCATACAATCGAATTTGATATTCTTATATTTTTATATATCATATTATGAAAAAGAAACAAATTTATTTTTAAGAAAGTATTTTATTGTTATAAACTCTTCATATTATATTCCAAGACTTCCAATTTCTAGTCAATTCTTATTTTATATTAAGACGACTTGTACACAAACAAAACCCTCATTGTTTTCACTTGTCAACTTGCAATTTATAATTCACAATGGAGCCGCCTAACCCAGTCTTGCTTTTCCATATCTCCTGTCTTTCTTAATTACCAATAAAACTACTTTCATCAATTCATCAAACATACTTATCTTAATTTGCGTGAGTTTATTGTGCATCATCATCGACTTGAACTCATCATTGAAACACCATCTTCCATAATTTTCTCAAGTTGTTTTGGGTTCTCATTCTAAAGCGCCTCTGCGCATGATTCGAGTTTGTTTTCACTATATTTAAGGTAACACGATTCTACTGACCCTATTACTCTTATTATTGTTCGGGATTGTATGTTATATTTGTTGATTGATTTGTTGGGGTTTATGTGTTGAAATTTATTATGTTATCTTGTTATTATGTGTAATACTAATAGTATAAATATATATCCTTCATTAAGTTTATTTCCTGTGAGACGGGTTGAGTTACCTAAGAGTCTAATGGTGAGCTATATAGATTATGGGTCATCTGGTATTGGAAATTAAGGCTTTGAAGGTTTTGATTAGAATAAGAAATTGCTGGCAACGTATTATACGGACGGATGGTTGGTATTGTGCTTAGTTATTGCCTAGCGGTACATCAAGTACATGACGAGAAGTTGAGTAGTATCTTTATCATTATTATTTGGAATTATGGTTATGCTAATGATATTCTTGGTGCAATACAGTATACAGCGAAGTTCATTACCGGTATCGTATTGAGATATGGTTTAGTAGTTAATACCTTGTTCTTATTATTATTATTATTGTTGTTCCTTTGACCTTCACTCGTGGGTGAGTAGCTTTAAGTTTATACTCTAAGTGTTGAGCACGGTTCTTTGAACCTTTGACTATATCGATATTGAAATTGAGATGGAAATTGGTTACTTGTATTGAGTTATGAGTTATGGGGCCTTTGAGCCGAGTTTTGTTTACGGTCCAGAGTGACCATGGTTATTGAGTTATTGGAGTTTGAAATCGATATTGAGGTGGAAGTCGTGGGTTGGGCGTGTTGTTTAGTCGGTTTTGATTCGTTTTCTTTATTATTTAAGTTATCGTAGTTAGTTAGTTAATTTAACTCCCGAGTTATTTAAAATAATTAGAGACGGGTTTTGAGTCGGGTTTGTTAAAATGGAAAAGTCTATATCGGAAAGTTTCCATTTAAGGAAACTTTCCATTTTAAGAAGTTTCTATTTTTAGTAACTTTCTATTTTGGGAACGGGAATAGTTTAAGTAATTGTTTATCATTTATTTATCTTTCGGAGGGCGAATTTGTTGTGGAATATTACACGAGCACCCGACTATTTGACTTTGATGATCGAGGTAGGGAATACACTGATTGAGTTCTTACGATTATAAAGAGTTGGCATGTTCGATGATTATATGACATATCCGATTATCTTATTTATCTTGTTGAGCATTATTGTTTCATACGTTTCATACATTGCATTTGCATCGGAGTTGGAGTTGGAGGAGATGAGATTATTGCGATTAAGGCCCAGGGCGGGTTCTCGGACTTGCCTGTTGTCCTCGGCCATTTAGCCGGTATATCGACGACGGTCGATTGATATAGTCTGCCGGGGATCGGTATGGCTGGGCGTTCTGGAGGTGTGTGTGATGGAGTTGAGATTGGAGGATCATATCATTGCATTCTTTATTATATCGTATTACCTACTCAACCTCGCGGTTGACCCTGTGTATTTGTGTATGCCTGTGATGATCCATTTACTGGGGAGCAAATTGACAGGTTGTTGAGACATACAGAGCTGGCAGGGGAGCAAGCCTGGATCACCTGACTTAGAGCTAGCCCACTTTTATTTTAGTTTAGCTATCAGACTTATTTTCAGTTTTGAGACATGTTCCATTTGAGTTGTAAACATTTATAACTTTCTATTTAAAGTACTGTTTATTTTTCCTTTGTTATCTACTGCCTCGGGTTTCCGAGATGGTAACACCCTTCTTTATCTGAGGAGTCCTAGTCCAGACCCTTAAATAAATGGGGGTGTTACAAAGTCGTATCAGTGCGAACGATCCTCAGGCCTAAAAACAAATGAACAAAAATAATGAACATAGGAAGAGTCAAATAAAATGAACCCAGGCTAGTAACTGTTAGGAGCCCCAGGATTGGAATGAGTTAGGGGCCCCCTCAAACCAAGCCACTGGCCCTTTCAGTCTAACCTGGTAAACCTTGAGTGATGCAGAGAGTGGGTAGTAACAAAATAAAGGATGAGACCTTGCCTATATTATACTAACAGTTTTGCAGGAGCGGAATGAGGTAAGTAATGATGTGATACATGGTTAAAGATGTGCAATGAAAGAATATGGTTGATATTGGCATGCTGACTTATTTGGATAATTGAGTGAAATTTTAGTGTATGGATGACATGAGTTGTGAATTATGAATTATATGATGATATGCATGCGACTTTCTGATCCCTGAACCCTTAGTCAGAGATATAATATAGTGATATGTTTAATGAGTTGATCATAGAGGCACCATAAGCTATAGCTACCTAAGAGGTTAGATGTAGGAGGGATATGACCCTGATTGACTGGAATGGTTAGTAGAGCCAACCAGGCTATGTTGTTAGAGGATGAAGAATCAAGTTAAGTCCTATATGTAAAGCTAGTAGACCGAAACGGTTGTCGTGTCCGTTGATAATTGTTTTGCTGTTATTCTAAGTGTGTATATACTTCTTGTTGAATGTCTTATTCTTTGCAAGAGTTTACTGTTTTGCTTACTAGGCAAATGTGATCGAATTTTGAGATTTATGATTGTTATTATTTTACTAATTGCCTTAGCAATCCATGTCTAGTGGTATGTGGAATGTGTTGCCCTAAGCCATGAATGTTATATAGTTGTGTGTTGAAAATTTCATGCCAATTTTTACGTCTAATTATATACATTTAATTTAGTTATAAGGTTAGTATTCAATAAGTGACACCTTAGTGATTTCTAGGATATATTTTCGTATTTAAATAAGTTGTGATTGTTACGATGAGAAACTAATGCATTGTCTATACATACATGATTATTGAGTTATTTAGTTGATTTTATTTTCGATTTCGCAATCTTTACCGTTTTCTAGATGGCAATTACATGTATATGGTGCAACGTGATTTCTATGCCTCAAATGATATGTAACATGTGTTGGAGGAAGAATGGTTGTGTGATAATGTGAAGTAATTTAAAGGAACCAAAAATTTTAATAAATTCCAGAATGTTACCTTGTTTGTACAGGCTGCCATCTAAAATGTGTTCTCTATATGATGGTGAAAATTTTATGTGTGATAACATTCTGATTTAGCTTTTCAATGCTTTTAGTTTCATGCTAATATGAATTATATTTTGAGAGAAATAAATATTTTAGTTGACAAAGGGTCGATTGTTACTTGCACACGATTCTGTTTCGACCCATGTTTTTGAGAAAGAAACCATTTAAAACGTGTTTATTGTATATGCATAATTCCAACTCTACTGTTTAGAATATTCATTCACGTTTTCAAAATGATAAGCCACGTAAAATCTTAACGAGTCGTTATTTAATAGTGATTTTTGCAAGTTGCCCAATTTTTTGTCTAATTGTTGTAAAGTTTTTGTTCCGACCAACTGAGTTGTAAAATTTGTTATAAATAAATTCCTTAAGCTTTGCAATTGATTCTCTTTCCTATGATTAGTTAATTCATTATATTTCCTAAAAACGATAATAGCTCGCGAAATAGCTAAGCGGTTATTTAATTATGAATTTTGAAAGTTGTTGCATGATGTTTGATTGTTGAAATTGTAAGTTATGTGAGTTTCATATAAAAGTTTAATCAAATATGAATTATGTGATGTAACCATGTAATACTGTGATATGAATTCTGTAGCATGAACGGTAGGCATATGATATGAGTATGAACCTTGTTATATGATAATATAATCTTATTTGTTTCGGTGAGTTTTATGTAAAGTAGTCTCAATTATACAAACGCTATTACATTGCTTGAATTTTGCCTAGTGTCTTTCTCTAAACCTGATTTGCAGAAATATGGATTTTACTTCTATGATATGATTACTGATATGAAATATTTTAATTCGTCAAGTATGAACTATGAGTTAGTTGATTGTCTACATTGATGTAAATGTGTTAATTTGGTGTCAAAGCATCCAAGTATTTTTACCTTGATTTTGTGTAATGTGTAGCATGAAATTGACAAGTGTGTTTTGTTGCTTGAAAAGTCGGATGCTAGTTGCCAGTATAGAGTAATTAGCTTATCAGATGATTTGTGTCTATTGTTTCAGTAATCCTCTTGAACTTTGGATGTGGAATTTTATAATGGGGTTACGGGGACGTAACCATGTTTTAAGGAGGATAGGATTGTAAAATCTTGATGGTTTACGATTTGGCTAAGTGGTATGTTATGATTGGCTGACTGAGAATTGACCATGCATGGAGTCTGCTGTTTTAATTTGTTATTATTCGGTCAATGTTGTGGCTCTTTAAGTGTCACATACTTCTGTTTGTTATTATTCGGTCAATGTTGTGGTTCTTTAAGTGCCACATACTTCTGTCGTATGTTCAACTTTGGAGTGCCACATACTTCTGTCGTATGTTCAACTTTGGGGACAAAGTTTCTTAAGGGGGATAGAATGTAACATTTTGTTTTATGGGCCTAAATCCATGAGTTATCTACATTAGAAAATCTGTTTTGGTACCCACGGTGATACTTGGAGGTTTGATAGATGAGCGAACTTCGGGACGAAGTTCATTTTAAGGGGGGAAGATTCTAATACCCCATACAATCGAATTTGATATTCTTATATTTTTATATATCATATTATGAAAAAGAAACAAATTTATTTTTAAGAAAGTATTTTATTGTTATAAACTCTTCATATTATATTCCAAGACTTCCAATTTCTAGTCAATTCTTATTTTATATTAAGACGACTTGTACACAAACAAAACCCTCATTGTTTTCACTTGTCAACTTGCAATTTATAATTCACAACGGAGCCGTCTAACCCAGTCTTGCTTTTCCATATCTCCTGTCTTTCTTAATTACCAATAAAACTACTTTCATCAATTCATCAAACATACTTATCTTAATTTGCGTGAGTTTATTGTGCATCATCATCGACTTGAACTCATCATTGAAACACCATCTTCCATAATTTTCTCAAGTTGTTTTGGGTTCTCATTCTAAAGCGCCTCTGCGCATGATTCGAGTTTGTTTTCACTATATTTAAGGTAACACGATTCTACTGACCCTATTACTCTTATTATTGTTCGGGATTGTATGTTATATTTGTTAATTGATTTGTTGGGGTTTATGTGTTGAAATTTACTATGTTATCTTGTTATTATGTATAATACTAATAGTATAAATATATATCCTTCATTAAGTTTATTTCCTGTGAGACGGGTTGAGTTACCTAAGAGTCTAATGGTGAGCTATATAGATTATGGGTCATCTGGTATTGGAAATTAAGGCTTTGAAGGTTTTGATTAGAATAAGAAATTGCTGGCAACGTATTATACGGACGGATGATAGGTATTGTGCTTAGTTATTGCCTAGTGGTACATCAAGTACATGACGAGAAGTTGAGTAGTATCTTTATCATTATTATTTGGAATTATGGTTATGCTAATGATATTCTTGGTGCAATACAGTATACAGCGAAGTTCATTACCGGTATCGTATTGAGATATGGTTTAGTAGTTAATACCTTGTTCTTATTATTATTATTATTGTTGTTCCTTTGACCTTGACTCGTGGGTGAGTAGCTTTAAGTTTATACTCTAAGTGTTGAGCACGGTTCTTTGAACCTTTGACTATATCGATATCGAAATTGAGATGGAAATTGGTTACTTGTATTGAGTTATGAGTTATGGGGCCTTTGAGACGAGTTTTGTTTACGGTCCAGAGTGACCATGGTTATTGAGTTATTGGAGTTTGAAATCGATATTGAGATGGAAGTCGTGAGTTGGGCGTGTTGTTTAGTCGGTTTTGATTCTTTTTCTTTATTATTTAAGTTATCGTAGTTAGTTAGTTAATTTAACTCCCGAGTTATTTAAAATAATTAGAGACGGATTTTGAGTCGGGTTTGTTAAAATGGAAAAGCTGCTATATCGGGAAAGTTTCCATTTAAGGAAACTTTCCATTTTAAGAAGTTTCTATTTTTAGTAACTTTCTATTTTGGGAACGGGAATAGTTTAAGTAATTGTTTATCATTTATTTATCTTTCAGAGGGCGAATTTGTTGTGGAATATTACTGAGCACCCGACTATTTGACTCGCAGATCGAGGTAGGGGAATACACTGATTGAGTTCTTACGATTATAAAGAGTTGGCATGTTCGGTGATTATATGACATATCTGATTATCTTATTTATCTTGTTGAGCATTATTGTTTCATACGTTTCATACATTGCATTTGCATCGGAGTTGGAGTTGGAGGAGATGAGATTATTGCGATTAAGGCCCGGGTTCTGCAGACTTGCCCTGGTATCCTCGGCCATTTAGCCGGTATATCGACGACGGTCGATTGATATAGTCTCGCCGGGATCGGTATGGTCATGGGCGTTCCGGGATGTGTGTGATGGAGTTGAGATTGGAGGATCATATCATTGCATTCTTTATTATATCGTATTACCTACTAACCTCGCGGTTGACCCCGTGTATTCATGTACGCCGTGATGATCCATATCTTGGGAGCAGATTGACAAAGTTTGTTGAGACATACAGAGTGGGCAGGGAGCGAGCATGGATCACCCGACTTAGAGCTAGCCCACTTTTATTTCGGTTTAGCTATCGACTTATTTTCGGTTTTGAGACATGTTCCATTTGAGTTGTAAACATTTATAACTTTCTATTTAAAGTCTTTATTTATTTTTCCTTTGTTATCTACTGCCTCGGGTTTCCGAGATGGTAACACCCTTCTTTATCTGAGGAGTCCTAGTCCAGGCCCTTAAATAAATGGGGGTGTTACATTAAGTGGCAGTCTATTTTGAACTAGGGCGGTCCCTACCTCGGTCAAAGCTACCGTCTCATGATCGTTTACATGCCTCTTACGTGACAAAACTTCTTTCATAAACTTTAAATAAGATGGTACCTGTGTCAGCAACTCGGCGAATGGAACAGTAACTTGTAAGCTTTTTAGGAGCTAGGCAAATTTACCGAATTGTTGATTGGCTTTAGTGCTCTGTAATCGCCTTGCGAAGGGCACCGTAATAGGAATGTCGAGCCCTTTGTTTCTTTCTTCCAACGTCTCAGCAGGTTCAAGCTCTTTTTCAATCGATCGAGACTTTTTGCCTCTCGCTCGAGTCTTTCCAGGTGATATTTTACTCGATCGAGCAATAGTAGCCTCTTGATTGAGTTCCTCAATAGTGGCAGTGTTCGATCAAGACAAATTTCCACTCGATCGAACAGATTCTTCAATATTTTCACTCGATCGAGTGGTTTGAACCTCTCGATCGTTGCCTTGGTTATCCAGTTCACTCGATCGAGTAGCATTTCCCTTCAATCGAGTGATTTCAGCTTCTTTTCTACTCGATCGACCCCCTGAAACTAGTCGATCGAGTATATTCTTCGTGGTGAGCATATTTTCAGCGACAACTGACTGTTCATCCTCCATAATAGCGTCTTTTGGGTCTGAAATGTCCTCATCAGCTGACATTTTTGGTCCTTCATATGAACGATCATTTCTCAAATTAATCAAATTTACCGTCTCGTGTGGATTCTTTTCAGATTGGGACGGGAAATGACCCGGTTTCCTTGTGGACTGATTGGCGGCGAGTTGAGCAACTTTAGTTTCAAGTGACTTGATGGATGCTTCTTTCTGTTGGTCACTTAGTTGCCATTTTTTTGTCAATGACTGAAGCATTGTATTTAACTGAGCTAGCTCACTTACCCCACTAGAAGATGATGCTCCTTGATTTGGTGGAGGAAAAGAAGGAGGCTTTTAGAAGCCTTGTTGAGACTTGTAAGGAGGGACATATGGCTACTGCTACTGTGGTGGAGGAGTGGGATTAAGAACCTCCTCCTTGCCTATATTGCTGAAAATCAAGGACTTGTTCTTTCTCAGTTAGACAGTCAATAGCAGTATGACCGTCATCGCTTCCACACCTCTCACAAATGACAGTTTCCTGTCTAGTCAACAGATGAACCGTTTGTTGATCTCCAGCAGATTGCAGCTCCAATCTATCAAATCAGGCATTCATGGCTTCCAGCTGAGCCACGACCGCCTTATCAACCGAATGGACCATTCAAATATCGTTCCGTGGGTTCCCATATGCAGCACAATGGGTTGCCATCTCTTCAATTATGCCCCATCCCTTATCATCATCAATGTTCTTTTGAAATCTTCCGTTGGATGAGGCATCAAGTATAGCTCTATGGTCATCGTACAACCCATTGTAGAACTGCTTGAACAAAAACCATTGATCAAAACCATGGTGAGGAAGAGACCTCACCAACTTCTTGAACCGACACCAAGCTTCGTAGAAAGTCTCATCTGGTGCTTGCTTAAAACTGGTAATCTTTCCCCTTAGATGATTAGTGCGCAGCGGAATGAAGTATCTTTTATAGAAGGCAAGTGCGAGAGTCTCCCAGTTGGTGATACCAGCAGCTGTTCGGTCAAGATCAGTCAGCCACTCACGGGCTGAGTCAGTCAGAGAAAAAGGAAAAACTGCTTCCTTTATCTTATCCTGTGTTACTCCCTTTGTAGCGGGAATAGTAAAGCAGTAGTCGGTAAATACTTCCATATGCTTTCGCGGATCTTCACACGCCACACCTCGGTATAGATTTATCTTCACCAGGTTTATGTAAGACAGACGGATATCGAAAGTGTTACCGTCCTCAGTCTGGAGGTTAAAACCCTTAGGAATCGAGGATGCTTTGGGCTCCGAGTGACTTGCAATGTTAGGCATCTTTACTGGCTTGTTGACAGAAATGAGATTGTCTTCTTCAAAAGACTGGTCTTCTGCAAATAAAAAGTGTTGTAGCTCAGGCTCGAAAGTACTCAAGTATTCCTTTCGAAGTTCTCTTTGCAGACGGAGTCTATGCTGAAATAGTCTTTCTAGCTCAGAATCAGTTGGAACTAACTCCGACCTGTTTGACCTGAGTATACACAACACTGAAAGAGATAAATGAAAACTGTCTCAAGGAATAAAAATTCCGTGAGACGGATAAAAATAAACGAAAAACAAGAACAGATAGGGCTATTGCCTCCCCGGCAACGGCGCCAAAATTTGACAGGCTATTCGTGTACCTACCAAAAATAACCAACTGGCACTAACTAATATAGCTAGGGAAGTCGGGTCGATCTCGACAGGGTGGCAAGATATCTGTTAAGGTCCGTCTATTTGGTCACAAATGGGGGGATTGAATTTGGTTTCTAAACTAATAAAGGCTTAAAGGAAAGAGCGCTAAAGAGAGAGCAATAAAAGACAGAAATTATAATAAAGAAGATCAAATGAGAGAGAACATGTCAGGATTTCGGTTCACCATGGTAGTCTATTGACTTAGCTGCAAATAGCCTAGATAATCTACTGTGAGACGGATACAGAAAAGGTCCTTCTGGTCCACTTTCTATCCTATATTTCCGCTAACTTAACTTCCGTCCTCGTCAGGGTAGTCTACTGTTCATAGCAGGTCTATTTATTCCAATCTTTCGATCCAGGAGTAAATTTAACCAGATTAAAAGTAACTTAGAAGCGTGCACTCAACTAAGTCGGTATTATAATTAAATTTCCATGGATACAGATTCTCACAAATACATCATCTAGCCTATTCGCTACATCGTCACAATCCTACCATGTATTTCCTAATCCCAACATGAATGAAATTAGCTACTCATATTACTAATGTTGTCAATAATAATAATGATGAATGAACTAATTAAAAGCATGATGAAATAACAATGATTAAACATAAAACAGATTAGGGCAGAAATTAATTAAGAGAAGAAAAAGGAATTAAAGCAACAAATAACGAGATTAAGATTAATAAAGGAAGAGAGATTACAATCACAAGAGATCCGGCGTAAAGAACAACCAAAATCCAAGCAAAGAAATCCAAAAGCAAGTTTACAGTGAAGAGTATTAAGAGAGATTAAGAGAGTAAAGTGGCGTTCTCAAGATGAGTAAAACGTGATTAATAACCTAATTATGAATGCTTAAATAGAAAAACAAAGTCTATTACGTAATAGGTCCAACACAGGTTAATTAAGCCCGTGAAAACTCAAAACCTCTCGATCGAGCAGTATAAAACCACTCGATCGAGGACTTCAAAGGCTAAACCTCTCGATCGAGAGAAAAGGTTACTCGATCGAGGAAACCCTCAAAACAACATTTTGATCGAGCATAGCAAATCACTCGATCGACCTCTTCAGCACCCCAAACCACTCGATCGACCAAATAAACCATTCGACCGAGTGTTCTTCCTCCAAGCCAGCTTCAAACTTATCGTTGGCTGCTTTGTTGGCCATCCTTCACGCATCCCAATGCAGTACTCTCGCTCTATACTAAGTTACAGCTCTTTGAAAAAGTTTACCACAATCATCTCCCTTGTGTATTAAACCATCGTGCTGAATGGTGAGATTGAAATACATATATTGCTGCATGAAATTAATCTCTAGACCACTGGGATCAGAATATGAATGTGGATAATGTTTACAAGTTGTGGGATTGTACGGTTTGTACCATGTACAATATTACAAATTTGATGCGCTCAAAATGAATTGTACGGTTTGTACCATGTACAACATTAAACCGGTTTGTGCGTGTGCAAGTCAAGAAACATCTGAGGATGATGTCTAAGTCAGGATGGAGATGTCAAAATACTTGGTCAAGTATTATATAACTACGAAGGACGGAATGGATCAAATGACTAGTTTGCTTTACATCCACTACAACAAATCCCGCCTGTTTACGACGCTTTTTTGATCGATTCTCGACGCTTCTAAAAGCGTGGTCATTTGGGCCGTCAGAAATTGTCGACGCTTTTTTGTGTCGGCATTCTCGACACTGTTTGGTGTCAAAAGTTACTTCTCGACTCTAATATCTGTCAATATTTCTCGACGCTTTTTGATGTCGTATTCGTAGTTTTCAACACTAAATGCTGTCATTGATAATTTTAGGCGGGAATACACTTTAAAAAAATCTCCACATTCAAATGTGTCCATATATTATGAAATTACACAATTTTTATTCTTACACAAATTTTATTTTTACCAATAAATTGAAGAAGTGATTACAAGTATCTCTTACTTATATAGCACTAAGTAACTCGAAAAATCTTGTATAAACAATTCATACATTGTATAGTGTTTAGAGGATAAACTCCTTAAAAAATGAACTAAAATCAAGAACTGAAATATTTCCACAAAACATTAAGTGGAATATACATCCAACTACAACAGAAATACATGTTGTCGATAAATCTAGAATATATATCCTTTCTCTTCAACTTTAATCAAGCCTGCCAATGCATCTCGAGTTCCTGCGATATCATCAAATAATCCTGGCATTAGTATTGTACCATGGTCACTCAACAAAGCACAATGGTTAGGGTACCTAGGCTAGCAAGGCATGAAGGCACGCATGTGCATCTTTTTTTCAGATTAGCAGGCTAAGCAAAGTAGACGAGTATAAGAGAGCCCAACAAAATTTTCTACAAGTAGGCACCAACTCAATCAAACATTAAAAAAAATTCTAAGACTTAAAACTTGTCTATCAGGCAAGATTTTAATCTAACACCAGCTTAAATAAAAGGTTAAGAACAAGAGACCCATATCTTTTGCGAGGATTGATTCATTAATTTGAATATAAGGAACTTACTTTTTCGTAGAATGCTATTAGGACGATGAGAAGCTAACTTCATTGGTAGAAGGCTATTTGGACAATGATCATCTAACATTGCTTCGGTTAACTTTTACCAAATACATATCCTGTATTTAAGTGTAAACCTTAGACATTAAAGGTTCCTTGGTACATTCATTACCAACACACTCTTTAGAAGAGACAAAGAACTCATTGTATAGGATCTGACAACATAAAGACTAAGCAATCAACATAAAAAAAAAAGTGTTAGGCTTACTGCAAAAAAGATTCCAAATACTCCCTTCGTCTCGTTCATTTATTTACCTTTTTCTTATTCTTTGTGAAGGGTATTTTAATTCAAGGTAAACAAATAATTACGACGGAGGGAGTAGTTTTTAGTATTGCCCTAAGTCAACTGTTTCAATCATACATTTGCTAAACTAATACTGATCGGAAACATTTCCTAGCATCATTTTTTAAAGAGGCATGTTACAATAACTCTGCAATATGATGACTACCAACAATCGCATAGCATCTGAAATCTGAACACAAGTACACCACCATCCCTAGAAGCCTGGTTTTTTCCTTCACTAAGTCCAAATGCACGAAAGTACAACAAGTCAATGACGTCTAATGAACAATTAGCATTTCCATAGCTAAAATTAATGATCTTCAGACAGTGTATCATAATTAAATTAAATAGTCACAAAAATGGTGCTAGGATGTTGATTTATAAATCATTGGTAATACCTTCAAATAATCACCAACAAAATCTATGTCGTCTAGAGCACGCTTTTAAAGCCAATTCCACATTAAGATAGTCTTGGAGGGAGTACGTTATTAACAAATGATCGTGACGGAGGGAGTACATTGTTAACAAAACTAACGAAATAATAAATCAGTGTACCAGACAATAAATCAATATTTATGACTCTCAAAAGCACAAGGCAAAAAAGAGGCACAGATATTGATTTGTACCTACTTGTTATACCAACTAACAAATATTAGAACATATATTGGCACAACCAGCTATATCCTAGCTATATCCTAACCTGCAATAACAGGTTTGACGCACTGAACTCAAAAGCAAGAAATCAAATGAGAGCTCAAGTCACCATTTTTGATAAATAAAGAAAAGGAAAGGAAAGAATGAGAAGAACGAGCTCAATTGCTTTCAAAAATTGACAAATGATCAACTGATAACTAGGCAAGTTGTCAATTAGACATATAACTTTACTAATAACTTTCTAGTTATGTGCGACAAAAGACAATAGAGATTCGATTACCTCTAATTACACATATAACTTTATGAAAGATGAAGTTCAGATTAAGATTATACATGATGAAGGATGAGAGGGCGGCCGATTTATAAAAGCATGGAAAAGAAAAGAGAGCAGAGTTATTCAATTGATGAAGGATCAGAAGGCAGCAGTAGAGAAAGAGAAAAGGGTAAGAGTTGACAAGATTCGAGAAGTTACATCGTTACGAACTTTTGGCTGCGGAACGTGTTGGCAGTGGATATTATTTAGTTATTTAATATTGTTCTAAACTTAAATATGTGATACTTCAAAATGTACAAAAGGAGCTATGGCACAGTTACACTGATGTGAAAATATGTGAAATATTTGGCATAAAAGAAAAGTAATGAACAATATTTGGCCTGAATAGATATGGCAGAAAGTTCTAAGCCTATATCAAACTAACAACTCTTTATTTGATATCCATGTACTCTGACGGAAATTGTCACAACTATGTTATCCCATTAATCTCTAGAAAACAAATAAAAGTGTGATCAGAAATAAGCCATTGAATCACCTTGGACAAACCAGTATATGGGATTTTTTCAAAAAATCACTAATAGAAAAAAGGGTTGGCCATAGTTAGAAAATATACCGTGTTACTAATAGTCAATTCGAGTACTCAAAGCTACTCGACTCATCCTAATCTCCAAGCATTAAAAACTCTGCAGGAAAACAAAAAGCGTATCATTGAGACGATAAGCTAATGTATTAGTAAGTCACTAAGTCACTGAATTCCAATTTTAAGGAAATCGTAGAACTATTAATTAGAAGAAATGAAAGAAGCCTATAAAAACATTGTAAACACGAACCCATGAAGCCTTATATTGAGTCATACATCAGGGCTAGAGCTTAAATTACGACAGATTATCCAATGAATTGATGATAGATCATCATGATATACAAATAAGAAAAAGGTACATCGTCATATATTAAACATTACATGTTCAATAATACAAGTAATTGAATAAGAAAAAAGGCTTCAACCATTTCAGCTCAATTAGTTTAAGATAGATCATCATTTATTAAACATTACACATTCAATAATCGCAGAGTACTGAACTTCTAAATCGTAAAAAGCAAAATCCCAAAACCATATGTAACTAACAATTAAATTACAATGAAATTGTAATTAAAAGGAGATGGAAAATACCAAGATCAGAAGCATAAACGCCCATGATTAAAAGGAGACAAAACAATAATTATCTGAACTAAGTCGCTAACAAGGCTCAATTTCCGTAATTAAGTAGACAATTTTTAACTCATAGAAGAACAGCAGAAGATATGAAGGACAATTTCACAGCAGGCGGAAAACATCAAAGAGTATATTAGTCATGCAAAAAATAATCCGGCTTCCACAAAGATCAATAAAATAGAAATGCTCAAGCACAGGGAATCTAATTAACAAATAATAACAATAACAAAAATATAATATCTCAAGATGGAAAAATGCTCCTATTTTTACAAGATTTCCCAAACAAGTGATCCTCATTCAGCTTTTTCAAATTTGCAGCACATTTCCTGTAATGCACACTTGGCAGTTACTCCTTTTCATGCAACACACATAACTAGTAATATTTATTGAGTACATACAGATATTGGAGCGAGCATGAGTAACTATCAACTTCAAGTAAAAACACATATAAGAAAAAATAAGCCTCTAGTTATTGCGCTATGACTAGACTAACAGGAAAGGTGGATTGGATTTACTTATTGTGAAGATAAAGCATGATTTCAACACCGATTTTACGCACTGCAATGACTGATTCGTTAAAACTTTTATACACACCAACCTAGACTCAGAAATGACTTAAGCATTGCAGACACCAATTATACATTGAAGTGAACAATAATTAAGTTGCCTTTTCGATATAATTAGCCCATAATTTTAAAGTAGTGAAACAAAATATGACCGAATCAAATCAAATTGATTCAAATAGAACAGAACCAATTATAGCCACAGTAAAATAGGGGTTCAAACCCATACTTTTACAAATTTAAAAACTGTGGTAGTCAATTTACCTGATTTGTGCCATATTAAAATCACCCATCTAAAAAAATCCAGATGTTCAGTCAACTTCTTCGCCCTTGATCCTGTAATCGTTTCACAAATACAACAATTTTCCATTAGCATTAGAGAAGCCATAACCTTAATCGAAACTAAAACTTTAGTTTGAATCTAATATCAAGATCCTCAATTAAATTTAAAAATAAAAAAATACTCCATATTAGGGTTGATTCGAATTAAGAACTTATGAAAGAATAAGGAATGCGATAGTGTATTGAAGGCGTAGATGACGAACCGTCTTGGTAGTGCAAAATTGAAAGCCAATAACAAATACAAAGTGAAATAAGAAGAGAGCAGGAAAGATGGAATCACAAGGGAGAGAGAAGAGAAGAAGATGTTTCATCTCATCTGGTTGAGAGTGAATATGAGAAAACCTAATTTCTAGATCTGACATTGTTTTGCTTTACTTTAGCAAATGAAGCTAATTTTGTGGGTTAATTTTTTTATAATTGCGCTCAATACACTTTTTAACAATGAGCGGGCTCTCCATATTTTGACACCGCTGAATACTTGAAATTCATTTTAGCCAATAAGATGGCTCGACACTTGAAAAAGCGTCGACGCCAAAGCGTCATGAAGCCAAGGGTTTTGTAGTAGTGATCAATGAAAAAAAAAATCGTGAAATTCCAAGGGCTGTAATTAATCGATCACGCCATGGAAACTCATCTGTGAAATGCAGAACTGACAGTTGGTGAAAATAACAGCAAAGATGAAGCATGCTAATTCTTCAGTTTCAATATTTATTGGCCTCATATTCTCTAACTCTGATTATTGCTTAGTCTAAAAACGACGGATCAAACGACTGCTCAAAGCTAAGCGGCTTCAATCAATAAAGGTTAACGGCGTCAATAAAACTCTAATAAAAACGACGAATCAAAGTATTATCTGAGAATAAGAGACCTAACATAACCTTTATTCAAGAGATTATCTAGAGTATCAACAGATTGTAGCTGGTAATCTGTAGCAACATGCCGCCACCCTACTTCCAGATACAATAGATATATATGGTATTACACCGGGTACACATGGTATTACTACTAGATACACAAATCGATTTGTGCATCCAGTAGTAATATCATGTGTATCCGGACTGGTATTTCGTGTATCTACAATCTAAAGATCAACTACGACCACCAAACTGGCCACAACCACAACCAACACTGCCACCACCACACCTACTGCCATCACCACCATCACCATCCCTGAACTAACCCCACAACTAGCCCCGTCCCCGGCATCATTAGCTGGAACTGTTGATTGCCTTGCTAGAATAATTTGGTGCAAGACTACGCCAAAAAACATTTGAAAAAATGAAATTTGTAATGACCAAATTTTATAAACCCTAATTTTTAATTAAAGTTCATACCTAACGGCTAAAGATCAATTTTTTTATTATAATCTTATATTTTCTCATAAAACTACTTCTCAAATCTTTACAATGGAATAGATTTAAAATACAAAAAAAATATTCAGAGATTAAAATAAGAATTGAAGCTAACCTTTGTTCTATAATAGACTGAAATCGGTTCTTGGGAAGGGTGGTAGAAGTGGCGGTGTAAATGGTGGCCGACGGTGGGAGTAGCGGCCGACGTTGAGAGTTGTGCCGACGGTGGAAATGTGAAAAGCGAAGGAAGAAGAGTGTTTGTGGTGGGAGGGTATGAAATTGTTTTAGTATGGTATAAAAATAGGAAAGCGCGCTTGAGAGGACTTTAATTGGTTAGTTCGTATGGTTCACACCGTAAATCAGTTCGCACGGGATCCCGCCCTTATATATATATATATATATATATATATATATTTGAGATCCTATGAGAACCACTAACATAATGAGAACTGTGAGAACCACTCATAGCTGTTAGATCTCAATTAAATGAAGGGCTGATATTAAGTCAACAAACTCCTCAATCCTTCCAACCCCGTCATTCTAATAAATTTCCCAATCTCACTCTTCTTTTTATTTTTTTCTCTCACACCGATCATCATTCTTTCTTTCTATCCCTTCTATCTTCACATTCCGATGCATCTCAGTCCGATTGAACTTATTAATCAAAATCCGACAACTAGCAATTTCGCTCTTCAAATTCGCTTCAATCGCCATAACTCAGTTTTATTCTACAATTTCAGGTAATATTCTTATCAAATTAATAGCAATTATAGTCCACTCTTTCCCTAATTCGCTTGTAATTTTTTCGATTAGGTTGTGCTTTTAACCCTAATTTCTTGTAATGTCCCAAATTTACGCTAATTGATTGTTACTTTATTTACTTTAATGAGGATCATAGTTTATTGTTTTGTTAATTTGTTCATGTATGTAATTTATACAGAGATTAGAGCATAAATCAGTGTTTTCATCAACTTGTGTTGATCATTTGAACTTCCTTTACAACAATTAAGCTAATACTTCGTAGGATAGACTTCCTTTAAGTACAAGAATCGGAGTATTTGCTATTTCCTATAATTGAAAGAGTTTTTGCTTCTGAATATTGTTCTTATGACCTTACAATTGATGAGTGGAGTAAAATTTGAGATGACATGTCTTGGTTTGGAATATTTTGTTAGAGCATCAAATGTCTATATACATTAAGTACAGGTACTGAACATTTGTGCAAACAAAGGTTTTCTAAATTTTTGTGTGCCATCGTGAAGTTTAGAACTGCTGAATTCTACTAGAAAAGTCTCTGTAGTCTAGATTCTAGATGCTCACAAATATTGATTTGTTATATACTCCGTACTTAATAGATCAAAAAATTTGACTTGAAAATCACAAACCACTATAGTAGAAGCATAGAGCTGGTTTGCTGTCAAAATTATTTTTTTGCGATGCCTATTAGACAATGAATAATTAAAAATTGGTATAACCACAATCCCTTAAAGGACTACCACAAATGGCGACGTAAAAGGAGGTTGAAATAAATAGCCAATGATTAAACAAGACAAATTGCCAATTATCTGAATTTTTCTTAGTCATGTTTGTACTACTATTTTATTTGTTTGATTGGTCGATTTTGCGTTGTAGGTTTGTAGTTGTTCTTTTGTTTTTCCGGTGTTTAAGTATTTAGGCAAGGTCTAACTTTTTCCATTTTAGTTGTACAGTGCCAAATATGGATAGTTCCTCCCTTTTAAAGGTTTAGGTCCACGTAGCGGGGCTGGCTGAGTCTACTCTAAACCCTTTCCCCTGCTAAAAGAATGGCAAGAGTTCTGGGTGCAATAGCCCTATCAGTGCATGAAGTAGCCTTGTACATGCATGACAACGTAATATATATATGCATTAAAAAACCTTGTACATGCATGAAATATGTAAAATCCGTTCCTATTATAAGGGAAGGGGTTTAGGGTTGGAGTAGGCGGCTCGACCGCGGAGCCGCCTAATCCAACCCTAAACCCTTTTCCGACAGACATTTTAGGGCACTATTCCCCCATCTAAATTTTAGGACACTAAATTTTAGGGAAATACAATCAAATATTGGAATAAGTAATAGAATTGTTTGTCAAAGTCTAGAGTCTAGACTCGATAAGTCATGTGTGTTATTATTGGTTGAGTCCATATTTAACATGACCTGGATGGAAGTTGAGACTTAACATAAGTCAAAGAGATGTCTCCCTGTATTGTTGCATTCACCTGAATTGAGATATGTCATTGTTACCTACTATAAGCAATCTTGGTAGACAAAGATTGATTTCGTGAATCACTTTTTAGTCTATTTTAGTTACAATAAGAAGCAGGAAGCTCATCCCCCTATTGATGTCGAACTTGCATTGGCGGTTTTGCTCTAATAAGGCTAAAGTCGTATCACCTTAATCAAAATAAACCTAAACTACTACTAACAAAATAGCTAGCGGTAAGTCAGGGTCGAATCCACAGGGAGGCGGTGATTATCTAGTTTGTTTATATTTAAATCTGTCTTAAAGTAACCAATTGTGGGGGTTTGTTTTGTTTGTATGCTAACCAACTAATTGCAAGTAATTTAAAGGGCAAATAACAATAATATTAAAGGTCTAGGATTTCCGATTCACTAGGTCAATTATATGGGGTCTATTAATCAATTGCTAGATCTGTCAAGCTGTCTAAGGTCATAAGATCGGTCGACTCTATTATGCCCTTTAGATCGATTCTAACATGCGGTCGCTATAATTAGATACAATCTATTTGATTATCGCGGCCTATATTAATTCTAACCCGGTCGGTGAAAGGATTAATTCGCTACACTAATTAACAACTCAGGCCTAAGTTAATTAACTAGAATAAGAACAATAATCAAACGACAACTTATATGATTTACCTAGCAATTAATCAATTTTCCCCTTTTAATTAACCTAGATCCCCTTCATCCTAGATGAGGAAATTAGCTACGCATAATACAAAAAATAACAATAATAGTAATGGAAAACATTATGAACAATAATAAAGATAAACAAGTAATTGAAATAATAATTGAAGAAAGATTACAACAATACCGTAATTAAAGGCAATAGATCCGAATAATAATTAAACTAAACTAAGTATTTGAGAAAATTTTCTAAGGTAGCTATACTAAACCTATGTAAAATAAAGCATAATCTAACCTAGAGTACGAGTTTTTGTAACACCCCCATACTCCAAGTGCCTTACCAGGACCACTCAGGTATGAAGACATTACCATCTCGGTTACCCGAGGCAATGATAATCAAACAACAATGAAGAAACAACGTTTAATATAAATAGTTTAGCGAATAGTTACAATCCTCAAAACCAAACCAAAAGTACGATACATTATTTCAAAATGACTGTTCTAACTGAAATGTAATTAAACTAAAGGCTACAGCGGAAGACTCCTATCATCATGTCGTGGCATCCCAAATTTATCCCAAGATACTCATCTCATTACCGCTCAATATCTGCTCACCATCCCCGAATGGATCACCGCAGGTTTACAAAACAACACCGGGGTCAGTACTAATCACACAATCAATAGGTATAACAACAATAAGATACATAGACAGCTTTAACTGTCACACACACACACACAACCAACCAATTCCCATCATCTCAATACTGACTGTCCACTGGACCCGACCACGCGGGGGGGACCGCAGCCGTACCCACCAAATCCCCGCTCCACATAGTGAGCGATAACCCTGTCCATTAATGTGCACATCCCCTTCCGTGGCGGGTTCCACGAAGGGCGAAACTAGGGCGTGAAGTCACTCCCGCAAGTGACCTCACTCGGTAGAGGCCACGCCTCGCGAACCATCAACAAAGAATCACAACCACAAACCACAGTACAATTATTATATCAAACAACCAAATACAACACATCAACCAATATCCCATTATGGGACTAATACTGAGTAGGAAATCCTACCTGGAACAGCAACACAATCAGACGGTCTCAACAGCTGTATCACAAATCCTTTTCTACGAATCCTCCTCCTAACATATAATCACATAATTACTAACAATCACAAAACTAACACAAAACCCCCAATCCCAAAATTAGGGTTTAACGAAACTTGACGAAATACTATAAAATTGGTATGTAGATCTTACCCTCGACGCAAGGATCACAAAGGTATAAAGAATGATGGAATCCGACCTCTCAAGCTCCGGGATTTGTCAACAACACGGATGAATGCGAAGAACGTAACTTGAATCTCCCTTTTAATGTTATTAGGTTTGTAAAAGTGTATTATGAAAGTGACGGAAAGATTTATATATTAATCCGTGTTATTAACAAAACCCGTCGAATTATCACCATTAACCGAGCTACTCGATCGAGTAGCTAAGGTACTCGATCGAGTGCCCCCTTACTCGATCGAGTATCCTAGTTACTCGATCGAGTACCCAACAGGTCAGAAACTATTTTAAAACGCAACTCACCCTTACTCGACAGAGTAAGGCCTACTCGATAGAGTACCCAAAGACTCATAAATACGGAGTATTACAGTCTTCTCTCCTTAAAAAGAACTTCGTCCCCGAAGTTCAACCCATACATAAAAACAAACATACTAACTCGGTCAAGACGCAACAAAGCTACTAAGAACTCAAAACAAAACCCCAACTTACAGAACATGAAACCATGAACTCTTAACACCAACTCCACCAACTATTCCTACCTCCACAACTCGCTCACGATGTCGTATCAACTACATCATAAACTCTCCCGACACTAACTCCATACATAACCAACTACATAAACATCAAACGGAATGTTACATTCTACCACCCTTAAAAGGAACTTCGTCCTCGAAGTTTACTCACACTCATAACCTCATCATCCAACTGTCAACACTATCGAAGTATTCTCGCATTCCTAACATTGAACTACTACAAGCACGTCCATGACCTTTTAACACTATCAACCACAACAAATACAAATCCATACCTTATGCTACACCAACACTCTACTTCCAAATATACTACCATATGTACAACCATCAAAATCTCTTTTATCGCATCCTACTCCTCTTAAGATAAATGTTACGTCCTCGTAACTCACTAATACTAAATCCTAGATATATCTTTTCATTATCCTCATCACCACCGCATGTCAAAGATAACCACCTAGAACCTAAACACTCGCCATGTACATATCCAAGGCTCTCTTACTTAAACAACTCTCATACTTCACTTCACTCGTCACACCACCTAACCTATACCACAAAATCCTTAAATTAATCCAAAACTTCACTTGTTCCCTATTACCGCAACATGACACACCTCTCTATATAAACTACATAAAACTCTTATCGTCAAAAGCATAACTCACGATCCACACTTGTTACGTACACTCACACTAGATCCTCAAGTTCCTTTATTTCATTACCGCAAGACTCATACATAACTTAACACGACACTAATTACTCAACACCCTACACTCACTGTCTCAACAAAGGATTATGAACCACCTGCATATATCAGATCATTACCACACATGTTCTACGAATCACTTGTCATGACTATGACTACCAATGCCTCATCATAAAACAAGATCAAAATTACTGTAACAACTTCTCACAACTGTGTCCCATCAATAGAATGTCACTATACCATGACAACAATGAAAACATGTACAACTCTCTTTCATATCATACTCCACCCTCATTCCAAAACTTAACTGGTAAGAAACATTGATAACAAAATAACTGTCTATCTGTACAAACTGAAACTCACAGGAAGCAACATCAAACAAAACAACAATCTATGTATGACTGGTATTTACTTTCGAAACTCGAATCATAATCATCCCGCCTACTCCACCACAACCGGTGACGACATCACAACACCGCCACCAACAGCCACACCGCAGTGCGAAAATACCCGCATCACAACACTCAATACCGTGCCCGGATCACTACCCGAGGCACCACAACCACATCAATAGTCATCACAACTTACACAGTCCCATAAACACTGACTCAACATAACTTCTCGGACAAGAAAAACTTACTCAAATCCACTTTACTAAATCACAATGCAACATGTTATATGAATTAAACAGATAATAATCTCATGAACATCATCCTTACCATTTCACGGAATAAACAAGTATCATCCATACACATACAATTTTAACTATCCATGCCAGATCAATCACATTATTACCTTTTGAACCTCATTCCATTAGTATACCGTACCCAACATAAATTACAAAACAATCATATAACAACTTTATAATTATCACACCATACCACTTCTTGTGAGGTCAGAACCTCACACAAACATTTACACGTATCATAGACCCGTAATCACATCCACCTAGTCAATCCTGATCACGTAAGTTACCACTCAACAAAGGTTACCTGTCGCCCGAGCTTAACTCATATGCCCCTCATAACATATTCTCCCATTCGCATATCCATCACCCCCTGCCAAATTTAACCATACTATTCATACTCAACTACTAACAACCCCCTCAAATAACCACATCTTACACTCTCTCACAGCCTTACATATCAACCTGGTCTCTGCAAAATTAACCGCTTCAGAATTGTTACCTTTCTAATATACCATCACCCTTAACCACTAGTCACGAACCATAACACTACCACTGTCCGGACATCAAACCTCTTACACTCATCTCTAAACATCACGATTTATTTCCTATCGGTGGTTAGCATCCCAAATAACGAACATCAAATCCATCAACAACACTACCTCAACATTCTTCCCAATACTATCCTTAATTGTGTCATCATCTTAACTCTCTACTCAAAATCTCATATCATGCAGATATTCTACCAACTTCTTACTCCCTTAATTCCTCGAAACTCATGATTAATCATGTTGTCCTGAAACTTCTGTATAATCATTAACTTACTTACTCTTTGTAACACTACGGATTTTTATAAGCTAAGTACTCGACCGAGTAGTTCCTACTCGGCCGAGTAATGTCAAAAGTGTATTCTGCTGGGCTTCTGCCGAGGAATACTCGGCCGAGTATGATGAATACTCGACCGAGTAGAGGATACTCGGCCGAGTATGCTCTATACTCGACCGAGTATTCCGGTCCGTCGAGTATTATTTCCGCGGCTTTATTTGGGAATGGTTAGGGCGTTATATATTACGATAAACAGTTTCTAATTACAATTTACAAAACCTAAAACATCCTACGACGCTCTCATCATCTCTGAATCTCTCCTTTGGGTGATCATAGCAATTGTATTCTTTCCTTTGATTCATCTTCGGTAAGTCCCCATCCTTATATTCAATGATTGATATTTAGGGTTTGTCTTTGATCATGAATTGGGGGAAATAGGGTTTTGCAGTTAGTGATTGGAATTATGTGATTGTTGTTGTAGGTGACGATGTGGTAATTGTTATGCATTTGTATGATTGATTGCAGCATAGCTTAAACAAAGGTCTAGTTTTTGTCACCTCTTAACTCGGGACGAGTAAAGGTTCGGTTTGGGGATATTTGATGTGACTCATATTTGCGCACATTTAGTCCCCTACTTGAACCTATTTTGCATATAATTATAGCGTCTCATAGCTATTTTACCCGTCAAATGCTTCCTATTTTGCTTTCCTATTGCTTTGTGTTTGATTTGTATTAAAGAAGACAATTAGGCGGAAAATTCCCGTCTCTTGAGCCTATTCGGAAGGACATTGATGATCTTGGTTGAACGGGTATTGAAGGAAGGGCAAAAACTAAAGACCAACATTGCAAGAATAATAAGTGTGGGAAGGGAAGGTTTCTGAAGAGAAATCCGAGCGTCCAAGAAGCTAAGATGCTCGTCCAAGGAGCCCTGCATCCGAGCGTCCCAACCCCTTAGACGCTCGTCCCTCCATGCAATAATCCGAGCGTCCTACCTCTTGGACGAGCGGATCGTGGCGTCCTCAGTAATGATGCCCATCTCTCCGAAATACTTGCGATTCCCTGCTTAGAACTTAGAATTGTTAATTACTAGTTTAGCCTTAGTTAACCTAATGAGGCACTACTATAAATACCCCATTTTTATGATAATCAAAGGGAGCTTCCACATTAGAAAATCCTCTTAGAATAGATTAGAAGTAGATTAGATTAGACTACTCTTTAATCTTTCCACAAATCACATATTAATCTCTCCTTTATTTTTGTTCAAGATTATTACTTTTGGGTAATTGAAGATTATTGGCTTATTATTGGAGGATTGATAACCCTTCATCAATCAGTCAAATTCTCTTGTTTTATTCTTTGCTTTATTATTTGGATCATCTTAAGTTTGGTATAATTCCTCTACTCTTTACTCTTTATTGTTTATTTCCTCATTCTCTTTTCATCTTTACACTTGTTGTGATGATTGACACCATTAATGACATGTTTACCATGATAATAAGTGAGTAGTTTCTTTAGCTAGGATTAGTGGGTAATTAAGGGAAATCAACATGGGACGATTAATCATGCTTAATTTAATATGTTTTCATAATTTATTTGCTTGCTTTTTGTGATCTCAACTTATGCACATGTTATGTTTGGTGAAATGCTAAGCCTATGAATCCTTGCATTTATAACCATCTCTTACCTATTCAACTTGACTTGTAAGATACAAACCAACTCAAGTCTTGTTAGACCATGCATAGAAGTGATTAGGGGGAAAGTAAGTCGACTTGTAGGTGTTGTACAATCTAATCGATTCAGCTCTGGGACCCAACCCTTCCTAAGGACTGTAAGACATAAACCAACTCGGTTCCTTTACAACATTAATTGCTTGCAACTTTGTGAACATGTTTGTATGGTCAACTCTCATGAATCCCCTATGACCCCATGATATCCTAGTACTTTTATTCATTTGTTTACATCCTTCCTTTTATTGCTTGTTTTATTTTATTGCTTGCATTAGTCTAGAACACAACTACAAACCCAAATCAATTGTGACACTAGCATAAATTGAGATAGATAGACTTAGAACCCAAAGCATACCGTCCCATGGATCGACCTCGACCTACCACTAACTAGTTGTTTGTTGAGTAAGATAAATGTGTTTGATTGGGAGACCCGACGACATCTCCCCATCACTCACGTAACAAGAAACATCTTCACAAACTATGCGTCTTCGATTCATGATCAAGAGCGATTTCTATCCAATCAACCTTCGAGTCACCAAACGGAATTCACCATCGTGACCCTCAGCTCCAGATTTTTATCTGTCAAACGAACCTATTATTACCAAGCTCCACATTCCATAATGTCGAAGCCATTTTCACCCTGACCCAGATACGGAGTCCTCGAATGCTTTGCTACCGAGAACGGGACATACCTAGTCTACCCTTAGGGTCCACTTTTTAGTCTGCTCACATGATAAGGAACATTTTCACAAATTACACCTCTTTCATTCATGATCAAGGAGAAATTATCTCAAATCAATTTCTCGAGTCACCAAACGGAGGTTACCGTCGTGACCCTCACACTTTAAGGTCCTAACAACTCGCTTAGGCACACATTCAGACGAGTCACTAAACGGAATTTACCGTCGTGACCCTCACACTTTAAGGTCCTAACAACTCGTTTAGGCACACATTTAGAACTAAAATCTGGTTTGATTTCACTTCTCGTGAATACGTAGGCAGTCCTTCAAGGACACAACCATACACCTCAAAGTCACTTCAAGGTCCTAACAGTTAGCTTAGACACACAAACACACGCAGAACTACGATCTGGTTTGATTTCGCAAACACGCGAATACGTAGGCAGTCCTATTACAAGGGCACAACCGCATACTCCTTTCACAACATTTCTAATTTTCAATCCTCAAATAACCAGCCCTGAACTACGATCTGGTTTGATTTCACATCACGTGAATACATAGGCAGTCCTATTAAAAGGGCACAACCACATCTCCACACACATTCAATTTTCAAACCTTCAATTTGCAACCCATTGCACACACACTCAGAACTACGATCTGGTTTGATTTCGCAAACACGCGAATACGTAGGCAGTCCCCTAACAAGGACACAACCGCACATCCCTTTCAAAACAATTCCAATTTTCAACCCTCGAAAAAACAGCTGAGAACTACGATCTGGTTTGATTTCGCAAACACGCGAATACGTAGGCAGTCCGCCAACAAGGACACAACCGTACACCCATTTTAATCTCAACCATAAACATCAATCCTCAAAAGCCGCCCACCCAGCTACAAAAATTAATCTTATACCTATTTACTGGGAGCTTCTTCCTTAAGACGTCGCCCCATTCCTTGATTTGTCAAATTCCCACCTTCTCAATCTAGGGGCTTCTCTTTCGAGTTGCCACCCGTCCTTTATCCTCAAATATCTTTTGAGTCTCAACTACAGTCCAAAATAAAAGCGCCCATAGCCTAGTCCTCGGTTCAGACGATGATGAGGTCTTGGTTCCGCTCTCCGAATCATCAAAACTCGAGAAGGGATCTCAAACAAGCAAGCGAAGGCAATTGTGTCTGGAGAAGATAATCAATCCGTGTTCCCCAGCCAAGTGGACCTTCTACCTCAGGGATTTGATACGCATTGTCACCTTTTCTTGGCTAGGAGTTGTACTTACATTTGCAAAGTATGTCAGAGTCAACCCCGGGTCATGTTAACACTAAGTCTACATCACGTTCACGACCGCCTGTTTGTCAGTATGTCAGTATGCGTCTGTGTGAGTCAATGTCACAACGGTCATGTGTCTCCAATCTATCGAATCACGGATCTACAGGCAACAAGATTCAATTTTAGGCTTCACAACTTTCGAAACTTCTATCTCTCCCCGCGTGAGATATTACGTGCTAGTTGCTGATATGCTAATTGCTCATATGCTTACGTGCTTACATGCTTATGTGCTTGCATGCCTACGTGCTTGTCTATGCGACTGCGGATTTGTGTGATCAGTAACCATGCAGGTAATCTTCAGAAGACAAACTTACTCCAACTGGGTACTGGGTTCTTCCCAACAAACGGCGACCCATCAAGTCTAAGAGCTTTAACCCCGCCGATTACATGGCACACGCTACCTCCCAACGAGCAGCAACTCATATCCCCGGAGAGTCCTGAGAAGTTTCTAACACCCCAGCGAGTGCCGATTTTCAAATGCAAGTCACACAGGCTATTCTCAGAGTCGATCTTTCGACCATCGATGGCTGGCGAGCCAAAAAACGCACCTTTATATGGCTGGCAAGCCTCAAAACGCACCACCTTCAACACCAGCTGGCAAGCCTTTGCGCGCAAAAGATTCAAGGACATATCCCGAAGATGCCTAAGGTATGACTCCTTCTTATGGCTAGCGAGCCTTTATACGTAGTCTAATGGACTTTAAACGGTCCGAATCGAGAGTCGAGAAACTCTAAAATTTTCCCGACGGCAAGTCCTTGACTCGAATCCCCAAGTCGCCTTGACGCCGCCCTTCCCGACGGCAGGTCCTTAGCTTAAACCCTTTTGAATCGCCTCGGCGTCGCAATGGTCTTCAGGTTGTAATCTTCGATTGACCTGGAGGCCATATTTAACTTTCGCCCTGTCCAAGCCTGTGTCAAAGTGGGGGCTCTTTAGATACCCAGTATCTGCACCTTCCAAAAACCACCCGATGATGATCGAACTGTAACGTATTTTTGATATGCGTGCGTGGATTGGCTATACATGAGACGGTTTAATGCACTACACGAATATGAAAATTGATTTCAAAAATGGTTTTCTACCTTCATTTGCATTAAAATAACACTATTTAGAGTTAAAACCGTCTTCGGACCCAAAACCGACTCAGAAACCCGCAACTCGAGTCAACCTGAGTCAACCCGAGTCAAACCAAATCTCGAAAGTCAAAAATAATGCCATGAATGTTTTTATCATGCCATTTCCATTAAAATGACTCTAATTAGAGTCAGAAACGACACCGAGCCAAAAACCGACTCGAAATTCAAATCCCGACTCACACGGGTCAAACCCGAGTCAAGCACACAAAATACCTACCTCAAGTAACACCCAAAATCATCTTATTAGATGCCCATATTATTACACGACATCTCATTTCAATACCACAAATCATACCAACCAAACAAACAATAGATAGAGCAAAGGCCACGTCCAAATTGAAAAGGACAATACACCCCTTTCAATCACAAGGTGGCTCCCGCCTCTTTGGGGTGTCTGCTTAGCCTCTGAGCAAAATCAACCGACCAACCACCCCACATTTCTCTATAAATACCCACCATCGTACAACACAATCTTCACGCGAGAGTGTGCCCCCTCCTTCTCCCTTAAACTTCTAGACCCGACTTCCTAAGTCACAAAATCGACACGTGTTTACGACCTACCGATCGTTAACACAAGCCTTACACATTTTTTTTGGTACCGTCGCCGTGCATTCGACCGACCCATTTGACCAACTCAATTCCTCAATCAACATGTTTAATTAACATATTTTCAACTCATTTTCAAAACAAAATCCTTTTTTAAGGCACTCTTTTAAACTTCTTGATCGTTAGTAGTCGCTTCGATAAAACCGTCTCTAAAGTCGTCCACGTCACAAACATCAAAATACGTAAGTTTGAGGGTGTAAATATATCATTTATTTCATGTCTTTACTGTTTTTATGAGTTTATATGCATGAACAATGCATAACACGAGTCAGATATAGGTTAGACGAGCCAAAACCGAGTTTTGGCCCGAGACAGAAGCCCTTTGCTATGCAAAGAGGCTCGCGCCTCTTGTGGGTTATCGGGTCAGACTCATCCGTGTTTGTTCTCGTCTTTCCTCTTTATTTCTTTCTTATTTGCAATCGGTTTTACCATTTCAAATGCTTCAAATCGTTTTTATGACAAACTTTTTTAACCATAAATCATAATCACCCTTGGTTCCATATACCATGACGGTTTAATCCGTGACTCGGTGATATTATTTGGTAAATTACATTTTAAAGGAAATTCTTTTCTTTTATTTACCATTTTAATTCATTTTTATGATAAACATATTTTGACCATAAATCAAAATCATCCTTGGTTCTTTATACCATGACGGTTTATTCCGTGACTCGATGATATTATTGGTTAATTACAAATTAAAGGGTATTTTAACCCCCTTTTATTTTATTTACCATTTTTCTCATTTGTTTACATTTGTAAATATATTAGTCATAATTCATAATCATCCTTGGTTCTTTAGACCATGTCGGTTTAATCCGAGTATGATGACAAACTTGACTAATTACAAAGAAATGAACTTAGAATATTTAGTTCAAATCTGTTATAAAATATGTATAGTGGATGACCATAATACCCTTACATCCCCAACCATTGTATCTATTCCCAACCATTGTAACTTTCCATCTCCTTATCCTTTAGGAACCATTGTTACCTTTCACCAAGAGGTATCTTTGTAATCTATATATATGTATCACATGTACATGGATGAAGAAAAATACAACAACAATACTCACTTTCTCTTATATTGTTTTCTCTCTTTAATCTTCTCTTATCAAAGTAGAATTATAATACGTTATCAGCACGATTCTCTATTCAAGATCAATAACACATTTGGGAGAATCATCAAATTTAGGTTTGTTGCGAACTTATAGTTTTTCGCCTTTGATTTCGATTTTCGATCCTTGCTTAACAAATCTACCAAATTAATTTGTAAGTTTTCTATCTATACTAAATTTATATTATTGTGATTATGACACAAGTTTTTACACATTCACTTGTATATATGAATTCTTTTGTTCACATAATCTTTGCATGTACATAATCATACATATAACCGTAGTTAAACTCTTCAATAATAAATAATTGATATTAAAGATAATGATAACTTGCATTATGAGACTCCATTTGCATATTACACAGTTTGATAAACTTGTTGATTTTCATGTTACACATCTATATACTATATTCATTCATACATAATTAATTTAATATATTTGGTCTACTGTATACTTTGTATACAGATTACCGCTAACATTGGTGTCTACTATGCACTTTGTGTATAGATTACTCAAGAAAACTTTTATTTTATTTTATTTTTGTTTTGTTTTGTTATTTTTTTTTATTTCATGACCTAATTTAAATTATTATATTGTTAATAGTGAAAATCATGTCAAACCTTGCAAAACTTGAATTTGCGGCCCTTGAAATTTCGGGAAAGAATTATTTACCTTGGGTGTTAGATGCTGAAATACACCTAGATGCAAAAGGGCTTGGTGAGACGATAAAAGATGGAAATAAAACAACATGTCAAGATAAGGCTAATGCTATGATATTTATTCGCCGTCACCTCCACGAGGGTCTTAAAAACGAATATTTAACTATTAAAGACCCACAAATCCTTTGGAGCAATCTAAAGGAAAGGTATGATCACCAGAAAACCGTCATATTGCCAAACGCTCGCTATGATTGGATGCATTTGAGATTGCAAGATTTCAAATCACAAGGAATATAATTCACCATGTTCAAAATTACTTCTCAATTGAATTTATGTGGCGAGAAAGTCACAGATATGGATATGTTAGAAAAAACATATTCTACTTTTCACGCTAAGAATATTGTCCTGCAGACACAATATCGTGAAAAGGGCTTTAAGAAATATTCTGAATTAATATCTTGTTTGTTGGTGGCTGAGCAAAATAATGAGCTTTTGATGAAAAATCATGAATCACGTCCCCATGGTTCTACTCCATTGCCGAAAGCAAACATTATGTCCTATAATGAAAAGGGGAATTATAGAGACCATGCCGAATAAAGGGTCAAGGCCGTGGCCGTGGACAATGGCGAGGCCGTGGGCGTGGACGTGGACGTAGATTTGGTGGTCGTAATGGAGGTCGTGGAGGTTATTTCAAAAGACACATTCCCACCTGCGGGAACCGAAAAGATCATACGGGTGAGAAAGATAAAAGCGAAACTGTGACCAATATATGTTATCGTTGTGGTGCAAAAGGGCATTGGTCATGCGTTTGTCGCACACCCAAACACCTTGTTGATCTTTATCTTCAATCAGTAAAGCAGAAAAGAAAGAATACCGAAACATATATGGTGATTGAAGATGGCGAAGGTGACTTTGATTCAGGCGATACAACTCACCTAGAAGTGGATGATTTCTTCCCGACCCCCGAAGGGAATTAGATAATAATTATGAACTTTTAAGACTATCAAATTATCTATATCAATTCGTGTTAGGACGTTTTATGCTTGTTTTATCATTTATATGGTGTGTTTAGAATTTAAACGTTCCTATGTATAGTTTATATGTATTATTCAATATGGTATTTTTATTTAAATCTATATTTATCATTCTTATTATATTTATGTTTGTTTTAGTGACGCATATTTTATTTCCTTGAAGAAAATGAATACCCCACGAATTCGAATGGGAATAAATGATGAAGAATTATGTATTGCTGACAGTGCAACTACCCATACAATACTTAAGAATATGAAATATTTTTCTCATTTGACGATGAAAAAGACTAGTGTAAGTACTATATCGGGTAGTACAAACATTATTGAAGGCTCCGGAAGAGCAGGTATATTATTACCTTGGGGAACTAAAATTGAAGTTGTTGATGCATTATACTCTCCTAAGTCTCAAAGAAACTTGTTAAGCTTTAAAGATATTCGCCGAAATGGATATCATATTGAGACAATAAGTGAAGGGAATAATGAATTCCTTAAAATCACGAGTATAACCCAAGGCACGAAACACGTAATAGAAAAGTTGCCTACATTCTCTACTGGTTTGTACTACACGAAAATTAATACGATTGAAGTCAATGCTATTTTAAACCAGAAGTTTAGCGATAACTCTATAATTTGGCACGACCGGTTAGGCCATCCCGGTTCAACAATGATGCGAAGGATAGTGCAAAATTCATGTGGACATTCTTTGAAGAACCGGAAGTTTCTTCCTAATAATTTTCCCTGTGCTGCTTGTTCACAAGGGAAACTTATAATTCGTCCTTCACCGCTTAAGATAAATTTTAAATCAATTAGTTTTCTAAGAACGTATACAAGGGGATATTTGTGGACCAATACATCCATCAAGTGGACCATTTAGATATTTTATGGTTTTAATCGATGCATCGACTAGATGGTCCCATGTATGCTTGTTATCAACTCGAAACCTGGCGTTTGCGAGATTACTTGCTCAATTAATAAAATTACGAGCACACTTTCCAGATACACCAATCAAGAATATTCGTCTTGATAATGCTGGTGAATTTACTTCTCAAACTTTTAATGATTATTGCATGTCGATTGGGATAAATGTTGAACATCCTGTAGCCCATGTTCATACACAAAACGGTCTAGCTGAATCTTTAATCAAACGACTTCAACTAATTGCTAGACCATTACTTATGAGGTCTAAACTCCCAATTTCTGCTTGGGGACATGCTATACTACATGCAGAATCACTTATTCGCATCAGACCAACAAGTTATCATAAATTCTCCCCGTCTCAATTGGTTCATGGTCAGGAACCAAATATTTCCCATCTTAGAGTTTTTGGTTGTGCGGTTTATGTACCAATAGCTCCACCACAACGCACAAAGATGGGTCCCCAAAGAAGGTTGGGAATATATGTTGGATTTGAATCTCCTTCAATAATTAAATATCTTGAGCCAACCACAGGGGATTTATTTAAGGCTCGTTTTGCAGATTGTCATTTTAACGAGTCAGTTTTCCCAAGTTTAGGGGGAGAAGACAAACAGTTGGAAAAGGAAATTAAATGGAATGAATTATCACTATCTCATCTTGATCCTCGTACTAAACAATGTGAACTTGAAGTTCAAAAGATAATTCATTTACAAAGCTTAGCTAATCAACTGCCAGATGCTTTTACTGACCCAAAAAGAGTGACTAAGTCACATATTCCAGCTGTAAATGCTCCATTTCAAATTAAAATCCCAGAAGGACAAACAAGAATTGGTAATGAATCTAGTGCACGCCAGAAGCGTGGAAGACCAATTGGTTCCAAGGATAAAAATCCTCGAAAAAGAAAAGGAGCAAAGAATGAAGGTGGCCCGTTCGAGGATGTAAATTTACACAAATCTCCTGAAGTGACTATGGACATGATTGAAAATTTAGTTCCGGAAGAAACTCAGGTACCTGAAAATGAAGAGATCTCAATAAATTATATCATGTCTGGTATTATTTGGAACCGAAATCAAATCGACGTCGACAATATTTTTGCATGCAATGTTGCGTTAGATGTTATGAAAAATGAAGAGGATCATGAACCCAAGTCTATTGATCAATGTAGACAAAGAGATGATTGGCCAAAATGGAAAGAAGCAATTGAATCAGAATTGAAATCTCTTGAAAAGAGAGAAGTTTTTGGACCAGTAGTCCGTACACCTGAAGGTGTAAAGCCAGTGGGACACAAATGGGTCTTTGTGCGAAAGAGAAATGAAAATGGTGAAATTGTGAGATATAAAGCTCGATTAGTTGCACAAGGATTTTTACAAAGACCCGGTATTGATTATGAAGAGACATATTCTCCCGTGGTGGATGCAACTACATTTAGATTTTTAATCGATCCTGCGGTGAAAGAAGGTCTTGACTTACGCCTAATGGACGTAGTCACGGCTTATCTCGTATGGTCCACTGGATAATGATATATATATGAAACTCCCAGAAGGTTTTCAGTTGCCAGAAGCAACCTCATCAAGTTCTAGGGAACATTTCTCCATCAAGTTGAATAGATCTCTTTATGGATTAAAACAATCTGGGCGTATGTGGTATAACCGCCTCAGTGAGTACTTGACAAAGGAAGGATACAAGAATGATCCTATTACCCCCTGCATTTTTATAAAGAAATTTGGATCAGGATTTGTTATAATAGCGGTGTATGTTGATGATTTGAATATCATTGGAACACCAAAGAAATTTCAAGATGATGGAATATTTAAAGAAAGAGTTTGAGATGAAAGATCTCGGGAAAACCAAATTTTGTTTGGGTTTACAAATTGAGCATTTAAATAATGGAATTCTCTTACACCAAGCAACATACACGGAAAAGGTACTTAACAAATTTTTTATGGATAAAGCACATCCTTTGAGTACTCCAATGGTAGTACAATCACTTGATATTGATAAAGATCCATTTCGCCCTAGAGAAAATAATGAAGAGATTCTTGGTCCTGAAGTACCTTATTTAAGTGCAATTGGCGCACTGATATATATTGCAAGTCATACTAGACCTGATATATCATTTTCCGTTAATTTATTAGCCAGGTTTAGTTCTTGTCCAACCCGAAGGCATTGGAATGGGATTAAACATGTACTTCGTTATCTTTAAGGTACGAAGGATATGGGTTTGTTTTTCCCTAACATGTCCGAGAGAAAATCTAGTTGGTTTTGCGGATGCGGGTTATTTATCGATCCTCATAATGCCCGATCACAAATGGATATGTGTTTACCGTGGTGGTACTGCCATTTCTTGGCGCTCTATGAAACAAACTATAACGGCTACTTCTTCTAATCATTCTGAGATTTTAGCAATTCACGAGGCAAGCCGTGAATGTGTATGGCTAAGATCTGTAATTCAGCATATACGAGAAGATTGCGGTTTGTCCTTCCGAAAGAAGCACCCACGCTTTTATATGAAGACAATGCAGCATGTATTGCACAACTAAAGGAAGGTTATATCAAAGGTGACAGAACAAAGCACATATCACCAAAATTCTTCTTCACTCATGATCTTCAAAAGAGTGGCGATATTAATGTTCAACAAATTCGCTCAAGTGAAAATTTAGCCGATCTATTTACTAAAGCTCTTCCTACTAAAACATTTAAGAAGTTGCTTCATCAACTTGGATTGCGTCGTTTCAAAGATCTTCAGTGATATACTTGTCAGGGGGAGTTTTTGCGCGTTGTACTCTTTTTCCTTCACCATGGTTTTTCCCATTGGGTTTTCCTGGTAAGGTTTTAACGAGGCAGCATTCTATGCGCATCACCAGACATTATGTTATTTTAAGCAATGGTCATCCAAGGGGGAGTGTTATAAAATATGTATAGTGGATGACCATAATACCCTTACATCCCCAACCATTGTATCTATTCCCAACCATTGTAACTTTCCATCTCCTTATCCTTTAGGAACCATTGTTACCTTTCACCAAGAGGTATCTTTGTAATCTATATATATGTATCACATGTACATGGATGAAGAAAAATACAACAACAATACTCACTTTCTCTTATATTGTTTTCTCTCTTTAATCTTCTCTTATCAAAGTAGAATTATAATAAAATCAAACATTTTACATTTTTATTTGTAAACTATGGTTTTCAAACATGCAAATCCGACAACGAATATTACTAACATAATAGTAATTATTCCGAGTCATGCAAATCATACTTGCAAATCGTTAATCACAAAAAATGGTTTTAAACAACCTTTTTAACAACCAGGAGATGCCTCTTGGTTCGGCTCGTGCCCCAAGGCCTCCTGTTTTCATCTTTTATAAACCAGGACATGCCTTATTACCTCGCCGTATGGCTCGCGCCCCAAAGGGGTTGCCTGGCATGATTCTGTTTCGTTTTGGTACTTGTCTAGGACGATCCCGATCACGCCGAATACGTGACGGATCAGATTGACGAGTTTGCATTTTATACTTTATCTTTTAAACACACTTTTTCAAATAAATGGATCGTGTTAAGCATCATAACCCGAATTTGGTAAATGGATATTTAATTTCCGTTTTCACATGCAAATCAATCTAAAAACAACTTTGACACCAATTTCTTGGTAGATGTATAAACAAACCGACTTAGCGAATTTTCACATGTTAGGTTAAGACTTTTGGATGTGCATTCTTGCATTTAAACCATTTTATCAACTTTTGTACTTAAACAACCACGATCGATCAGCAGAGGCCGCTAACGCGGGCGGGATTGGGTTTCCGATTAAAGGGCTTCCCAATACGTACCCTCACCCCATACTCAGAACCTTTGGATAGTGGATGGCCTTATCCAGGGCGTACGAGAGTCATTTTAGGTATAGAATGCTAAAAGGGGAAGAGTCCTTATCTTTACTACCTATGTCAAACACTGCTTTGTGCTTCATTTGACCGAGGTATAAAGTGGATTTTGAATAGTTTCCAGGCATCCCATAATTTCTTGGTGGCGACTCCGAACATCTCTTACATCGTTTCGAGACCTTTGCCGAGACGAAACTGACCGATCTTAAGCGATCCAGTCGAAAGCATTTCTACGCCACTGACCGTGGCTTTCAAAACACCGCTGCATGTCCACAGATTGGCTTGGCATGCACGTGTCCTGTGACTACGGACCGGTAGGCGGCATCGCGCCCTCAGACCGGCTTGTGGCCCATGTCCATACCTATCATAACAGATTCCTGGCGTTGGCTAAGTATGTGTCAGATTTGAACTTCAGTGAGGAGATACTAGCATTAAGGTTTGAGAAGAGGTTAACTGCAACCATTAAGACGAGGCTTGTAGCTGGTGAGCCAAGTAGCATGGATGAGGTTTATCAGCGAGCTGGACATGCTGAGAGAATTGCAGATGTGTTAAAGGAGGAGAAAAGGGAGAAGGTTGAGAAGAGGAAGAGAGGGAATATTAGTGAAGGGCACGAGGGTAGTAAGAAACCAAACAATACACATACCAAACAATCTTTCACTAGGGCATCTAGTTATGGGGGTGGAGTAATATTAGGTGGTGGTTGGAGCCAAGGTTCTAGTATTATCGCCCCTTGGTGATGTTATAAGTGCGATAAATTCGGACACCGAGCTTTTGAGTGTAGATGTACACCCAAGGGAGGTAATGGAAGTGGGAACCAAGATAGCTATCAAACCCCAGCACCAAATATTAGGAGCAACATGAATCTGAGTCGATGGAGTAACCAGAGGAGCTACAACAACAGTCAAGGCTACAGTAGAGGATCATATCAAAGGCAAGGAAATGGTGCGATTAGAGTAGTGGAGGAAAGTCAGTCGGAGCAGCTGGTACAGTGCAAGGAAATGGGGAGAAAGGTAATTAGATTGAGAGAGGGTTTGGCATATAGGTTAGCTAATTAGATGATTTTAGGAGATTGATATTGTATGGGTATTTGGGAAACTCGTAGAGTTTAATAAAGTATTTATTTTAAAACTTCGGGACGAAGTTTGTTTTTAGGAGAGTAAAATGTGATACTACCAAAGTTTAACTACGCTTTCTGCTACTTTATGTTTTATGTCAGTTTATAACATATTTTGTGTCTTTTAAATGATGATGTTTTGTTATATGAGAAGGTTGGTTATACTATTTGAGTAAAGAAATAAGAGCTAGTGTAGTAAGGATGATAATATTGTGATGGCATGTATTATGTCGCTTTTTTTTTTCTTGCGTAGTTTTGTAATGCGCACGAACTTCGAGTACGGAGTTCTTTTTAAGGAGAGAAGAATGTAATACCCCGTACTTTTGAAATGAATAATTATTTTAGTAAATGGTTTTAATAAAATTACCACTCGGGAATCATATCGTGTTAAATAATAATAGGATACTATTTAGTTTGTATAGCAGTGGGACATGAATATGCTTGTGTATATGAAGTTTAGTAATGCCATTATATGTTTATAAATTGTCATTATATGTATATATAAAAGAGTTTTTCCTTTAGGCACTCTGAGAGACTCCAACTTTTCTAAAACACCTAAAATTAAAAATTAAAAATTAAAATTAAAAGTATACTGTTTAATTATGTTCCTTCAAATCCTATCTAAATTAGTTGCGTCAAATTCTATCCAAGTTAAAGACTAATTTTTACACAAATTGAAATAGTTAGGAATCCTAAAAGAGACCTAGGCTATATGAAATATGTAATCAAATCTATAGATAAAGTTTTACATATAGGATTCCTCATCATATTAGACCTAAGCCCCTATATAAACCACATACTTACAAGAATGATTTATTTATATAATTCCAGAATACAAAAACCTGTAATTATGATGGATAATTTTGTGATAGTTTTTAATGTTTTTAGTTGTTTGTTTGGATCCTTTAAGGTATTTATTTCTAATTTAGCGTTTTTTTCTTTTCAATGTCTATTGTGCATGCTTTCAAATTATTTGTGAAACCATCAAACTTGCACAATCATTATTCATACAGGAAGGGTAATTTTTAATCCTTCGTTTCATTGTTCGAATTTTTGTATAAAGAAATATATATATATATATATATATATATATATATATATATATATATATATATTTAGGATCCGGTTAGAACGAACACTCGTTGAGAACGGTGAGAACGACCTTAATGAACCATCATTTCACACGTGACACACTGACACGTTCCTCTTTCTCACAACCAAATTTCATTTCTCTCAATTACAATCATACTCCAAAATCTTATACAATTCGACTCATCCTCCTCATCCACCACTAGTCCACCACCATGAGCCAACACCGCCAGGACTAACCTCCACTAAAACCACCACCACCCGGCGACGCTGACGAACACCATGACTGGACGCCGACGAGCACTCATGTCCCTACTGTCTCTTTATCTTCACTTTTTTCCCTTATATCGCTCCTTCCTTTCACTGATGATCGTCGGACCACAATAGACACCTACAAATACTCGTTTCGTCTCCGAGCAATGATTCAATTGACGTCGTGGGTTGAGTTGCTAGTTTTGTTTGTTGTACGCCAATTCAGGTGAGAGAAAGTGGAAGTAGAGATTTGGAGATCGAAAATGGGTAGGCGATGGTTGTTCCATGAACTGAGGTCCACCGCCTCTGCCTCAGTTTCTTCCATTCGTTGGTTTCTGTAGATACCTCATTTCTACACCTCTCGCCAACCACCCCGTGATGATTGGGCTGCATGTTTGATATGCGGAGCGATTTATGACAGTTCGTAAGTTCATCGTCAAGTGATAGCTCAAACACTTGTGTCAACCTCATGGTCGTCATCTACGCACCGATACGGTCGTTTTAACAGTAATTAGAGTTCATTTGGAGTCCGGGTCAAAAACCGCTTCATCTTCTAAAAACCGTTTAAATGCCGAGTCGCAATATTCCGGAGTGTTCTTGAATTCTCTGGACAGTTATTCCTAATTAAATTTAATATCTTAAGGAAATATCTTCCGTATATTGTGTTTTACGGAATAAGGAAGTGCATATCTACCGAAATTGCTTAAAAAACACGGAAATCTTTCTTGGTGAAGAGGAAACCTCTGGGGAAATGACGCAGCAGGTGCTGCGCCTCTTCCAAAGGTCGCAGTGGCTGCCGCGCCTCTTGCCCAACCCTCTTTTCACGCTTTCCAGAATATTTCCGTGATTTGTTTCCGTATCCGTGTCATTCCTAAACTCCTCCATAGGTTTAGTATAAATAGAGGCCTTCGGCCTCCATATTTGGCACGCGAGTGTTCCGCCCCTTATTTCCCTCTCTTTGCATTCTAGACTACGCTATTGCTTTCGACGCCTACGTGCTTGATCAATCGACCATGTAAGCTCAGATCATTCTGAGTCCCAGTCATGTTGCATAGACCGACCAATTTGACCAACTCCACTTTAATCAACCTAATTAATTAATCTAAATCCTTTAACAAGGGCAATTTCCACGCATATTCGAGTCGAGCAATCACTAAAATGATAACTTTAGTCAATCTTGTTTCGTCAAACATGTAAGTCTGAGGGTGTAAATCCTATTTTTTTTACTGTACTTTTATTTTGTATCATCTAATGTAAGATTTATATCAAGAGCACGTTCGAAAACCGTCTTAAAATCCGTCTTTTAAAACCGTTTTTATAAAACAGCGAAGGTATGACGTCGAGAAGAAACGCAGCAGTAGCTGTGCCTCTTCGAAGGATCGCAACACTTGCTGCGCCTCTTCCAGAGGCTGCCGCTGCTCCTGCTCTTCTTCTTCTTCTTCCTCGACCTCCTGCAATTTTCTATTTTCTTTCGTTTTTCTTTGTTTTCTTTTTCATTTCAGTACATAAATCATGTTTTAATAATCCTTTTTTAACCATAACGCTTAATTCGACCTAAATTCCTTATAATTCAATATTTACGGGTTTTCGTCATCTTATTCAAACCCAGATTTTAAAGGTTCGATTTTCCCATATCGAGTCTTTAGAGTTCGTCTTTTGTACATAGTTTTACTTATTTGATTTCAGTTCATCAAGTTTAATTCCGTTTTCAAGTTTAAAGTTTTGATATGACTCATTTAGTCGTAGTTATTTGGAGCGATTTAGTATGGGTTTAACGGCTTGGAGTAGTATTATGAAGCTTAGTTGCAGGTTATTTGTTAGTGAGCTTTGGTTAGCTATTGGGCCTGTTTTACAAGTTTAGAACGGAGTCCAAGTCCGAGGAGAGATGGGCCCGGATACCTATGGAGATACATGAGACGTGTGCGCTTAAGGTGCGCTAATTGAGCGCGCATAAATCAAAAGAAAAGGGCAGCGGCAGCACCTATTGCGTTCAACCTGCATTCGAGCTGTGCGCGACCTATGCGCGACCAAGGCGCGAGTGAAGCGCGTGCTGCTGTGTCTGCGTCCAGATTTGTGTCCAATTAAATTCTCGTGTTTTGTTTCCTTATTTAACTCGGTTTATTCCGATGAATTTTATTATTATTATTTTTAGTACTTTATTTCCTACTTTAATTATTTACCTTATTACTATATAATTGGTGAGGCATTTTTAGGAAGAAAGGGACACAACTTTGAGAGAAAAGAAACCCTATTATTGTTATTAGCAGACGATGTGTAACTACTCTTTCTTCTTGGATTCAAGCAATTGAAGCACTCATAATATGATTGTGAGTTTGAATGTTTTAATTTCTTGTCTTGATTATTGTGAATTGCTTAGTTATTAATTTTATGAATGTCGATTGATTATTGCTAGGTGTACAACTAGTGATTGATTTCTTCATTCTATTTTTAGTATTGTTAATTGAATAGGATTTATTCATTAACTCTACGCTAGCAACAACTAGGAATTAATATTGAACGGGATACGTTGATATTAGTACTTAGAAGCGATTCACATAAATATCTAAAGTGCAACTGGATTGTATGCATTATTTATTCTCTATCGAGTTCTCTATTTTATATTGCTGGTGTTGAATTAAATCTTGAACTGGATTGTTAAGGTTGTTTAATAGTTAGGGTTGAATAAGAACGGGATTCGTTTTAATTAACTATTCGTAAGGAGAATTGGCATTTGTCATTCACGATAGAGTAATCAAGATTAGTAATTGAAACCGTCTTACAGTGATCAATTGTTATTGAGTGTGGATATATGCTTGGCTCTAAGACCCTTTTAAATCATTTGATACACCAAAAGTCATTAGTTTTACTACTCAATTTGCATTAGCTATTAATCTTAGTTTACTAGAAAATCAACTCAAACCTCCCCCTTTTGTTACTACGATCTTTAATTATATTAAATATCGACTGTTCCTACATTATAAATTGCATAAATTGTTAATCTGATTACCTTGGGTTCGACCCTTATTTCCGCTTTACTACTATTTAGTATTTGGATTTAAGTGATATAAATTGCTAATTTGAGGCATACGACTTTATCCTGTCAAATTTTGGCGCCGTTGCCCAGGAATTGGCATTAATTATTTTTGTGTTTTAGTGTAGGTTTATGCATAATACTCGTATTTCTAACCTGAATCTCGAGCCTTTTGATCCAGAGATTGAGCATACTCTTTTCAGGTTACGAAAGAACAAACAAGGTGCAATAGTAGCTGTTCCTGAAGGCAGCGAGTTCGACGATCGACATTCAAACTCTGAATATTCTGAAATTTCTGAACAACCCGAACCTTTGAATATGTCTAGAGAAACCCGCACTCTAAGGGAGCTCACAGCTCCAAATATTAACGTTCAACCATTGTGCATCACTTTTCCAACATTGGATGATGTAGTTACTTTTGAACTGAAATCTAGTTTGATACATCAATTACCAAGTTCCAGTGGTATGAGCATTGAGGATCCGAATAAGCATCTTTCAGACTTTCATATTGTGTGCACTGGTATGAAGCCACCTGCTATTACTGACGAGCAGTTGAAATTGAGAGCATTTCCTTTCACCTTGAAGGACAATGCGAGAGACTGGTTAAACTATCTCCCACCGGGAAGTATCACTACTTGGGTAGGTATGAAGAAGGCGTTCTTGGAGAAATATTTTCCTCCTTCTCGATCATCTCAGCTGAAAAGAGCCATCGGTAATGTTGAACAGCAAGACGGGGAAACTATGTATGAGTATCTTGAGAAATTTAAGAAGCTCTGTGCTAGTTGCCCTTACCATGGTTACTCTGATCAGGATCTTATTATGTATTTTTGTGGTGGATTGAACCAAAATGACCGTCGCAAGATCTACTCTGCTTGCGGAGGAAATATAGCCAACAAAAATCCAGATGAGGCTTGGGAGGTTATTTCAGAGCTAGCTGAGACCTCTAGACAGTTTGAGAAGAAACCATGAAGAATAGGAGTGAATGCTATGGGTGTTAGTCCTGGTTTAGAGGAAAAGGTTGATAATATTGTTTCCACTCTCCGTGACATGTTATTTGGGAGACAAATGGCTACTATTTGTGGCATATGCGCTACTGAGGGTCACCCTAATGATTTGTGTCCTTACTTACGAGAAAGTGGCCAAGAAGAGGTGAATGGTGTTTGGGAGAGTACTATAAATAACAGGAAATGGGATCCATATTCCAAGACCTATAATGAAGGATTGAAGGCTCACCCTAACTTTCATTGGGGAAATTCTCAAGCCGGTCCATCGTCTGGCCCTCCTAGAGGTCAGTTTCTCCAAAGATCACAAGGACAACAATTTAATCAATAAGTGCCTCAACAAGCAGCTGAACAAGCACCACCGAGTTCATCAATGTCCACGGAGGATATGATTCGAGCTCTTACTCTCAATGTTACTCAAGATAGAGCAGATAATAAGAAAAATTTTAAGAATCTTGAAAATCAGGTTAGTCAGCTGGCTACTGCAATTAATCGGTTGGAGGCTAGAGATTCTAATGCACTACCATCTCAAACGGTGGTGAATCCTAGGGAGAATGTGAGTGCCGTATCATTAAGGAATGATAGGCAATTGGTCGAGATTAAAAAGCCAAAAGCTAAGCCTAAGGTGGTGACCATTCATGAAAAAGAGGAAGAGATAGTGATCGAGGAAGATAAAAAAAGCTTCTAATGTCAAGGAGAAGAAGCAGATTCCCTCTTCTTTTCCGAAGGAGGAACCGGAGGTACCTTTTCTCGATGCATTGAAGAGAACCCATCATTTTGACCATGACAAAGACATTTATGAGGTATTTCAAAAGTGCGACGTAAATATCCCACTTCTTAATCTTTTAAAGAGTATTCCTAAATATGCTAAGTTTTTAAAAGAATTATGCACTATTAAGAGGAATTACAAATTGAAAGGGATGAAGAAAGTAAAGGGTAAGGGTTCCAAGGGGGAGATTATTAGTGAATATGTGTCTGCTCTATTTCAAAAGAAATTACCCCCTAAATGTGGTAACCCTAGTATGTTTGCTATCCCTTGTACCATAGGAGACCTTAGGTTTGAGAAGGCCATGTTAGATTTTGGGGCGTCTATTAATGTCATCCCTTTTGCTATTTATGAGACTCTGAAACTTGGACCTTTAAAAGACACTAGTGTTGTAGTTCGGTTTGCTGATAGGTCTAGTGTCTATCCTAAGGGGATTGTGGAGAATGTCATGGTAGGGGTTGGTAAGTTGGCCTTTCCGGCTGACTTTTATGTTCTGGATATGAAAAATGAGGCAGGTGCTATACCAGTCTTATTAGGGAGACAATTCTTGAAGACCGCGGGGACTAAGATAGATGTCCCTAAAGGTTCTCTTACCATGGAATTTAATGGGACGGTTGTTAAATTTGAAATTAATAAACCTTCTTATCGTTCTCCGACAATTCATTCATTGTGTGCCATAGACACTTCTACTAACCATGTGTTAGCAAAGTGCCGAAAATCTCCTATTCCGAGCAATGTGTCTTATGTTTTCCAGGGATCCCCTCATAAGGAACAAAGGTGTGTTATCTTATGGGATTTTCGGGACGATGCAGAGGCATTTAGATGTGACACCCTTAAATAACGCGATAATTAAACACGCAAAATCTACAGAAAAACTGGTAGGATATGTTTGTAATTGGTTCAACTAGACAAAACCTGTAATTTTTAAAACTTTTCCTAAACCATTCACAAACATCTCCAAATTTAAGAGTGCCAATACCTGCAAGAGCTAATAAACTAATTTACATAACCACGCTAAAGACACGGGAATATAATGATACAAACCAAAATAGAAAAGGGAGACATATGTCCCTTCAAAATATATACAAAACCAAAAGTTAAAAGGTTTACTACTAAAAATAGCCAAACTAGGTCCAAGGTTCCTTATGCTCACTAGCTCTGCCTCGTGACCCCACCTAAATCTTCAACTCACAATCGCATTTTATACAAACACGAAAGCCACAATTCAGTGGGGAGTAACTTCGAGTCCTCCCAGCCACGAAACGTCATATTTAATATAACATGTAATAAAACATGTAAACAACATGATAAACAATTTTATTATCAAGTATTCCAACCTATGACCCCCTAATCGACCGAAATAAACTATCATGTGAAACATATAACAAGTAGTAATCCAAACTTTATCAATTGTAACCTGCTTACATCTCACCTATTACAATTCATAAAATCACCATACAAGAAAGGGCAATATATCAAAGACAGGGCATAAGTTCTTAGTACCGTCAATAGTCACTCAGAACTCGAGTCTATACCACGAGGTAGGGAAGGTAATCGAACCGGTATCTTGGCTCAGCGGTTAATATTAATAAAACATGGCCAAGACACAACACAACCCTAGCCTAAAATCTACACAGACCTAGACATGCGGATACACACCACCGCACCCAAGACCCACAATTTTTCTAAAACAAAGTGAGTACCCTAAGGAGTCCACCAAAGGGTTGGCTAGTACTTAAGTTGACCACTTACTATCAAAATAAGTAACGAGGTCATGCCCCAACTTGGATATAAACCCACTAGTCAGGAACACAAAGGCTATTAAGCAGTGAACATATACTCGCCAGAGACTATAAAGACCTATCTATGACAAACACAACAACCTGCAAGAAAGTATTTAATACCAATACCATTTCTAGCAATATTAACAATATTAAAGGCTTCAGGGAATCTAGGGCCATTTCTACAATATAAGACACTATTAAATTCAACCAACTATACATGTGAACTTAAAAACTTGATAAATGGCCTAAAACAAGAAAAAGGCCGATTATCCAATTCATATAAAATTTCATCCAACCGAATTTTTACCCGCAACCCCACCCTGCGACAGTGCGGTTAAATTGCGGTGACCAATCACTCAATTAATCGACATCGAATCGGTCAAAGGGACTAAGGCTCAGTTTTCGGCACAATCATCAAAACATTACAATTATCGCTATAAAATTCATTTTGAGCCTAATCATTACAATTTCATTTTATAATCTACCCTAACATGTGCAACTACCAATATAAACATAATTTTTACCATTAAAATAATTTTTACTACTAATATGATTCATTTCCTAAGTGTACTCATATGTATCTTATACTAACTATAACATTAATGAACCTAAAACGATGAACAAAGCATGAAAAACCGCGAAACAAGCAACGGGCTGACCCGGGCCAGCCGTGGGCTCCGCTGTGGGCTCGCTCGGCTCGCCGCCACCCCTACACCTCCATTTTTCCGTTTTGTTCGGTTTAACAACACCGTCTAAACATAATTAATCGTTCCTAATACTAACATGTTATCTTAAACTAACAAAAGACATGCATGCAACCCATTTTAAACATGTGAAAATTTACTACTCAACCAAAAATCACAAAAACATACAAAAACCAAAGACTGTGACGATTATTCGTCGAGTAACTCGAAATATGTTACCTTAAGCTAGAAAATGAGCAATTAGCACCTTAAAAACCAAACCCTAACAAGAAACTAGCCGCTATCTTCGACAATATACGAGTCCCCAAACTCGTCCTCCAATTCTTCACCTAAATAAACAATAAAAACACAATAAATAAGTATAAATACCGAAATTTGCCAAAATTCGTCTTAAAACAACTTCAAGAAAACTGAAATTAAAACATACTAGGTTGTAGATCTCGACGAGAGGATTCCGGAAATATAAATTATGCGAAAATCCGACTAAAAACGAGTGAGTTATGGCGAAAATAGCTTAGAAAAGCTTAGATTTTGCATAAAAATGGTGTTTCTTTAATTAGAAGACTTTAGAATGTAAAAGGAAGGTGTAGTTGGCAGAAAAATCAGAAAGAAAGGAGAATAGGGAGGGGGTGCCGCGGGAAAGGAAAAAGAAGGGAGCGGGATGACGGGATTTTACGAGTCGGTTTTGGCTCGTTTCGATAATAATTAGAACCGCTTGTCAATTGCAAATTCCGACAAGACCAAAGTTCTTAAACACGAGATTACAAGAAAATTGAATACTCATACGACCCATTTCCAAAATCGTTTACCCAATTTTCAAAAGAGTTGTCATTTTTCCCCGATATGCCCTTATTTCGAAATAACAAGTTTTTACACGGTTTAAACTATTTTTAAACATTTCGAAACTATCAAAATAAATACTTTACTTCAAAATATAATAAAATTATATTTCTTTGAATTATTATTACTTCAAATACGTTAATATCAAATTTTACTTGATTAATAAATTACTTTCGCAAAGTAATAACGGTTTAAAATTACGTGGTGTTACATTAGAGGTAAAAATGAGGCTTGGTTTGATAAGTTAATTCGCCAGAAGGGCTCCGGGAAAGGTTTGAAAACTATCCATATAAAATCTCGTCATCATTCTTCCTCTTGCACACCCATTGGTAATTTAAGGTAGTTTACTTCTTCCTATCTTCAGTCGGGTGGTTACCATTCCGGAGATGTCGTGTAACACCCCCATACTCCGAGTGCCTTACCAGGACCACTCAGGTATGAAGACATCACCATCTCGGTTGCCCGAGGTATGATAATCAAATAGACAAAACAGAAACAACATTTATTATAAGTAGTTTAATAAATCAATACAGTCCTCGAAACCAAACTGAAAGGTACGATACATTATTCAAACTATCTGTTCTCAACTGAAATGTAAATAAATACTAAACTACAGCGGAAGACTCTATCGTCATGTCGTGGCCATCCCAGCTATCCCAGTATAATCTCTATACCTGTTCAATATCTGCTCACCATCCCCGAATGGATCACCGCAGGTTTTACAAAACAACATCGGGGTCAGTACTAATCACGCAATCAATATAGATAACAACAATAAGACAAACAGACAGCCGAACACACACACACACCACCAACTCCCATCATCTCAATACTGACTGTCCCACCGGACCCGACCACCCGATGGGGGACCGCAGCCGTTCCCACCTAAGCCCCGCTCATCGTACGAGCGATAACCCTGTCCATTAATGTGCACATCCCCTTTCGTGGCGGGTTCCACGAAGGGCGAAACTAGGGCGTGAGATCACTCCCGCAAGTGACCCCACTCAGCCGAGAACGCATCTCGAGAGCCATAGAAACCAATCACAATCACAATCACAATCACAATTATCATATCAAACAACTAACTACAGCACATCACCAATATCCCATTATGGGACTAATACTGAGTAGGAAATCCTACCTGGAAAGCACAACACGCAGACGGTATCTACAGCTGTCTCAAAACGCCTCTTCTACGAATTCTCCTCCTAACATATAACACATAAAGGCTACCAATTACTTACTATTCATAAAACCCCCAAATCCTAAATTAGGGTTTGACCAAACCTAGCAAAACATTATATAAATTATATTAAAAGCTTACCCTTGACGCAAGGAATCCAACGACACGAACTACGATACGAACTGACCGTCTGAACTCCGGGAATTGTTAAGGATGCGATTAGGAAGATGATTGATCGCTTTCTCTCTTAAACCGGTTTTAGGTTTTGGTAAAAGTGAATTAAAACAACGACGATTAAGTTTAAATACCCTAATCGCATAATTAACAAAACCCGAAAAACTCCCCAAACCTGGGACACTCGATCGAGTACCCAAGGTACTCGATCGAGTACCCCTACTCGATCGAGTGCCCTACTCGATCGAGTGCCCAACAGTCGAAACTATTTTATTCTGCAACATACCCTTACTCGACAGAGTAAGGGCTACTCGATAGAGTACCCCCAAGACCATAAATACGGAGTATTACAGTCTTCCCTCCTTAAAAGGAACTTCGTCCCCGAAGTTCAAACCACTACTAAACAAAGGTACTCCCATAAGCTTCCCGACTCGAAGGTCAAAATAAACACAACGTAAAACATGCTACTAACCCAACTTATCCCGACAAACATACCGACACATCATATAAAAGAGGTGTAAAAACTCTTAAAAACTCTCGCGATCATCTCCTACCCCCCTAAAAGAAACAAGGTTACGTCCCCGTAACCATACATACCTGATCAAAAAGGAAAGGGTAACGCTCTTTCATGATATCCTCCGCCTCCCATGTAGCTTCCTCAGTCTCATGGTTAGACCAAAGGATCTCAAGCAAAACTGTCTCACCACTCCTGGTCTTTCTAACTTTTCGGTCTAGGATCTGCTTAGGCACCTCAAGGTATGATAAAGACTCATCCAGCTCTAAGCTCTCCGCCTCCAACACATGCGACGGGTCACTCACATACTTCCAAATGCGATACATGAAACACATTATGCACTCTCTCCAATGCACCGGTAAAGCCACCGATAAGCCACTTCCCCAACTCGCTCTAAGATCTCATAAGGCCCTATAAACTTCTGGCTTAGCTTGCCTTTCTTCCCAAATCTCATAACTCCTCGCATAGGAGACACTTTCAGAAGAACCTTGTCCCCAACCTGAAACTCTATGTCCCGACGATGTAGATCTGCATAACTCTTCTGTCGATCCTGAGCTGCTCTCATCCGTTCCCTGATCATCTTAATCTGTTCCACCATCTCATGTACCATCTCTGGTCCTAAAACCACTGCCTCAGCACTATCGTCCCAACAGATCGGACTCCTACATCTCCTCCCATACAAAGCCTCAAACGGTGCCATACCAATACGGTGTGATAGTCGTTGTTGTAAGAAAACTCTATTAAGTCCAACCTCTTGCTCCCGGCTACCACCAAATTCCATCACACAAGCTCGCAACATATCCTCAAGAGTCTTGATTGTTCTCTCGATCTGCCGTCATCGCAGGATGAAATGTCTTGTACTCATCTTCAAAGGCTGTTCCCAACGATTCCTGCAACTCCTTCCAAAACCTTGATATAAACCTCGCATCTCTGTCAGACACTATGTCCTTAGGGACTCCATGTAAATTAAGCACGTTCTTTCGATAGGCCATAGCCAATTGTGCCTTAGTCCATGTATCTTTCATTGGAACAAAGTGAGCTGACTTGGTCAACCGATCCACTATCACCCAAATCATATTGTTACCTTGTTGACTCTTAGGTAAACCCACAATGAAATCCATGGAAATGGATTCCCACTTCCACTCAGGCACCTCCAAAGACTGAACCTTACCTTGTGGTCTTCTCTGTTCCCCTTTAACTCTCTGGCATGTCAAACAACGGGACACAAACTCAGCTATCTCTTTCTTCATCCCAGGCCACCAAAACGTTTTCTTCAAATCTTTGTAAAGCTTGTCTCCACCCGGATGCACTGAATATGGTGTGCAATGCGCTTCTGTCATGATCGTCTTTTTCAAATCCTCGTCATTAGGAACACACCACCTACCATCAAACCTTAAGCTACCATCTGTATGAATGGAAAAGCGGGACGCTGTCCCTTTCTCTACTCCAGCTCTCCACTCCACTATCTTAGGATCCAAAGCCTGCTTATCCCGAATATCATCATAAAACTCCATGTGTACTGTCATATCACCCATGGCATCTCCTTTCTGCATCATATGTATCCCGAACCTCGCTACCTCATCTCTCAGCCTCATCAAAGATAGAGCTGTACACAAGGAATGTACACTCTTCCTGCTCAAAGCATCAGCAACCACATTGGCCTTCCCTTCATGGTAGATGATTTCCATGTCGTAATCGCCAATCAACTCCATCCACCTCCTCTGTCTCATGTTCAACTCCTTCTGCGTGAAGATGTACTTGAGACTCTTATGATCAGAAAATACCTTAAATATTGCTCCATAAAGGTAATGTCTCCAAATCTTGAGAGCAAACACCACTGCACCCAACTCCAGGTCATGAGTAGGGTAATTCTCCTCATAAGGCTTCAACTGCCTAGAAGCATAGGCGATCACTTTACCATTCTGCATCAACACACATCCCAACCCATTCTTCGAGGCATCTGTATAAACCTCAAAATTCTCGCTCCCTTCAGGCAATGCGAGGACAGGAGCTGTGGTCAAACGCTCCTTTAATGTTTGGAACGCCGTCTCACAACTCTCATCCCAACGAAACCTGTTCTCTTTCCTCATCAACGCTGTCATCGGTCTAGCTATCTTGGAGAAATCTTTCACGAACCGTCTGTAGTATCCAAATAAACCCAAGAAACTCCTAACCTCGGAACATTCTTCGGTGCTTCCCACTTTGTCACTTTTCAATCTTCGCCGGATCCACAACTACCCCATCTTTAGAGATTACATGCCCCAGAAAAGCAACTTTCTCTAACCAGAACTCACACTTGGACAACTTAGCATACAACTCATGATCTCTCAAAGTCTGCAACACGATCCTCAGATGCTCCTCATGCTCCCCCTTAGTCTTAGAGTAGACTAAGATGTCATCGATAAACACCACTACAAACGATCCAAGAACTGCGTCAAGATCCTATTCATCAAATCCATAAACACTGCCGGCGCATTAGACAACCCAAATGGCATCACCACATACTCATAATGGCCATACCTCGACGTGAAAGCCGTCTTCGGTATGTCCACATCTCTAATCTTCACCGATGGTACCCGACCTCAAATCGATCTTAGAAAAGACTGTTGCACCACTCAACTGATCAAACAGGTCATCTATCCTTGGCAAAGGATACTTGTTCTTTATCGTCACACGGTTCAGCTCTCGGTAATCTATGCATAACCTCAAAGTTCCATCCTTCTTCTTCACGAAAAGAACTGGTGTTCCCCAAGGCGATACACTTGGTCTAATGTATCCCTTCTCTATCAAATCATCCAACTGCTTCCTAAGTTCCTCCATCTTCTTAGGACCCATACGGTACGGTGCCTTAGAGATTGGCCCCGTCCCTGGCTTCAACTCAACGGTGAAATCTATCTCTCTCTTCGGTGGCAACCCCGGAATCTCCTCTGAAAAACATCTCGCAAACTCCCCACCACCGGTATCTCGTCAATCTAGGGCTCTCTATCCGGTCATCTCTCACATGGCACAAAATCAGAGGACATCCCTTCCTCAGATACGACTTCAAAGTGACAGCTGCAATCAACTTAACTTTGGGTTTGACTAGAAACCCACGATAAGACACACTTACACCCTTAGGACCTCTAAGGTACACTCTCTTTTGATGACAGTCTATCTTAGCCTTATACTTTCCTAACCAATCCATCCCAACTATCATCTCAAAACCGTTAAAAGGAAACTCTAGCAAGTCTACAGGGAAATCGACTTGCCCAACTATCAAAGATACATCTCTAAACAACCTCCCACACGATACAGACTCACCTGAAGGTATGAAAACTTGCTCCCTAACGGACTCATATACTCTCAAACCCAATCGTTTTTTATGACTCGAAGACACAAACGATCGAGAAGCCCCAATCAAACAAAACAAACGTAGGAATACCATTAACAAGGAATGTACTGGTGATAACGTGCGCATCCTCCTCACCGCTTTCCTTCTTGTCCATCATGAACAACTTGCCATCGGTCTTCCGCCCACCTCCCTGGACAAGATTAGGCGATGCGGTCGGCTTAGCACCCGACCCTTGATTGTTGTTGTTGTTCATCGGTGTCTTCGATAAGAGTTACCGCCGTTGCGGTTGCCTCCCACTCGGTAGCTCGACCTCCCGGTTTGGCCATGATCCAATCGGTGCATTGCTCGCAAAGCTCATGCGGTCTCTGGAAGGATCCTGGTGCACTTGTGCACTCATGTCTCTTGTGGCCTACGCCACCACAACCAAAGCGAGTCACTCCCGGCTATTGCTCACACTCCCACGGCCTCGCCCAAAGGAAGTTCCAAAGACTAAACCCGGACCCGAAAGAAAATCCCTTAGATTGATTGTGGTTGCCTTTCTTGAAATTAGATTGGCCACCACCCTCGCTCTCCGACTTCCTCTTCTCTCCACCCGACCTCTCCCGAGCCATCTCCACTAGTCTCTCGGCTCTCCCGGCCCTCTCATATGCTTCCTTCACACCCGGTAAGGACTCCCACGGGTAACTTATCCATAATCTTCGTGGGTAGCCCTCTCTCAAACCTCAAAGCCGATTCTCCTCACTCAAACCCATATCCTCGGCATATCCGGATTTCTCATTGAACTCTGTAGTACTCGACCCACGGACATCTCAAAATTGTCATCTTAAACTTGTCGGAACTCCTCTCTCAACTTACTCCTCACATGTTCTGGTACGAACTCCTTCCTCACAGCCCTACGAAACTCCTCCCAAGGTATAGCAGGTAACCCCTGGTTGGTATATATCTCCTTGGCACTCACTTTCACTGAATCCCACCACTTGCCACCGCCTCCCTCGGATAGAATGCGGCTGATCCACTCTCATCTCATCGGGACAATGAACTAAATCTAGTATATTCTCCATCTCCCTCGCTTAACTATCAAGATGGTTAGGCTCCTCAACTCCCTTGTACTCCTTCGGGTTAAACCTCGCAATATAGAGGCTGACTTTAGCATGGTCAACCTCCTTCTCCTTACTCTTATCCTTGTCCTCATTCACTCTCTTCAGGGTCTCAGTAAGGGCGTCCTGGTGTTCCAACATCTTAACGATGTCATCCGTAGTCATAAGCTCTGCTCTCGCGTACAAAGCATTTCTCTTTGGCGGCATCTTGAAACTATACATATATAAGAAAAGGGTAGACATGAACACACGCACTAAACTTCAAAACACGAAAACACGCTGCCCAGAACCTACTCGATCGAGTACCCAAACCCACTCGATCGAGTAACGGGCTACTCGATCGAGTGCCCCCATGTACTCGATCGAGTACCCAAACTCCAGAACCAAACAGACCTTCTGATCTCTAACCCACTCGATCGAGTATCCAGGCTACTCGATCGAGTGACCCCCTACTCGATCGAGTACCCCTTGTTACTCGATCGAGTGCCCCAAAACGCGATTCTGGACTCAAAATCGCCATAAACCTACCCGATCGAGTCAGCCTCACTCGATCAAGTACCACTAATACGTAAGAGCTACCCGCATATTACGTCACACACTAACATGCTAACTTTATAAAATCATATGATATCATAATAAATATGCTACGCATTTACTCTACTATCAACAAGATCAATTCATCATGCCATTAAAGCCACATTGTAAACATCCAACATGTTATTCCATCATCGCGTCTACATATATATTACTTTTCTTTCACATTCTCAACTTCTCCTTCAACATCCAACAATCACACATTCCATCACATTGTCACGCAAGTTACTAAGCACACACATGACTCAACACACATTTCCCCCATGTGACCGGTTCAAAGTTGTAGGGCGACCCCCGCGACTTTAGGACGTCTCCCAAGCCTTTGCACTAGCTCCTACAACTTTTACCCCGGGTTCATTTTAATTGACTCCCTATGTTCATTAAGTTCATTGGTTACGGGTTTCGGGATCGTCGCTCGATACCATTTGTAACACCCCCATACTCCGAGTGCCTTACCAGGACCACTCAGGTATGAAGACATCACCATCTCGGTTGCCCGAGGTATGATAATCAAATAGACAAAACAGAAACAACATTTATTATAAGTAGTTTAATAAATCAATACAGTCCTCGAAACCAAAATGAAAGGTACGATACATTATTCAAACTATCTGTTCTCAACTGAAATGTAAATAAATACTAAACTACAGCGGAAGACTCTATCGTCATGTCGTGGCCATCCCAAATTATCCCATCAGATCATCTCTATACTGTTCAATATCTGCTCACCATCCCCGAATGGATCACCGCAGTTTTACAAAACAACACCGGGTCGATTACTAATCACACAATCAATATAGATAACAACAATAAGACAAACAGACAGCCGAACACACACACACACCACCAACTCCCATCATCTCAATCTTGACCCCACGGACCACCACTGCCCGATGGGGGACCGCACTGGCCGTTCCCACCTAAGCCCCGCTCATCGTACGAGCGATAACCCCGTCCATTAATGTGCACATCCCCTTTCGTGGCGGGTTCCACGAAGGGCGAAACTAGGGCGTGAGATCACTCCATAAGTGACCCCACTCAGCCGAGAACGCATCTCGAGAGCCATAAAAACCAATCACAATCACAATCACAATCACAATTATCATATCAAACAACTAACTACAGCACATCACCAATATCCCATTATGGGACTAATACTGAGTAGGAAATCCTACCTGGAAAGCACAACACGCAGACGGTATCTACAGCTGTCTCAAAACGCCTCTTCTACGAATTCTCCTCCTAACATATAACACATAAAGGCTACCAATTACTTACTATTCATAAAACCCCTAAATCCTAAATTAGGGTTTGACCAAACCTAGCAAAACATTATATAAATTATATTAAAAGCTTACCCTTGACGCAAGGAATCCAACGACACGAACTACGATACGAACTGACCGTCTGAACTCCGGGAATTGTTAAGGATGCGATTAGGAAGATGACTGACTGCTTTCTCTCTTAAACAGGTTTTAGGTTTTGGTAAAAGTGAATTAAAACAACGACGATTAAGTTTAAATACCCTAATCGCATAATTAACAAAACCCGCGAAAAACTCCCCGAATGGACACTCGATCGAGTACCCAAGGTACTCGATCGAGTACCCTACTCGATCGAGTGCCCCACTACTCGATCGAGTGCTAACAGTCGAAACTATTTTATTCTGCAACATACCCTTACTCGACAGAGTAAGGGCTACTCGATAGAGTACCCCCAAGACCATAAATACGGAGTATTACATGTCGAGCCAACGACGTTAAACAAAAGCGCTCACTGGAGGCAACCCAGATTTTGTGTAATACTACGGTTTGAGTCTCTGGGTACTCTATCGAGTGGGCCTTACTCTGTCGAGTAAGGGTGTGTTGTGTTTTAAAATAGTTTCTGACCTGTTGGGTACTCGATCGAGTAACCTTGATACTCGATCGAGTAGGGGGCACTCGATCGAGTATCTCAGCTACTCGATCGAGTAGCCGGACCTGAGTGGTCCTGGTAAGGCACTTGGAGTATGGGGGTGTTACATTTTGTATCCTTTTCTTTTGTAATTCTTTTAATTTTGGGTCATAGTTATAGTTATAAATTTATTTTCCTTTAGTTAAGAATTAGAAATTTAGTGTCTTTATTTTTGTTACACACTTTAATTAAAATGCAATTTTATTACTCGTTTTAATTAATTTTATTTTGACGGCGTGTTATATGTACTAGGAACGGAGAATGAAATTTCATGGCGGAGGAAAAGAGTCGAGAAAACGGAAGGTCAATAAGTAAACCATCTCGAATTACGCACATGTATCAAGCCTCTGTCGCATTAATAACACGCGTATACAGCTCAATTGACAATGAGGCAGCCTCAATTACGCGTTCAAGGTTCACCAGATGCGCGTTCAAAGCAGGACTGCCATTCATTCGAGGTTCAACTTACGTTCACCTTAATGTCGCGCTGTCATACTCAGGTATGAAACCCCTTTCCTTCGATACTCTCTTTTCTTTTCCTCAGAATTTTCTAAAATCAAATCATACAAACACAACTTCTTTCCCTCGATTCCCAAATTTCTCCTTCAAATTGCTGCTCAATTCTCACGAAAAATTCCTCACAATAGCAATTGATTTAATTCGTCCCTGTTTTATCATAAATCCAAGCCCATATTACGGAAGTTTGTTCGAAAATTTGGGGTTTATAACCCTAATTTCTGGAATTTCGAAAAAAATCCGTCAAGTTCTTCCCAAATTCATGTCCATTCATTGTTAAATCAATACAAATTCGTCCCCTTATTGCTACAACGGGTTCGAAAATTTGGGGGTTGATAACCCTAATTTCTGCAATTTCTGAAATTCAAGCAATTACTTCAATAAATCGTGTTCCTTCCTTGTTATATCAACGATTTCGTGCCAATACTGCTGAAATTGGTGCGAGAATATTGGGGTTTCGAAGAACCCTAATTTCTGGAATTGAACCTACCACCTCGAGTGAGACGATTTTGGGCGCTGGATTGGGGGTTTGCTGCGTCGGTTTCGAAGGTTTTTCTACTCCTTCACGACTACTGCGTTATGCAGGTTTGTAAGTACTCCACTTTTCGGTTTCATTGTTTAAGTAGAATATTTGTGAGTACTTCTACCCAATTGTGGTCATCTTTTGCGTTTTATTGCTGGATTGAGGACTATAACTTGGTTTGTGTTGAGTGCTTTGAGGGAGTATCGGGTTGTACGGCTTTGCAATTGTGTCGTGTTGGACTCTGAGGTTGTTTTTGTGACGTGTCGGGAGTGTTGCTTTTGAATTCTGGTGTTTTTGAGATTGCCGGTGTTGTGGAGTTGTTGCTGTTTTGTTGTTGTTGTTATTGGTTATTGTTGTGTTGTTGTTAGATGACCCCAAAACGGAAAAAAAAAATCCACCCCGAAAAGATGTAGAAACTACATCAAAAGTTGTCGTAAGTTGTTGGAGTTGCTGTGTTGTGATGTAGCTTGAATGAGAGGCTGACGGGTCGGGCGAACCGAAGAGTGCTAAGGAAGAGGAGGGGGCTGATGATGGTGAGTGTACTAGTGGTGGAGAAGCTATTGATGATGCCCCTTGCCGAGGCCGTGTAGCGATTGAGCTGAGGAATTGAGAGATGAGTGACATGTTCAAGGACATGAATCTGGGGTCTTACAAAAACCCCATGGATTCCATGTATGGAGAGTTGGCAGAGGGGCTCGTGCAAGAGTCCGGCAGACCCGTCGCTTCGGGTTTCCTTCTTCCTAGTTGGTGGTATGCCCCTTGTTTCTTTTTTGTTCCCGTACAACATTGGGGACAATGTTTAATTCAAGCATGGGGAGAGGGGTATAGTCACTATTGTACATTTTATTCTGTCACTTGTAATTTATTTTGCTTTAGCAAAAAAAAAAAAACGGAAAAAACAAAAAAAAATGATGAAAAAACAAAAAGAGAAGTACCCGGCTAGGTAAAAACCCGAAAGGGCACCTAGGCAAAAATGGGAAAAGTGGCCGAGGACGGAGTGAAAACCCGAAAGGGCGCTCCGGATAAAATGAAGAATTGAGATGCGTGCCACGAGAGTAGTGTGAGGAAAATAGCTAGAGTGAAAACCCGCAAGGGCGGGCGCTCTAGGCAAAATGAGAGATTTAGAAAAGAAAAAAAAACCATTTCACACTAATTTTTGTGTCCTGTTTTTGGTGTGGCGTCATAAGAAGGGTGCTAAAGAAGGTCGGTCGGGTAGGACTAGTGGCTAAGGTGAGAAGAATCGATGTGCTTCATTGTTGTTGTTTGCACTTTCTTTATGCGGTTGTTGGTTTTGTGCTAGTGAGTGAAGTAGAGGTGTCTAGGATTATATACATGGCTAGTTGGTTTTTGTGGTGAGCCTTGTGAATTTTTGGTTAGGATGGAGCGATAAGGGGTGTAGCATTATTTTCTATAGCTGTATTGTGGTGACTACCGTCACTAATTACTATTACTTTGCTCTTTTGTATTTTGAGGATGTGGGTGTGTTACTCTTTGCTAGGTGGTGGAAATGATTACACCTTTTGAGGGTGCTTTGGAGGGCGTGAGAGGGAAGTGAGCATTCTTGTTGTAGGTCATTTTTCTACCATATGCTGGGTTTGAGCTGGTGTTGTTACACTTTTTCATTGTGTCCTTTGGTTTTTACATCGAGGACGAGTAAAAGTTCAAGCATGGGGAATTTGATACGACTCATTTAGTCGTAGTTATTTGGAGCGATTTAGTATGGTTTTAATGGCTTGGAGTAGTATTATGAAGCTTAATTGCAGGTTATTTGTTAGTGAGCTTTGGTTAGCTATTGGGCCGGTTTTACAAGTTTAGAACGGAGTTCAAGTCCGAGGAGAGATGGGCCCGGATACCTATGGAGATACATGAGACGTGTGCGCTTAAGGTGCGCTAATTGAGCGCGCAAAAATCAAAAGAAAAGGGCAGCGGCAGCACCTATTGCGTGACCTGCGTTCAACCTGCATTCGAGCTGTGCGCGACCAAGGCGCGACTGAAGCGTGTGCTGCTGTGTCTGCGTCCAGCTTTGTGTCCAATTAAATTCTCGTGTTTTGTTTCCTTATTTGACTCGGTTTGTTCCAATGAATTTTATTATTATTATTATTATTATTATTATTATTATTATTATTATTATTATTATTATTATTATTATTAGTACTTTATTTCCTACTTTAATTATTTACCTTATTACTATATAATTGGTGAGGCATCTTTAGGAAGAAAGGGACACAACTTTGAGAGAAAAGAAACCCTATTATTGTTATTAGCAGACGATGTGTAACTAATCTTTCTTCTTGGATTCAAACAATTGAAGCGCTCATAATACGATTGTGAGTTTGAATGTTTTAATTCCTTGTCTTGATTATTGTGAATTTCTTAGTTATTAATTTTATGAATGTCGATTGATTATTGTTAGGTGTACAACTAGTGATTGATTTCTTCATTCTATTGTTAGTATTGTTAATTGAATAGGATTTATTGATTAACTCTACGCTAGTAACAACTAGGAATTAATATTGAACGGGATACGTTGATATTAGTACTTAGAAGCGATTCACATAAATATCTAAAGTGCAACTGGATTGTATGCATTATTTATTCTCTATCGAGTTCTCTATTTTATATTGCTGCTGTTGAATTAAATCTTGAACTGGATTGTTAAGGTTGTTTAACAGTTAGGGTTGATTAAGAACGAGATTCGTTTTAATTAACTATTCGTAAAGAGAATTGGAATTTGTCATTCACGATAGAGTAATCAAGATTAGTAATTGAAACCGTCTTACAGTGATCAATTGTTATTGAGTGTGGATATATACTTGGCTCTAAGACCCTTTTAAATCATTTGATACACCAAAAGTCATTAGTTTTACTACTAAATTTGCATTAGCTATTAATTTTAGTTTACTAGAAAATCAACTCAAACCTCTCCCCTTTTGTTACTACGATCTTTAATTATATTAAAGATCGACTGTTCCTACATTATAAATTGCATAAGTTGTTAATCTGATTCCCTTGGGTTCGACCCTTATTTCCGCTTTACTACTATTTATTATTTGGATTTAAGTGATATAAATTGTTAATTTGAGGCATACGACTTTAGCCTGTCAAGTTTCGACCTTTATAAATCCGACATCGTCGGATTATGTAATTCGTCGTAATAATTTATTTAAACTTAGTCTTTAATCTGACTTGTGACGATATTAGTATACATATAACCTGTTAAATCACTTTCACTTGAGTCTAGTATCAATAATCGACCTTAAATCTACCAACGAACGATAACATTGTTGTTGTTCGGACTTCACAGCCAGAGCCCAGCTCTAGAACAGACGCGGAAAGTGTTGCGCCTCTTCCAGAGAACGCAGCAGATGTTGCGCCTGTTCTGGGTTGGTATTTGTCCCTGAACTCTTTCCTGCTTTGACGTAGCTTCTAATTACGGTTTAAATCGACTACTACTCGTATTATCACCTCTAATCTGACGTATATTCATACTTTGATTTCTAGTTTTATTCTTTCTTTTTTTTCTCTTCTTCGAAATCCCGTTTTGAGCGTGCTTTTGACGTAGATCAAATAATCCTTGTAATTATTTTAATTTTGATTATTGTAATTTTACTTATTTTAATTTATTATGTATGATTTATTTACTTGGCTTTCACATGTAATTAATCTAACATCTACTTCGACCAAATTGTTTGCTAAATTATGTGTTAACCGACATAGTCTAATTTCACATGCTAGGATTAATCTATGTTTGTTGCTTGCATGCATTACATCGACGACATATCAAATATAAAAAATTTTCCTAATCATTAATTAGTAGAGGCCGCTATCGAGGCGGGCAGGATTAGGTGTTCGAATAAAAGAGCTTCCTAATACGTACCCTCTCCTCTTACTCCAGTTGTCTCCGGACATCCGTGTCCATTGGCATCTTCGAGAGTCATTCTAGACATAGAATGCTAAGGGTAACGAATTATTAGTGTTCATGTCATTACTTTGTGTCTTGACATGGCACGAGGTATTCGAACGTTTTCCAATTTTTCCACAATAAATTGGTGGCGACTCAACAAACACAAGCTTATTCAACCTTTCACCGGTTTCAATGCCTCACCAATTGGTAACGGCCCATGACGTGCTTTGGCAAACCAAGGTTCCGTGGTAGAAGTGACGCCGCCTCGAAACCAACACGCGGGTGCTCGCGGCGCGGGTGGCCTATGTCCACAGTTTGGCGACTCTGGTGGGGATGATACACTTATGTGTTACCTAGGGTGAAACTTGAACAAGGTTAGGGGATAGTTTATACGAGACAGTGGTCGATTCTCATTACTCGACCTTCTTAGGTCATTTCATTTAGCCTTCCTAGGCTTAACCCAACCCATTCGACCAATCGTCCCGTCTAGACAGTCCAAATTCTTATCTGGGCCTAAAGATGGATAGCGATTAACGTCAACCATACCACGATGCTTACTCATGTTTGTATCAAGAGCTTTCACTACTCGAGGAAATGGACTAGGAATCGACCTTACTCATGTTTGGCACAAACCTCTCCACATACCAGGGTTTGATTGCTTGGTATGGCAACCCACCTTTTTAAAAACCAAAACCATTTAAATGCACTCAGCATACCGTTATAATGCCCATATGTATGTTTTTATCATATACGTGATCACCATTTATAAACAAAACCACGACAAAATTTTGTAAAATAAAAAACATTTCAAAATGTTTTCGAAAATGGCCTAAAACAGCGCAAAATAAGTCGAAACTCTGTCCATATGTCGAGTCAAAATTCGGGCCTCAAACCCATTTCAAAAAATTTCATTTTCAAATCTCACTTTACACAGCGGCACACAGCTACTTCACGAGTCGAGTCTCTTTTTGAGTAAGTGTGCAAAAATAGACGATCGTGTTTTGATTCATCGTCGATTTTAAATTCTCGGTTCCAAAATGGTGGGAACTAGTCATGGAAGCGTTAAAGGTCAACATAAACAACCTAGAAATGGTAATGATCAAATTCTAGCTGCACTCCTTCGTCTCCAAGCAAGCCAAGACCAAGGTTATTCTCGCCTTAACGCCATCGAAGGCCGTATTGTCGCGGTAGAAGCTAGACTTCCTTCTGCAGAGGATGCCATTCCCGACATGGTCATACATGATAATCTTCCACCCTTTGTTACACAACCAGAAGTCAATCTTCCACCAGGTCCTACTGAAGCGGAAAAGCGACTCCAATATTTGGAGGAGCAACTAATGTACCTTAAGGGAGATGATATCTATAGGGAACACAGTCGCAAATATGAGGCAGTAAACGCTCAACTGCCAACTAACTTCAACATGACAGACATCCCGAAGTTTAAGGGGCATGAAAACCCTTTGAACCATATTCGTGCATTCAAAGATTATATGTCTATCAAAGGCATTAAGCCAGAGATGTTCCTAAGGATCTTTCCTTCATCTCTCGATACTATCCCTAAGCAATGGTTTTACTTCTTTGATCACATGAAAATTGCTACTTGGGATGATGTTGCAATTGAGTTCACCAAACAGTATGCAGATAATGCTAAAATTCAAGTCAATATGCGCACTCTAGAGGTTCTTACCCAAAACGAGAAAGAAGGATTCACCGACTTCCTAAGTACATGGAGAAAGACTAGCACGCAACTCGTTGAACGCCCAGACGTAGCTACTTTTTTTAGAAAGTTCATGGACAATTTAAAGCCAATCTACGCGAACCATATGAGGTACCAAAACATAAAGTCTTTTAAAGACTTAACAGTGCTAGGAACAAGAATTGAAGACGACATCCGTAAAGGACTCTTGTCCAAAACGGTAGGTCGCGGATATCAAGGCACAACGAGTCGTTCTTATGGCTCCACTAGCAAGTCCGATGAGGTCAACCTTGTCGAATCATCTTCTAAGAGGAATAACCCGCAAAGGAAGTTCACCAATGTTGGTGACTCGTACTCCAATGCTCTAAAAATATTAATGAAACAAGGTAAACTTCAACCCATAGGACCTACACCCGACCCAGAGAGGAAGTCTAAGTTCTGGGATGAGAATGCCTACTGCGAGTATCATAGAGGCAAAGGGCATGATACAGAGAATTGCTTCAAATTGAAATATGTCATTCAGGATATGATTGAAGATGTGCGCCTGCCTATACCTCATTCAAGCAAACCTAACAATACACAGAATCCTCTTGGAATTCTAATGATCACAGATGAGGAATCCACCTTGGATTGTTCAAACCTCTTGTCTCCAGCTGAAGATGAGAACAATGCACTAGAAAATGAGGCGAGTTATTCCACTATCTCCCCTACTATCGCTGATTTTGTCGCTTGGGCAAAGAGTGTAAGTAGACAATATTCAGAGCTAGAAGCTATAGTGGCATCCCTACACAATCCAAGAACTATACCTAAGGAAGACAGGCTAGTGGTTCCAATCTTATCTCAAGAATCCACAATGCAAGAAGTGATCGCAGTGACTGACACTCTAGTCGAGCAAATAATTAGCCTAGAAGCTGAAATCATATGTTTGAGAGAGCTCAGTATCGTCAATGGAGTTTGGGAAGATGACGATGAAGATGTTTAACTCAAAGAACATCCTCTAGTCAAGGCTAGTGAAGATCAAGATGTGGACCACCTTACTCGCTCTGGACGTCCATATCAAAATGTCACTCAAACGAGTGGTCCAGTTACTACTAACACCAATGTTATCACACCAAACGATGGCGAAGATACTTCACCTGACCACTTATTGAAGCAACTTCAAAAGACAAAGGCTGATCTTTCAGTTTGGCAACTAGTTGCAAGTTTATTTTCTTATTGCCAGGCTTTATTGTAAGAATTGGCTAAATTGAACGTAGCACACGACTCTACACCCAATGACGTCGTCAACCTAGTCTTCCAAGACTCTGTCAAGCTAAGTAAACCAGTTACTTTCTCAGATGAGGACTTTCCTCCCTTTGGCGTCACTCATATCCTTGCTCTATACATCACAGTTACATGCTTAAAGAAAAACGTACCAATGACTTTGGTGGATGATGGCTCCGCAGTCAATGTCATACCACTAAAAACAGCATACAAGTTAGCCATGAAAGAATTAGATTGGACTACTACTAACCAAGGCGTCCGGGCATACGATAGTGGCCATTGGGCCAATCTAGCAAAAGGTTAATTTTCAAATAGTGGACATCGAGGCATCTTTCAATATTCTTTTAGGTAGGCCCTGGATTCACGCTTCCAAAGCAGTGACATCCACCTAGCACCAAAAGATCAAGATCCTGCTAGATGGCAAGGTAGTGATGATCACTTCGTCACTTATCAAGGCTGTAATAGAGAAAATGTCAAGCAACCAAGTAACTACAGATCCAGTATACGAGCTTGGAGGATTTTAAAGCATAAACCTTATAGAGGGCAAGCTGGCTCCCTTGTACTTCGACCCACATTCCAACTTAGTGGTCTACCACATACTCAAACCCCAGGGATACTTCCCAGGAATGCCACTAAATCCTGTCACATAGAGTACCTTTATACCTTTTAAGGAAGGTAACTCCCAAAAGATACCACTAGGCTTGGGGTACAAGCCCACGAAGGCCGAAACCATTGAAATGCTCACTCAAGTTCAGAATCGCAAAAGCAAGGGAATCTAAATGCAACCCTATATCTCTACACTAAACGGGTACTTCGTTAGGGAAGTAGATTGTGAAAATTTTCATGGATTTCCCGAACCTTGGTTTTACAGAGGAATTTAACTAGCTGGAATCGAGGTCTTCCACGATTGCTACTTCATTCCTCCAGAATCGATTGCTACTGTCAAAACTCGTCAGACACCTTGTCTCGATGAACAGGCTGTTAGACTTCTATTCGGAGACGATCGATTCATCAAGGCAGCACAGGATGAGATCATTACCATGATACTTCAGGACGACCATTTCAACCCTACAACACTGATCAATGAGGCCAGCTCAAATCAGCAGAAAGGATGAAGAAAGTCGATCAAATGGACCAATAATCAAGGAAAGCTCTTTAAGGTCACTACTGGAGAAGGAGATATGTTCAAAGGGGAACCCAAAGACGATGAATTCGAGTCATGGTCAGAATTAGAGTCGGAGTCGGAGCCTAAGTCTAGAAAAGTCGCAAGAGAGTCTCCTCCTGTCATCACTCCCCGCCCCTCTGCTTCGCCTAGCATAGTATCGCCTAGTAACAGTAGCTTGGGGCATGTCCCAGCAACTGTCCCTTTACCGCCACTGACTACTGCGCAGATGGCTTCTTTGTTTCAGCCATTTTCAAACTTTAATATGAATAAATGTGATTCTGCTTACTCCTTGTGTTATTCTGAATGCAATTCTGTTTACGATGATAATGAGGATGATTCTGACCCAGACTCAATCGAATTACCTCCCTATATAATGAAAGAAATACTAGAAGAGGGGGAAGGGGCACCAGTTATAGAAAACATCTAGCCTATCAACGTAGGAACGAATTTAGAACCCCAAGAACTTAGGATATGGACGACCCTAGACCCAACTGAAAGGGCTAATTTCATCGACATCCTACACGAGTTTAAAGACGTCTTCGCTTGGTCTTACAGAGACATGACAGGGATCGACAGGGATATTGCAGAACATCGCATTCCAATCAAGCAAGGTTTCAAGCCTGTAAAGCAGAAACTTCGTCGAATGAGGACGGAGTGGGCTCTTAAGATTAAAGAAGAAGTCGATAAGCAATTCAAGGCCGGATTCATCAAAGTTTCTGAGTATTCAGACTGGGTGGCTAATATAGTCCCCGTACCCAAAAAGGATGGGAGAATCCGGGTTTGTGTTGATTTAAGAGACTTGAACAAAGCGAGTCCCAAAGACAACTTCCCTCTACTACACATCGATATATTGGTAGATAATACAGTATATCACCCGTTGTTATCCTTCATGGACGGGTATGTAGGGTATAACCAAATCAAAATGGTCGTGGAAGATATGCACAAGACAGCCTTCGTCACTCAGTGGGGCACATACTATTATATTGTTATGCCATTCGGGCTAAACAATGCTGGGGCTACATACCAACGTATTGCGACTACTTTGCTGCATGACATGATGCATAAAAAAGTGGAGGTGTACGTGGACGATATGATTGTCAAATTTGAGGATAGAAAAGGGCACATCGATAACCTTCGCAAATTCCTCCTCAGATTGCACAAATACAATATCAGGCTGAATCCTTAGAAATGTGCATTCGGAGTAACGTCAGACAAGCTTCTGGGATACGTTGTCAGCCAGTGGGGGATAGAAATTGATCCATCCAAGATCAAGGCCTCAATCGAAATGCCACAACCCCAAACAGAAAAAGAAGTTAGAGGATTCCTGAGTAAAGTGCAGTACATAAGTCGATTCATATCAAAAATCACTATGATCTGCGAACCTATCTACAAAAAGCTCAAGAAAACGGACCATACCATATGGGACGATGACTGTCAGAAGGCGTTTGTCAGGATAAAGGAGATATTGGGCAAGCCACCAGTGCTAATGTCTCCCCAACAAGATCAACCTCTTGGTTTATATCTCACAGTCACCGAAACAGCCATGGGGGCAATGCTCGCACAGACCGTTAGAAAACAAGAAAGAGCTAGCTACTACCTTATTAAGAATTTCTTAGAGTACGAGAGTAAGTATACACCTCTCGAGAAGACATGCCTCGCTCTTGTGTGGGCAACAAAGAAGCTACGCCATTACATGCTTAGCTACTCGGCAAAAGTGTATTCTGAAATGAATCCTGTCAAATACCTCTTCGAGAAAACCGTTCTCAATGGACGCTTGGCAAGATGGACCTTAATGCTCTCAGAGTTCAATCTCAATTACGTACCTTTGAAAGTCAGAAAGGGACGTGTTGTAGCTGAATTATTTGCAGATAATCCTATCAACGATACGCAGGCAATAGACATTTGGTCGTTTACAGATGAGGATATTCTACAAACTAGTATGGATTCCTGGGATCTTTACTTTGATGGGGCATTTAATTTGAGAGGATTTGGAATAGGAGTGTTGCTCATTTCTCCTGAAGGCAGCATACACCACTTTCTGTCAAACTCGACTTTGAGGTGACAAATAATGCAACAGAGTATGAAGCTTACCTCATTGGTCTACAAGCAGTAGTGAGTTTGGGAATAAAAAACCTTCGAGTTAAGGGGGACTCATCTTTAATCATCAACCAAATCACTAGATCCAAAAAAATACGAACTAAAAAACTAGCACCCTATCAGGCTAGGATAGATCAGGTTGCTCAATTATTCGATCAGGTTACCTATCTACACCTGCCTCGAGAGGAAAATAAGTTTGCGGACGCTCTTGCAAAACTCGCATCCTTGATTAATATGCCAGACAACATGGTTGAAATGCCCTTGTGCATCGAACGGCGATCAGAGCTAGCCTATGTACACTTCCTTACAGATGAAGAGGAAAACCCAGAGGAACCTTGGTTCCAGGCCATTCTAAATTTCAAGCTCAATAGTACATACCCACCAGATATGGATAAGAGGGGACAACGCGCCATACGCCTACTTACCTCTCAATACCTCCTCGTGTAGGGAGAGTTGTACAGAAGAACACCACTTGGTGTCCTCTTGCATTTCCTTGAACATTCACAGGCACAGAAAGTAATGGAGGAAGTTCATGATGGAGAATGTGGTCCTCACATGAATGGACCTATGATGGTAAAGAAGGTTACGCGTCTAGGGTATTACTGGACGGCAATGAAGTCAGATTGCATCAAATATATTAGGCATTATCATAACTGCCAGATCTTCGGGAATGTGCAACATGTTCCTCCCTCGATGCTATATACCATGACATCTCCTTGGCCATTTTCTGCTTGGGGAATAGACATCATTGGGAAAATCACTCCAGCTGGGATAGGAGGCCATTGTTTCATCTTAGTAGCTATCGACTATTTTACTAAATGGGTTGAGGCAGCATCTTATACTAGCCTTACAGCTAAACATGTAGCAAAGTTCATAAAAACCAATCTCATCTGTCGATATGGTTGCCCACATGAAATTATCAGTGACAATGGATCACATTTTTAGGCCAAAGCTGCACAATTGCTAGCCAAATATAAAATAAAGCATCACCATTCCTCGCCATATAGACCTCAAATTAATGGCGCGGTAGAGGCAGCTAACAAAAATGTCGTCATAATCCTCAAGAAAATAATCGACAATTATCGTGATTGGGCTAGCAAAATACCCTTTGCGTTGTGGGGATATCGCACGTTAGTCACGACGCCCACTGGAGCTACACCTTTCTATTTGACTTACGGCATGGAAGCTGTGCAACCAGTAGAGCTAGAGATCCCATCTCTACGCATTTTACTCGAAAGCCAAATTCCAGAGGCTGAATGGAATAGAGATAGGTATAATGAACCCGTCCTCTTGGACGAACGAAGCCTACGCACATTACCTAATGTGTAGACATACCAGGCACGTATCAAACGAGCCTTTAACAAACAGGTCAAGCCCAGAAATATCAAGGAAGGGGATTTAGTACTCAAGTCAGTCAGAGCTCTCTTACCTGTCGATCCACGGGGAAAATTTGAACCTAATTGGGGGAGGGGGGGGGACCGTTTTTGGTCAAGTCCATACTTTCAGGGGCTGCGGTTAAGATCACAGACCTAGACGGGAATGAGTTTTCTAATCCGACTAAGCTAGACCAATTGAAACGGTACTACCCATAGAAATAGGACACAACGCGCCTCGCGTGACCCTCGTGCCGCCCGTGCGACACGAAATAAAAACGGCCCATGACCCGCTGAAAAGCTTATAACATTTCGCTGTTGCATTTTGACTTGTTTGACATCCTCATATCATCAAATTTAATTGCATTTCCTTAGGAGTAAGTAAAGCACACGCTTATTTTCTAAGTTTATTACAAGCTCTTGCTTCGAACATTTATTCTTTTACATTTTTTCGAACTACGTACAGGGTTTGATTTCATTCTTTCTAATGAATACGCAGGCAATCCTTTACCGGATACAACCCGTCATTTCAGTATGTAAATAGAAGGACATATGCATGTTGCATTTGAAATTCAACAAGAATAAATAAAGAAATTTATGACAGTTTCATAACTAATAAATCTTCTATTCATTATAATAGTAATACGCCAAATACATATAATTTTAAAATGCTGAAAATTAAATTCTAGGCTAGGATTCTAGAAACCCCGCCATTTATAATAATAAATAATAGTATTTAAAAATGACTAAGGCTACTCTTCCATTTTATCTTGCCTTTGTCACCCTTGTCATATTTCCTGTCTCGACCACGAACGGGGCCCTATTGCGTTATTTCCGACCTAATCACCAATGGTCGTTCTGGCGGTCTAGCATATCCATTTCGATCCACCACCATCTTCTCGGCAGGAGCATTCTTTGGTTTCTTCGACTGACAGACAACCCGATATCCGGCCTCTTCTTCCTCCTCACTTAAGTACTTTTGGTTCTCCTTCGCCACTTCGCTGATCTTATAGTCTACGGGCTCGTACTTCCTTAACTTTTCACGCTCCTCGGGGGTGCTAGCTTTCCTCCACTACAGATATGAGTCAGATACCCATAACGAGCCAACCGGAGTAGGTATGAACCACATGTTCCTTTGGACCCATTGAATAGCCCACTCTCGACAAGAATCCATAGTATGCGCTAACGCAGTTTTAGGGATGGTGTCTAGCTTCAGGATTTTCTGTCTTAAGCCCACTTGCCTCATCAATCTCTCCGGAAAGGTATGGACCATGAATTCCAAACTGGGAACGCGTATTGACCTTGTCGGATCCAAGGATGATACTCCAGTCACTGACCTAAGATGCCACCATGGCACTATCCACCTGATTAAGGGCCCACCTTCACTCTTCAGTTTATTTTCCCAATAATCGCATACTCGAGTGAAGTCCACCATATATAGCCTCGTTCTCATCGCAATCAATTGGGAGCGATATCTTGTCACATCAAATGGGGGCTCGATCAACCGCAGTCTCTCCATCAACCAGATCTGCAAAGAAAAGGGAACGGGGGTCAGTATCAGAAATCGGCCGGAAAAAAAACGGAAAAAAAAGAAGGAAAGAAAAAAGAAGACAGCGGAATAAGACAAGGAAATGGGTTCTTACCTGCAAGATAATATGACTCCCAAGATAAGGATGCTCGTGGTTCGCCTTCCTATTGTCCAATCCTAGAATGGTCTCTCCTAGAACTAAGCATGCGGGGCTCCTGCGCAGTTTTATTTGCTCCAATATGCCTAGAAATCAAGGGTCACTCCTCATCTCTTGGTCCACACGCCCTCGTAGGACATAGCAATGAAGAAGGCAAAATCCTTAAGCTCGGCGCCTCGCCACATAAGAAATAGAAGGGTCCTCCCTGTTTATAAATCAAGCAACAAATTCAAACATACGGACACCTTTTGAGGTCACGAGACGGTCTACCTCAGCCTTGGTCAATCCAAGCAAGTCCCTGAATTTATTTTTATAGCCTTGAGAGTTAGGGGTTATAGCTGGAACACTTTCTGCATCCCATCCTCCAACCGCAGCAATTTCTTCAAGAAATGGGCAAATTTCGACTCCCGGAAAGGCAAATACAAGAAAATTCGGATACCAATATCCAAGACAAGCATACAAAAAGGGGTTAATTACCTTCACTAGCTTCAAACTTATGTTGGATCCTAAATTGAAAGCACCCATGTTGTGTGTCTCCACATTTTTAAATTCATTCGTCCACTCCTTAATGCGATTTTCAAAGGCATCCATTTTCTTTGGAAATTTTGAGAAAGATATAGGAGGTTTTATGTAATAGACGAAGCCAAGGAAGAAAGAATTGTGAGAATAGAATCTCAACCGAGGTCTTTATTTATACTATTCACTATTTCCTAATTTCAGCAGAGGACGGACAAGCTGGGGAAAAGACGCAGCAGTTGTTGCGCCTCTTCGAAGGATCGCAGCTCCTGTTGCGCCTCATCCCCAGGCTCGTTTCTCCGTTTGACGGTCGTGGATCTTTCCTAATTCTATTTTGGTAAAAATTTCTTATTTCTATAGGGATTTTATTTCGGTAATTCCGAAAAATTACCAAATTCACGTTTCCTAAGCATTACGGTTCGCTTTTCGAAGCAGAATCGACATTTTCGCCAAATACGCACACTTACTCGTTTTTTTATTTTCTTTTTTTAGGGGAATTATTTCACTCCCTCTTTTCAAAATGTTTATGATACACTTAGACATTTCTCTTAAATTCTTTTATTAGGGGGTAGCCCTCCCTATCGTCCGGTCGCGTCATTTTGTCCATTTTCGGGCACTTTTTTTTTCTTTTCATTATTTCGCGCTAATTTAGACCATTCTTAAAATTCTTTCTATTATATGCTTTTGCTATGTGATTTTCTACGTGAATTTCGGCAGCATGACTGCGCAAACCGTCACATGCCAAACCTGTTTTTTTTTCAAAGTTAACCTGCAAATACAGCAAACACCCAACAGCAAAGGCACACAGGCCATTATATATACAAATGCAAAAAAAATATACAAAAAAGTACGGGCTCCTGGCCAAAATGACATCAAAAAATGTACAAATGTACAGCAGACAATTAGAAACTATCCCTAACGTCATCTCAGCTCAGCCGCTATCGCCTCAAGGGCAGCGATCTCAACATCTCTAGCCTCGAGCTCTCTTAGCAAGCGGGCCATCTCCTCCTGGGACTGCGCCAGCTCACGGTCCAAGCCACGCTCTCTCTACACCGAAGAAAATGAAGTGATGTAATACTTTACTTTGCTTCGCTTCACAAGTTTGGAAGGTAATAAAAATAAAAACGGGTACAAAATGTTCATACTTGCCGTCCCGAGTCACCTAAAAGGGCCTTAATGGTTGTAGCTCGCAGCCGGTTGGCGACGGTGCCACCTGCATTCAAATAGAGAGAAGGTTCAAGCAAATGCATTCCTATGTAATAAAGTATAAAATACTAAAGACAGCCAAAGCTGGGGGCTTACCCTCCTCACAATGTGCTGCCACTCGTCCAAGCCAACGACAATCACCGCCTCGCTGAAGTCCCGGGTCTCCGAGATCACCGTCATGCCCGCCGAGTCATTGTACTCCAGTGTCTCTCGAAAAGGTGGAGGCTCGACGCCCGCCACCACGATCTCCTACAAAGCTCAAGTGATTCATTATTTTGCTGATCATTCATTATTTATCAGTCTTATCAAAGACAAGTAGACGGTAAACATGCTTACCACGATCGGCCAGTATGCCAGCCTCTGACGAACGAACTCAACGTACTCCTCGCCAGGGAGAAGGAGAGCGTCACCACCCGCGCCAGCCAGGTCCGCTGTCCTCTCAGCCTTTAAAGGCTCCCTAAACATCGTCCGTGGAGGATCGGTGAGAACCGTAAAAGCATCACGGGAGCATTGCCGAGCCAAACGCTCGCCCAAGTACCACACAGGCCCCATGGGCATCGTCAACAGCAACCGACTCGAACTCCGAGGACGGAGAACCTCAGTCACGAAAGCTGGAGCCTAGAGTAGCTCTCCCAAGGCCGAGGCACCCACTAAAACAAGAAGATGAGGGGTCATTCCTATGATCATCTCTAAGTGAAGAAAAGATAAAATGAAGATCAAGGACACTTACGCTGTCTAGGCTCAGGGCATTACCGATAAACGTCGTAAGAAGACCGCTGGCTCTTCTGACGGGGTACGCCCTCGGTACGTTCGCCGCCCTCGTGGGCGCGAAGCTAGGAAAGTAAGAGTACACCCATGCCTGTAGGCAAAATGATAATGATTACAAATCATTTTCTATAAAAATAATCTTTCATACTTTTTAAAAAAAATAAAACAATAATATGATCTTTCATATTTGCAAGAAAGGTTTATACCTCCAAGAGAAATTTAGGACCGACAGTGGCAGGAGAATTTCCCTTCTCCATCTGCTCTCGACGAGCCATGGCCCTAATGTAGCGTGTAAGGCCCGCAAAGCTAGGAGTAACCCAGTCCCAATGACCTAGGCTACTCAAGTCAGGAAGAAATGGAAGAAGCTTCGTCGACAGCGTCTCCCCCTTGTCTCCGAGGTAAATCGAAGACAAGAATCACCACAGCTACAGACGAGCCCTCTGCTCAGCAGTACAAGGTGGTGGAGGCACCATGCGTTCATCCATCCTCACTCTTGCCGGGACTCTGCCGCCGAAGTAGTCCTTGACGTAGGTAATCGGCACCAAACCAGGTACCTGGGCCGCACTCGTAGTCAGGTTTCAGCCGATCAGACTCCTCGCCTCGGCCGAGTCAACTCTCATAGCCGTCACCCGCCACACCTCCGGCTCCTCTCCGCATGGCAGATCCGAGATCATGCCGTAGTCCTACAAGGTGAACCCGATCTCCCCAAAAGGCATATGGAAAGTCGATGTCGTGTCCCAAAACCGATCAAGAAATGCTCGAATCAGACTGAGATTAGCCCGAATCTTCCTCTCTTTGATCTCCCTCCAGCCGCGTACCAAGGCACCGAAAGCTCCCAGCTCGATGATGGCCTTCTCCTCCTCCGACAACTTCCCGAAGGCATCCATCATCGTCGTGTAACTAGAAAAGGACCTCATGTTCCCAGGCTCCTCCGTCAATTCAAAAGGAAAGTTTTCTTAAGAATAGAAAAGCGCAAATAAACAAACAAGGAATATGTAAGAAGTAAATAAGTGAATAAAGGAATTATGAGTTGAAGGCTTACCATACTCCTCATCGTCCTGTATGAAAAGTGGCTCTCTGTCGCCCAAATGAGATGTCGCCCATCCCATTTCTCGGCCCACTTAGGCGCTCCTGCGAGCTGATGGCCGCCTCGTCCCACATTGGCCCTCCGTGGGGCCTCCTCCTCCATATCCTCCTCCATCTCCTGGATGGTAGAAGGCTCTACGTCAATATCCATGATGTCTCTCCCCGATCTAGAAGGAATTTCCTCTGCAAATCAAAGCAAATAAAGCAATGTTAAGCACATGTCCAAGCACTTTCAAGCGTTTTCAAGCGTTAAAGACGCCATTTCTAGCCATCTTTGGCCAGGTTTTCTAATCCCGATCACTCGTGTGGTAGTTTAAGTCCAGACAAGTCTAAGTTCGAGCCTGGTTGTGGGTTCGAGTCGAAAATTCGGCAGCATTTCGCCGCAATAGCAATTATGACATACAAAAGTGTCCCGGAGGAGCTGTCACAAATTGAAAATCCGGCATGATAGCAAGTTTACCCATTACTCAAGGGTTCCAGAACATCAAGTTTCATCAAAAAGGGGCTAGTATAGAACCATTTTCGAAGGGTTTTACGGTTTAGTAGAGAGACCGTCACATTTCGCCCCAAATCCTTAATACTTGACAAAAATTTGAAAATAATGCATGGTTGTGTTCCTAACATGGCCAATTACTCATTTCTAATGTCAATTTCATGAGGCAAATTCATTTGAGACAAAAGCCCTAAATTTTCGACATAAATGGGTGTATAAACCCTAATTTTCGACCCAAAAATCAAGCTCAAATGCAAACTAAAGCAAGTACAAGACACATACCTCGATTAATCATTATCTATGGCGAGTTTTGATCAAGTTTTGACGGAATTTGATTGAGTTTTGTGAAGAAAGTGAAATGTTTGTGTTTTGAAATAAAAACAAAACACGACTTAAGTCGGGTTTTTACCCAGACAGGGATGAGCTCGGGAAAGGACGTAGCACTTGCTGCGCCTCTTCCAAAGGTCGCAGCTTTTGCTGTGCGTTTTCCTCAACAGGTTTCCTCAAAATTCGTTGAAATTCGTTATAAGTTCGTTATTTGTGGGTCCGGGCTTGATGCGCCTCTTCCCCAGCATATGGCTCCTTTTTGGGTGTTCTCCTCGTTCGAATCGGTATTTTCTCCAGAACAGACTACAGACAAACACGAAATTTTGTTCCCCGCGAGAATTCATAATCACCAAATACAGTTCATAGGAATTTCGCTTGTGGCTACCCGAGCGGATTTTCTTTCCTCGGCGATGCTAAGGACCCATCATTTAACTTCTCCTGAGCGGTGCTAAGGACGCACCATTGTCGATCAAATACCTTATTTTCTCTTGAGCGGTGCTAAGGACACACTGTTGTCGATCTGACACCTTGATTTTCTCCTCAGCAGTGCTAAGGACGCGCCGTTGTCGATCAGATACCTTATATTCTCCTTAGTGGTGCTAAGGACGCGCCGTTGTCGATTTAACACCTTTATTTTCTCCTCAGCGGTGCCAAGGGCGCGCCATTGTCGATCGGATACCTTATTTTTCTCGGCAATGCAAAGAGCATGTCAAACCTTTATTTTCTTTTTTCCTCAGTGATGCTAAGGACGCATCGTTGTCGACCTTTATGATTCTTCCCCACGGTACCAAGGGCGCGCCGTTGATGTCTCAAGTATGGTTTCTTCTTATGGCTGGCAAGCTTCTTTACGTAGTCTAATGGACTTTAAACGACCCTCCCCAATAGTCGACAGACTCTAAAATATTCCCGACGATAGGTCCTTGGCTCATACCCCTTGAGCCGCCTTGCGTCGCCATTGTCGTCAGGTTGTAATCTTTGATTGACCTGATGGCTATACTTTGACTTTCGCCTTGTCCAAGCCTCAATCAAAGTGGGGGCTATGTAAATACCTCATTTCTACACCTCCCGCCAACCCGAAGCGAGCCAGCTGTTAACGTAGCGAGAAGGCTGTTAAGCATATTCAAACAAAAAAAGGAAAAAGGGGAAAAGACTATCAAATTGGTTAGTATAGATTGTATTGATTGATGGGACTTCTTTTTTCCTCCCTGATGGGGGATGCATGCTGGCTGCCCAAACACGTGAAGCATCTTTGATGAGGGCCCCAGGCCATGCTATGAAATGATATTGGAAAAATGCTCCAGCCCTTTGTTTGGTGTGCCCTACGCACGACATGATGCCACCTATTAAGATGGAGTTTTAAAGATCTTTCAGAAAATGGATTCCTATTCGAAGATGCCCCTTTCAGCTCGTCGAGGCGTTTCCGAAGGGCTATTCGGAAATAGAACGAGAAAAAATGAATTTGATTAATTCACCCAAGCTTCATCCTGGTCATGGATAGATCACCCAGGTTCGGGTAAAGAAAATCTCAGAACCTTATTTAATAAAGAGTGCCTATTTTGAAAACTTACAGTGCCAAAGTCACTGGATGGATGGCCCCTATCAACTTATATCCATCTAATCCTTTTACTCGTGATGATATCAAAACTCCTTCAAAACTGAACGTGAAAGTTTCCTCTCCATACTTACTTTACAACAGAGTAGAATCAAGAGACTTCGGCCCCCCATGCATGCGACCAATGCCCGGGTCAGCTACTCCCTTCCCGTTACCTAAGATTATATTTTGTTTTGAGAGGTTTGACGAAAAAAAAAGCCGGGTTCTTTGAAATTGTTCCAATCTCGTGTCCTTTGTAACAACACCACACACATACAAAAAAAGATGTTGGTAATAAGAAATCAAACTAAAAGCTCTTCTTCCCCAGGCGCCCTCTTTTACGCTTTAGGGGGTGGGGGTGAAGGGGGAGTTTTCTCTTGAGAGAGTGAGTGACCTTACAGCTTCACCAAAAGAATAGGTCCGCTTCTTCTCCACCAAGCACGTAAGTTCCGAGGAGCACAAGGCAAAGGAAGCAGCTGGTGTGCAGTCCCGGGCCAGTTGAAACCGAAGCTGGTGGATAGCATCACGAACCACGTCTACAGCATAGGTTGACTCGAACTTGAAATATAAGAATTTGAACTGTAAAATAAAAGTCAGCCGACTTTATCGAGAAAGATTACTTTTTTTAGGCCAAGAGGTTGATAGCGAGATCTCGAATCTGCTTCTGCTTTGAATGGAAGCTGGTGACCTTTCCGATGTTGCGATGATCTGGGTGGCTGCCCCTGCTGGGGCAACCGTTTCTCGTACCTCTATTGAAACAGAATGGTTTCCGCTCGCTCCGGCATTTAGGATTCTTCCATTAAGCGTCTAACTAAAAAATCTTTTCTTCTTCCAACTTTTCGGTCGCTTTCGTATGTTCCCCATTACTTGTGTGCATGAATCAACTAAGACTGAGTCGTCCACATTTAACCTCCCCTTTCGCTTTAGAGAAGACAGTAGGCGTGGAATTAGACCAAGAGGAAAAAGGGGAGAATACATTCTGGATTCTGGAGCCTGGCCATGGGAAGGGGAGAGGTGAGGGGAGTTTAATAGTTAGGATTCACTAAAAAAGAAAATCTTAGAGAGTCCGTACTTAAAGTTCCAGCTGTAAGTGGTCCGTTAATTGTGTACAAACAAAATACGAGTCCAAAGGCAGGCTCCGTAGCTGGCTGCGAAGCAGGCTTTACTAGTAGTAATGGCTTTCGAAAAGAAGTGCATGTGACATCGTAGACTTAGAATCCTTTCTTAAATGGACCCTCTACACGAGATGAACCCAGGTTTGGTTATCCCTATCTTCGTCCAGAAAAAAACTAAAGGGGCATCTTAATCAAAAGTAGAATATCCCGGATCGAGCCCCTGTTTCGTCGTGGCCTTGTCTTTCCGATCTTTCTTTATCCTTGACTCTAGGGGTAAGACATCCCCGAGCGGCAGTCAAACGAGGGCGTGAATGCGGTTTATTTTGTCAGAAAAGAAAAAGTAGGAACGAACGTCTCATGCCCGAAAGTCTTCCTCAGAGGTTGAATCACCAGTGATGATTGGGCCGCATGTTTCATATGCGGAGCGATTTATGACAGTTCGTAAGTTCATCGTCAAGTGATAGATCAAATACTTGTGTCAACCTCATGGTCATCATCTGCACGCCAATACGGTCATTTTAACAGTAATTATAGTTCATTTGGAGCCCGGGTCAAAAACCGCTTCATTTTCTAAAACCCGTTTAAATGCCGAGTCGGAATATTCCGGAGTGTTCTAGAATTCTCTAGACAGTTATTCCTAATTAAATTTAATATCTTAAGGAAATATTTTCCGCATATTGTGTTTTACTGAATAAGGAAGTGCATATCTACCGAAATTCCATAAAAAAACGCGGAAATCTTTCTTGCTGAGGAGGAAACCTCTAGAGAAATGACGCAGCAGGTGCTGCGCCTCTTCCAAAGGTCGCAGTGGCTGCTGCGCCTCTTCCCCAGCCCTCTTTTCATGCTTTCCGGAATATTTCCGTGATTTGATTCCGTATTCGTGTCATTCCTAAACTCCTCCATAGGTTTAGTATAAATAGAGGCCTTCGGCTTCCATATTTGGCACGCGAGTGTTATGCCCCTTCTTTCTCTCTCTTTGCATTCTAGACTACGCTATTTCTTTCGACGCCTACGTGCTTGATCAATCGACCACGTAAGCTCAGAGCATTCTGAGTCCCAATCACGTTGCAATGAACGACCAATTTGACCAACTCCACTTTAATCAACCTAATCAATTTATCTAAATCCTTTAACAAGGGTACTTTCCACGCATATTCGAGTCGAGCAATCACTAAAACGATAACTTTAGTCAATCTCGTTCGTCAAACATCTAAGTCTGAGGGTGTAAATCCTATTTTTTACTGTACTTTTATTTTGTATCATCTAATGTAAGATTTATATCAAGAGCACGTTCAAAAACCGTCTTTTAAAACCGTTTTTATAAAACAGTGAAGGTCGGACGTCAAGAAGAAACGCAGCAGCAGTTGTGCCTCTTCGAAGGATCGCAGCACTTGTTGCGCCTCTTCTAGAGGCTGCCGCTGCTCCTGCTCTTCTTCTTCTTCCTCAACCCTATGCAATTTTCTATATTCTTTTGTTTTTCTTTGTTTTCTTTGTCATGTTAGTATATAAATCATGTTTTAATAATCCTTTTTTAACCATAACTCTTAATTCGACCTAAATCCCTTAAAATTCAATATTTGCGGGTTTCCGTCATCTTATTCAAACCCGGATTTTAAAGGTTCGATTTTCCCATATTGAGTCTTTAGAGTTCATCTTTTGCACATAGTTTTCTTTATTTGATTTCAGTTCATCAAGTTTAATTCTATTTTCAAGTTTAAAGTTTCGACCTTTATAAATCCCACATCGTGTGATTATGTAAATTACCGTAATAATTTATTTAAACTTAGTCTTTAATCTGACTTCTGACGATATTAGTATGCATGTAACCTGTTAAATCACTTCCACTTGAGTCTAGTATCAATAATCGACCTTAAATCTACCAACGAACGATAACTTTGTTGCCGTTCTGACTTCACAGCCAGAGCCCAGCTCTAGAACAGACGCAGGAAGTGATGCGCCTCTTCCAGAGGATGCAGCCGATGCTGCCCCTGTTCTGGGTTGGTCTCTGTCCCTTAACTCTTTCTCGCTTTGACGTAGGTTCTAATTACGGTTTAAATCGACTACTACTCGTACTATCACCTCTAATCTGACGTATTTTCGTACTTTGATTTCTAGTTTTATTCTTTCTTTTATTTTCGTCTTCGAAATCCCGTTTTGAGCGTGCTTTTGACGTAGATGAAATAATCCTTGTAATTATTTTAATTTTGATTATTTTAATTTATTTATTTTAATTTATTATGTATGATTTATTTACTTGGCTTTCACATGTAATTAATCTAACATCTACTTTGACCAAATTGTTTGTTAAATTATGTGTTAACCGACATAGTCTAATCTCACATGCTAGGATTAATCTATGTTTGTTGCATTGCATGCATTACATCGACGACATATCAAATATAAACAATTTCTCTAATCATTAGTAGAGGCCGCTATCGAGGCGGGCGGGATTGGTGTTCGAATAAAAGAGCTTCCTAATACGTACCCTCACCCCTTACTCCAGTTATCTCCGGACATCCGTGTCCATTGGCATCTTCGAGAGTCATTCTAGACATAGAATGCTAAGGGTAACGAGTTCTTAGTGTTCATGTCATTACTTTGTGTGTTGACATGGCACGAGGTATTCAAACGTTTTCCAATTTTTCCACAATAAATTGGTGGCGACTCTACAAATACAGGCTTATTCAACCTTTCACCAGTTTCAATGCCTCACCAATTGGTAACGGCCGATCACGTGCTTTGGCAAACCAAGGTTCCATTGGAGAAGTGCCGCCGCCTCAAAACCAACGTATCTACACTGATTTTTGATGTACCTAATGACTGTTTTTAATTCCCGATTTCCGATTGAGCATCACCAACAACCAAAATTCCCGATTTTCGAATCTCAGATTTCGATTGTACCTACACTAATTTTAATGTACCTATCCTAATTTTTTATGTATCTAACCAGCATTTTAATGTATCTAAACATAGATTACTTATTAGGTACATTAAAATGCCTTTGAGATACATCAATAAAGAAACCAGATACATAAATACCGTGTAGCACAAAATGATTTCAGATCTACTTTCTTATTGTCGGACTTAGTGTCATCATCGTCTGCGTGGTGGAGGGAGACAAGATGCGGTGGCTGTCATAGGTTCTGGTGAACTTTCGTAGTTAGTAGTAGTCGTTGGTGGTCGCCGGCGCCAGTGACATGTTGTCGAATCTTCTGTGTTCTCTAAACAGTGTGGTGGGGTGGTGGCATGTGGGCGGTGGTGGGGTTCTTAGTGGTTAGAGTGGTGCGTTAATAGTGATAAATGACTGATATTTGGGGGATGTTAACGACGACGAGTTTTTTTAATGTATGATTGTGTTTGTATGAGGTAGAATATGGGCCGCTGATTCATTTAATCCTATGGTTAGGGTGTGTTCTCACCGTTCTCACCGAATGTTCGTTCTCACCGGATCTTGACTCTCTCTCTCTCCCTCTCTCTATCTATCTCTCTGTATATATATATATATATATATATATATATATATATATATATATATATATAGTTTCCTAACATGATTAGGGATTATGAGTGACGATAATTTAATTAAAATTAAAAGTATACTGTTTAATTATGTTCTTTCAAATTCTATCTAAATTAGTTGTGTCAAATAATATCCAAATTAAAGACTAATTTTTACACAAATTGAAATATTTAGGAATCCTAAGAGAGACCTAGGTTATATGAAATATGAAACCAAATCAATGGATAAAGTTTTACATACAGGATTCCTTATCATATTAGACCTAAGCCCCTATATAAACCACATACTCACAAGAATGATTTATTTATATAATTCCAGAATACAAAAACCTATAATTCTGATGGCTAATGTTGTGATAGTTTTTAATGTTTTTAGTTATTAGTTTGGATCCTTTATAATATTTATTTCTAATTTGGCGGTTCTTTCTTTTCAATGTCTTTGTTGTGCAGGCTTTCAAACTATTTGTAAAACCATCAAATTTGCACAATCATTATTCGAATATTTGTGTGTGTGTGTGTCTATATATATATATATATATAGTTTCATAACATGATTAGGTATTATCAATGACGATAATTTAATTAAAATTAAAAGTATACTGATTAATTATGTTCCTTCAAATCTTATCTAAATTAGTTGCGTCAAATTCTATCCAAATTAAAGACTAATTTTTACACAAATTGAATTATTTAGGTATCCTAAATGAGACCTGATAAGTCCATTTTATATATACTTTAACTCCCTATTTTAGCTCGGTTTTGCACTTCTATAAGTGTATTTGTGAGCTAATTCCGTGTTTTAGGTGTTTTTGCTCGTATTCATTGCATTTTGAAGTAAATAAAGTACTCGATAGGTTTTTCCCGTCAAATTAGCATTTTCCCGTCAAATTAGCATTCACCCAAGTTCACGAGGCTAATAAGAGCAAGTCTTGACCATGCAAAGGTGTTTCGGGAAGCATAGGGGCATTTTGTGAAGCAATTGGAAACCCGATCATGAAGATATCTAAATGGGTCAATGGACAAAGATAAATAAAATGAAGCCCATAAAGAAGTTGAGAGCAAGGAGCTTAGGATGCCATTTTAGATTTCATATGAGCATTCAACCGGAGGAATTAAGAGGCACTAAGACATAGCATTGGATTCTCCATACAAATTAAGACGGAATTAAGAGAAATGGCCTAAAACCACATGACCCTGATCGGGGTGTGGTGTCCTCGATCCGGGTTACCGCTCACTAATTGTTTACATTTTGTCTTATGGTTCTATATAAAGGGTGTTGACCCGGGACCTCAAACACACCTCCTACACCACTTTCATACTCTCATTTCAGTTTTTAGTTTAGTTTAGATTAGATTTCCCCTAAGCATTTCCTTTATATTATAAACAATTTACTTAAGAATTTCAAGTTCATTTACAATTTCTATTTCAAGTATTTGCTCTTCTATATTCAAGTTCTATTTCCATTATGAAGGTAATCTACATTTCTAGTATTATTTTGTTATTCCTTTGTCATTTCCATTTACTATTTATCATGTTTACTTTATCATTTGTCTTACTTTATCATTTGTCATTGATTAGTTATCATTATACAAGAATAGTTCACTACTCTAGGGATTAAGGGAAGCCATGCATAAATAGTTTTAGCAATTGATGAATTGGGATGTTATTATATCGATTAAAAGATTCTATCACATGTTTGCATTGTTTTCTTAGTCTTTGATTGTTGGTCACTATCTTAGAATAAATTTGTTAATTCATTTTTATAAGTCGAGAGGCACGAAACTGAATTAGACTAAGCATATTTTAGTAGACGACCTAGCCTCTAGACTCTTCCTTTATTATTATTGTTTCATAAACCCAACCAAACCAATCGATAACCGACATTGATAGAATTCACCCCATAACAACTTGTATAGCATCTCCCGTCTCCTTGTGTTCGACCCCTATTACTACATTCATTTGTGTATAGGGTATTTATCTTTGATTAGGTTGCGACATCCTATCCAATTTGGGCACCGTTGCCGAGGAGCACGGTTTTGTTTGCTAATTAGGTTTTGAATTTTATCTTGTTTTATTTGTCCCGGGGAACGCTTGTTCCTTGGGATTGTTCTCTCGATTTCCTTGTAGTTTTAGTGCCTATTTTGTAGGTAATAAAACTTGGTCTTCCATAATAATGAACGGATTCGTCAGGCAACAAGACAATGAGCCCTTTCATGAATATCTTGACCGATTTTATGCCTTTACCAATAGTCTCATCTCCATTGGACAAGTCATTGATGTGGTTTACATAACCTATGTCGTGCTTGATGGCATGAACTTTGGGATCCGAGAAATGGCTCTAAACTTTAGTAATAGGAGAGTCTACTACATGATTGGGGCAGAACTTTGGAATTTCTTGAGTTTCATGGCTGGCCAATGTCAATTGCGGGAGGTAGCACGCTAATTAAATCTATGGCGCATCGAAGAGGAGCTCAAAGTTGCTAGGGCTCGTTTGGATCAACTTTCTTAAAAGAAACCGATACCACATGAGCGTATTTTCTCTCCTTTTGCCTTTTTACCTCCCTAATGATTTTGAATTTTTGGATGACGATGATGATGGTTGACACGGCTATCGCAACCCTGTCAAAGATAAAACCAACGGGTCTCAACTAAATGTAGCAGAGGCAGTCGGGTATCGAATCCATAGGGAGATGGGAATCCTATAGTCAACTAGGTCTGTCGGAAGTGTCCAAAATGGGGGGTTTGATTTGTTGTTTTCTAAAAACTACGAGTAGAGGAGAGAATAAAAGGAACGAGAGAGAAGTAAAATAGAGATGAGCAAGGAAGAAAAGTACTAGGATTGTCGGTTCACCATGGCTTCTAAAATCCGGACTAAATCATGAATGCCCTAAATTCAAGCTGTGGGTAAAAAACGTCACCTTTCGGTCCTTAGTTCGCCCTAGGCAATACTAGTTTAGCTTTCGCCCTAGCTAGCATAAATCCTAATGAAACGCTGCAGAACTACTCCTTTTCTAATTTTTCGATCTAGGAGAAGGGGATATCGAGATAGTTAATTGAGTGCGTCGACTCAAACAATTAAAGGATATTAAAGCAGCAGATACATACAACTAGACTATGGGTATTAATTAAATCGTCCTTCCTACGCCATGGCTACCCTAAATCCTAGCAAAGCGATTAGCTGTTCATGATCGAAATGAGGGACAATAATAGCAAAAAAAATGACAATAGATACATAATAAACGAAACTGAACTGAAATTATGCTAATGATAATACCGAATTCAACGAAAGAAGAATTGAGAAAATGGCGATGAAAAGTATTTCCGATCCAAAACTAAAGCAACAGTCCCCGTTCTACGTCTAGAATGTGATAATTAGGTCTCTCGTATTCCTTGCCTATTTATAAGAAAAATAGCAAAGAAACAAAACGTATAGAATAACAACACAACCGAACTAAAGCCCATCAGCGCGTGGCCTCTCGATCGAACTCCACAGTTGCTCGATCGAGAGCTTTCCCTAAGTATATCCCTCGATCGAGAACAGGACATCTCGATCGAGGCCTTCACCTTTGCATTCACTCGATCGAGAACAGGACATCTCGATCGAGGGGTTCTTGACTTCTTGTGTGTTCTCCTAATCCTTTGGATGCCTTCACGCGTCTCAAGATGGTAAGGTTTCACGCCGACTCTCTTAAGCAAGCTTGGAGGACCGCAAATAGGCTGATTTCCAGTCATTCAGGTTCGTACCTGCAACTAATGCAAAACAGACCAAAGTAGACTATTCGGGGTATAAAGTGACATAATATCACTCAAATACATAGAAATGTGTGCCAAGAGACCGTAAAAGTCTATATAATATGCACGCATCAAACTTCCCCAAGCCAAACCTTTGCTTGTCCTCAAGTAGACTAATGCAACTAGCTAGGACGAAATGGATAGGAGTAGAACATAGACAAGCTGAAGACCGTCGGCTTAAACCGTTTAATGCAAAAGAATCAACTACTAGTAGCTTGACATCAAGGCAAACGAATTTATGCATATTTCAAAGAGACGTTGAACTTTTGACCTTGCAAGACTTTTAAAAATGGACTCTCACGGGTCACTCAATCACACAATTAAGCATAAGGTGATATATAATATAAGATAGAAGGAATAAAGAACACTCACCTAACTGCGACCTATAAGAACATGCATGCAATTTAACGTGAATAAAGTCTCTACAATCGTACATATGCATTCCAACCAACTGATGACCAAGACACATGCCGAGGACTTACATATGGGTAAGTGAGGTAATAGGTAAGAAGGGGCTAAAATGAATTTGGATATGTGGGGTTAATAGCCAGGCTAGCAACAACTGATCCAAATTATACAACTTCCCTACTTCAAACTCCATACAAATCAATACGAATCAGTGCAAATTGGATGCACAAAACTCACAAATCACCATAAAATTATCAACTCCCCATAAGATATAGATTAAACATGGGAGTATAAATCACAACATACAGTCTTTCATTTTCCGCATATGATTTTTTTTCTTTTTTTTTTTTCACATTTCTTTTCGGATTTTCTTTTCTTTTTCATTTTTCTTCAATTCTTTTTCAATATTCCTCCTTTATTTCCTTCACCCATCCATCTCATGAAAAGATATAATAACCAACTGCAAATCAACACATTCCCAACATTGCTACCATTACTAGCTCGGCTAGGGTAGGAAAAATGTGGATTGTAGCTAAATAAGGACAAAATAGGCAACTTGGCTATGTGGAGCTTATGGGTAAAATGAAATAAAGGGGTTGCCTATCCAAACATGTGTCACCAACCACAGACCCGAATGTATACAGGTACTAAGTAGACTAAACTCATGCTTATGCAATTTGATGTTACATGCCTTATAAGGAGTAACTACTCACTTCCAACATGAACTGGTCATGGATGACACCAGTTATAAAGCTCTAAACCTCAGAAAGATATTGTAGTTTTCCAAAATTTCAAGTCAAGTCTACTTGTTCAACGAATTTTGAAACGAAATTCGAGAAATTGCAAAGACTTTTGCTAAAAGATGTGAAACAATGCAAGGTTTAAGCAAAAAGACAGTTATCAGCAATGAAAAACTCCAATCAGACTCAACCTAAAATGCATAAAAAAACATGATTTTTCTTGAAATTTGAAATTTTTTTCAATTTTTATGAGATTTTTGATTTTTATGAAATAAAATACAATGCAAACGTAAGTAAACGTGGTAATAAAAATACAAAAAAAACAACATGCAGACACGATATGGATGCAAACCCTCCCCAAACCAAACTGTACAATGTCCCCATTGTACAAAGTAAAGGAAAAGAGATGCAAACTAAAGAGAGGGAGAGCCGAAAACTTACAAAAGCGCGCAGACCACGGACCTCCCCAAACCGAACCAGATAGAGAGGTTAGTAGGGCTCTCGATCGACAAGGGATCAGGTCGATCGATAAGAACACGGTACTCGATCGAGACAAGTAACCCTCGATCGAGGCTTTTAGCGGCGCATAAACTCGATCGAACAGGTAGGAGCTCGATCGAGAGCTTTGAAGGGGAAGGACCACTCGATCGAGCAAGAAGGCTACTCGATCGAGGGTTGTTGTATCAGTAAGCAACAGTACGGTACCTGTGCTGTACAAATTACGCATAAACGCTATTAAAATTGTTCGAACGCACACCAAACAGAAATAAAGAGTGTCAAAAGTTCCAAAAACAAACACAACAAATTACAATCGGGTTGCCTCCCGATAAGCGCAGGTTTATGAGGTCCCGCACGACCTATAAGCGTCAAACATCACTTTCCGCCATCGCGTCAAAAAAGAGAACTTCGACGTGGCCAATAACAGCATCAGCCCCATAATAGTGCTTCACAAGATGACCATTAACTTTGAAGCGATTCCCATCGGAGTCCTCTAACTCAACCGATCCAAATTTTGTGACGCCAGTCACCGTGTACGGACCACTCCACCTAGACTTCAGCTTACCAGGAAACAATCTCAATCGGGCATTAAACAATAACACCTTTTGCCCAACATGGAACTCGCGGGGTACAATCCGCTTATCGTGCCAGCGCTTAGTCTTCTCCTTATAGATTCGGGAGCTATCATAAGCGTTCAGCCGAAACTCCTCCAGCGCATCTAGCTGCAATAAATGCTTCTCACAACACAAGTCAGCATCATAATTAAGCTGGCGGATAGCCCACCAAGCTTTATATTCTAGCTCAACAGGTAAATGACAAGACTTCCCATACACTAAACGATACGGTGAAGCACCGATTGGTGTCTTAAAAGCCATCCTATAAGCCCACAACGTGTCCTCTAGTTTAGCACTCCAGTCTTTCCGTGATTTAGACACTACTTTGCTCAATATCTCTTTTAGTTCCCTATTAGAGACCTCAACCTGTCCGCTAGTCTGAGGGTGATACCCCAAACCCCTACGGTGTTTGACACCATATTTAGACAGCAAAGCAGTCAACTGTTGTTCTCTAAAATGCATACCCCTATCGCTAATGACGACCCTAGGGACACCAAAACGGGGAAAAATAATCTTACGAAACAGCTTAATCACGGTCCTGGCATCACAGTTGGGAGTGGCAATCGCCTCCACCCACTTAGACACATAGTTTATGTGGGTTAATATCCGTATACTACCCTTCGAATTAAGGATTATAACGTAAAATTTATATGTAGTTTATAGTCATAAAACGAAAACAACAAGGAACCGACAAAGATATAGAAATAACCTTCGGTCCTAGTGCAAAAGGCAATGAGAGATCAAGTTAGATCTCCTCCTAATCGTTGCACCCAAGATGTCCGAGTAATGCCCTTGTGCTAGAGTGAATCCCCTAATTGCCTTGCAATATCGAGGGGATTGTTTTTGTGAGTTTTTAGTTGGATGAGAGATCCGGGGTTTAGGAGGCACAATTCCCAAAACCCTAATTTTGATTAGCAAATGATCAATTAGGTTAGACAAGAGGAGAAGCTCTCCTTTTGTCCTTGGATAGCTCGGCCAAACCGAGTGAGTAAGAGGGAAATGGGCTTTTCATTTCCTCTTCACTTAAACTCGTGATCCGGTCCATAGCTCGCTAAATGTATTCGACGCGGTTTCATTATAAACTGTTATCGGTTATCGGAAATTAAGGCATCAACTGATAATCCGGGTTAGTTGAATTATTAATACATGTCCGACAAAACAGTATTGTATAATTATATTCAATATACATTTAATTAAATATAAAACGCTTATATTTAATTTTACGAATTAACTGGTTAATTCGCCTTTAGCCCATGATATTTAATCCGTATTAAATATAATATCTCAACATCACATTTTGACTAATTATTAGTCAAATAACTCAGACTAACTGGTTAGTCAAATTTGGCATCTACATGACTGTATTTTCATACCGTCACATTACTCAAAACGTATCCTATAGGTGTGACTTTTAGGGACCAGTTGATCACCGCCATCTGTATGACAATAACGTCAAACTTATCTAGCAAGCCAACCGTTATTGATAAACGTGGATCAACTGATTATGATACAAAGTATACCCTTTTGATCCTTTTAGAGGTTTATAAGTCCTTGCACTAACTGTTAAGGACACCAACCCCAACAAGCTCCCACTTGTCCGTACAAGTGTATGTGCAATGACGTTATCCGCACTAACTGGAGGACACAGGCTCCAACAAACTCCCACTTGTCCGAACAAGTGTATGTGCGATAACCGATTCTCATATTCATTTAAAATTTCTCCCACTCAATGTAAAACAATTTGCGCTTACGGATCCGCAAAGGTCGTATTTTACAATCGATCCGTATCTAGAGTGGTTTCCCCGACTAGAGAGTAACTCAACCGATAAAACGAATCCGTATCCGAGCATGGCCATGCATTTCGATTCTGACTCCTCGAGTGGCCCTGAGAAATATCGAGTACCTGATAAAGGCTGAATATTTCCTTCAACTCGAACTCCTTCCGATCTAAGCACAGCATGAAATGACCCAGAAAAAATCTACTTGGCCCCCTGTTACGGATGACCGTGAGAAAGAAACCAAAGTCACCCAAAATCTGCCTTAGTCTCAAGAGACAGTCGATAGTCAAAAGATTCGACTCTTAGGATCATCATGGAGGTCCTATCCACGACCTGGCACCGAATGTTGTAAAACATTTAGGACTCCACGTCGATGTCACAATTGTGTCCTACGAAATATCCGTATAAATCGCCTCTGTGATTGGTCGGTCAACCTTGTTGACTTATGGCTAGTTGAACCCACCATCAACCAACGTCACAAAATAATTGCCGAGTTATCGGCTCATGTGTGCAATTAAGGACTAAAAAATATAATGTTTTTGCAGTTCACTTTGTGGTGTTCAAAATTTGTCGTACAAATCCACATGAAAAACAAAATATATATATAAAATATCAAAACGATGATGTTGTATAGAGTACAAAAGCGAATGAATCTAATCCATAAAAGAGTACTACAACTTAGGAACACGTTTAATTCCCATGGAATTAACGTGCCCTTCATGCTTATCTTGTCGTAATGCTTTAGTGAGAGGATCTGCTATGTTATCATCAGTAGCAATCTTTTCTATCACTACTTTCTTTTGCTCCACGTAATCCCGGATTAGATGAGCTTTCCGTTGTACATGTCTAGACTTGTTGCTAGACTTTGGCTCCTTAGCTTGGAAGATGGCACCACTATTGTCGCAATAGATGGTGATCGGGTCATTCGAACTAGGCACTACAGATAGCCCATGTAAGAATTGACGCATCCATATCGCTTCCTTTGTAGCTTCAGACGCGGCATAGTACTCGGACTCAGTCGTAGAATCTGCTTTGTAACATTTGTTTCGAACTCTTCCAAATGATCTGCAGCGCCATTAAGAGTAAAAAAAACGAATCCAGATCGAGATTTCGAGTCATCACGATCCGTTTGGAAGCTAGCATCTGCGTAACCAGTTGCGCATAGCTTTTGAGAGCCTCCATAAGTCAATGCCCAATCTTTAGTCCTCCGTAGGTACTTAAGAATGTTCTTGACAGCCAGCCAATGTGATTCACCTGGATGCTGTTGGAATCGACTTGTCATACTCAATGCATATGCCACGTTAGGACGTGTGCATATCATGGCATACATGATTGATCCTATAGCCGAAGCATAAGGAATCCGGTCATGCGCTCTTTCTCTTCCGGTGTCTCTCGGTGCCTCGAGACTTGCTCAAATGCACCCCTGGAGACATAGGAAGGAACCCCTTCTTGGAGTTAGTCATGCTGAATCTCTCTAGGACTTTGTCTATGTAAGACTCCTGACTGAGAGATAGCATCCGACGTGATCTATCTCGATAGATACGGATGCCTAGAATTCTTTGTGCCTCTCCCAGATCTTTCATCTGGAAATGGTTTTTCAACCATACTTTCACCGAAGTTAAGAGAGGTATGTCATTCCCAATCAGGAGTATGTCGTCAACATACAATATTAGGAAGACAATCTTGCTCCCACTCGACTTGATATATAAACATGGTTCCTCGACTGATCGAGTGAATCCATTTTCTTTTATCACTTGGTCGAAGCGATGATTCCAACTCCTTGATGCTTGCTTAAGTCCATAAATGGAACGCTTAAGCTTGCACACTTTCTTAGGATGTGCTGGATCAATGAAACCTTCGGGTTGTACCATGTACAACTCTTCCTCCAAAAAGCCGTTTAAGAAGGCGGTTTTCACGTCCATTTGCCAAATTTCATAGTCATGAAAAGCGGCAATCGCTAAGATAATCCGGATGGAACGCAACATGACTACGGGTGCAAAAATCTCATCGTAGTGCAAACCAGGCACTTGGGTGAAACCTTTAGCAACTAGTCGTGCTTTGTAGATATCTTGTTGACCTTCCACAGAATGCTTTATCTTGTAAAGCCATTTGCATTGAAGGGGACGAACCTTAGAGGTAAGTCAACAAGATCCCATACGTTGTTCTCATACATAGAGTCCATCTCGGATTTCATGGCCTCAAGCCATAGTTTCGAGTCGAATCGGTCACGGCACCTTTATAGGTTGCGGGTTCACTACTCGTTAAGAGTAGAACGTCATCTATGTCATGTTCCTCGACCATACCAATGTATCTGTCCGGAGGAATAGAGACTCTTCCCGACCTCCTAGGTTCCTCAGGAATATTCACCGCGGCCGGGATTGAAGGAATAGGTTCCTCCAATGGTTGCTCGGTGTTTGGTTCTGGAATCTCCGACAAGTCGAAGGTTCTATCACTCTTTGCATTCTCGAGAAATTCCTTCTCTAAGAATGTCGCACTCGCCGCAACAAAAACACGTTGTTCGGTTGGCGAATAGAAGTAATGACCACGTGATCCTTTAGGATAACCTATAAAGTATGTCTTGACCGATCGCGGGCCGAGCTTCTCTTCAGTCTCCACTTGACATAAGCCTCGCAGCCCCAAACCCGTATAAAGGACAAGTTAGGGACCGTTCCCTTCCATAGTTCATATGGAGTTTTGTCAACAGCTTTAGACGGACTTCGGTTAAGTATTAGAGCGGCTGACAAAAGAGCATAACCCCATAATGAATCAGGTAAAACCGTGTGACTCATCATGGATCGAACCATATCAAGTAGTGTTCGATTTCTCCATTCGGACACACCATTTAGCTGAGGTGTTCCAGGTGGAGTTAATCGTAGGGCGATCCCACGCCTTTAAGATGTTGATCAAACTCGTGAGAAAGATACTCGCCACCACGATCTGAACGTAGTGTTTTTATCTTTCTACCAAGTAGGTTCTGTACCCTATTTTGGTATTCTTTGAATTTCTCAAAGGATTCACTTTTGTGCTTCATTAAGTAGACATAACCATATCTACTTAAATCATCCGTGAAAGTGATGAAATACCTATAGCCTTCTCGTGCGGTGATTGACATAGGTCCACATACATCTGTGTGTATGAGCCCTAATAGGTCAGCAGCGCGCATTCCAACACCTTTGAAGGAAATACGAGTCATCTTACCGATGAGACATGATTCACACGTGCCAAATGATTGAAAATCAAAGGCCGAGATAGCTCCATTTTTAATGAGCTGTTTTACGCGTTTCTCATTAATGTGTCCCATGCGGCAGTGCCATAGATATGTTTGATCTTTATCACCTACCTTCAACCTTTTATTCATTACGTGTAATATTTCGGTCGTCTGATCTAAAACATAAATTCCGTTCAAGGAGACTGCCTTGCCATAAATCATATTGTGTAAAGAGAAAATGCAAGCATTATTTTCTATTACAAATGAAAAACCAAGTTTGTCAAGTGCGAAACCGAAATAATGTTTTTCGAAAGACTAGGAACATAATAGCAATCATATAATGATAACTCAAATCCGCTAGGAAGCTGGATCACATATGTCCCCTTTGAGATGGCAGCCACTCTTGCTCCATTCCCAACACGCAGGTCAACCTCACCCTTTACGAGAGGCTCGAGATTTCGGAGGCCCTGCACATGATTACACAGATGAGAACCACAACCAGTATCTAGTACCCAAGTTCCGTAACTTGCATGGTTAATCTCAATCATATGAATAAAAGTAGAAGGAGAAGACATACCAACAGGTTTAACGCGACCCGCTTTTATGTCCTCATGATAAACAGGACATGTCCGCCTCCAATGCCCGATCTTGTGGCGGTGATGGCATTCCATGTTTTCGGTTTTGCTCTTTGTCGCGCCTGATGAGTTGCTCGACTCACCAGGCCCACTCTTACCTGGACCCGACTTCTTAAACTTCGGTTTACCTCTCGCTAGGTTTGCACGAGCTTTGCCCTTACCTTTCCCTTTGTTTGACACAACGAGAACATCCTGTTTCATGCTCCCACCGAGCTTCATGTCCTTCTCGGTGCCTGCGTACGAGAAGGGAGTGCGATTCATGGGAGTTTTCTTCAAATCATTCATATAGTAATTCGCTCTAAATTGCGAATAACCATCGTGGAGTGAATGAAGAATACGGTCGATAACAATATTCTCGCCGATGTTACGGTTAAAGGTCTCCGGTTTCTCGACATTCTCAATCATGCTGAGAATGTGTGGGCTAACCGGTTGGCCCTTACGAGTCTCGCATCAAAGAAGCGAGTGGTATGCTCATAGGTCACGATTCTCGGTGCTTTCGAGAATTCCTTAGTGAGCGTGGTGAAAATCTTGTTTGCACCATGGGCTATGAAGCGTTTCCGCAAATTGGATTCCATTGCAAAAATGAGTACGTTTTTAATCGCACCCGCTTCCATACGAAATCATTAAACTTGGTGATTTCAAAGCAGCTCTAGCCGTGGGACCTGGGTTTGCGGGAGTGGCTCTAATAGATATTTGAGCTTCCGTCGCGGCGGCAGATTCCGTAATGCCGCCTCCCGATCCGCGAAGTTGGATCCATCATTCTTCAGTCGAGTAGACTGATTCATCTGATTCATGAAGATCCGAAGCCAGGACTCACGGTCCAATGTGGCACTTGGCATTGGGTTATCACTTTTTTTTTTTTTTTGGTAAAAGGTGAACTTATATTAATAAAGCAAACCCAGTTACATCGTTTGGAGCCCAACAGGCTAACAAAGCCCATAAGAAAATTACAACAATTCATTTCCTACGTTTCAGCAATACTACAGTAGAAGGAAATCACCAGCAGGTCAAGTTGTCACAGCTTTGATGCTATGAGCAACAAGAGCAATCACAGATTCAGGACGAGGAAGGTAGCCCTCCAACCTACACCTATTTCTGCACCACCAAATGGTATGAATAAGAGCAAGCAGGTGCACAGCAACAGATCTCTTCAGAATTTGGGAATGGAAATTGTGACTGAACCACCATACAACCCAGTCCGCAGTAGGTAGATGGCAACCTAGCATATGGGACATCACCGGCATTTACGGCTGAAAATGCGAGGCAAAGAAGAGGTGATTATGTGACTCAGGAGCCACATCACATAGTATGCAAGTGTCATCCATGGTAATACCCATCCTCTTGACCTATCTCTAGTAAGAAGCCTTCCATGCATCACAAGCCACCCTATGAAACAATGTTTTGGGAGAGCATCTTTAATCCAAACAAATTTGGTCCAAGTAACCTTAGTCATGGGAGGGCTCAACCAGTCATAGCCACTAGCAATGGAATATTCTTGATTAGGTTGTAGCCACCAATCCCCAACATAACCAGCCACCATAAGATCTCTGATCTTACATAGCTTCCTCCAAGCCCAACTTCCATTTTGTTTAGGATCATAAGAAAACCAAGAACCACTTTTAATATAAATAGAGTGAATCCATCTTACCCATAAATGATCCTTTTTCTGAGCTACCCACCAAATATACTTGCCCAAAGCAGCCTTGTTCCATCGTATAATGTCCTTCACATCCAAGCCACCATGAGTTTTTGTTTGACAAATCTGTTCCCAGGACACCAAGGTGTTGCCCTGATCATTATCAATGCCACCCGGAGGAAGTTTCGCATATGGCTGTGATCTTTTTCAGAATGGAAGAAGGGAGAATGAAGATTCTGGCCCAATATGTATGCAGATTAGATAGGACAGCCTTTATCAGAACCAAACGACCAGCATAACTCAATTTTCTGCTGCCAAGAGATCTAATTCTGGACACCACCTTATCAACCAAACTAGTACATTCAAGCACAGATAATTTTCTGGCAGCAATAGGTAGTCCCAAATATTTGAAAGGGAGAGTTCCATGAGACATCCCAAAGACCTTCAAAATATCATCAATTGTACCCACTGGGAACCCCATTACTATAGAGACTGGATTTCCCTTTGTTCATTTTAAGACCAGATGCCCTAGAGAAAGATTCAAAGGCCCTTAACATGCCAATTATGGAAGTTCTGTCACCTCTACAGAACATGAGGAGGTCATCAGCAAAAGCAAGGTGGGTGAGTTTGATTCTGCCACAAAGGGGATGGTAATTGTATGTAGTATAGTCCTTGATCTTGCCCAAAATTCTACTCAGGTATTCCAGACAAATAACAAATAAGAGGGGGGATAAGGGGTCCCCTTGCCTCAGGCCTCTTTTACCATGAAAGTAACCAAAGGACTCTCCATTAATAGATAAAGAGTAAGTGGGAGATGTAATGCACTCCATAATCAGGTTGGTGAAAACAGGGGGAAAATTAAGAGCTCTCAACATACCATCAACAAAACACCATTCAATGGAGTCATAGGCTTTTTGGAGGTCAAGTTTCATGATGACTCGGGAGAAACAAACCTTTCTATTATACATTTTGACCAAGTCTTGACATATTAGAATATTTTCCACTATATCTCTTCCCTTGATGAAAGCACTTTGTGAGGGGTTAATGATATCGAGCAAAATATAGTGCTCACCTATTGCACATGATTTTACTAATGCATTTATAAATTGAATTACAACATGCAATAGGGCGAAATTGGGTGACATCAGAGGGTAAATCAACTTTAGGAACTAGAGTAATGAGAGTAGAGTTGATTTGTTTAAGAAGTTTACCATTTGAAAAGAATTCTTGGACAGCAGAAATCACATTATCCCCAGTAATGTCCCAAGTATCTTTATAAAATTGGCTGCTGAAGCCATCAGGGCCAGGAGCTTTATTACCACCAATTTCAAACATGGCATTTCTGATCTCTGTAGGTGTCACAGGAGCCAGGAGGATCTCATGGTGAGCCATGTTCAGAATAGGGCCATCACTCACAATGTAGTCACAAACAGGATCAACAGGGGTACTACTCCCTAGTAAATTCTCATAATAATGAATAAATGCCTGCTGAATATCAAAACTAGAGGTGCACAAATTACCTTGCTGATCATGAATCTGTAACACCTTATTCTTTGCTCTTCTAGTCTTAATATGAGCATGAAAATAATGAGTGTTGTCATCACCCATATTAATCCAATCCAACTTTGCCTTCTGATCCAAGAACATATGCCAAGCCTTTTGTAACACAATCAATTCATCAGCTACCTTCCTTTGTGTATCAAGCAGAATGTGATCCATAGGATTATGAATAAGAGCCATTTGTATCTGAGATAGAGCCAATTTAGCCACTTTCACCTTATTCTCAATATCTCCCAAATCCCCTTTATTCAGAGCCTTAAGGTCATACTTGAGACCCTTCAATTTCTTCACATGTTGGAACATAAAATTCCCCTGAACAATCCTATTCCAACCTGTGCTGACAACTTGCTTGAAATTGGCATCCAAAGCCCACATGTTAAAGTACTTGAAAGAATGTTTTCTTGCACTAGGTTTACCCTGAAGATAAATGATGCAGGGACAGTGGTCAAAGGTCCCCTCAGGCATAAAATAGGCATAAGACTCGGGAAAGGTAAGAATCCAATCAGCATTACTCACACATCTATCCAATCTACTGTAAACAAGGGTATCCACCTGTTGTTTGTTGTTCCACGTATAATAAGATCCAATGGCCTTAAGATCCTGTAGATCACACTGGTGAAGACAGTCTTGGAAAGGTTTTATATCAGCAAGAGAGACAGGAGCACCCCCAAGTCTCTCATTAGGTTGCAATACATTGTTGAAATCTCCACCAACCAACCAAGACCCCTGAACAGCACTACAATATCCTTTCAAGCTATTCCACAAATTAACCCTCTCAGCAGCTTTGTTATACCCATAGACCAGAGTAAAAAAGAACACCTGTTGATTCCCCCTCATAGTGATTCTAGAATGAATAGATTGAGGACTAACATCTAGAATGTCCACAATAAAGGACCCAGGATTCCAAAGCAACCATATACGACCTCCTATAGCAACTGAGTTATTAGTGCAAATAGACCATCCACTACAAATATTGTTCCTTACTTTATTCCACATAATAGATTTGACTTTAGTTTCTACTAGCCCAAATAGCCCCAGATTATTATTGTGCAGGAACCATTTAATGTCCTTCTGCTTATTCAGGCTATTGAGTCCCCTAACATTCCAGAAACCGATGTTAGCCATGATCCATAACTCCCCTTAAACCAGTTCCAGTCCCTTTTTGTTTCAGTTGGGTTGATCGATAGTTGCCATGTTCGAGCATCCGAAAAAGTATTGCCATGAATAGAGTGTGAAGTACTCTTTGCCATTCTGTCTCATAACTCGGTAATAATGCCGCGGGGAGTTTGCACAGGTTGTGAGACAGTAACCCTAGGGATCACAGGTGTTGCAGCAACCATAGGAGCTTTCCCCTTCTCCACAGCCTTGGTTTGGGGTACAACCACCTTCTTTTGCCAAACTTGTTTAACTTTGACCCCCTCTTTTTTCTTCCTGCATTGATCCTTATTATGTCCTATGCCTAAGCATTGTGAACACTTTAGGGGTAACCAGTCATACTCAACTTTCACAGTATGATCTTTCCCTTTCTCATCCTTGAATTGTATGGAGTTAGGAAAATTTTGAGTAACCTGCACATCCACCAGTAGCCTAGCATAACCAAGGAAAGTTTTGTGACGAGTAGCTTCATCACATTGAACATACTCCCCGATAAGACCACTAATTTTTTTCAAGCACTCAATCCCCCAGAACTTCAAATCCAAGCCTGACAATTTGATCCAGATAGGAACAGTTTGGACATTCTGTTTGACAAGATTCACATCTGGAGTCCATTCATTAATGATAACCGGCTTGTTATCAAACATAAAATGTCCCAAACTAACCACCTCCTTCATTTTTTCAACAGTCTTAAATCTGACTATGAAAACTCCATTAGGCATAAAAGAGATTTTATCCACATCATAATCCTTCCAAATTCTCTTAAGATACCCAGAAACAACATTCCAAGGAGGGTTTGTACCCATGATATACCCGTATAACGAAGACGCCCAGTAATTAATTTCAGGTAAAACATCAGCTTCAGAAAGTTGCAGAGTAGTCTTACCAGAAATAATAGGAGAGGGAATCTGGGGAATACCAGGTGATTTCTTCCGTTTTTGAACCTCAGTCCAGGTACCATTCTCCTCCTCAATGAGAGATTCAGCCACCAAAACGGTCTCCGATGTAGATGGTAATAAAGGAAGCACAACGACCTCTTCCTCCTCCGTTACATCCTCAACCAATGGTTCCTCCTCTAATGATTCCAAAACCTCAAACCTAATCTTCGACGCCGAGCCTACAGAACGTTTATTGTTATTCGAATTTTTTTGATTTTTCCGAGTTTTTGCCATTGTTGCGTGAAAATTAGGGTTGATTAAAGGTGAGAAAATTTTTTGGGAATTTTTTTCGCAGGAACTTTATCTCTCATCTTTATCTCTCTCCATTGGGTTATCACTTGAACCAGCCATTTGTTGTTTAGCAGTTTAAAATCGTGATCTACACTGAAAAAGAAGGAAAAACAAAACGAAATAAGCAACTCATCGAGGTGATTTAAGTCTATTTTAAAATTCATTTTAAAACATGTAGACTCTCGCACTTGCATAATTGATCTCCCTCAAGAAAGATACAAGTGATCCCAAGACTCAATTTCTGTAAATTGATAAGCCAACTGTTTAGCTAATTCTTTCGGAAGAACTCTTGGTCGATAGATTTCTGTAAATCCTATCTATTAGTCCACCATAGTCACAGGATCGTACGAGTGACCATAGTGTTGAGATAAAATAAGTCAATCGGTTCCAATTTACCCGACGTAGAAGGGGTCATAGTATGCCTACCGACGAAGAAGGGAGTCCTTGGAGTTTGACCTATAAAGACCGTTCTCAATTTTGGTTTATACGAGGAAGATCCCATCAACTTAATTATAATTCATTTTAAGTGAACGAAAAACTAGCGTCTGCGTGAATGAATCAATTTAGGTGATGGCTTAGCATGATCGTGTGACATACGAATGTCAATGAAAACTAACTCGTGACCTCTATATGTGTCAGTTTTCATGCAATAATTAGGTGGTTTGGTTTTTAGGCGGAATATGATGCATACTATCGTTACATAAAAATAAATAAATGAATGCGATACGTAAATAAAAAATCCTAGTGTGGCCTATCCTAGTAAAAAGAACAAAGTACAACTTTGGAATCCACCGTTGGACCCGAAAAGCTTGTCTTGATGTTCCATCTTCATCCAAGTAGCGGGAGTGAGCATCCGGTCTCCATCTTTAGTCTTCTCAAGAATTACAATTTAAAATTTACAAATATAAACCTATTTACATTCTAAATAAAAACTGTAATTAAAAGAAATAAAAATGGAGATACGAGATCTCAAAATACAACCAAGACCGTGTTCCATCATTACGGTAACACGTTCTACTAAGGCCACACTAAGTTACAACCGTTTGCAAAATAATTAAATACGTAATTAAAAGGCATTCAAAACATTCAAAATATATATAAGAACGATAAAACAAAATGCATCAACTAAAAATTCAATTTATTCGTGACATAATTCCGTAATTATGTTAAATTTTTTTATCCAAACCACCAAAGATAATTAAAATTATGTGACAAAACCGCTTCATCAACTTAATTTTAATTCGATATAATCCGTTACAATAAATCATGTTAGTGTAACTTTATTTTACGTGGGTGAACCGTTTCACTAACAAGCGAGAGCATAAAAACGTTTTATGCATAAAAAGGGGCCGAAAAAGAAAAAAAAAACAGGAAATTTTTTTTTTTTTTTTCTTCTGTACTGTTGACGTGAACAGTACCAGGGGCCAAAAAAAAAAATTTTTTTTTTTTTTTTAATAAAATGGCAGAATTGCCGAGAGCCTCTAATGGCCAAAAAAAATTTTTTTTTCACGGCTCAATTTGTGAGCAAAGAAAGATCAAAACAAAACGGTTTGATTAAAACACAATTGCAATTTACTCTAATCCGGATTAAAATAAAAGTACAATTGACATGTTCTTCACATTTGTTGTAATTATCGCTTAAAACAACAAATCGCTAAGAACAATAAAACGAGACAATCAATAGATCGAATGATCTAGCAAAGTGTGTGGCACGCAAAACGATGCAAGAACGAAAACAAATAAAAACAGGCCGTGAAACAAGAGGCCACACGGTTTTCAATAAAAATTTTCGAACCAAAAATTGTACCACACGAAATTTTAAGCAATGATTTTAACCGATCTTTAACATATAGCAATAACCTTCGGTCCTAGTGCAAAAGGCAATGAGAGATCAAGTTAGATCTCCTCCTAATCGTTGCACCCAAGATGTCCGAGTAATGCCCTTGTGCTAGAGTGAATCCCCTAATTGCCTTGCAATATCGAGGGGATTGTTTTTGTGAGTTTTTAGTTGGATGAGAGATCCGGGGTTTAGGAGGCACAATTCCCAAAACCCTAATTTTGATTAGCAAATGATCAATTAGGTTAGACAAGAGGAGAAGCTCTCCTTTTGTCCTTGGATAGCTCGGCCAAACCGAGTGAGTAAGAGGGAAATGGGCTTTTCATTTCCTCTTCACTTAAACTCGTGATCCGGTCCATAGCTCGCTAAATGTATTCGACGCGGTTTCATTATAAACTGTTATCGGTTATCGGAAATTAAGGCATCAACTGATAATCCGGGTTAGTTGAATTATTAATACATGTCCGACAAAACAGTATTGTATAATTATATTCAATATACATTTAATTAAATATAAAACGCTTATATTTAATTTTACGAATTAACTGGTTAATTCGCCTTTAGCCCATGATATTTAATCCGTATTAAATATAATATCTCAACATCACATTTTGACTAATTATTAGTCAAATAACTCAGACTAACTGGTTAGTCAAATTTGGCATCTACATGACTGTATTTTCATACCGTCACATTACTCAAAACGTATCCTATAGGTGTGACTTTTAGGGACCAGTTGATCACCGCCATCTGTATGACAATAACGTCAAACTTATCTAGCAAGCCAACCGTTATTGATAAACGTGGATCAACTGATTATGATACAAAGTATACCCTTTTGATCCTTTTAGAGGTTTATAAGTCCTTGCACTAACTGTTAAGGACACCAACCCCAACAGTTTACAGCTACCAGAATATACCTGTTACCCTGGCTAGACGGGAATGGTCCTTGATAATCAATGCCCCATACATCGAAAATCTCAACCTCTAAGATGCCGTTCTGAGGCATCTCATGTCTCTTGGAAATGTTTCCCGTTCTCTTGACAAGCATCACAGCTAGCAACAAAAACTTTAGTGTCAGCGAAAAGAGTTGGCAAATAAAAACCTGACTGCAATACCTTAGCCACGGTACGTGATGGACCGTGGTGTCCTCCACAAGGGGCCGAATGACAGCCTTCTAGGATAGCTTTGGTCTCCCACTGCGGAATACACCGTCTGTAGAGTCCGTCTGCGCATTCCTTAAATAAATAAGGGTCATCCCAGAAATATTGTCGTGCATCGTGTAAGAATCGCTTGCGCTGCTGATGAGATAAATCCGGTGGCAGTGCCTGACTGACAGCAAAGTTAGCATAGTCTGCAAACCAAGGTTCAGCACCATCCTTAGAATTCACAGAAGTCATAGAAAAAACATCAACAGAAAATAAAGAGTCATCAGCATATGAATCATTAATAGGAAGAGAATCCTCCCCTTCCTGATGCGTCAGACGCGAGAGGTGGTCGGCCACGACATTTTCTGCCCCCTTCTTATCGTTAATTTCCAAGTCAAACTCCTGTAAGAGGAGTATCCATCTCAGCAATCTGGGCTTAGCTTCCTTCTTGTTCATAAGGTATTTCAGCGCAGCATGATCTGTAAAAATAATAACTTTAGAACCCAACAAATACGATCTAAACTTGTCTAACGCATAAACAACAGCTAAAAGCTCCTTCTCCGTGGTAGCATATTTCACTTGAGCTTCATCCAGAGTTCGGCTCGTATAATAGATCGCACTCAGCGCTTTGTCTTTCCGTTGGCCCAGCACCGCTCCTAGTGCATAATCACTGGCATCGCACATAATCTCGAAAGGCAGCTTCCAATCCGGAGGCTGGATAATGGGTGCAGAGACCAAACCCTAATTCAAAGTGTTAAAAGCAGAAATACATTCATCGTTAAAATCAAAAGGAGCATCCTTTAAAAGAAACTGTGTAAGCGGTCGAGCAATCTTTGAGAAGTCCTTGATAAACCGACGATAAAAGCCAGCGTGACCAAGGAAACTTCTCACCCCCTTAACATTAATTGGAGGGGGTAATTGCTCGATTACTTGCACCTTTGCTCTGTCTACCTCAATACCCCTGTTGGAGACTAAGTGCCCAAGGACAACGCCCTCATTTACCATAAAATGGCACTTCTCCCAGTTTAGCACCAGATTAACCTCAATACATCGCTGCAAAACTTTATCAAGGTTAGCTAAACAATTATCAAAGTCATTCCCATAGACACTAAAATCGTCCATAAAGACTTCCATGATAGACTCTATATACTCAGAAAAGATCCCCATCATACACCTTTGAAAGGTAGCAGGGGCAATTACACAAACCAAAAGGCATCCTGCGATAAGCAAAAACACCCTTCGGACAAGTAAAAGTAGTCTTTTCCTGATCATCTGGATGAATAGGGATCTGAAAGAACCCTGAGTACCCATCCAGATAACAGAAAAACTCATGAGAAGCCAATCTCTCTATCTTCTGATCAATGAAAGGGAGGGGGAAATGATCTTTCTTAGTGGCGGCATTTAATTGCCGATAATCTATACACATCCGCCACCCGGTCACTAGTCTAGTAGGTATTAGCTCATTATTTTCATTTCGGACAACTGTAGTACCTCTTTTCTTAGGTACCACCTGAACGGGTCTTACGCATTTAGAATTCCCAACTGAATAAACAATACCTGCGTCGAATAGTTTCATAACCTCAGCCGTCACAACCTCCTCCATCTTCGGATTCAGCTTTCGCTGACCCTGCCTGCAAGGTTTTTGATCATCCTCTAGCTCAATCCTGTGCATGCAGACATCAGGGCTGATGCCCTTAAGGTCATCCAACGAATATCCCATCCCCTTCCTATTTCTCTTAAGAACAGTCAATAAAGCAGTTAACTGTCCGTCATTGAGCTTAGCGCTCACAATCACTGGAAACTGCTCAGTATCATCAAGAAAGGCATACTTAAGGTGAGAGGGAAGAGCTTTACGCTCGGGGACCTTTACCTCGACTGAGCACAAGGTGTGTGCCAAATTTTCTACCTGTTCCAGCCGAACGTCAGACAGCTCTATCTCATCTGTAGTAATTCCAAGCAACTCCTCGACATCGTCCTCGTCATCTGAAAAATCTGCACACTCATCTAAAAACATCAAATACTTCTGCGGATCCTTAACTAAGGAATCCGACCAAAAATCGTAAGCAGACTCATCAATAATATCAACAGAATAACAAGTATCCTCTATCATCGGTCTAGACAAGGTCTCAGGTAGACCAAACGTAATCACATCATCACCTACCTTTTAGAGTCAAACGCCCGAGTTTGACATCAATAATAGCTCCAGCTGTACACAAAAACGGTCTACCCAAAATAATCTGGGTACGGGTATCCTCAGCAATGTCTAAAACAATAAAGTCCATCGGAATAAAGAATTTGCCCACCTTGACGGGCACATCCTCTAAGATACCTAAGGGTCGTCTAACAGATCTGTCGGCCATCTGTAGGGTGATATTGGTCATTTTTAGGTGACCCAATTTAAGCTTAGAAAAGATAGAATAGGGCATGACACTGACACTAGCTCCAAGGTCACACAGCGCCCTATTTATCACCATATCTCCTATAACACAAGAAATAGAGAAACTACCCGGGTCTTTCAATTTAGGGGGAGACTTTCCCAAAATTAAACTACTAGACTCTTCCATGAAAGCGACAGTAGCTGTTTCTCCAAATTCCCTCTTACGTGTAATAATATCTTTCATAAATTTTGCGTAAGGAGGTATTTGGGTAATTAACTCAGCAAAAGGAATGGTTACCTGAATATTTCTTACCATATCTGCGAATTTGCTGAATTGTCTCTCCGTCTTCGTGTCGCGTAATCGACTCGGATAAGGGACCTTGACCATAGGAAGTGGGTCCTCTTATTTCTCTTTACCTTTATCAGTTCTTGACACCCTCGCAGCACAGGAGGGTACCCCACTACGGTCAGCATTGGAATGCGTGTCCGTACGCTCAGTATCTCTCGATCGAGGCTCAGAAGTGCTCGATCGAAAGCTTTTCTTACTAACCTCTCTCGATCGAGAGGTTTCATTGTGTATCTCACTCGATCGAGAGGTGTTGGCTCTCGATCGAGGGATTTCTTCCTCAATACTGGCCGATCGGAGGTAAGTTCACTCGATCGACCACCTTTCAGCAGTTCTTCGTCATTTTGCTGAACGGTAATCCTTGCCTCGGCATTTGGACTTTCTGAAGTAGGTTCTGGTTCGTCATAAGTTCGACCACTCCTCAAACTTATTGCATTTACCGGGTCTTCCTTTAAACACATCGACTCACACTTTTCGAGCAGTTTACGGAGGGTATCCGCACCAGATTGCTGCTCCAGATGTTGCGTGTGAATGGCGGCCTTAAGATTGTACTCGACTTGAATATTGTCAGCATAAAGCTCGAAGGAAGGGCCTCCTTGCCTAAACTTCCGATAGGCTAGAACTCTCTCGGATGTAGCCATACATGAAATGGGATTGTGTCCCCATTCGCCACATCTTCCACAGATTGCCTCCATAGCTGAACTATAACCTGTAAGCACAAAAAATTCCGGGCCAAGAATGAGAACTGTCTCAAGGAATAAATTCCCTGAGACAAAAGACAAACAAAGGGACTATAAAATTGCACCGTCTCCCCGGCAACGGCGCCAAAATTTGACACGGCTGTCGCAACCCTGTCAAAGATAAAACCAACGGGTCTCAACTAAATGTAGCAGAGGCAGTCGGGTATCGAAACCACAGGGAGATGGGAATCCTATAGTCAACTAGGTCTGTCGGAAGTATCCAAAATGGGGGGTTTGATTGTTTGTTTTCTAAAAACTACGAGTAGAGGAGAGAATAAAAGGAACGAGAGATAAATAAAATAGAGATGAGCAAGGAAGAAAAGTACTAGGATTGTCGGTTCACCATGGCTTCCAAAATCCGGACTAAATCATGAATGCCCTAAATTCAAGTTGTGGGTAAAAAACGTCACCTTTCGGTCCTTAGTTCGCCCTAGGCAATACTAGTTTAGCTTTCGCCCTAGCTAGCATAAATCCTAATATAACGCTGCAGAACTACTCCTTTTCCAATCTTTCGATCTAGGAGAAGGGGATATCGAGACAGTTAATTGAGTGCGTCGACTCAAACAATTAAAGGATATTAAAGCAGCAGATGCATACAACTAGACTATGGGTATTAATTAAATCGTCCTTCCTACGCCATGGCTACCCTAAATCCTAGCAAAGCGATTAGCTGTTCATGATCGAAATGAGGGACAATAATAGCAAAACAAATGATAATAGATACATAATAAATGAAACTGAACTGAAATTATGCTAATGATAATACCGAATTCAACGAAAGAAGAATTGAGAAAATGGCGATGAAAAGTATTTCTGATCCAAAACTAAAGCAACAGTCTCCGTTCTACGTCTAGAATGTGATAATTAGGTCTCTCGTATTCCTTGCCTATTTATAAGAAAAATAGCAAAGAAACAAAACGTATAGAACAACAACAAAACCGAACTAAAGCCCATCAGCGCGTGGCCTCTCGATCGAACTCCACAGTTGCTCGATCGAGAGCTTTCCCTAACTATATCCCTCGATCGAGAACAGGACATCTCGATCGAGGCCTTCACCTTTGCATTCACTCGATCGAGAACAGGACATCTCGATCGAGGGGTTCTTGACTTCTTGTGTGTTCTCCTAATCCTTTGGATGCCTTCACGCGTCTCAAGATGGTAAGGTTTCACGCCGACTCTCTTAAGCAAGCTTGGAAGACCGCAAATAGGCTGATTTCCAGTCATTCCGTTTCGTACCTGCAAATTATGCAAAACAGACCAAAGTAGACTATTCGGGGTATAAAGTGACATAATATCACTCAAATACATAGAAATGCGTGCCAAAAGAGACCGTAAAAGTCTATATAATATGCACGCATCAATGGTCCAACTTGTTCTTTTAAAAGTCCCCCTAGTGTCATTACAATTGACCATTTAGAGGCTCATGTTAAAAATAATGACCTTGTAGTAGATGACATGCTAGCCATGGGTGATCTTGATCCCGACTATTGTGAAATAGATGAGGTTTTACCCGAGTAATTTGAAACTTTTGAAAATACTTTCACATGGTATGTAGATGACCCATTTAAGGTTGATGGAGGACTTAGTGATCCACACATAGAGGTTAAGTGGGATATACCTCCCATTTTTTATGAGTCCTACCACATTGAGTTTCATACCACTAATTTGAGACCATTCGTGATTATAATTTGTGCACTACGGTTATTTTTATGGTCTTAAGCATGATGCTCCATCTCTGGGTGACGAGTGGAGTAGTACGGTGATTCTCTTCCAAGTCTCTAATGCGCATTTTGATAATATTTATCTTTACCTACCTTTGATCTTTCATGCTTATATCTTATCAATTGTTTATATTTGCTTTTGTATTGCTCATGCGCAGGTATATGATAGACTTCTAACGACTTTGACCTGATTTTTAAAGATAAAAATGGTTGTGTCACCTGAAGAAAAACAAGTCTAGCAAGACATTAAATTTGCGCTTCTCGGGAGGCAACTCGTGTTTACAATTTATAGTTTTTTTGAACAATTTCTATTTCAATTTGGTTTTGATGTAATAGTTAAGACTATAAGACATTTAGTTTGCTTTAGTTTGTAGTAGCTTGTCTTTTGCAGGTACTTTGCTACATGCATTGGACCTTACTCCGTTTTCAAGCTAGCTTGGGGGAGGCTTCTACACTTTAGTAAGCTTTCTTTCCTTCCTTTATTTTCGCATGTGTCATCCCATCTCCCCTTGTTGATTTTTGTTTGTCTATCTTTGTGTCACACATTGAGGATAATGTGTTGTTCTAACTTGGGGGAGGGATTTAGTGTAATGTGTTGTTCTAGCTTGGTGGAGGGATTTAGTGAGTCTAGATATTTAATTGCTTTCATATGTTGAAAAATACAAAAAATTGAAAAAGTTTAAAAATTTTATAAAAATATCCATGTTGTATTCACCCATTTGTCTTAGGCATAATGTCATTCCTCCTTGCATTTCTCATTGTAGCTTTTTAAGCTAATGATTCATGCTTATTGACGGGTTTTGCTTGCATGTGGATGTCTTGACATAGTGGGTGTTGGATGAATTTTGGACAAAGTATACTTGATCTTGACATTGGTAAGCTACACATATGGTAAGGTAGAGCCTCCAAAAGGCCGATGCATCTTTATCCGGTCTCATTTAGGTGTGTGTAGTTTCTCCTCTTGGTGTGCGTTACAGCTATACGCACAAGTATGGTTTTTTGTTCCATTTTGTATGAGTTTTGCTATCATGATTGCATTTTGAAGCCATTCACTTGTTTGCCAACAAATATTTCCCAAATCTTGCACATTTTCCTAGCAACATATAACATTGCCTACCTTTGTTGAGCTAGTGACTTGCTACTTGTGATTGGGGTGCTCTCTTATTTGGGATATGGTTATTTGTCACTATTGTGAGCATTTTTGTTACGGAATTGCTGATTCCCGTAATTTGGTGAATGGTGGTGAAGAAAAAGAAAAAGAGAGTTGAAAAAGATAGAAAAAAAGAAAAGAAAAGAATAGAAAGAAAAAGAAAGAAGCATGAGAAAAATGATAAAAATGATAAACAAAGAAGAAAAATAAATATGAGTTGCTTCCATGTTTGAAATGTATTGTTTTGGGAAGTAGTCTATTGTGCTATAATGAAAAAAATGAGTCATCATCCTATTTTTGGCTCTAGTTCTTGCTCTTGGAAAAGGTTAAGGTTTGGAATAAGCACCCTTGCACTTTTTGGTTAGTTACTAGCTTGACATTAGCTTCACATGACCAAAAACATCTTTCCACCTTCTTACTTATTCCCACTAGCCTTCTTTCTTTGTTATTGGCTTTTTTTCTTATGCAATTTGATCATGATTAGCATTATCTTCTTGATTTGGAATGTTTACCATACTAGATTGCGGGCGCATTCTCTTGAGTCATAGATAGGAGAGTGTCACATTCCATATATTTGCCCTATTCATAACATGAGTGTGAGTGTTTTCCCGTGAGGAGCCCAATGTCATATAAGATCATGCAAGAGTCGAAATGTCCATGTGAAGTCGTTTGTGTAGTGTCGTCATGTAAATCTCATCCATGTTGTTTCATTTTCCCGATGCCCATGTTGTTTCGAGATTTAATTCATTGTACTTTAAAGTTACTTGACGGAAACTGTATGCAGTTGGGATGATTGTTGCTCTTACCCTTTTCCTTGTCACACATTATGTTCTGTGCTTGCTTGAGGACAAGCAAGAGTTTAGTTTGGGGGAGTTTTATAAGTCCATTTTATATATACTTTAACCCCCTATTTTACCCCGGTTTTGCACTTCTATTAGTGTATTTGTGAGCTAATTCCATGTTCTAGGTATTTTTGCTCGTATTCATTACATTTTGTAGGAAATAAAGCACTCGGTAGCTTTTTTCAATCAAATTAGCATTCACCCAAGTTCACGAGGCTAATAAGAGCAAGTCTTGACCATGCAAAGGTGTTTCGGGAAGTATAGGGGCATTTTGGGAAGAAATTGGAAACCCGAGCATGAAGATATCCAAATGGGTCAATGGACAAAGATAAATAAAATGAATCCCATAAAGAAGTTGAGAGCAAGGAGCTTAGGATGCCATTTTGGATTCCATATGAGCATTCAACCGAAGGAATTAAGAGGCATTAAGACATAGCATTGGATTCTCTATACAAATTAAGATGGAATTAAGAGAACCGAGCTAAAACCACACGACCCCGATCAGGGTGTAGTGTCCCTGATCGTGGTTACCCCGTCATTTATTGTTTACGTTTCGTCTTATGGTCCTATATAAAGGGTGTTGATCCAGGACCTCAAACACACCTCCTACACCACTTTCATACTCTCATTTCAGTTCTTAGTTTAGTTTAGATTAGATTTCCCTTAAGCATTTCCTCTATGTTATAAACAATTTCCTTAGGCATTTCAAGTTCATTTACAATTTATATTTCAAGTATTTGTTCTTCTATATTCAAGTTCTATTTCCATTATAGAGTAATCTCATTTCTATTATTATTTTGTTATTCCTTTGTCGTTTCCATTTACTAATTATAATGCTTACTTTGTCATTTGTCATTAGATTAGTTATCATTATGCAGGAATAGTTCACTAGTATAGGGATTAAGGTAAGCCATGCATAAATAGTTTTAGCAATTGTTGAATTGGGATGTTATTATATCGAGTAAAAGTTTCTACCACATGTTTGCATTGTTTTGTTAGTCTTTGATTTTTGGCCACTATCTTAGATTAAATTTGTTAATTCACTTTTATAAGTCGAGAGGCATGAAATTGAATTAGACTAAGCATGTGTTAGTAGACGACCTAGCCCTAGAGAGAGCTCGTTAGGACCCGTTCTATGGTTGATAATAAGGCCGAGAGCTGGTTTTTTTTAAGCCTAAACAATTAATGATATTATCAACTCCTATGTTTAACTTGAGCATTTACATAATTTGCATGTGTGACCCGACTTCCCTAGACTCTTCCTTTATTATTATTGTTTCATAAACCCAACCAAACCAATTGATAACCGATATTGATAGAATTCACCGCATAATAACTTGTATAGCATCTCCCGTCTCCTTTTGTTCGACCCCAATTACTACATTCATTTGTGTCTAGGGTATTTACCTTTGATTAGGTTGCGACATCCAATCAAGACCTAAGCAATATGAAATATGAAACCAAATCTATGGATAAAGTTTTTCATATATGATTCCTCATCATATTAGACCTAAGCCCCTATATAGACCACATACTCACAAGAATGATTTATTTATATAATTCTAGAATACAAAAACCTATAATTCTGATGGCTAATTTTTTGATAGTTTTTAATATTTTTAGTTGTTTGTTTAGATCCTTTATGGTATTTATTTCTAATTTAGTGCTTTTTCTTTTCAATGTCTTTGTTGTGAAGGCTTTCAAACTTTTTGTGAAACCGTCAAACTTGGACAATCATTATTCATACAAGAAGGGTAATTTTAAATTCTTCTTTTCATTGTTCTAATTTTTTTTTTTTTGTGTTTATATATATATATATATATATATATATATATATATATATATATATAGTTTCATAACAAGATTAGGTATTATCAGTGACGATAATTGATCCGTTTTCTATCTATATACCTTTTCTATTCATTAATAATAATTTTTTTTTGTCTTTTTGTATTATTTATTACCCCGAAATACACTTATTTTCGGTATAAAACGGTGGAAGCAGCGCAAAACACTTATAGAGTACTAGGGGTTTATGTACGAAAAACCGGATAAATTAATAGTTTCATAAAATGATTATGTGACACCCTTAAAATTTAGCGTTATCTAATTACTTAAATGCGTAAATTCTACGGAAAAACTGGTAGGATATGTTTGTAAATGGTTCAACTAGATAAAACCTGCAATTTAAAAAAAAAAATTCTAACTAAACCATTCACAACCAATCCAACTCAAGAAGTCCAACGTTCCCAATAGACGGGTGCCAAAACCTGCAATTGCTAACAATCTAACTTACTTGCACCGCTAAAGGTAAGAAAATAAATAATGATACAACCCAAAATAGAAAAGGGAGACATATGTCCCTTCAAATTATATACAAAACCAAAAGTTAAAAGGTTATATACATAACCAAAAGATAAAAGGTTTCTACAAAAGAAAGCCAAACTAGGTCCAAGGTTCCTTGCTCACTAGCTCGTCTGTGACCCCAACTAAGCATCAACAACCTGTCAATCGCATTTTATACAAACACGAAAGCCACAATTCAGTGGGGAGTAACTTCGAGTCCTCCCAGCCACGAATCGTCAAAATTAATGTAACATGTAATGTAACATGTAAACAATTTGATAAACCATTTACTTATCATGTATTCTAACAAATGACCCCTAAACTGACCAAACTAAACTATCATGTGAATCATATAACAAATAGTAATCCAAACTTTATCAATCAGAACCGCTTACATCTCACCTATTACAGTTCATAAAATCACCATACAAGAAAGGGCAATATATCAAAGACAGGCATAAGTTCTTAGTACGGTCAATAGTCACTTTGTAACTCGAGTCTATACCACGAGGTAGGGAAGGTAATCGAACCGGTATCTTGGCTCAGCGGTTAATATTAATAAAACATGGCCAAGAGACAACACAACCCTAGCCTAAAATCACAGCCTTGACCTAGACATGCGGATACACACCACCGCACCCAAGACCCACAACTTTTTTTAAAACAAAGTGAAGTGAGTACCCTAAGGAGTCCACCAAAGGGTTGGCTAGTACTTAAGCTGACCACTTACTATCAAAATAAGTAACTGAGGTCATGCCCCAACTTGGATAAACATCCACTAGTCAGGAACACAAAGGCTATCAAGCAGTGAACATATACTCGTCAAAGACTATAAAGACCTATCTATGATGAAGGCCGAAGTACTCACCTAGGACCTAGTCCCAGCTAATCCCAGCTTGAATACTTTAGCCCACACTACACAAGACTCACCACACAAGTCAAGTAAGACACCCACTTAACCTTAAGAGGGCAAAAAGTCCTACTTACCAACATAAATTCTAACATTCTATCATGTGAAAGGCTATAATATTGTCTATTCAAAGATACAAATCCAACAAGTGTCCTCAATAAGAATTCAATACTAACTTCCAATTCTAGCAATTTTAACAATATTAAAGGCTTTAGGGGAATCTAGGGCCATTACTACAAAATAAGAAGCTATTTAAATTCAACTAACTAAATAAGAAGCTATTTAAATTCAACTAACTACACATGTGAAATAGAGATATAATAAATGGCCTAAAACAAGAAAAAGGCCGATTATCTAATTCATTCAACCAATTTTTACCCGCAACCCCAGCCTGCGGCAGTGCACGGTCAAATTGCGGTGACCAATCACTCAATTAATCGACATCGCATCGATTAAAGGGACTAAGGCTCGATTTTAATGACAATCAACAAAACATTACAATTATCCCTATACAATTCATTCTGAGCCTATTATTTACAAATTCATTTTGTAAACTATCCTAACATGTGATAACTATTAATATAAGCATAGTTTTACCATTAACATAATTTTTATTACTTATATGATTCAATTCCTAAAGTGTACTCATACTAACTAAGTCATTAATAAACCTTAAATGACAAATTTTGCATGGAAAACATGAAACAAGCAACGGACCGACCGGCCAACCGTGGGCTAGCCGTGGGCACCTTGCCACGACTGCCCGGCCTGCTTGCCCGTCCCCTACACCACCATTTTTTTCCATTTTTATTTAGTAAAAGACCGTCTGAACCTTAATTAATCGTTCCCAATTCAACTTTGTTAATTTAAACTAACAAAAGGCATAATTTAAGCATACATGCAACAAATTTTAACATGTGAAAACTACTACTCAAACAAAAATTCACCAAACATACAAAAATCAAAAACATGTGACGATCTTTCGTCGAGTAACTCGAAATATGTTACCTTAAGCTAGAAAAAAGAGCAATTAGCACCTCAAACCCAAACCCTAACTAGCAACTATCCGCTTTCTTCGACAATATACGAGTCCCCAAACTCGTCTTCCAATCCTTCACCTAAATAAACAATTAAAACACAATAATAAGCACATAAAACCGAAATTACCGAAATTTCGTCTTAAAACAACTTAATGAAAACTGAAATTAAATTATACCAAGTTGTAGATCTCGACGAGGGGATTCCGGAAAGGTAAATTATGCGAAAAACCGATAAGAAACGAAGGAGATGTGACGATTTTTAGCTTAAATGTATAAAAATGGAGTTTTGGTAATGTTAGAGGTTGAAGAAGATAAGAAAACCAGAAAAAATGAAGGGGAAGGGGCTGGTGCGCGTGAAAGGAAGAAAGGAAAGGAAAGAGCGGGTTTGAGTCGGGATTTTTCGAGTCGGTTTTGACTCGTTTCGATAATAATTAAAACCGTAAGTCAAATGCAAATTCCGTCAAAACCAAAGTTCTTAAACACGAGATTACAATAAAATTGAGTATTCATACGACCCATTTCCAAATTCGTTTACCCAACGTTCAAAAGAATTGTCATTTTCCCCCCGATACGCCCTTATTTCGAAATAAAAAGTTTTACACGGTTTAAACTATTTTTAAACATCTCGAAACTATCAAAATAAATACTTTTCTTCAAAATATAATAAAATTATATTTCTTTGAATTATTTTTACTTTAAATACTTAAATATCAACTTTTATTTGATTAATAAATTATTTCCGAAATATATTAACGGTCCGAAATTACGGGGCGTTACAGATTAGGTATTATCAATGGCGAGAATTGGTCTGTGTGTTTATTTTTGTATACCTTTTTTATTCTTTGATAATATTTTTTTCTTTTTGTAAGATTTGTTACCCCGATATTTTCTAAGAAGTTAGCCAAGAGCTAAAACACTCCATTTCAAATCTACTTATCATGGAACTCAATAGATTCATTGCGTCAACATGGAGAATATTACTAGGCAGTAATGTAATTACACTACTACAGATACATGCTATAACAACGGGTAAAAATCGTTGTTAAAACAAAAAGCGGACGTTGTTAAAGTGGCCGTTGTAAAAGGTATTTACAACGGTTAGGTTATTTACTAAAACCGTTGGTGGAAATTATTCACAACGTTTAAAAGCCGTTGTTGTTGCGAGTAAGTCGTTGTGGAAAGTTTGACAAAATTTTGGTGGGAAAGATATAACAACGGTTATATTATAAAAAACCGTTGTTGTATCTTTTCCACCAAAATTGTGAAGACTTTTAACAAGGGTTATATTTTACAAAAACCGTTGTTAAAAGTAATAACAACGGTTATATGTTAAAAAAACCGTTGTTAAAATTGACTATTAACAACTGTTTTTTGGCATATAACCGTTGTTATTGATGTTTATTATTTTATTTTTAAAAAAAATTTCAAAATTAGTGCATTAAAAATCCTGTATCAACAACATCAGCACTGTAACAGTATCAAAATACAACAAAAGCTCACTTTAAATTTATTAACCCAAAATTAAACACCTACAAAGTCTTATGCACTAGCACAACGATTTTCTCAAAATATTAATACCACAATTCAAACAACCATTTACATCCGAGAGTTACGACTCCACTATTACGCATGCACTTTTAGCGAATAAAATATTCAACAATACAACTTCAACAAACTTACATCAATCTCGCATCACATCCAACATAACAATAACATCTTAGTGAATAGACTATTCAATATTACGTTTTCCCTAAATAGTTGTTAAGCCTTCATCTCATTAACATCCCTCATCTCCTCAATTGACACTCTCAAATTTAAATCTGCAATGATACATTTAAGTTGAGATGATGGAAATAAAAAAGGGAAACCTACGTAGATATGAGAAGTGGATGGAAGCAATAAGTTGAGGAAAAACAAAGGAGGAAGATACCTGAGGAAAATATATGAAAATCACCAAAAGTCTAACCTACAAACACCATAAAATGAATGTTTACTAGCAAAAATCAAGGAATAAAGCAGAAATTAAAAATGAAGGAAAAATCAAAAAGAAGAAAGTGAGGTAGCACAACATAGAAATTTCACAAGTTTAGCAAAAAATGAGCATATATTGCATCTTTAGCCATAAAATTAAAAGTCGTGAACCCAAACACTTGAAACGGAAGTAACACAAACAACATTGATCCATCTTAACTTCATAAAATTTGGAAGAAGATTCAAACCATAATGGATATTGTGGGTGGACTAAATTACCGAGTCAAATTAGTTATAGTTGAAAGACTTGTTGATATGGAGAAAATAAATTAAATAGTTCTATAACATTCCAAAGACAAAATATTCTGAGTCTTGCGAATCCTTAGCAATTAAAAACTTTGCACTATATGTAAACTATATATGAACAACATAATATTTAGTGAAAAAAAGTAGTGATAATTACCAAAGGAAGTGGCTTTCGTCCTACTTTGTCGATCGAGTTGCTCCTACAGTGATTTACTACCGCAGGATCAATTTCTCTAAAGAAGAGGTCAATTTAAGATGTTAACCGGAATAAGAGCATATATTACAATCCCAATGCTAGGTAATACCGCTGAAATGGGGAAAATGAAGAGGTCACAGGTTAGTATCTTCGTGAAAAGGAAGGAATACATACCATTTCACGCACCTCTGAAATTAATCATCTATAATCGAACAATAGTATACAAAGAAGCGTCATGTCCACCAAACAATATGATCAGTAAATAAGGAGCCCATATATTGAGCAAGATTACCTGACAATAAAGACGGTAAAAGACTACAATGTACAAACTTCCACCATGTTTGACCTTCTAAATCAGCTGAGCATATTAGCATACTACCTCCAAGACTCCAAAACTACAATGTAAAAATTTCCAAGTATAAGAATAATGCGAGACGGTAAAAAAAAGTACAAATATCAAACGAAACCAAAAATTCAACAAGGCACCAGAGATTTTAAAATCAAAATAGGCGAAGCAATTACGGTTAGAAAGAATACCTCTAAGTCTGAATCCCTTCATGGATACTCTGAAAATGAGATCCTTATGAAATAAAAAAAAACCCTAAAATTTAATAAGGTAATTGATAGTGTAAAATGAATAATTGATAAAGGGGAGAGTGATGTCGATGGTGAGATAAAGAAGGGTTAGTCAAACAACAGTAAAATGGGAAATAAAATAGATGTTGATGTGATCAATATTTGAGCATATTTAGTCCCCGAATTAGCCTCGTTCCTATGCTTTTTAGTGAATATTTGGGTCATTTACTATCTTTAGTCCTTTGTTTTGCATATTCTTTGAGGTTTTGTTTCCTTGGTAGGAGAGGAGTGCAAACCTTGCATTTTCATGGCAAAATAGAGCTAAATTGATCGAATCTAATGACCAAGCATCAAAGAGAAGACAAGACTAGAAGGCCTTTGTACATAATGTAGTAGATGGGCAATGATGAAGAAGATCCTTGCATCTCCGACAAAATCCGGAGGATTGTTGGAAGAAGAAAAGAAGAAAAGAAGAAATGGCACGTTGGACTAGGATCCGAGCGTCTCACCTATCGGGACGCTCGTCCAGAAGCTCCACAATCCGAGCGTCCAAGCTGTCGAGCCGCTCGTCCACCGCCTAAACAATCCGCTCGTCCCGACCTTTTGGACGCTCGGATTATCCTCCAGTGCAACACGTCCTCTTCTTTCTCCATTCGAGATGCGCATATTTTTGAAAGACTAGCTAAAAGGAGACCCGCATCTTTTCTTGAGAGGAGCGATTCCTCAAGGACTTAATCGTCATTTAAGCCCTTAGTAACCCTAATTTATGCACCTAATCCCCATTATAAATACCCCATTAGTCTAATTAGATTATCAGGTTCTTCTTATCAATCTTTAGTGTAGTTTATTTTATTCTAATCTCTCTTTAATCTTGTAATCAACTTCTAATCAAGTCTTAATACAAATCTCATTTCTTTAATTTCTCTATTGTTCATCTTTTATTTTGGGTAATTGAAGATTATTTGGGTTTATTGGGAGATTGACAATCTTCCATCAATCATCAAGTACTTCTATTATTCTTTGCATTATTATTTTGGAATCATCATTAGGTATAATTCTCTTAATCCCTTTTTAATTATTGTTAATCATCTTCATTTATTCATCATGTTTTGCTTTGTTAATATGATTGACAACCTTGTTAACATGTTAAACTTGATAATGAGTGAGTAGTTTCCTTAACTATGGTTAATGGGGAACTAGGGGAAACCAATATGGGGGATGATTCATGCTTAATCTAATATCTTCACATAATTTATTTGCTTGCTTGTTGTAATCTCAACTTATGCACATGTTATGTTTGATGAAATGCGAGCTTATGAATCCTTGCATTTTTTACCCATCACTTACCTTTTCAATGAAACTTGTAAGACATAAACCAACTCGAGTCTCATTAGACCATGCATATAGTTGAGTAGGGAGGATTAAGTCGACTTGTAGGTGTTGTACAATCTAATCGATTCGGCTCCGGGACCCAAACCTTCCTAGGATTGTAAGATATAAACCAACTCGATCCTATCACAACAATAATTGCTTGCTTATAATTTGAGAATATGTTTGTATGATCAATTCCCATGAATCCCCTATGAACCCATGACACCCTAGTGCTTGTAATCAATTGTTTACATCTCATTTTAGTCATCTTGCTTGTTTACTTTTATTGTTATTTAGTTTAGTGATCTTCTTATCTCAACCCAAATTGTGACACCTCTAGACACCACTACTTGCAATCGAAAATCCTACATCAATACCCGTCCATTGGGATCCGACCTTTACTTGCCTCTTTACTAGTAGTAGAGTTGTTTGTGAAGTTATAAATATTGTTTTGGTCTAGGTGCTCCTAACGACAAGTAACCGAAATCTAAGCTCAAAGCGGACCGACCAGATGTGCAATTATTAAGATTTTGTGTTGACAAATAAATCGAGTAGGTTAGTATTTCATACCTAACAATCGAAATAATAAGGCGAAAATCAAAACAAAAAATCAATTTCTTGCTCTCGTATTTTTAAAACCCTAGGTTTCTAAATGTCGATTTTGAGTGATTTTGGTAGTTTTGAAGGTTGGAAAATGGGTTATAAGTATGTAAATTGAGTTAGGAAGAATTTTTGAGTGTTTTGGGGGTGATTTGGTGGGTTTTGAGTGAGTATTGTGTGAGAGGTTTTGTTTTTTAGTGTAAGAGAGATGAAGATGCGAAGGTTGAAGATGAATAAAGAATAGAAAGGAAAAGAAATATAAGGGATCTGGTTTGTCCCACAATGAAAATACTTTGGTGCGAAGGTAATAACAAGGGTTATATGTAAAAAAAACCGTTGTTAAAAGTAGTAACAACGGTTATATGTAAAAAACCGTTGTTAAAAGTAATAACAAGGGTTATATGTAAAAAAAACCGTTGTTAAAAGTAATAACAACGGTTATATGCAAAAAAACCGTTGTTAAAAGTAATAACAAGGGTTTTAAATAAATAACCATTGTTATAACTTTTCAACTATTAACAACGGTTCTAAAATGAAACCCGTTGTGATTACTAATAACAACGGTATTAAAGAAATAACCGTTGTTATTACTTTTCATAGAATTGCGCCAAAATATACTAACATGATTAACAACGGTATTACATATAATGCGTTAATATGCGTTGTTAATGGGGCGTTGTTATTGCCTATATTTGTAGTAGTGTTAGTATTCTCTACTTGAATGTGAAAGGCTCCACATGGTTGGACAGGATATTTTAAATGAAAATAATTTTTAGACCACATACTCATAAGAATGATATATTTATATAATTCTACAAAACAAAAACCTATAATTTTGATGGCTAATTTTGTGATATTTTTTAATGTTTTTAGTTGTTTGTTTGGATCCTTTATGGTATTTATATCTAATTTAGCGTTTTTTTCTTTTCAATGTCTTTGTTGTGCAGGCTTTCAAACTATTTGTGAAACCATCGAACTTGCCCAATCATTATTCATACAAGAAGGGTAATTTTTAATCCTTCTTTTCATTTTTCGAATTTTTGTGTGTGTGTGTGTATATATATATATATAGGAATGAGATCATGTGAGGATACACTATCTTTTTGAAGATTGAGGATTTCGTTACAATATCAGAGGTTGTTCAATACAATATCACAGGTTATTCGATAAAATATCACAAAAAAAACACCTGTGTAAAAAAAATATATAATTTTTTTTTTTTCGAAAAAAATATTTTTTTTTTGGCAAATGTCAGATTTTTCGTGATATTGTATTGAAGAATCTGTGATATTGTATTCATTAATCCTCAATTCTCAAATATTAAAAGTAGGTGAACACTGTATTGTGTTGAGCGGTTTTAAGGGTGGCGTGAACTTCGGGAAGAAGTTCTTTTAAGGGGGGGAAGACTGTAATACCCATAATTTTAAATAAGTTTAATTAGCATCTTATATTTTATATATATATGTATATATATATATATGTATATATATATATATGAGTCAGGATTAATAAGTTGAGACGATTTATTAGTGACGGTTTTAAGAAAAGAAAAGAAAACAAAACAAAACAAGCCTTGTAATCTGAGGTGGGCCGAGCTAGGTGAGAGCCCAATATACCCAAGATATATATACTCCAAGTTATAACATTATTACATTATTTCACATTCAAACTATCAAAAAATAAAACAAATAAAAAAAATATCAGAGAGGAGAAGAGAGCACGGACGAACGACGCGAGAACGATGAAGGGGAAATAGGGGTTTTCAATCCGGGTTTTGAGACGATTGTCGCTAGTTTATACATCCTTAAATTGTAAGTATGTTTATCCTATCATCTTTAATTCATTTAGTAGTTAATTAAGTTAGTTTATATCTTGATTTATGTAACCCTAGAAATTTAATTGTGGGTTTTTATTTATGAATTTGTTGAGACGGTTTTATAAGGTTGTGACTGACCATGGAAGGGGGTTGTTGGCCTAGAAACATTCGTGGTTTGAGCCGTGTGTTATGATTGTTGGTGCCCGATTGTTATACAATCTTAAATCTCCTCTTGAGACCGTCTTATATATAGTTGTATGGGTATTGGTTGGTGTGGTAATTGCTGGTGTTGTGGGTAGTTTGGTATGCGTGCTGGCGAGTTATTGAACACGGAGTCAATCGACTAAAACAAGGGCTGGCTGGCGATCAACTAATTATATCGACTAAACTACCGTCTGCTGGTCGATCGACTATAGGGTCAGTCGATCAGCTAAGCAGGGGGGCTGATTCTATTTTAGTTTTTCATAATTAGTGAACCACTACACTAAATTTATTTAGCTAGTTAGTAATTGTAAGCTATTTACTTTGTTTAGGTGACCTTGTCGAGGAAGCTTTTTAGGACTTGCTGCAGTATGCTAAGCTTGGACATTTGCTAAAGATAGGCTAGCTACTCAACGTTTACTTGCGGGGTTCTTTATGTGCTTATTTGCTTTGTATTATGGTCATTCGTTGGTCTTGGTTGCTGAGTAGTGAGTTGTATTGCTGGCTGTGTAATTGGTGCATCAGAATTAGCATAATAGCCATGTGCTTTTGGTTCCATATTGGTGGCTGCTATGTTACTCCGACACTTCACCTAACTGCCGTGTCGCGTGTCAGACACGTGTCGGTGTCCGACACGACACGACACTTCGACACTTCAATTTAGACCACAAAACAGGAAAATTCACCCCAAATAGCCGTGTCCGACACGCCGACACGTGTCGGTGTCCGACACGTGTCGGCGTGTCCGAGTAACACAGGGTGGCTGCTTATTATTATTTAAGTTGTTATTGGCATGTTTGTACTGTCAGTGGACATTTTACCTTATTTCATTACTTAGTTGGCATATTATATCGAGTTAAAGGAACTTGGCATTGAGGTAGCATATACTTGTTTTTATATCATTCTATTGGCATTGTGGATACATATTATTGTGTTGGCATTGGAACGAGGTGGATTGTGTTTTGGATAAGCCAGGCACGGGAATGTTGAAGAGCCATGGACCTTGGTTTGGATAGGACAGGCAGGGCATGGTGTAAGGAGTTAGCCTTGGACCTGGCATGGCTAGTCCAGAGGGTGTGGTTGAGCTTGGGCTGAGAGCCTCGGCAACAGACTACTTGCGACATATTATTGATACCGTGACATTGTGACTTCGTATTCATTTCATTGTTTATTTTATATTATTCACATGTCGTTCTTTCATTTTATTATGGTTCTTAGATTGTTGACTTGTGTGTTCATTGTCGTCTTTAAATTGTCTGTTTCCGTCATGGGAACATATTGATAAACAGGTATGGAGCTGTTGGATGTATGATGTAAAGTATGATGTATGCTGGGGTTAGGGACGAGTGAGCTGGAATCATGTCATCACTTTAGTTGTTTTGTTATAGCAATTATACATTTAAATTTAGTTATCACTATTGGTTGGACTGTATTTAAATTTAATTAGTATTTTCATTTGTTGGCTTTATTTGGCCGACTTTTGTAAGTCCAGGTTGGACAGTTTATTTCACCATTATTTATTTATTTTTAAAGTACCTTGAATTGTTTTTTCTATGCTATTTACCTCAGGCAACTGAGATGGTAACACCATCACTTATCTTAGAGGCCTAGCTTAAGGCTCTTGGATAAGCGTGGTGTTACAAAACCACTAACATAATGAGAACCGTGAGAATCCTTACTAAATCTCCACGTGGCTAATAAGAGCAAGTCTTGACCATGCAATGGTGTTTCGGGAAGCATAGGGGCATTTTGTGAAGCAATTGGAAACCCGGGCATGAAGATAGCTTTTTCCCGTCAAATTAGCATTCACCCAAGTTCACGAGGCTAATAAGAGCCAGTCTTGACCATGCAAAGGTGTTTCGGGAAGCATAGGGGCATTTTGTGAAGAAATTGGAAACCCGAGCATGAAGATATCCAAATGGGTCAATGGACAAAGATAAATAAAATGAAGCCCATAAAGAAGTTGAGAGCAAGGAGCTTAGGATGCCATTTTAGATTTCATATGAGCATTCAACCGGAGGAATTAAGAGGCATTAAGACATAGCATTGGATTCTCCATACAAATTAAGACGGAATTAAGAGAAATGGCCTAAAACCACATGACCCTGATCGGGGTGTGGTGTCCTCGATCAGGGTTACCGCTCACTGATTGTCTACATTTTGTCTTATGGTTCTATATAAAGGGTATTGATCCGGGACCTCAAACACACCTCCTACACCACTTTCATACTCTCATTTCAGTTTTTAGTTTAGTTAAAATTAGATTTCCCTTAAGCATTTCCTTTATATTATAAATAATTTACTTGAGCATTTCAAGTTCATTTACAATTTCTATTTCAAGTATTTGCTCTTCTATATTCAAGTTCTATTTCCATTATAAAGATAATTTCATTTTTAGTATTATTTTGTTATTCCTTGGTCATTTCCATTTACTAATAATCATGTTTACTTTATCATTTGTCTTACTTTATCATTTGTCATTAGATTAGTTATCATTATGCAAGAATAGTTCACTAGTCTAGGGATTAAGG